>NC_044549.1:118112276-118766276 GCF_007565055.1 Rhinopithecus roxellana | reverse complement strand
AGCCAAGCAGATATCGGACAATGTGTCTGAGCAGTAAAGATATGGAGGTGAATGAAACGTCTCATTTTCAGATTTTCTCTTACAAAAAAAAAAAAAAAAAAAAAATCTGCCTGATTCTCAGGAACAAATTTAGAAAGCAGACACATTTGGTGATATAACCACTAAAACTCATGCCTAATGTCTCCTAAATTTTATCGTCTTTTCTTTATAGGGACCTGAAAAGTCATTCACAAGGCAGGAACGTGACTAACATAATTGAGCACCCACTCTGTGTCAAGCACTGTGCTGGGCACTTTTAAAATCTCTTATTTTAATCCCCACAAAAATGTTAAGATAAAGTCCCCATTTTTTAACTGAAACAAATACAGAGTAAGTAAATTGTCCAATATCAGAAAATTACCAAGAGGCCTGAATGCTAATCCATCTGACTCCAAATTCTATGTACTTTCCACAGCAAAGACAATGGCCTTTTTTCCACATTGATCTGCCTTTTGGTCAAAGTGGAATCATCACTATTGGTATAAAAAATGGAGTGATGGTTTTCTGTAGGTTGCCAAAGACTAACATATGGACATGTGAAGAATTCAAATATAATTGTGTTTTTTCAGGCCAGCTAGTGCCCTCTTCTTTTTATTTAATTGAAAGAGCTTCTTTATCAAATATACTGTCCCATGAATACCTTCCATCCTAATCTCCACCTCAAAGCATTGGGTTCTACCTGCTAGCTTACCTTCAACACTGCAATCTGAATTCTTCAAGGACTACTGGAGTGCTTTCCAGAAGTAGGAACAAAAGGATGTTACAAGGTGTATACAGGTGGCTCGCTGGCCCTACACTGCTCTTCCTCCTTCTCACCGGCTCTCAGTTCACTGCTCCCCCCGCCCCTTCCCCTGTGGCTACCATTCCTCTCCATCTCCTTCCCACTTTTTTTCTCATCTCTTTAGTCACTTTGCCCATACCATTTATAATATCTCTTTATGTAAATAAGTTGGCCTTTTAAAGACATCACCAGCCATTTTTCCTTCCACTTTTCAAAGTATAGGATCCTTCAGTGTTTCTCTGCTGTGTTTGTCCAGGCTGGTTGACTGGTGATAGGGTGAGTTGCTAACCAATGAGGCGGGTGGTTTTTGTTCTTCAAAAAGGAGATGAAGGGAGATAAGCTGTTTCTGAGACACATCCTAGAAGCCTGTGCTTTTCAGGAGGCTCCTCTCTGAAGATTAAGGGGAGTATTTGTGGATGTCCGTTTTTTACTGCTACTGTCTGTAGAGTGTCAAGGATCAACACATTAAAGGACGCCATTTTTCCTGGTGTTTCTGAGTTGTCGTGGGGATGGGGTGGGGGCTTGTTTGTTATTTGTTGTTGTTTTGTTGAGTTTTGTTTTTGCTATCCTTATTAACAATACATGGCACAAATTCTTAAAACACATTTCTGTACTTCACAAATTAACAAAAAGAGAGTATACATTTATGTTTTAACCAGGAAAGGAATCAAACTTTATAAAAATAAATAATACCTCTCCCCAAAAAGAGCAAATCATCACCCCAGGATGACAGAAAACATTGGTTAAAAAAACAAGTTAAGAAGTTTTTAAGCTGAACACAAATCTAATAATATGTTAACTAGTCACGGATATTAGCCAATTCATGGCTTTTAGCTGCATATCTTGGCACGTTAGGTTATGCTGGATATTAAAAACAATTTTGGGACAATGTTGGGATTGGCAATTTTAAAAAAGCCTAAGCTTTTGGGAGGATGAGGCAGGTGGATCAATTGAGGTCAGGAATTCAAGACCAGCCTGGCCAACGTGGTGAAATTCCATCTCTACTAAAAATACAAAAATTAGCTGGACATTTTGGTGCATGCCTGTAGTCCCAGCTACTTGGGAGCCTGAGGCAAGAGAATCGCTTGAACCTGGGAGGCAGTGGGTGCAGTGAGCCGAAATGGTGCCACTGCGCTCCAGCCTGGGTGACAGAGTGAAACTCCATCTCAAATAAATAAAAAAATACTTAAAAAAAATAAAAACTAAAAACTTTTCACAGTGTCTACAATATAATTTGTCTATTCCAAAAATAAATATATATTATTCCAGTGACAAATTTGTGTGTGTGTGTGTGTGTGTGTGTGTCCTCAATACACTTCACTAACTTTTTGGACATTTCCCTAGGCACAACAACCTCTGGTTTCTGTTAAGTAAAAAGAGAATGAACATTACTGCAATGACTGCTCTATGGTGAGGTGTAAGCTTTTTATCTACATGTATATGGAGCAAACAGGTTTCATTCTTAAGTACAAGTCATCACCCTAATACCATATCTCAAAGATCTGCACCAACTGTAATTCCCATTGGGTGCTAAAAGTTTTCGTTTGTTTCTTCTTTTTGTTATTGTTTGGTGGTGGGAAGAGAAATGTAAAGTACAATTCTTGAGATCATATTCTGAATATGGAATTTATAGACTGGAGAGAATATGCTCTCTCTCTCTTTAGAAATTCAACTCTAACACTTCATGCATAGATATCGAGTACTTCATTACATTTCCAGTCACTGTGAAATAACAGTTTCTTTTACCTCCACCATGATCTTATTAAAGAAAAAAAACAACTAAGAAACAAGGGGTCTAAATCTCACAGTCTGTACTTCCCTTACAGGCTGTTTACAACGTTCTCATGATGAAACTAAGACACACTGGGACGTGTACTCGCCTGTGTCATTCACCATGGGGAGGAGCACTGCAGAGCTCTCTTATAGGAGAGCTTAACCCACCTTCTAACAAGATGAAGTCATGCATCGAGAAGTCAGTGCTCGTTGTCTCCTTGGCAGTTCATCTTACTAAAAACCGTCAATTGGACTGAAGAAAGGAACTCATATTAACCTACTCCGAGCAGACTCTTGATTTTTTATTTCTGGTGAATAACACTGTGATATGTTACATGTTTTCACTCGCAATGACCAAAACATTTAAAATTGATAGGCCTTTTAATCTATGGCCACGAAGCAGGGACTTGCCAATATTTCTAATGGAAGTCTCCAAAAGTACATAACAATACATATATTGACTTCTTGCTTCAATGAGTATCAAGATTAATTGTTCCTGTAAAGGTAAATAAATATTGACAGAGGTTTCACTTTGGTCCATATTTTCCACTTCGGTCAATAAATCTCAGTATTCACCTCAACTCAAATCAGTATCAGGTGATTATTAATTTATGGTATACTCAACTAGCAGCCAAAACTACAACTTAACATATAGAACACAGTCCTGCAGACCAATTTATGTTTAAATAAATACATGGAGTGAAAACCCATTATTTTATATAACTAATGGAAATAAAAGTACAACCTATAGTTATCAGGCATTTAAAAGAATCTGTCGTTATTCTGTTATATTTCAATTTCTCTAGTAAACAAAAAGTGATTCATTTTATCTCACAATTCAACATTTTGCTTTGCCCAATCCCATTCCTGCTTGCACTTATTGGTGAGCTTTGTAAATATGTTAATAATAGAAAATGTTTATAATAGAAAAAAAAGGGTGAAGAAGAAAGGAAGGAGAAATTTTAAAAAGAAAGAAAGAGGAGACAGTCAAAGAAGAGGGCTAAAGAAAATATTGGTTAGAAGAATTGAGAGGCATAAAAATTTGGAAGGTAAAAGGTAACAAAATTAGGAAGAAAAAATTTTAATATCACAGCTGATTAATGTGTATTTCCATAAATTTCAGCAAAAGACATTTATTTCTTTCCAATATTCTTTTCCATTTAAAAAGATGCTCTGCCCAATTCTAATGACTTAAACATCATAAATATTCTAGTTTTCCATTCAAGATTTAAAATGCAATTAGCTATTAACATATAAATACCTCAAAGAAATTGTAAAGAAAATTTCTTTTACACAGTAAATTTAGGAGAAGTTGATTAAAGTTTTCAAGGATTGAGACATCTCAGTTAATAATGGAAATAATATTAACAATAGATGGATGCTTCACAGGAAATTGTGGCACTTTTATTTCCTATGAAGGCACACTAACATTTGAAGACAGACTTCTTAAAAGAAATTACTCATCAACACTAGAAATTGACAAGCATATCAAGAGTTATTGATCTCTATAGCATACCAGCTCAGATACATTTGTACTAAAGCAAGCACCAACTGAGACTGATTACATTAGCTAGTTCATATTACTTAGACCTTTGCCTATGAACAGGGCTTCAAGTGCACCTTTCCCGAAGTAATGCATTTCTGATCTTTACTCTTGCTTATTTATTTATCTATTTATTTATTTATTGAGATGGAGTTCCACGACGGGGTTTCGCCATGTTGGCCAGGATGGTCTCAAACTCCTGACCTCAGGTGATCCACCTGCCTCAGCCTCCCAAAGTGCTAGGATTACAGGCATAAGCCACTGAGCCCAGCTGCTCTTGCTCTTTTAAATCAAAATAAGGTTAAAAACAAAATTTTATTTTAGCCAGAATATTCTGGTTAGTGTTTATATTAACCAATCACTTTGTAGTTAATAAATTATTTTAAATGCAAATTTATCTTAGAGATAATTTATTTTCTAAGAATTGTGAGACATTCATTAACTTAAATTTACCAACTAAAAAGAAGTGATGGCTACTTGGAGGAGAGGGTTACAATAAATATCTCTAGAAAGCTAAGACACTTTACCAAATTCCTAGAAGTTTGGAGGTGAGAGGAAACTTGAAGTTCATCTCATCTAACATTTTCACTTTAAAAAGAGGGAAATCAAAGCAAGAGAGAAGCTACTTAGTAGCAAAGGTAAATGAGTATCGAGATCTCTTTATTTTACTAAAAAGGCAGTGTGCTCAGATGTACTCCCTTTACTTTTCACCTTCAAAAAGGCAATTTGGCAATGAAATATGCAATTTTGCATTTAGCTAATAAATCCACCAAGAGAGATAACTGAAATCTACAATTCTTCCTCTAAATATATATGTACTGTCCCAGAGACACCACCAAGTTTGATGTGGTTTTAGGTGTGGAAATATGAAGAGCCCAGGAATATAAAATGATAAACTCTCTTTTTGTGTTTTTTATTATTCTTTAAAAGTGAATCAACAAACAACAACAAAACAAAATGTTATTCAACCCAAGCATGAAAGCACTTCTCTACAACAACTAAGTTGGGTCTTTAACATAGTAGAAGTTTACTAAGTAAAGGAGGATAGCTAGTCATGAAGCAGCACATGTAATGACATTGAAACAAGAGTGTTCATTATATATTCCAGGAATGTTAAAAATATTTTCTGCTTAAGCATCAAGTGTTTATGAGAGAAGAATTTTGAGGCCAGAAAACATACAGAAAGGCTCAGATCTTTCCAAGTATTTGGAGCTTGTTCTGTATCTTCATGGTAAACCATGAAGAATTAATATGATCAGAATCTCCTTTGAGAAAGATCATTTTGGTATCAGTACTGAGGGAATGAAGAAGAAAATGATACTGGATGCACAAAGATCTATTGAAAATATTTTTTGATTACCCAGAAGGGGAAAAACACCTGGATAATTAATCAATTTGGGTTAAAAAGAAGAAAAAAGCTATCTACTGGGATTTAGGATTGGAATAGAGAATGAGGAATGTGTTCAGCAAATATAAACTCAGTCTGAAACCCCCAGAAACAAATGTGAAACTACTCCAAAGCAACGTAATCTAAATGTAGGCTCTACAAGATTTTCTCAGACAAAGCCTTGTGAAAATGAGCACACAACCCCAAATTACAAAACATACAAGCAAGTACTCTTTTAGTAGAGAGAGCAAGCAGACAGAAGGAACTTCGGGTTTAGATATAACCTGGTTGACGTATAGAATAATCTTCTAGAGACAACAAAATGTTTCCTTAATAATTAATTAATTTTTAAATCATCAAGTTCTGTTTAGATTTTTTTAAAATTTGTCATTAGAAAAATGATATCTCATTTCTTTCTTTTGGTTTTAATTCTTATTTCACATTTTTAATTGTATGGTCCAAAAACGAATTGTAAAAACAAGAGTAAAATAAAGATATTTTCAGACAGACAAAGGTGAAGAGAATTTACTACTCACAAAACATTGCTAAAATTAATCTAAACAATATACTTCAGAAAGAATAATATTGAACCTAGAAGGAAGGAGTAGGATACAAGAAACAATGATGAGAAAATAAATTGGTAAATAATGTGTATAAATCTAAATAATCATTAATTGCTTTAATAACAATGACTCATTTGGAAGCTGTAAGTACAAGGTGAAACACTTGGCAGCAATTAGCATGTAAACTGGGGGTTGGGGAAGGGGACTATCTGAATTAATGTGCTCTATAGTGTTTCCATATTTCAGAAAGTGGGTAAATATTATTTAATGTGAGGCTGTTAATTATGCACATTAAATATCTATTTGTGCTTATTTTAAAAAACATAAATAGAATGTAGTAGAGGGAAAAATAAAAAATAAATAAAATTTGTCAAATCTTACAGGAAGCAAGAAAGGAGAAAGAAAAACAAGTAGAAGAAAAAGAAAGACAGAAAGCCGGGCAAATACAAAACAGAAAATAAGATGAAAGATATCCAAACAGATCCCAAATCACAATAGATATACATAGCCTAGAAGAAAGAGAAGGACAAATTTATTTAAGAAACAAAATTCAGCTATTTGTTATTTGGAAGAGATATATGCAAAAAAGGGAGTAGGGAGCAGGGTCTGGGAGAACTCAGTTTAGAAGAAAGTGGATAAAAAATCACCTACCAAAAAATAGAAAGCTGGAGTGGTTATATTAATATGAAACAAAGTATAATTCAATGAAAAAAATCATTATTCCCTAATTATTACAAAATGACAAAAGGAAAACTTCACCAAGGAGATATGGTGTTTGGAATTTATAGGCATAAATAAATTGGAATTTATTTATTCCAATAGGCTTATTGGAATTTATAGTTTAACTTCCAAAAGCATGAAGCAAAAATTGACAGCATTACGAGAAATAAATGGACAAATTCACAATTATAATGGCAAATTTCAACACACCTCTCTCTGTAATTAATAAAGACCCAAAATTAGTAGAAACACATAAAATTTGGACAGCATAATTAACAAGTTTGATCAAACATATATAGAAGTCTGCATATAAAAACTATTTTTCCAGGCCAGGCACAGTAGTTCACCCCTATAATCACAGCACTTTGGGAGGCTGAGATGGGTGGATCACTTGAGACCAGGAGTCCAAGACCAGCCTGGCCAACATGGTGAAACCCTGTCCCTACTAAAAATACAAAAAAAAAAAAAAAAAAAAAAAAAAAAAAAAAATTAGCCAGGAGTCGTGGCGCACACATGTAATCCCAGGTATTCAGGAGGCTGAGGCAGGAGAATCACTTGAACCTGGGAAGGAAAGGTTTCAGTGAGCCGTGATTCCACCACTGCACTCCAGCCTGGGCAACAGAGCGAGACTCTATCTCAGAAAATACAAAAGGAATAAAAATTATAAAAACACTATTTTTCCAGTTTATGTGAAGCATTTATAAAAATTTGCCATATTTAACGACAAATAAATCACAGTACAATAAAAATTAATAACAAAACTGTAACACAACTCATATGTTTAGAAATTTTAAAGAATATTAAATAATATATGGGCCAAAAGAGAAATCATGACAGAAATTATGAAATAATTTAAACTGGCCGGGCGCGGTGGCTCAAGCCTGTAATCCCAGCACTTTGGGAGGCCGAGACGGGCGGATCACGAGGTCAGGAGATCGAGACCATCCTGGCTAACACGGTGAAACCCCGTCTCTACTAAAAAATACAAAAACTAGTCGGGCGAGGTGGCAGGCGCCTGTAGTCCCAGCTACTCGGGAGGCTGAGGCAGGAGAATGGCGTGAACCCGGGAGGCGGAGCTTGCAGTGAGCTGAGATCCGGCCACTGTACTCCAGCCTGGGTGACAGCGAGACTCCGTCTCAAAACAAAAAAAAAAAAAAAAAGAAATAATTTAAACTAACTAATATTGAGAGCATCATATATCAAAACTTGTGAAAAGCAGCTAAACCAATATTACAGAAAATGTATAGCCTTAAATGTTTATACTAGAAGTGAAACAGGTAAAAACCAATGAATTAGTCTAATTCAAAAATTTATAAAAAGATCAACAGAATAAAAAAACAAAAGTTTTTTAAAAAGAAAAGTAAAATACCTTTTAAACTAATAAAACACAAAATTTTGGCAACTAAATTAATTTTTTAAAAAGAGGTATAAATGAAAACATTAGTAATTTAAAGGGGGAATACAGATACACAAGAGATTTTTAAATGCTTGAGAGAACACTGTGAACAACTTTTGAGTCAATAAATTTGAAAACCTAGACAAAAGAATAACTTCCTAGAAAAATAAAACACTGAAATTGACACACAAATAAAGAGCAAATATTAATGTAACCATTTAAAAAGTTGAATATGTAACTGATTTCCGAAATACATTAACCCAGTATTAAAGAGGGGTTTTTAACAGATTTTCAAGTAACCGGTAATCCCGTCTTAAAGAAACTGTTCTAGAGAACATATAGAGAAAGTGACAAGTGAAATCAATCTAAATAAAAATATAACAGGTTTTGTGTGTGTGTGAAACTTGACAAGCTGACTGTAAATTTTATATGGAAGAATAAATGACAAAGACAATTTTGAGGAAGAGAAAGAGATTTGGCTTACAGACACCAAGATATCCTTAAAAAGATGTGACAATTTTAAAAAAGTGTTTGTGGCATCAAGATAAAGAAATGGACCAAATGATTAGAACAAGGACCCAAAGAACAAACCTACACATTTGTGGGAACTTGGTATATGGTGGAGATGGCATTATAAATCAGTGGGGAAAAGAATAATTGTTCAATAAATAGAGCCAGAACACTTGGTTAGTCGTACAAAAAAAGGATAAAACTGGATCCTTACCTACTACGCAAACAAAAAATAAATTTCAAATAAATACCTAAATATGTAAAACAAAATAGAAATGTTTAACAAAGAAAATAGCTTTATAATATCAGTCAAAAACAATGTCTTAAACAAGATGCCACTATGCATAAAAGCACAAACAATATAAAGTATAAAACGGGATATTCATAGATTTGACTACTTCAAAAATAGAAATTCCTATTAAGCAAAGTTCAACATTAACAAAGTGAAGGACAAGCCACAGACTGAGAGATGACCTTGCAATGTATGTAAAAAACGAAGCATTAGTGTCACATAAAATCGAAAAAAGAAAGCCCGTAAAGAATATGATACAAAATCCACAGAAATGAACCCTGAATGGCCAATAAACTTGAAAATATGATCAACTTTATTAGTAAAGAGAGAAAGTCAAATGAGACTTTGCCTGAGCTGTAGAGTGTCGAAAATTAATAACTCTGATAATACTAATCATTTTATGGGAGGACGGGATGAAGGGAGATCTAGAAAAAAGAGAAATTTAGTCATTCCTATTAGGAGTGTAAAATGTACAATCAACACGAGCCGGTATTAGGTGGCAAAGTTAAAGATGCACATAGCCACAACCCAGCTATTTCAATTCTAGGTATCGACCTTGAAAAATTCTCACACAGGTGCACAAAGAAACCTAAACGAGATGCTAGATACAGCCGGGTGTGTGATGACAGAAAAGCAGAAACAACTCAACTATTTTTCTAAGTAGAGGAACAAATTAATAAACTGTGGTGTATTCATAGAATAGAATATTATACAACAGTTAAAGTGAATAAATCTGTTGAACCTTTACCATGATGGGCTAATCTCAAATACAAATGTTGAGTAAAAAAAGCAAGTTGAACAATGATATGTACAGTATAGTACCACTTATGTACATTTTAAAACATACCAAAAGAGAATCTGTAGCTTATGGTGGAACATATAAGGTAAAAGTACAAAAATGAACATGGAAATATTTTACACCAACTTTAGGACACAGGAGAAGAACAGTGAGAGAAAGGAGGGGTGGGCCTTTATCCCTAATATTTTCTTTCTTTGGAAAAGAGAGTTTTTTTTTTTTTATTTTTTTATTATTATACTTTAAGTTCTAGGGTACATGTGCATAACGTGCAGGTTTGTTACATATGTATACTTGTGCCATGTTGGTGTGCTGCACCCATCAACTCGTCAGCACCCATCACTTCGTCATTTATATCACATATAACTCCCAATGCAATCCCTCCCCCCTCCCCCCTCCCCATGATAGGCCCCGATGTGTGATGTTCCCCTTCCCGAGTCCAAGTGATGTCATTGCTCAGTTCCCACCAATGAGTGAGAACATGCGGTGTTTGGTTTTCTGTTCTTGTGATAGTTTCCTAAGAATGATGGTTTCCAGCTGCATCCATGTCCCTATAAATGACACAAACTCATCCTTTTTTATGGCTGCATAATATTCCATGGTGTATATGTGCCACATTTTCTTAATCCAGTCTGTCACAGATGGACATTTGGGTTGATTCCAAGTCTTTGCTATTGTGAATAGTGCCACAATAAACATACGTGTGCATGTGTCTTTATAGCAGCATGATTTATAATCCTTTGGGTATATACCCAGTAGTGGGATGGCTGGGTCATATGGTACATCTAGTTCTAGATCCTTGAGGAATTGCCATACTGTTTTCCATAATGGTTGAACTAGTTTACAATCCCACCAACAGTGTAAAAGTGTTCCTATTTCTCCACATCCTCTCCAGCACCTGTTGTTTCCTGACTTTTTAATGATTGCCATTCTAACTGGTGTGAGATGATATCTCATTGTGGTTTTGATTTGCATTTCTCTGATGGCCAGTGATGATGAGCATTTTTTCATGTGTCTGTTGGCTATATGAATGTCTTCTTTTGAGAAATGTCTGTTCATATCCTTTGCCCACTTTTTGATGGGGTTGTTTTTTTCTTGTAAATTTGTGTAAGTTCTTTGTAGATTCTGGATATTAGCCCTTTGTCAGATGAGTAGATGGCAAAAATTTTCTCCCATTCTGTAGGTTGCCTGTTCACTCTGATGGTAGTTTCTTTTGCTGTGCAGAAGCTCTTTAGTTTAATTAGATCCCATTTGTCAATTTTGGCTTTTGCTGCCATTGCTTTTGGTGTTTTAGACATGAAGTCCTTGCCCATGCCTATGTCCTGAATGATACTACCTAGGTTTTCCTCTAGGGTTTTTATGGTATTAGGTCTAACATTTAAGTCTCTAATCCATCTTGAATTAATTTTCGTATAAGGAGTAAGGAAAGGATCCAGTTTCAGCTTTCTACTTATGGCTAGCCAATTTTCCCAGCACCATTTATTAAATAGGGAATCCTTTCCCCATTTCTTGTTTCTCTCAGGTTTGTCAAAGATCAGATGGCTGTAGATGTGTGGTATTTTTTCTGAGGACTCTGTTCTGTTCCATTGGTCTATATCTCTGTTTTGGTACCAGTACCATGCTGTTTTGGTTACGGTAGCCTTGTAGTATAGTTTGAAGTCAGGTAGCGTGATGCCTCCAGCTTTCTTCTTTTGACTCAGGATTGTCTTGGCAATGTGGGCTCTTTTTTGGTTCCATATGAAGCTTTAAAGCAGTTTTTTCCAATTCTGTGAAGAAACTCATTGGTAGCTTGATGGGGATGGCATTGAATCTATAAATAACCTTGGGCAGTATGGCCATTTTCACTATATTGATTCTTCCTATCCATGAGCATGGTGTGTTCTTCCATTTGTTTGTGTCCTCTTTTATTTCACTGAGCAGTGGTTTGTAGTTCTCCTTGAAGAGGTCCTTTACATCCCTTGTAAGTTGGATTCCTAGGTATTTTATTCTCTTTGAAGCAATTGTGAATGGACGTTCATTCATGATTTGGCTCTCTGTTGGTCTGTTACTGTTGTATAAGAATGCTTGTGATTTTTGCACATTAATTTTGTATCCTGAGACTTTGCTGAAGTTGCTTATCAGCTTAAGGAGACTTTGGGCTGAGACAATGGGGTTTTCTAAATATACAATCATGTCATCTGCAAACAGGGACAATTTGACTTCTTCTTGTCCTAACTGGATACCCTTGATTTCTTTCTCTTGCCTGATTGCCCTAGCCAGAACTTCCAACACTATGTTGAATAGGAATGGTGAGAGAGGACATCCCTGTCTTGTGCCAGTTTTCAAAGGGAATTTTTCCAGTTTTTGCCCATTCAGTATGATATTGGCTGTGGGTTTGTCATAAATAGCTCTTATTATTTTGAGGTACGTTCCATCAATACCGAATTTATTGAGCGTTTTTAGCATGAAGGGCTGTTGAATTTTGTCAAAAGCCTTTTCTGCATCTATTGAGATAATCATGTGGTTCTTGTCTTTGCTTCTGTTTATGTGCTGGATTACGTTTATTGATTTGCGAATGTTGAACCAGCCTTGCATCCCAGGGATGAAGCCCACTTGATCATGATGGATAAGCTTTTTGATGTGCTGCTGAATCCGGTTTGCCAGTATTTTATTGAGGATTTTTGCATCAATGTTCATCAGGGATATTGCTCTAAAATTTTCTTTTTTTGTTGTGTCTCTGCCAGGCTTTGGTATCAGGATGATGTTGGCCTCATAAAATGAGTTAGGGAGGATTCCCTCTTTTTCAATTGATTGGAATAGTTTCAGAAGGAATGGTACCAGCTCCTCCTTGTACCTCTGGTAGAATTCAGCTGTGAATCCATCTGGTCCTGGACTTTATTTGGTTGGTAGGCTATTAATAATTGCCTCAATTTCAGAGCCTGCTATTGGTCTATTCAGGGATTCAACTTCTTCCTGGTTTAGTCTTGGAAGAGTGTAAGTGTCCAGGAAATTATCCATTTCTTCTAGATTTTCTAGTTGATTTGCGTAGAGGTGTTTATAGTGTTCTCTGATGGTAGTTTGTATTTCTGTGGGGTCCGTGGTGATATCCCCTTTATCATTTTTTATTGCAGCTATTTGATCCTTCTCTCTTTTCTCTTTATTAGTCTTGCTAGCGGTCTGTCAATTTTGTTGATTTTTTCAAAAAACCAACTCCTGGATTCATTGATTTTTTGGAGGGTTTTTTGTGTCTCTATCTCCTTCAGTTCTGCTCTGATCTTAGTTATTTCTTGCCTTCTGCTAGCTTTTGAATGTGTTTGCTCTTGCCTCTCTAGTTCTTTTAATTGTGATGTTAGAGTGTCAATTTTAGATCTTTCCTGCTTTCTCTTGTGGGCATTTAGTGCTATAAATTTCCCTCTACACACTGCTTTAAATGTGTCCCAGAGATTCTGGTATGTTGTATCTTTGTTCTCATTGGTTTCAAAGAACATCTTTATTTCTGCCTTCATTTCATTATGTACCCAGTAGTCATTCAGGAGCACGTTGTTCAGTTTCCATGTAGTTGAGCGGTTTTGATTGAGTTTCTTAGTCCTGAGTTCTAGTTTGATTGCACTGTGGTCTGAGAGACAGTTTGTTATAATTTCTGTTCTTTTACATTTGCTGAGGAGTGCTTTACTTCCAACTATGTGGTCAATTTTGGAATAAGTGCGATGTGGTGCTGAGAAGAATGTATATTCTGTTGATTTGGGGTGGAGAGTTCTGTAGATGTCTATTAGGTACGCTTGGTGCAGAGATGAGTTCAATTCCTGGATATCCTTGTTAACTTTCTGTCTCGTTGATCTGTCTAATGTTGACAGTGGAGTGCTGAAGTCTCCCATTATTATTGTATGGGAGTCTAACTCTCTTTGTAAGTCTCTAAGGACTTGCTTTATCAATTTGGGTGCTCCTGTATTGGGTGCAAATATATTTAGGATAGTTAGCTCTTCCTGTTGAATTGATCCCTTTACCATTATGTAATGGCCTTCTTTGTCTCTTTTGATCTTTGATGGTTTAAAGTCTATTTTATCAGAGACTAGGATTGCAACCCCTGCTTTTTTTTTTTTTGTTCTCCATTTGCTTGGTAGATCATCCTCCATCCCTTTATTTTGAGCCTATGTATGTCTCTGCATGTGAGATGGGTCTCCTGAATACAGCAGACTGATGGGTCTTGACTCTTTATCCAGTTTGCCAGCCTGTGTCTTTTAATTGGAGCATTTAGTCCATTAACATTTAAGGTTAATATTGTTACGTGTGAACTTGATCCTGCCATTATGATATTAACTGGTTATTTTGCTCGTTGGTTGATGCAGTTTCTTCCTAGCCTCGATGGTCTTTACATTTTGGCATGTTTTTGCAATGGCTGGTACCGGTTGTTCCTTTCCATGTTTAGTGCTTCCTTCAGGGTCTCTTGTAAGGCAGGCCTGGTGGTGACAAAATCTCTAAGCATTTGCTTATCTGTAAAGGATTTTATTTCTCCTTCACTGATGAAACTTAGTTTGGCTGGATATAAAATTCTGGGTTGAAAATTCTTTTCTTTAAGAACGTCGAATATTGGCCCCCACTCTCTTCTGGCTTGTAGAGTTTCTGTCGAGAGGTCTGCTGTTAGTCTGATGGGCTTCCCTTTGTGGGTAACCCGACCTTTCTCTCTGGCTGCCCTTAAGATTTTTTCCTTCATTTCAACTTTGGTGAATCTGGCAATTATGTGTCTTGGAGTTGCTCTTCTCGAGGAGTATCTTTGTGGTGTTCTCTGTATTTCCTGAATTTGAATGTTGGCCTGCCCTACTAGGTTGGGGAAGTTCTCCTGGATGATATTCTGAAGAGTGTTTTCCAACTTGATTCCATTTTCCCCCTCACTTTCAGGCACCCCAATCAGACATAGATTTGGTCTTTTTACATAATCCCATACTTCTTGCAGGCTTTGTTCATTTCTTTTTCTTCTTTTTTCTTTTGGTTTCTCTTCTCGCTTCATTTCATTCATTTGATCCTCAATCGCTGATACTCTTTCTTCCAGTTGATCGAGTTGGTTACTGAAGCTTGTGGATTTGTCACGTATTTCTCGTGTCATGGTTTTCATCTCTGTCATTTCATTTATGACTTTCTCTGCATTAATTATTCTAGCTATCAATTCTTCCACTCTTTTTTCAAGATTTTTAGTTTCTTTGCGCTGGGTACGTAATTCCTCCTTTAGCTCTGAGAAGTTTGATGGACTGAAGCCTTCTTCTCTCATTTCGTCAAAGTCATTCTCTGACCAGCTTTGATCCGTTGCTGGCAATGAGCTGCGCTCCTTTGCAGGGGGAGATGCGCTCTTATTTTTTGAATTTCCAGCTTTTCTGCCCTGCTTCTTCCCCATCTTTGTGGTTTTATCTGCCTCTGGTCTTCGATGATGGTGACGTACTGATGGGGTTTTGGTATAGGTGTTCTTCCTGTTTGATAGTTTTCCTTCTAATAGTCAGGACCCTCAGCTGTAGGTCTGTTGGAGATTGCTTGAGGTCCACTCCAGAACCTGTTTGCCTGGGTATCAGCAGCAGAGGTTGCAGAAGATAGAATATTGCTGAACAGCGAGTGTACCTGTCTGATTCTTACTTTGGAAGCTTCCTCTCAGGGGTGTACTCCAGCCTGTGAGGTGTGGGGTGTCAGACTGCCCCTAGTGGTGGATGTCTCCCAGTTAGGCTACTCAGGGATCAGGGACCCACTTGAGCAGGCAGTCTGTCCCTTCTCAGATCTCAACCTCCATGTTGGGAGATCCACTGCTCTCTTCAAAGCTGTCAGACAGAGTCGTTTGCGTCTGCACAGGCCTCTGCTGCTTCCCCTTTTGTTGTTTAGCTGTGCCCTGTCCCCAGAGGTGGCGTCTACAGAGACAGGCAGGTTTCCTTGAGCTGCTGTGAGCTCCACCCAGTTCGAGCTTCCCAGCGGCTTTGTTTACCTACTTAAGCCTCAGCAATGGTGGGCGCCCCTCCCCCAGCCTCGCTGCTGCCTTGCGGTTAGATCGCAGACTGCTTTGCTAGCAATGAAGGAGGCTCCGTGGCAATGGGACCCTCCCGGCCAGGTGTGGGTATAATCTCCTGGTGTGCCCGTTTGCTTAAAGCGCAGTATTGGGGTGAGAATTACCCGATTTTCCAGGTGTTGTGTGTCTCAGTTCCCCTGGCTAGGAAAAGGGATTCCCTTCCCCCTTGCACTTCCCAGGTGAGGCAATGCCTCGCACTGCTTCAGCTCTCGCTGGTCGGGCTGCAGCAGCTGACCAGCACCAATTGTCCAGCACTCCCCAGTGAGATGACCCCAGTACCTCAGTTGAAAATGCAGAAATCACCGGTCTTCTGTGTCGCTCGTGCTGGGAGTTGAAGACTGGAGCTGTTCCTATTTGGCCATTTTCGAGAGTTTGTTAATAGATATGCAAAATGCTAACATCTGAGTATATAAGTATTTTTTATGTTCTTTTTCATGTATTTGAAACATTACATAAGATTTTTAAAAAATGCTTTTTGTAGTGGCGGGGTCTCATTATGTTGCCCAGGATGGTCTGTAATTCCTGGGCTCAAGCAATCCTCTCTCCTTAACCTCCAGAGTAACCAAGATTATAGGCACATACCACTATCCCCAGTTAACTTTTTAATTTTTTGTGGAGATGGGTCTCCTTATGTTGCCCAAACCAGTCTTAAACCCCTGGGCTCAAGCAATCCTCCTACTTTAGCTTCCCAAAGTGCTGGGATTTCAGTTATGAGTCAATATGCCCAGTCTGAAACATTTCATAGTTAAACATAAAATGAATTATTGAGTATATAACATGAAAAAGGAGAATAGATATTGCCATTTAGAAATCCTGGAATCAGATCTTAAGTCACTCCAGAGACAAATGCTGACCAAAGCAGATCCACCCAGGGCAAATGTCCTAAACAAAAGGCCTGGAGTTTCCTTCAGGTCTCATGAATATGGACTACAGATGATACTAGAAAACGCTCTAGGTTGGTGAGTTCAGACCAAGACTTTTAAGTATCAGTAATTAAAATAAATAAATTTTATACACATACAGACACACGCTAACATTTCACAAAAGAAAAAGCACTGTAAGACAGAAAAATAAGAATTATAATCTCACAATAAGCAAACGTCTTTGAAATGAAATCAATTTATCTTCCTGAATAGCTACATTTTTCTCATTTTGTCTCAGAACAATGAAAACTTCCTAATAGACTAAGAGGAAATCATATCCCAATGTTTGGGGCCGCTTGTTTCACAAGTATAGTCAACATTGTTACCAACCAGAGCCATGATTACCAACAAAACTAGCTTTATAAGACATTTGTACCAACCTCAAGTGAGTTTTAGAAATTACAAGATAATTTTCACTTTCTTCATCAATTCTTCTAGTTTCGTGTTTCAATCAGAAACATGTTATCTCCAAGATTAAATGTACAAAATGCTATGAATCCACATCACATTCATCTATTGTCAATTATAAAAGTTGTTTCTTTTCCTGGTTCAAGAAGTAATATAATTTCATCTATTTTTGCTATATTTTGCCTTGTTCATTTAACTCAATAAAACATGTACAGATCATATTTAAATATTAAGAAAACACTTTTATCTGGGACTAGAATTCTTAAAGATAAGCGCTTTTAAATCTTCCCAAGTTTGTTACATTAATATTGTCTTCAATTCTGCTCAGCACAAACACACATTCAGTTTCCTGGGGTCAGTGGCATGACCCTACTGACTTTGAAGAAGAGTTTTAACGGAAGAGAAAATGCATAGTGTTGAAAATAGATATGAGGCTATTTAGATTTTATAGCAAATAGGAGAGAAAGTTGGGGGGAGTAAGAAAAAATTAGCTCTTTATGAAAAGCAAAATACGACCTAGTTGATCAACTCAATGAAACAGCAGTCAAGTCCATTGTATAATAGCATAACTTGTTGAATAAATGAATCACTTTTCCATTCATTCCTTTGCTCAATTCCAAAGTCATTATTATAGGTTTGGCCAACCTCAGGACATGTCATCCACAGAAGATTATTCTAGAATTTTTATCCTGAATCATATTTAACAATCTCTGCCTTCAATGTATAATATTTTCAACCTAAGTAGGAAATACAAAATAAGTACTTGTGATAAGCACAGTCACAAAATAATATTAAAGATCAAGTTAAATATAGTTATTTAATATACACGTGTTTAAAACTATTATATAACCCTACCTATAATACTGTTATTAAAGAAATAGTAATAAATGGAGTAACCACTAAAATTAACTCATATTAGGCCCGGCATGGTGTCTCATGCCTCTAATCTCAGCACTTTGGGAGGCCAAGGCTGGTAGATCACTTGAAGTCAGGAGTTCAAGACCAGCCTGACCAATATGGCTAAACCCTCATCTCTACTAAAAATACAAAAATTAGCCAGGCATGGTGGCAGGCACCTGTTGTCCCAGCTATTCAGGAGGCTGAGGCAGGAGAATTGCTTGAATTCAGGAGGCGGAGGTTGCAATGAGCCAAGATCACACCACGACACTCCAGCCTTGGCAACAGAGAGAGACTCCATTTCAAACAATAATAATAATAATAATAACTCATATTTAGAAACACAATCATACATATCTGTCTTTTCTTATTTAAATAGAATAGAAAGCTATAGTCAGAACAATGAACAATTTTGGTGTTCAAGCGCTGAAACTTTAGCTAATATGTTTTTTAGTCACTGTGTTCTATCATTTTTCTTGAGCCTCCAGCCATACCATATAACTCCATTTATTCATTTAAAAAGATATTTGAACATTTGCTGGGTACCAAGCACGGGGATTCAAGAACAGAGTTCATAGTTAATATGGTTTATTTGCAAATATGGTTTATTTGATCAAGTAGCATGTCTCATAAAACTTGATTCTAAATACCTGTGCAACACTGTCATTTTATTTTCCTCATCTTCAAAAGGAATAATGAAGTTTTAATCTCTTGCAAAACCTGAATGGTACTTCTCCCTTCTCAGATAGCACCAGGAGTTCCCACCAGTAACAAAACCACATTGCTGCCTCCTTCACTTTGCGGTTCCCTTAGAATCTAACGAGGAACACCACACTCTGCTTTGAACACTGTCTTACATATACATATATGTATTTACATACATATATAATGTATGTAAGACATACAGACATATGTATGTATATCTGTGTGTGTGTGTGTGTGTGTGTATTTATTTCACACATATACTGGGGGTGTGTGTGTGTGTGTGTGTGTGTGTGTGTGTGTGTGTGTGTGTAGTGTAACCAAAGTTCCTCAGATGGGAAATGATTTAATCTGTAGCAACATCTGACTCTGCATATAATGCTGTGTGAAACAGAAACAGTCCTGACACTTTATGAATAGGGAAATGAGAGAGCCTATTGAAGAAGGCTTGACAGGCAGAATGAAAAAATGAAGATTCAACTTAAGCTGTTGGAAGCCTAACAAGATAAAGACAGACAGGAGAGTCTCCTTAAACGTGATGAAATAAGGCCTGAAGGGAAGGAACCGTAGAGAGACTGACTAGTACACACTTTGCAACAGAAGATGAATGTGTTCAACCTGACACTAACATGTGGTTAAATTAATCAAAGTACCAATAACCTTAAACGGCAGGAAAGAATACAGATTTATGCAACAATCATCTTTGATGGTTGGTGTGAAATTTGAGCTAGATCAAAGAGGTAGAACTTTTGAGGGAAAATAATTGTTATGATTATACAGCATTCTCATAACATGTAGATATGACACTGACCATTTCACTGTCTTCCCTGCTTGCCTTGTGTTTTATTTCCTCCATCTTAATATTTTAAAACAGGGTATAATATCAGTTTGTATTACCCAAAAGAAACACTTAATTTTAAGTGATTTTGCTCTTGTGGTATTCAGTGATAAATTTTTGAGAGGGAATATTTTCAGAGAGTAAACTTATTGGTAAAACTAACAAGTTGACAGTTTACACTGCCCAGTTCTTCCACTCTAGCTCCAAAGGGCGTAAGGCAGCCCAAATACCAAGCCCACTCTTTGCCTTACTCTTGATCCATGTTGCTGTGCTTTGCAAAACTGCTACCCAGGAAGTCAGATGACACAAGTACTAACTGTTGAGAACACAATTAAAGCAAGGAAAAGATAAAAATATCAAACTATTCTCAAGGTATAAGCATTGAAATAAATTAGCTATATGCTAACTAAAATGGCCAACTATTCAAAACACCCCATTGAATACACTCGTCACCAAAGTTTTATTATACACCACTAAGATCTTCCTGCTTTCACCTATCTGTATGAACTAACTGAGAGCACAATCTTTTAAAGCACTTATTCTTCAAGGGAAGGTAGAGGACAGTGACAGACCTTGGAGCATCTGTATTTTGTAAAAGCTCCCCCTGGGGTGATTCTGATTCATCTTTCTACTCCAAACTTCCAACTGAGAGTCACTGCCTTCATAAGAAGAAACTTTTTAGTTATCTATTAAACTGTTTCATCCATGGTGCCATTCATCTTCATCCTTATCATTAAAAATCAATAATGATGATCCAAGGAATAGAAGAGAGTCAATAAATGACACTAGTGAGGATGGAGAGGAGAATCCTGTTTGAAACTCGCATCTAGATTAAATCTTCCCCGTTGTACGCTAGATCCTTTTCTACTTCTTGGAAGACATTTGGTCACTATGCTTCTCTTAATAGTCCTTCATACAGTTGAGGACAGTTATTAAGTCACCTCTAAACCTTCTCAATACCGGTAATCCTGATTCCATTCATCTTTTTTCATCAGTGCTGTTTTCCAACCCGTTAATCATTTTCATTGCTCTCCCCTGGACCCTATCCAAGTTCTCCACGTATCTTTAAGCTTCTGTGAATTATGTGACCGGTTTATAGCTTTGATAAGCCTGGGTGGTGGAAAAGGTAGAATCTCATCACAACTGACTATAATTGTATGTGGGGGAGGACAGGGATGGAGCAGTAGATGGTTCAACTGTACAGAAAGTTTCACCACAAATATGATATTCATTTAAGTTTTTATTCTTTGGTAATTATTTCTAAACATGCCATATTATAATATTCTGAGCTACAATTAGAGTCTGCATTTTACACAGCTGTCTTTTTAGTGCCAATCTGTGTCTGGTCTTGTTCTTTTACATAATAGAAGAGACCATATTTTTCAAAAGAATGCTTGTTTCTTAGTTGAAACAACGTTTAATTACAAAGAAGTACTATTCATAACACCTATAAGAAATGGAGAGACTAGCATATTTTCATACTCCTTACTCATTCATTCCATGGCTTTTCCAAATGAGGATAAATGACCCAAACCTGAATATACTGGTAATTTAGACACTGGTCTCACTATCAAAACTATGAACCAGTCACTCACAAAAGCTCTTCAGTTTCAAAGCCATTAGTCAGGTTGTACTTATGGGAGGAAGCATGGCACAGTGATGGTGATTGATGGCTGGCCACTTACAAGCCAAGAACTTTCAGTAAGTTGGGGCTCCTTTCCTCTTCTTTTAGAAGAGATAATAATAAATCTGTGTCGACTGGCAAACTGGATAAAGAGTCAAGACCCATCAGTTTGCTGTATTCAGGAGACCCATCTCACATGCAGAGACACACATAGGCTCAAAATAAAGATATGGAGGAAGATCTACCAAGCAAATGGAGAACAAAAAAAAGCAGGGGTTGCAATCCTAGTCTCTGACAACACAGACTTTAAACCATCAAAGATCAAAAGAGACAAAGAAGGCCATTACATAATGGTAAAGGGATCAATTCAATAGGAAGAGCTAACTATCCTAAATATATATGCACCCAATACAGGAGCACCCAGATTCATAAAGCCAGTCCTTAGAGACTTACAAAAAGACTTAGACTCCCATACAATAATAATGGGAGACTTCAACACCCCACTGTCAACATTAGACAGATCAACGAGACAGAAAGTTAACAAGGATATCCAGGAATTGAACTCATCTCTGCACCAAGCAGACCTAATAGACATCTACAGAACTCTCCACCCCAAATCAACAGAATATACATTCTTCTCAGCACCACATCACACTTATTCCAAAATTGACCACATAATTGGAAGTAAAGCACTCCTCAGCAAATGTAAAAGAACAGAAATTATAACAAACTGTCTCTCAGACCACAGTGCAATCAAACTAGAACTCAGGACTAAGAAACTCAACCAAAACTGCTCAACTACATGGAAACTGAGCAACCTGCTCCTGAATGACTACTGCGTACATAATGAAATGAAGGCAGAAATAAAGATGTTCTTTGAAACCAATGAGAACAAAGATACAACATACCAGAATCTCTGGGACACATTTAAAGCAGTGTGTAGAGGGAAATTTATAGCACTAAATGCCCACAAGAGAAAGCTGGAAAGATCTAAAATTGACACCCTAACATCACAATTAAAAGAACTAGAGAAGCAAGAGCAAACACATTCAAAAGCCAGCAGAAGGCAAGAAATAACTAAGATTAGAGCAGAACTGAAGGAGATAGAGACACAAAAAACCCTCCAAAAAATCAATGAATCCAGGAGTTGGTTTTTTGAAAAAATCAACAAAATTGATAGACCACTAGCAAGACTAATAAAGAAGAAAAGAGAGAAGAATCAAATAGATGCAATAAAAAATGATAAAGGGGATATCACCACCAATCCCACAGAAATACAAACTACCATCAAGAATACTATAAACACCTCTATGCAAATCAACTAGAAAATCTGGAAGAAATGGATAATTTCCTGGACACTTACACTCTCCTAAGACTAAACCAGGAACAAGTTGAATCCCTGAATAGACCAATAGCAGGCTCTGAAATTGAGGCAATAATTAATAGCCTACCAACCAAAAAAGGTCCAGGACCAGATGGATTCACAGCTGAATTCTACCAGAGGTACAAGGAGGAGCTGGTACCATTTCTTCTGAAACTATTCCAATCAATAGAAAAAGAGCAAATCCTCCCTAACTCATTTTATAAAGCCAACATCATCCTGATACCAAAGCCTGGCAGAGACACACAAAAAAAGAGAATTTTAGACCAATATCCCTGATGAGCATCAATCCAAAAATCCTCAATAAAATACTGGCAAACCAAATCCAGCAGCACATCAAAAAGCTTATCCACCATGATCAAGTGGGCTTCATCCCTGGGATGCAAGGCTGGTTCAACATATGCAAATCAATAAACGTAATCCAGCATATAAACAGAACCAAAGACAAAAACCACATGATTATCTTAATAGATGCAGAAAAGACCTTTGACAAAATTCAACAGCCCTTCATGCTAAAAACTCTCAATAAATTTGGTATTGATGGAATGTATCTCAAAATCATAAGAGCTATTTATGACAAACCCACAGCCAATATCATACTGAATGAGCAAAAACTGGAAGCATTCCCTTTGAAAACTGGCACAAGACAGGGATGCCCTCTCTCACCACTCCTATTCAACATAGTGTTGGAAGTTCTGGCTAGGGCAATCACGCAAGAGAAAGAAATCAAGCATATTCAGTTAGGAAAAGAAGAAGTCAAATTGTCCCTGTTTGCAGATGACATGATTGTATATTTAGAAAACTCCACCATCTCGGCCCAAAATCTCCTTAAGCTGATAAGCAACTTCAGCAAAGTCTCAGGATACAAAATTAATGTGTAAAAATCACAAGCATTCTTATACAACAGTAACAGACCAACAGAGAGCCAAATCATGAATGAACGTCCATTCACAATTGCTTCAAAGAGAATAAAATACCTAGGAATCCAACTTACAAGGGATGTAAAGGACCTCTTCAAGGGGAACTACAAACCACTGCTCAGTGAAATAAAAGAGGACACAAACAAATGCAAGAACATACCATGCTCAGGGATAGGAAGAATCAATATCATGAAAATGGCCATACTGCCCAAGGTAATTTATAGATTCAATGCCATTCCCATCAACCTACCAACGAGTTTCTTCACAAAATTGAAAAAACTGCTTTAAAGTTCATATGGAACCAAAAAAGAGCCCACATTGCCAAGACAATCCTAAGTCAAAAGAACAAAGCTGGAGGCATCACGCTACCTGACTTCAAACTATACTACAAGGCTACCGTAACCAAAACAGCATGGTACTGGTACCAAAACAGAGATATAGACCAATGGAACAGAACAGAGTCCTCAGAAAAAATACCACACATCTACAGCCATCTGATCTTTGACAAACCTGACAAAAACAAGAAATGGGGAAAGGATTCCCGATTTAATAAATGGTGCTGGGAAAACTGGCTAGCCATAAGTAGAAAGCTGAAATTGGATCCTTTTCTTACTCCTTATATGAAAATTAATTCAAGATGGAATAGAGACTTAAATGTTAGACCTAATACCATAAAAACCCTAGAAGAAAACCTAGGCAATACCATTCAGGACATAGGCATGGGCAAGGACTTCATGTCTAAAACACCAAAGGCAATGGCAACAAAAGCCAAAATTGACAATTGGGATCTAATTAAACTAAAGAGCTTCTGCACAGCAAAAGAAACTACCTTCAGAGTGAACAGGCAACCTACAGAATGGGAGAAAATTTTTGCAATCTACTCATCTGACAAAGAGCTAATATACAGAACCTACTAAGAACTCAAACAAATTTACAAAAACAAAACAAACAACCCCATCAAAAAGTGGGCAAAGGATATGAACAGACATTTCTCAAAAGAAGGCATGCATACAGCCAACAGACACATGAAAAAATGCTCATCATCACTGGCCATCAGAGAAATGCAAATCAAAACCACAATGAGATACCATCTCATGCCAGTTAGAATGGCAATCATTAAAAAGTCAGGAAACAACAGGTGCTGGAGAGGATGTGAAAAAATAGGAACACTTTTACACTGTTGGTGGGATTGTAAACTAGTTCAACCATTATGGAAAACAGTATGGCGATTCCTCAAGGATCTAGAATTAGAAGTACCATAGGACCCAGCCATCCCATTACTGGGTATATACCCAAAGGATTATAAATCATGCTGCTATAAAGACACATGCACATGTATGTTCATTGCAGCACTATTCACAATAGCAAAGACTTGGAATCACCCAAATGTCTATCAGTGACAGAGTAGATTAAGAAAATGTGGCACATATACACCATGGAATACTATGCAGCCATAAAAAAGGATGAGTTTGTGTCCTTTGTGGGGACATGGATGCAGCTGGAAACCATCATTCTCAGCAAACTATCACAAGAACAGAAAACCAAACACCACACGTTCTCACTCATAGGTGGGAACTGAACAATGAGATCACTTGGACTCGGGAAGGGGAACATCACACACTGAGGACTATTATGGGGAGGGGGGAGAAGGGAGGGATGGCATTGGGAGTTATACTTGATGTAAATGACGAGTTGATGGGTGCTGATGAGTTGATGGGTGCAGCACACCAACATGGCACAAGTATGCATATGTAACAATCCTGCATGTTATGCACATGTACCCTAGAACTTAAAGTATAATGATAATAAAAATAATAATAATAATAATAGCTCTGTGTCATAAAACTGATGTGAGGATCTCATGAGCTATACATGTAAAGTCTTCAAAACAGTGCCTGACACATAGTAAGCATAACGACCCTACCAGAAAAAGGGTGGTCTCCAACTAGAAGTCATGAATATGGAGAACAAATGAGGACATGCAAAGCTTTTCTCTTTTCTCTATTTAGGATATGGGAGCCACCTCAAACAAGAAAAAGCCCTGTTGTTATGGAGAAAGTAAGAAGCAAAGAAAATTCTTTTGTGGCCAGTGGCAGAATTTCTCACCACTGAAAACATGTTAGGGATGTGCAGAGTCTGTCAGGAGTTCACTGGAATTCAGTGGATAGCCAGTTGCCTCTAAAAGCCTTAAACATTCCCTTGAAGAGAGACAATACACCCATCTTTGGAAACATATCCCCATGTTAGAACCAAACATGCATATGGAAATTACTATTATCCCTTGGCTGAGAGCTTTCATTTTAAAACCCTTGTGGTGTTTGTAACCTAAAAGAGGGATTTCCTCAAGTTTTCTAAAACTGCCTCTTTTTTTAAGAATCACCATTATCCATACCTCATTTGAGATCAAGTGAATCGTCAAACTAATGTGTTTTTTCAGGAAGCTAATTCTGTGACTTCCTTAAAGAGAGGGTTGCTCTTCCCGAGGGTTATCGGCAAGCCGCTGCTCTGGCTCCTTGTGCCAGTTGTTCTTCCTGACTGACCATTTCCCCTCTGGCTGGAGATAACCCTGCAATGACTTCGAATTCTTTCCTTCAGTATCTGATTCCATCTCCATCATAAAGCCTTCCTCGGAGCATGGCTGGACCTAAGCATTTCCACATCTTAGTTCATTCCCAAGATCCCAAGTTGACTTTTGCTTGAACTTCAGTGGAAAATCCAAATTATGTGAAAATCAAAAAGAAAATAATGGTTCTTTCTTGATTCTATTTTCTAAACATATGGTAATGAACAATAAATGTTTACAAGTAGCTGTGATGGCTACAGAAAAATTTTCTTTGGGACCCCCAGAAAATAGATTATATTCAATAAACACATCCAAGCATGCATAAACTTTAAGAAAGATTTTGGCCTTCTATCCATTCAAACTATTACCCTATTTCTTTCCTCTTTATTGCTACCATTCCTTCTGAAAAAGAGTTTATAAATTCATAACACATTAAAATGAGCAGACTCTTTAGTTCCTTAATCCTAGCAGTCTGATTTAGTAATTTCTTTAATGGCAATATTATTCTCCCCACACCACAGTTCATATTTGACTTCTCTTGACTCCTTGCTTCCCACTTACTATCAACAACCAAGTCCTGCTTATTCTTACCTTATTATATTGTTCTTTCTATCCCTATTGTCACAACCTACTTCAGGTCCTTATCATTTACTCACAATGTTTCTTTTGCAATAACCCACTAACTAGCTCTCTAATTCTACAGTTTTTCTCTTTTTTTTTTTTTTTTTTTTTTTGAGACGGAATTCTGTTGCCCAGGCTGGAATGCAGTGGTGTGATCTCAGCACACTGCAACCTCCACCTCCTGGGTTCAAGTGATTCTCCTGTCTCAGCCTCCCAAGTAGCTGGAATTATAGGTGGCTGTCACCACGCTCGGCTAATTTTTTTTCTTTTATTGTTATTTTTGGTAGAGATGGGGTTTCACCATGTTGGCCAGGCTGGTCTCAAACTCCTGACCTCAGGTGATCCACCCATCTAGGCATCCCAAAATGCTGGGATTACAGGCGTGAGCCACCGCGCCCAGCCCGTTTTTCTCTCTTATAATTCATCCTGCATACCCTTGCCAAAACAAACATCCTAAAGCATAATTCTGATTATATCTCCTCACATTTCAGACATTCCAATCCAATGGCTTCCCATTTTGTCTAAATAAAGTTAAACTCATATAAGGTCAATGTGTTTGTTGAGTGAATCAGTACAAAAATTCCATATGTAGGCTTTAGCTATTTACCGAATAAAGTGCAAAAGAAAAGTTTTGTTTTGTTTTGTTTCTTAGGCCAACATATGCCATATATCCTGTTTGTGGTCTCAGAAATGTATGAATCACATTGATAAATCAGCTGAAAAAACAAAAGTTACTGTTTTGTACCTTCTCTTCTCCAGATTCTTAAAAACTCCTTCAAACTTCAACTGAATATGTCCTTTATTTCTGTTCTCTCTGTTGATTCTTCTTCATGAATGTTTAATCCAAGGAGCTTTGAAGTCCAGGATGACAAAATACATAATTTATACCAATGTTCACAATTATTTCTTCCATATTGGTTAAGTGTAATTTGAAATATTATGTCTTAAATTATTAAAGAGGACTTAGTGAAAACATGTTTACTTGTGTGAAAAATATCTGGTGAAAATAAAACTTATTTTTAAATCCCATGAAAATAACAGACCAAAATGGCAGTGCAACTACATGCCAAAATTGCCCCCTGTTCAAAAATGAGAAATAATGGATAATGATTTTTAAAATATATGAAAGTGAAACTCTGTCCAAAAGCAAGAAAGTTTTCATGGACCATAAAAAAAAAGAAAATCTACAATCATAAAGGATGTTTGGGTTATGCCCAAAGATGAACAGCAAGCTTTGGGTTTCGGTGTTTATACAGAAAAGGGCCTGAGCCTGCCCCACACATGACCCAAGTACACTGCATAAAGCCAGAGTTAAAACTTCACTGCCAGCCTCTGAACAGAAGGTAAAATAGTTCTATCCACACTATCACAAGACCTGGTGGAAATGAGGCAACTGCTGAATTACATACAGGGAAGAATGCATTCAAGAAAATTCCCATGCAAGATAAGCTCTTAAAAAATAATTTCATACAAGAAAATCAGCACTGTAAAGGTAATTGATAAGCCCAATAGAAGGGAAACCTATACAAAGAAATAGAAATAGCTAAGCAATCTGAAAAGGACTTTAAATAATGATGTTTAAAATTCTCTAAGAGGAAAAGGAGGATTAGCCTCAGTGAAACAAAAGTAGGGCTATAAAAAGAACAATACTTACGAAAAAAAACTGGAAATTTTAAAATGGAAAAGTGTGAAATAAAAAATTCAATACATGGGCTAAAGAATAAACTGCATAGAACTGAAGGGAAAATTAGTTAATTTTATGAAGAAACAATAAATCTCACAGAATGTAAAGAAATAAAGATATTTAAATAAATCAGAGTTAAGAGATATAAGAATATATACATATGAGTATATAAATAGCATATGTTTATATGTATATATACCAGAAGGAAAGGACAGAAGAGATACAATATTTGAACAGATCATGGCTAAGTTTTCCAGAATTAATAAAAGGCATGAGCACTAGAAAGAGTCACAAGAAGTATCAAAAAAGAAAAACCCAAACTTAGAGACATTGCAGTAAAACTTCAAAAGGTCAAGGATAAAGAGAAAAATTTTAAAAGCTTGCAGAGAGAAAAGACAGATTACCCACAAAAGAGAATAGTCAGAATGACAGGACTGTTCTCCTCAATAACCAGAGCTGCTAAAAAACAATGGACAAATATTTTCAAAGTTCCAACGCAAAATAACTAAACCAGAATTCTGTATCCAGTTGTCAAACCATCATTCAAGAGAGCAGACAAGAAGATATTTCCAGACTTAGAAGACCTAAAAAAGCTAACATCTCAGGAGCTATCTTGGAAAGAAGTACTAAACAATTTACTTCAACCAGGGGAAAAAAAAAAAAAGAATGGGATGCAAGGAATGACAATGACCAAATAAGTCAACAGAACATGCTGATATATCTAAAGCATTATATGCTTTAAAAGAAGCTAGAACATAATAATGAGAAAAATGGGAGTTGATGATAGGAGCATGCAAGAGATTGAAGGGACGTTAAAATGTATTAAAGTCTTTGTCTTCCTAGGGAGGAGGTTAAGAATATTAACTACAGACGTTTTTAGGAAAATTAAAAATTATAATGTATATTAAGGGTAACCAATAGAGGAAAAGCAAGAATAAAAATATACAGCTTGGTAATATTTTCTAAGGCTCTGTAGCCCTCACTATCTATCTCCAGAAGAGATAAAAACATCCTGTTAAAACTACAGATCTTGCTTTATGGTCACTTATGGAAACAGTGTGAAATTTCCCAGACAGCACTATATGCAATCAGTCACATTTTATAGTTTTTTTAATAATGTTTAATAATTTAACAGTAGGATAAAGGAAGAAATAACTGAATAAAAATATTAGAAAAAGCCTATTTATTAGATCATAAAAGTCTATCAATGGATACTGTTAGATGATATATCTGAAAGTTAAATACAACTGGATGAAGCCCCACACAATAAAAGTCACTGATGGCATTTGGACAGGCCTTCCATGAGCGCAGTGGATTAGGCAATCAAATAGGTACATACTCCTTTATCTTCCGTAAGTCTGATGGCTTTTTTATAACCATCTTTTTAAACGTTTCAATCATTTATTGATTATTCAGCTTTTGAATAAATACATAGATGAAATCTGTTTATGTCTAAAAGAGACAAAACCATATTTTAAAAATTGATAAATGGAGAAAAAGCAAATTCAACTTTAGAATCTTGAATACTGCAAAATAATAATGGTACTTGTTTCTGAGTGACAGGATTATAGGTGACATTTTCTTTTCTAAAGAAACTTTTTAATGGTTTATACAAAAAAAATTTTCATTTTCTATTGCTTTATCAGGCAAAAACAAATGTTTTAAAATTTTAACATTTTCCACATGAACCCATTTTATAAGGATTCAATTACTAAGCAATTATATAATTTTAAAGAAGCATTTCAAAATCCTAAGTAATTCTTCTAATACAAAAGTAGTTTTAATTGATTGTATATTTTAGGTTTAATTATTCACCTACATGTATAATATTAGATTATATAACATGTTGCTTACTTTAAAAACAGGGCTAAATCTCATTATATAAACTTAATCTCTTCCACCTATACATTGACACAGTTGTTAAAATAATAAAGTCTCAGTAGGAATGAGGAAAAGTTAATAAAGAAAAGTTTTAAGAAAAATCAATTTATTCTTTTTTTTTTTTTTTTTTTTTTTGAGACGGAGTCTTGCTCTGCCACCCAGGCTGGAGTGCAGTGGCCGGATCTCAGCTCACTGCAAGCTCCGCCTCCCGGGTTTTGTACGCCATTCTCCTGCCTCAGCCTTCCGAGTAGCTGGGACTACAGGCACCCGCCTCGTCGCCCGGCTAGTTTTTCTTTTTTGTATTTTTAAGTAGAGACAGGGTTTCACCATATTAGCCAGGATGGTCTCGATCTCCTGACCTCGTGATCCGCCCGTCTCGGCCTCCCAAAGTGCTGGGATTGCAGGCTTGAGCCACCGCACCCGGCCTTATTCTTAATTTAAATAGAAATTAAGTTCAATTTGATCATTGTCTAGATTTTTATAAACTCAATGCATTTGTCTTTAGAATCCAGGAATACACTTACTTCTCTCTCTGTTAATGCCTGCATTAACAATCAGGCCCCTCCAGATTTAACAAAAACACTTATTTAAAAATATTATTCTCAGATTTCCAACTATAACAGGGTAACTATAAGGTTTGCTTAGAATTTGAATATACATGCCTGGGTTGAGTTAAGTACATTAACATACAGATTCCATTCTGTGTGACTCTGTATAATGTAATAAACACTAACAGACATCCCATTTCTTACATCTCATTTTTGGAAATTACATCCCTAGAGCTAAAGACTAGAAAACAGACATCAGAATTTTTTTTAAAAAAGTGAAAAGCATGACTATGGAATTTTCACAAAAAATTACTGAAAGGCACTTTACATTCAGGATATAATGATGTTCTACTTAATGTTTTCATCTTCACCAATTAAAAACAAACAAGAAAACCAGAAAAACTCTTACTGGAGGCCATGTTTTTAACCCAGCTCTGAAAGAGTCATTTGAATATTACTAACAAACAATGTTTACATGCCATTTTTTACGAATTCCTATTATTGCATCTAGCTCAACAAGCAACTCTACAATTAACAACAAAAAACATTCTTTCCTATGCCATTGACAAGATTTTTAATGACCAGGCTAGTCATTCACCAACTTCCTTCGCTTAAAATCTAATAAAGAATTCATTCACTTTTGGCTCTCATTCATGTTAGCTAGAGTTTTCTCATCCTTAAGTAAAGAATGAATTCAAGATTTTAATTGAAATATTGGCTTCCAAAGCTATACTCGAGCTTTTATTTTTTTAAATTTATAATTATGTTTAAGGATAAAACACTGTCCATAAGTAGCTACACAACATGATTGCTGGGTCAGCCACTTACTGGTTCAAGGTCTGTATCAAATGATTATACTGGCTGAAATCCACGAGGAATAACTGATAACAACAATGCTACACAGTGCATTAGACTTTATTTAGCATCACCACGTATGTCACATAATGTAATATTCACAAATTGTGGGAAAAGCAACATTATTTATGATCCTCATTGTAGTTATTGTTTTTTCGCAGGCCAGGATCTACTTCCTTTTCCTACAGTGCTCTGATTTCCTTTTGAATATTCACCTGTTACTCGCAGAACATAGACAAGAAACTGGACTCAAAAGCCCATCTCTCTTACAAGCTGGCAGCCTTGCCAAATTAGAGGACTCACTGGAGTCCTTTCTGTGAACTTGATGCTTGCACCAAGAAATAAAGACACAAAAAATATTTAGAGATTTTCATTTCAGTGGCAGAATCCAGATCAGATTCTTCCGGCTACAAGACCTATCCTGATCTCAAACTCCTTGGAGAAGCCTTGACTACTGTCCCATTTCCAAGTCTGATTTTCCAGCTTTCCTTCAATTCTGTGTGCTCCCAAACCTATTCTAACAAATCTTCTTTTGCCTAAGTTAGCCAGAGCCAGTGTCTGTTGACTGCCACCAAAGACCCCTGAAACACCCTTTTACACATCAAATGCAGAAATGTTAAGTAATTTCCCAGGGTTGCTCAATGAACAAGAAAATGGTAATCTCATTACTTCTAATTCAGTGTTCTTTACACTCTGCCACAGATAAAGACGATCATACAACACTTTTTAAATATAGAGCTTGGTTTTCCAACAGTGAAAATAGCTGTAAAGTTCAACATCATTATAGGAGTAATTTGTCCTCAGGAAAAAAAATGAATAATAATTTAATTTTGGATAGTTATAAGTATGTTCATAGAACTTTTAGAAAAATGCCATCCATTTCTGTCAGTAATATTTTCAGATTTGTATAAAGATATAAACATATTAAACCATATACTTCATATATTAGGTTATCAATGCCTATCATTGACTAACTTTCCCAAATACTTCTTTCCTGAATTCAAATGCCATATAAAAGAAAGCAAAAAGTCACTGTAAATTAAATGAATTGAGAACACTAACAACAATAATGGCAACCATTATTTAAGTACTTAACCACATGCCAGGCAATTCGTTGTCATGTATTATATGATAATAAATTCTCAAAACAGCTTTGCAGAGTCAGTGCCAATATCCCATTTTAGAGAGAATGAACTGGGACTTACAGATGTTAAGTAATTTGATCAAGTTCACATAACCAAAAAATGATTAAAACTATTATCTGAAGCTCTTATTTTTTCTGTGCATACTATGTATCATCTCAGAAACACTAAAGAGAGATGTCAGTGTAGAGCTTTATCCCTCCAGTTCCCAAAGGCTTAGACAAAGAAAAGATTGGTGATACCATTGGATTCTATGACAACTAGAACCACACAAATCATAATCAATAGAAAAACTAAATTTATCTCTAGAATTTGGAAAATCACAGGACATATATATCAAATAAAGATTCTGAATACTACAGTGATTGAAAAGACATTTACCCCCACTTAATGCAATAATTTGAGCCAGAAAAGCCTTGCATTTTCAAAAAGCTTAGAAACCTTTCTTTTAGGGTTACAAAGAAAAAAGGGGCCTTCATTTTATCCTCTAGACTTCTTTGTCCTCCACCTGCTATATTACCCTTCAAGAAATTTAACTTATATCAATCAAAATTTGCTTCTTAATGGATGTACATCTCAAACTCAATAGCCCACCCTTTACAAACACTGTACAACCCAACAGTGAAAGGAAATAAACCTATGTAGTTATTTTTTCAAAGTCTTCAGCTGTTAAGAAGAAGGAGACATACCAAAGCATATTTTTTCGATCTGGCTCCAGAACTTTAGTTCATGGGCAAAGTATATGGTATTTGTATTGGCAAAATAAGTTGTGATTTCAAAGCATCATCTAGTAGCACTGTAACATAGACCATGGTTCTAAATGAGGCATGCTAGTGAATATCGTTCTTGTAATAGTATTAATTGTTTCAATATGTAAAACTCTGTTTAAAGCTATATGTTGAATCTCTACTCTACTTTTAGATGTCTGGCCATCCAAAAACTGAATCCCACAAGTTACTGATAGATTTGAACTAAAAGCTATCTCTGAAAATAGATCAAAAGTCACACCTTGTTCAAGATGTTTCAGGGAAAAGGTGACTGCTGCTCTCGAAAGAAAGAAAGAAAGAAAGAAAGAAAGAAAGAAAGAAAGAAAGAAAGAAAGAAAGAAAGAAAGAAAGAAAGAAAGAAAGAAAGAAAGAAAGAAAGAAAGAAAGAAAGAAAGAAAGAAAGAAGGGAAGGAAGGAAGGAAGGAGAGTGTGTGTGTGTGTTTAAATTGAATGGCTGCACAACCTAATGGAGAAGATGCCCAGACTTGCCATTTGGTGAGGGTGGGAATGTGGGAGGTGGTTCAAACTTATTAGGCTACATCACTTCAGCTGGAGCTCTGTCTCGATGGGGATGCTAAAATCCAGCAACCAAGACTTGTACCAGTAAAGTGCTCAATGAAGATGTTCTCTGACAGAATTCAGTCATATGTGAGGTACTTATTTTTCCTACTCAATTATTTAATTGCTTTAAGTCTCATTTTAAAAAGTATTCTCAATATCTTGAAAGTTTAGGTAATGGTTATTATGTGCGCCTAACTATAATTCTATTCCACTTCATTTTCATACAACATTATTGAAAAGAGTTCATAAATCAAATTCCACACTCAAAAACTCAAATTCCTTTCATACTGCATCATTTGTTTCTATACGCAACAAAATTGTACCTTCCACCAACCAGCCTGGCTGCCTAAATGAGACTTGTGGGATCTTATCAAAGGATAGCAGTGGCAAGTGAATGACAAGACAGAAGCTTATTGACTCTGCCTCTTCAAGGTGGGATGTGATTTTTGCCTATCCAGAAACCAGGGTTTTCATGTTAGAAATTTATATTATTTAAAGAAATCCCCCCCGAAGTGATTCTTGACCAAAATAATTCTATAGCTATCACACTCTCAACATAAGCATATAAATAAAATATATGCTTATGTTTAGCAGAAGCATAGCTGGCTGAATGCATCTGCATTTTTGTAACTGCAGCTAATTACTGGCCCAAAAAGGAGGCTACCCTCCGCTGCCACCAAAAGGTAGGGGTATGGGGAGCAATTGACACATGACTGTTCTCTAATACAGTAGAGCTCCATCTGTGTTGTTGCATGAATAGCAGAGATTGGAGACAGAAAACAAACATGTCTAAAATAAAAATATCCAACTTCCTCTATTTATAATCTCAGTGTTTATACTAGATCTGGTAGAAATGCAAAGCCTACTCCTCATATACTATCATCAATTAAGATAAGATTCCATTGTATCCAAAGTATATCATACCCTGTAATTCTCAAAGTAGTTACAACAAGTTTAAATAAAGTCAAAATCCTTTCTTAATCCTAGAGTAGGTGTTTTGTTTTTGTTTTTGCCAACATGTGGTATTTTATGTCCTTACCAGAGGCGTACCAAAGCATCAGATAGTCTAATTCCAGTTTTCCCTGGGTTTATTTCAGCTTTATTGGTGTATATTTGCAAATAAAAACTGTATATATTTAAGGTACATAACTTGATATATGTACATATATACACATTGTGAAATGATTACCACAATCAATCCAGTTAGCATATATAATCACCTAACATAGTAATCTTGTGTGAGTGTGTGTATGTGTGTATGCGTGTGTGCACACACACACAGTAAGAACACTTAAGATCTACATTTTTAACAAAATGTCAAGTACACAATACAATATTGCTAACTATACTCATCAGGCTGTTCACTGGATCTCCAGAACTTAGCCATCTTGCACAATTGAAACTTTCAGTTTTCCATGTTTTAAAACTTGGTCACCTTTTGCTGGAAGATAAGAAGAAGGAAAAGCACATGGCACTGTTTGGAGGCCACATGTAAGCCTATCTTTCCTCCTCATCAAAACCCTCTGAAAGTAAAGACTCTTTCTCTGTCTTTATCATAAAGGTGGAACTGCAGGTCTTAAAAGGCTCTCACTGCCTCCTTTAAGGCGTTCTTGCCTCACATCAGTCAGAGGAAAGAGTGCCCCCACAGGCCATCATTAACCTGCCAATTCTGCCTCCAAACAAGGAGGACAAGAGCTCACTAATTTGAAGATCAAAAACCCACTTGTCCATTATATAATTGGAATGAAAGGCAAAATGTTGCCGTTCTGAAGAGCACAGTAATTACTAGCTGTTAATTGCTCTCTCGTGGTGGCTCACTTTTAATTAAAAAGAACAGCTCGTTGCAGGCCGATAAGCAATGGTGGAGACCACTGGTTTAATCAACAAAGCAGAAAAATTTGTTTCTGCTGCAGCCAACAACAGCTTGAGAAATCTTCAGATGTCCGATTGAGATTAAAAACTGTCTATTTAGTGAAGTCAGATTTTATTTTAACCAAGGAAATGACTATTTGAAGTCTTCCAATGTGAGTGTCCCCGCCACATCCCCGCTGGTGCCGTGGGGACTAATCACGGGCTGGGGTTATGATCACTCAAGTAAAGAAATTTAGCGACTTTCCTCTTGACTTCATCATTCTTGGGTAATTGGCCTGTCTGAGGTGAGTACTCTTTTTTCTTTTTCTTTTTTTTTTTAAAGAAAGCGCTTTAAAGTATGGAAGGCCCACAGACTGTGCATTTAATTACTGTTCATATTTCATGCAGTCAAACTGAATTTCATTTGAAAAGAAAATGATTTACCTATCTTTAAAAAGCCTTATATGCTCTGCTTTGTTTTTCTTTTTTTTTTTCTTCCAGGGGTTATATATTTACATGCCAATATTTAGGGCACCAAAATTAATTCTGTAAGATGCTTCTCTGTCTTTTCCTCTTTCATCTAACAGCCACAGAATGCAGCCATCCTTACCCTGGGGTGAGGAGGTAGTCCCTGGAAGGATAATACTACATTTAGTTAAGAGGGCTCCCAAGGTTAAGTAGAGTTACTTGGTCTCAATTTGGCTCATCTCTCTGGCTTTGAACAGTGTGTGTATCTGCCTCCCATGTCTCTTTCCTTCTCCCTCTTTTCTAAGTCATGATGGTTGGAAAGCCATTTGTTTTTAAAATTCACATGTTCTTCCGCTTAACTGAATCTCAGGCTATATTTCAGTCTCGTCCTTCATCAAGGAGGAGACTTCTTCTCTCTTCACTAATCATGAGAAACACATATCCCTGAATTGTCTGGATAATATTAAAAATGAGTCTCAATCACAATGCCAGTGATATAGACTGTTGGTCAACTATCTACCCTACACATGGGGTGTTAGTGCTAGTCTTCCTGTACGAAATGGTTTATCACTTTGGCTCCAATGGTGCCTCTGAAAATATCTGTCCCCTTGCCAGCCACTAAAGCAAACTTCTCTTTCTCCTCAGACAAGCCTTCAAGTTACAGTCTGTAAACGTGTGTAGGTAAAAAGGTAATTTAACTTGGGTAATGAAAAATTAACCAATTGTTAGCTTAATTTGCTAGTCCTTTTCTTTGAAAACACTGTTGACGTCAGGCTGATGGAGGCTGGTACCTCGTTCATGCCTTCATTCCTTCATGCCAATCTACTTAAAGGCATAGAGCCCTCCCTCTTACTAGGGAATTTATCAATTGAGTCTTGAACTAACTTGTCTGAATTAAGGTGTCTGCTTTCAGAAAGGAGGGGTAGGGAAGAAAAAGAGGGGTTTTATAGGGTTTTCTTTTTCCCCTGGCTTCATTTATATCGAAGAATAAAAGGCCTACCATGGTGGAAAGAGCAAAGACCAATTTTGGTTTAAATCCCAACTTGCCATTTCTTAATAAGTAACCATGAGATACTTGTTTAGCCTCTTAAATCTCAGTTCAATCCATGGGAGAAAAGAACTCTTTTAAGAGACTATTGCAAAAACTAAATGAAATAATATTTTGAATATAGTATGTGCTCAATAGGTCATAGTTGTACCTAAAGTTTGGGGCTGGTGATTCAAGCCCCAATGGTAATTCAAGAAGAGTCCCTCCACATTCATCCCTCTGTATACTTTCAAACATGGTGGGAGAACCCAGAGAAGAAAATCCCAGAATTATTTTGTGGAGTATTCTTTATTTTCTCCTATCCCTACACTTCATCACTGAGCATGTGCCATGAATTGTTTTAACCACTGTAAAATCTGGCATGGGAATAGGGTGGGACACAGTAAACTGGTGAATGACACAAAAAGGAATTTGATAGGAAATTTGCTTCTATAGAAAGGTGTGAGTGAAAAAAAAAAAGACAAAAGAGTTATTTTCTGAAGTTTAAGCTTCTGAAAATTTGCCTCAGGACGTTAATATCTAATACAAAAGAAGAGTAAACACACACAAGCACACAGTCACACACACACACACACACACACACGCACAAACACTTTTTTTATGAGACTCTTCTTACCCAGCCTGTCAATCCTGTAAATAAGTTTGGTGACAGTGAAATAAGTGTGGTAATGATAAGAAACTACTTTCATATGAGCAGCACCATCTCCTGATGCAAGAAGGCTATGCAACTAGAAAAATAATAAAATAAAATTATTGTTTCCTAAAATAGATTCTTTCCTAAAATACATATTCCAAGTTGTTGCCTCTTTGATGTAACATTCCTTTCTGATCATTCTACTGGGAACTATTACATGGCTTCTTTTATTTCTCACTGAAAAGAGGTTTTTAAAACAATTACTTAACCCAGTGGAAAAATGCAATGCCTTAATGAAAGATATTAGTCTTATTCTTAGTTACAAAATAAGTGTGAAGCTATAGTCATCCTGCCTATATACAATGATGAAATATCAAGTTCTGGAGTTGAAAGAGACCTAAAGAGTCTTATGCAAATATAGGCCTTTGAAAGTTGCTAAAGAAATACAAACAAATTCAAGGAAGAGTCACTAAACTCTACAGTAAGATAAATGCCTAAGAGACCTGCTATTGACATGCCTCAGGGCTTCATCTTCCCCAAAAGCTCAGTAGAAAAGGTTCCCTGTGTAAGACTAGAACTTGGTGTTAAAAAGTGAATGGCCCGTTTGTCAGGAGCAGGCTCCACCAGCAGGTCCTGGTGTGACCCTGGATAAATCCTGTCACTTCCCTGATGTGATGATTGATGTTTAGAAGCCCTGAAGGCTCATCTAGCTTGAAAAATCTATTTTTCAGACGAGATCGGGCGCATTCAGGGTGGTATGGCCATAGACGAAAAATCTATTTTTCTATCACCACTTCAAAAAATTTTTTGATTGTGGTAAAACATACATAAGATAAAATTTACCATTTTAACCATTTTTAAGTGTACAGTTCAGTGACATTAAGTACATTGACACTGTTGTACAACCATCACCATTACTCATCTCTAGGGCTTTTTAATGACCCCAAACTGAACCTCTGTACCCAATAACTCTCCATTTCCTCCTGCCTCCTCCCCCATTTCCTCCTGCCCCTGGTAACCACTGTTCTACTTTCTGTCTCTGTGAATTTGCCAATTCTAGGCATCTCATGAAAGTGGAACCATGCATTATTTGTTCTTTTGTCTCTGGCTTATATCCCTTAGCATAATGTTTTAAGGTTCACCCATGTCTCAGAATTTCTGTCCTTGTTAAGGCTGAATAATATTCCTTTTGTATGTTTACACCACATTTTTTTTATCTGCTCATCTGCCGATGGCCATTTAAGTTGTTTGCACCTTTCAGCCTTTGTGAATCGTGCTGCTATGAACACTGGTGTACAGTATCCGTATGAGTCTCTGCTTTCTATGCCTGCTTTGCGATTCGGGAAGAGTCCAAGCCAACTCAAAGGCTACTGACAGCAGCCGGTCGGCATCAGGCTCACGCATCTCTTGACTCACCAACTATCAGCAGATGCTCAAACAAATGTCTTCTGATAACAGAAAGCAGATTCAATCTCTTTGGATCAGTTACATGTTAAACCAAAATCCTCTTATAGGTTGTGGGCAATCTCAGACACGTGCATCGTGCCAGTTAAGGCAAAAGCCAAACAATGTTGTTTATGCGCAAGCTTTCTGAACACTTACAGTCCTGTGTCTACTCACGGCATCCAGATCAGGAGGGCTGGGATCACTGTAATCGATTCTGATCACTGTAAACTCCTGCATTCACTTTGTGATTGGGATGTGAAGGGTCGGGGGCAGGGAGGGAGTTTCCCCCCCATCCCCCTTATTTCCTGTTTCTAATTTTCAGGCAGCACCTGTCACCAGCAGTCTTGACTTTCACAGTTTTCTTTAGAGCCTCTTTGGTTTTTTCTCATACTTGTTCTAAGGTTTATCAGAGGAAACACTTGCCCTCCCAAGGATGGCCTCCATGCTGTGACATATTAATCCAAGTTGAGTGAACTTCCTTCAGACAGAGGACACTAATTATTATGAAGGCACTTAGAACACAATGCGAGCTGACATCTCACAGACCATTCCCTGCCAACTCTGCATTGTCTTAATGTCAGACCCTGTCAGTTCCCAGCCTTAATTATATCCTGTTTACAAACATTAGGCCTGACTTCAGATGAAGCATTAACAAAGGTTGACAAAGGTCAGGGTCACATCGCAAGGATGTTATCTGTCTATACTCTCCTCCCGATAAACCAGAGGTAGAGGGCTGATCCGAGAGATAGCTTTCAGAGCAGAAAAATGCACTGTGGTCACTGGAATATCTAATCTCTGCGGACACATTTTCATCCAATCTGCTAAATGCTGTGGTAGGGAGAGGGGGGCAAATTTAGAGGGCCAACTTGGTGCTACTTACTATCTGAAATCCCCTGAGGGCAGACATGGCAAAGGTGTTGGGAAAAACCTCTTTCAATAGGAAGAACTATCATCACCCTTTGCCACTGAATCAAGAAACTAATTCAAAGCGTTAGAAAACAACAACAACCCAACCCTGTTAAACCAGGGACCTGTTTTAAAGATGACAAGCAAGTTTGAACTAGTATACTTAGCCTATTTTTTAAATCTTATTATTTTAAAATGTTTTTGTATTAGCATCAATGAGCAGCTAAGCAGCTTTTTCTTAAGCAAGCACTCTTTAGATTCATTTCATGTGCTGAATTTGTAAGTATCACATCAGACTTACATTCAAATTAATCAGACTCAGGTTTCTTTGAATTTCAATAAGTTAAAACAGTAATTACTATCATATATAACCCATTCTTTTTTTTAGGTTATAATCTTAGGGATCATCTGCCAAATCTCTAAATTTTACAAATGGGAAGACAGTGGCTCAATGAGGTCAAAGTATTTAACCTAACTGAATCTTACAGCACAGTGGTGGCAAGTTCAGGCTAAAACCAAAATTCTCTCCCCCTAATCTAGGAGTCTTCCCACATTTGGGAAATTAAATCTTTTTTTAAAAGTATTTTTAGGCCAGGTGCAGTGGCTCATGCCTGTAGTCCCAGCACTTTGGGAGGCCGAGGTGGGCAGATCACTTGAGGCCAGAAGTTCAAGACCAGCCTGGCCAACATAGCAAAATCCTGTCTCTTCTAAAAAAAATACAAAAATTAGTTGGGTGTGATGGTGAGCGCTTGTAGTCCCAGCTACTCAACTTGGGAGGCTGAGGCACTAGAATTGCTGGAACCCAGGAGGTGGAGGTTGCAGTAAGCTGAGCTCGTGCCACTGCACTCCAGTCTGGGCAACAGAGTTAGACTCTGTCTTAAAAAACACACACACACACAAATTTTTAAAGTATTCTTACAGAGGCTGACATCTATTTACTAGACATCTGTTTAACAATTTCTATAATTTCCCCCATCAACCTTCCCTCCCAACTAAATAACTTAGATTCTTTTCATCTTATAAGTTCCTGTCTGCCAACATGTAAATTGCTTTAAATGTTCTTTTCTGGACACAGTCCCCTAAGTCTTGAAATTCCCATAGTGCACACAAAAGCACTCAGTAGATAATTTATTTAATTGCTTGGGCCTCATTTGTTTCTTCCACAGTACCGAGGCTTGTATTGTGCTAGGTCCAGGTCATTTTCTTATCTGGGTCCAGTTAGTTGCAATCTGTTCAACAGGCCGACTCCCTAAATGCACAGCTTGTACAACTGAGCTCCAGGTGAATTAACACTTTTTGAAATTTATCTCCTTCAGTCTGTAGCTCCTCCCTCATCCCTCAACCACCCTGCCATACCCTAAGGCCAAGGCCTCACACTGCCAAGAAAGTTCCTCTGTTCCCAGATTTTTTATTTCTTGCCACCAGTGGACAACCGTGAATTGTTTAGACTTAGCTCTATATCCTCACATCTCTTTCTTCCTCATCTCTGTGAGAAGCATCTACAGCACAAAGTTAACTCAAATGCAGTAAGCGGAAGAACAAATCTCCTCCAGGGTCCTTCTCCCAGTCCTCCCGTCTTGGATAGAAGAAACACCGTTCTTCTACGCCCAATATTTACTTCAGAGAGTCCTTTCTCAGCCCTAGCTACTTCCCCATAGTGACCAACTACATCTTGTTAACTGTTTTGTCCAAAGTGCCTGCCACAGAACCTGAAACATAGTAGGCACTTATAATATCTGATGCATAAATAAGTGAATGAAAAATGAAAGCATCAATTAATGAATCAATGTATGAAAGAACTTGGTGAAATCAGTGGGTCTTGTATTTCTCCACAGCATCCCAGCTCCTCCTCTCCACTTCTTCCTGTAGGGCCATCTCCACACCCGAGACTTTCATCACCAGGAGTCTGACTTACTACAAAGCAGGGTTGCTATATCAACGTTAGTTTCTCCACCTAATCCCTCCTAATCATGGCTGGGCACAGACAGAAGCTCTGTACAAAAATTAGTGCTTCAATCTTACCTTAAAAACAGATCCTTTGTGACAATTCTATCAACTATTCTAATTTGTTATATAAAAATGTCAAGTAGCTGTAGGCCCAGGTCCAACTCCTGCCAAATGTGACTTATTTTGTTTCCCCGGGATGACAATGAAATGCTGTTAACTACATTTTGATGATGATTCTGTGAACAGGTGTGCACCCCATAACATTCTGTGGTCTAGACCAGATTTCCCAGCTTATGGGAGATTATGTCATTTGGGACAGATTCCAAGGCTTGGTTTAAATAGAGATGTATTACTGCCTTGCTGTTCATGCATCAACCACATGCACAGAGTGAAGGCAGATGAATCTGCCTATCAAGTGTGATATGGAGCTCTCTGATGACAAACTGGACTTATGGTAATAAAATTGAGGTTAGAGTGAAATCGAACTAAAATCCCTGGGTGTTATAGTCCTTTAACTTGCTTCGCTCACTGTGATGAGCTGCATAGTTCAGAAGGCAATAGTTACTAATAGTTTAAAAAGTTGTGCTTTAAGATGTTTCCATTGCAGAACTGTAAGTTGCGTCCTTTTTGCATCTGCTAGCCGGTGGCTAGAATGCTCAGTCCGGAATTTCTATCAATTAGCAGAGGAAATAAATGCAGAGGGTAGAGGTAGAGGGGGAGGGAGAAAGGCAGAGAGAAAAATAAATGAAAAAAATGAATTCTTTCCTGTAAAACCTTGAGGAGGTGTGATAAAGCTGGCCTTTTTGCATGTATTACATATATATTTTAGTACTAAGTACAATTTAAAGATGCACAATAATCATCTATTATCTCGGTCACACTGACACATTAATGGTTCTATTTGTAAGTCTTAGGATAAGATCAATAATTGAGGGCTTTAAAAACATCAGGCACACCTGCAACCTTTTCCCACCACTGAAAAATAACTGCCTGCTCTTTTTTTCAGGAGGTCATTTTACTTTCTCTGCATTTGTAATGGCAGTCATAGGCACAACTCACTCTCCCATCAGAATTGGGTTGCAGCCAGTGGCTAGCGCCTCCAGAAATACAGACCTAATATTTCACAATTGTTCTACAAAGGTATGCACATACTTTACTATCCCAAACCAAAAAGAAATCTAATTTTAGGGGGAAAGGAGTTGAGATGGTCATAAGAAAACCATGTCAGTAATCTAGCACGTACCTTTACATTTTTGAATGTGAAAATGTCCAGTGCTTAAGTGAACTCCAGAACTCCTAATATGCTTACAACAAGCTGTTTAATTCAAGTGCAAGGGATCTTTTCTAAATAGGAAAAGACACACTAACACAACCAACATTTTTAGAGTTCTTAAGCACAGAGTCAAAAAAAAAAAAGAGAGAGAGACATCGTTTTACAAAATTACTTGTTTTTCCACACTCATTCTGCCTTATTTATTCAGCGGTGAATGGTTGGGAGACAGAGCGAGTCGGCGACTAAAAGGTTTTTGGTCTACAAGGAGCTGGAAGCAGGTCAAAGAAGAGGTTTTGAGGATGTATAATTAAGCAGAAATCCTCAGCACTCACTAAAAAGGAATCAAGATGGATGGAGGAGCAATTGTGACCACACTGACTACTGAAGCCTTGAGTGCCAAAACCTTTCCTTTCATTCAGGCATCTGGTTCTAAAGCAAGATAATTTTTAATTTTAAACAATGCTAGATTTGATTGTAAAAATGTCTCTTGCATGGGATAGGACAGTTGCTGTCCTCATTCTCCTTTCCTCAGCATCTTAAATACCAGCCACATAGCAGATGCCCAGTGAATGTTCACTCAATGAGTAAATAACCCCTGAATGGGTTCAGGGGTTCACATATTGTCTTGGGGTCTCCTATGTGTCACACTTTAAAGCAATCCCTTTATAATATCTGAAAGTCAGTATATTTTGAAATCAGCTTACCAACAATATACAATTCAACTCAGAAAATAGAAATAAGCAATATAATTTTCTGCCTTACTGGTCAACAATCAAAAGCTTTTAAAAATCCCGGTAGACACAGTACTGGATAATTCTGCATTAAAAGAAGAAGAAGAAGCAGATCAAGACTGTCCACAGCAGTTCCACCCACATCCAACAGCTGAGAGAGCAGCTGCCTTCTGAGAATGACAGCTCCAAGCGGAGCTCCAAGCGGAGCTCCCGCCCAACAGATCCAGCCTCACCTTTCATTTCGCCACAGCACAACACCAGCTCTCCTGTGGTCCTGCTTGCAGGTAGAGAGTACATGAGGGAAAAAAAGAGGGATCTGCTAGGGGATTGTACCATAGGCCAGACCCTAAGGAACAATATTATTTTATACTCCTATGACAGTCCCAGCTCACTCACTCCATTGTTTCTGCCCACGTTTCTGAGCAACTGGGAGCTAGCAAACTCCTGTGGGGCCAGCAGCCTAGGCAAATAGCAGTCATCATTTACTGATACAACGTAAATATTCAGTACAGACATATAAAGTAAATATTATTATCACCATTTTACAGGGGAGATAATTAATGCTAATCTATTTAGCAGGTAATGGAGTTAGGATCTGAACCTTGGTTTGTCTGACTTTAAAACATGATTTTTTTTTTTTTCCACCATACCACACTACCTCCTGGGCCCTATCCAAGCTGAGACTCCAGACGAGAATGTGAGTTACACAGGAGGCATTGTCATCTGTATTCAAACTAGGCATCATTTTCAGATGAAGTCCTTTGTATATATGGGCCTAACAATTTAAGTTCAAAAGATTAAAATTTGAAGACACCTAAATATCACAAAGTGAAAAACATTTTAGAAGTCTCTCATTGCACCACATACTACAGAGGGAAGCATCTTTGTAAAAATATCTTGCAAGATTTACTTGTTCTTATAAAAATAAATTTTACATTAATTATCCTTTAACATTTGTTAACATTGCATAGTACTTTTCCACTGAAAGAGTTCAAAGCATTTTTCAAATACCAATTTTTTTTATTCGTCTGACTGGGGGGAAATGCTGAAACATTATGGACAAGCTCTAGGAAGCATCTCTTAAATAATCTAATTTCCTTCTTCCCCAAATAATTTAGGCATCTCAAGATAAAATACACATAAACACTAAGACTAGTCAAATAGAAGTCCAAAACTCATGAGAAGTATTTAAGAAAAAAGACTCGAAACCTTGACAATATGGCTACCACCATTTGAGCACTGAATTTAATGTTCAACTTCATGAAAAACAAGGTAAAAAGGAAAAGAAGTGTGTTATATATAATTTTCATTATCTAATAAAAAGAACTTCTATGGATTGTTGTTTAAGAGACTCTGAGTAAGATATTGGATAATGTTTTCTACCACTATTTGATGGAAAATACGTGAATAGTTTTCATATGACATTACCTAAACTGACCCTCAACAAAACTTAGAGTATCTTTAAACAAGAAAGCAATTTGTTTCAGATATAACTGTTTTCCTTCTACATAGATCATATCTCATTGCTTATACTATGAATAGCATACTCAATTTCTCCCATTTTTTTTTCAAGATCTTTTAGTTATCTGTAAATTTTTAGCAATAAAAGAACATTCTTTTTTTAAGGTAACATCTATAGACCATTTCCTACTGTGTAACTAAAGCCCTGTGCTAAGCATGCATTCTCTTGACTCAGAGACTCAGGGCTGTCAACTTATCCTCAGTATTATGACCACATGTGACAGACCCAAGATTCTAGCTTGGGTCTTTCCAATTCCAGAACCCAGCTCTTAATTATCTGCTATAGATTCTCTTCCATCACCTGTCTGCAGGATTTGCAATAGTTTTATCTGTGTTTCCAAAGTCAAGTAGATATGAACATCTTTCTGGGGAATTAATATTTTCCTTAGGTCTATTTTTTAAGAGCAGACCCACAGAGGAAAATGAATGCTAGTTGCCTTTTATCAGTCAAAGCATTGAAATCATAACCTAAATTAAAAATAAAACTAAGCAACAACAATAAATATTGCAACATGCAGGCAAATGAAAAAGGTCCATGTGGATGGTAGGAAATCATATACTTTGCCATGAGCAATAGGAACTTTCCTTCAGGTCACCAATCAATTCAGTCAGTTGAAAGTAATCCATTGTCATCATGGATAATATTATAGATGAAATCCATTGGTGATCAAAAAAACATCTAAAATTCCATGGATCATATGAGAAAAGAAAGAAAGAAAGAAAAGAAAAAGAAAGAAAGAAAGAAAGAAAGAAAGAAAGAAAGAAAGAAAGAAAGAAAGAAAGAAAGAAAGAAAGAAAGAAAGAAAGAAAGAAAGAAAGAAAGAAAGAAAGAAAGAAGCAATTACCATCATCATTCCCCAGGCAGGAAGCTCCAGAGAGACCAAGAAGTGGATGATAAAGGGGCCACCACCACCTCTTAAATCTTGTTGCCTACTTCCAGATGAGCTATTCGGCATGAGAGGCAATGGAGCTAAAGAATCTTGCCTAGCTGTTAGATTTCAATTAGAAATTGTCAGTAGTTGGACTCATGATCTTCTAGTTTCATTTGTAAGGTAATAGATTTAAGCATGGTAACTTTCTTACACTTTTAAGCAGATTGTATCTTTGAATTTTGTGAAGACTCATCCAATATATGTCTAAGCACGTAGATGTTTTAGACTATAAGGAGGAAAAAAGATATTGCTAGCTTGTCCTATAAGAGGGAGCAGGGAAGGAAATATCCTCTAGGGCTTATACATTAGACTTTTTCTAATAGACTATCAGACCATTTCTCTTCAACTCAGCCTAAAACATACTCTGAACTCTAAAGTTTTTCAATAATCTTATGCAAAAAAACCTCTAGAATGACTGCTATGTTCTAAACATTACAGTAGAAGAAACCCTAAGCCAGAATTGATGGCAGCTATGTTTCTCACAAAGACACCCCCAAAATAAGAAGAGACCAGTGAAAGCCCAAGGATTTCCAACCATTGATTCGGTCAGGAACTGTGGTAGGTACTAGAGATTCCGTAATTTAAAAATATTCAGACACATTTAAGTTTTAAAAAACAAGAGAAAAAATAAGTAAATAGAGAAATAACAGTGGCACTCAAGGAATTTACATTCCAACAGAAAAGTCAGACACTAAACATCAAATTGTGCATAGCTATTTAATTAAAATTATGCTAAGAAAACAGTTGACAGGTATAGTACTGGTGTTCTCCAATTTAATTTAAAGGCGCTTAGATTCCTGGGGGAAGGGGAGCAATAAGATGTCAGCTAGCCAAAAGCATTCCCCTAAAAATGCTATTTAAAATAAAGTTTAGCAGCATTTTTTCCTGGGTTTATGGATCTAACCTCCAGTTCTGGCAACTGGACTCACTGTTGAGTCTGGGCACCAAATTAAGAATCATGGTAGCCAATGGCAACCCAGCTCCCATAAATTCAAAGCCTCATATGAAACTATATGTACTGTATATTTCACTTTACCCCAGTTTGTTGCTTGTTTGTTTGCTTATTTCCTTGCCAGCTTCACATTTTACAGACTCTCATAATAATTCTAAGAATAGCTCTAATATGGCTTGGCTGCCCCACCCAAATCTCATCTTGAATTGCAACTCCCACAATTCCCATGTGTCATGGGAGGAACCTAATGGGAGGTGCTTGAATTATGGGGACGGGGCTTTTCTGTGCTGTTCTCATGATAGTGAGATCAGTCTCATAAGATCTGATGGTTTTAAAAATGGGAGCTTCCCTACACAAGCTCTCTCTCTCTTTGTCTGCTGCCATTCAATGTAAGACATGACTTGCTCCTCCTTGCCTTCTGCCATGATTTGAGGCCTCCCCAGCCATGTGAAACTGTAAGTCCATTAAACCTCTTTCTTTCATAAATTGCCCAGTCTCAGGTATGTCTTTATCAGCAGTATGAAAAAGGACTAATACAAGATCCATCTTAAATTTGACAACCAGACTAACAATTACTTGACTTTTCCGTTTCCTTTCTACAACAAATTTTTTAAATAAATGGGAACGCTTCTCTTTGTGTAGAATCAAGGCATATTTTTAAAAGTAGAAAAATATTTGTCCAGTTTGAAAAACAACTGCTGTGATCTACCCAGAACCTTAAAACTATAGAATCATATTATATTGGACTTTGAGTAAATCTTAGAATGAATTTCATCCAGCCCTTCATTTTATAGAAAAAGAGACTGATAATGTGAGACTTTGTGAGGACCTCAGCCATTTAATCCTCGAGACATTAAACTGGTGTGTATCAAAGATATCTGAACTTTGACATGGAACCATAGGCTGAATGGTACCCATTTAAACATACAAAATTGTATGTAAATGAACAGCTATGTATAGTCACAATCAAATTAGATGGTAAATCACTACTCTTCAATGTCAAGAATACAAAGTAGTTCCACAAACAGTGTGGTTGTGATATTGTAGTTTGTACTATATAAAATGCCCAATTCAGTATCTGGCTATTGGAAAATACTTTGCTTTTAGGAGGAGCCCATCTTAACAAAAGATGAGGATGGCAGAATCAACATGGCCTCTTGCCCCAACAACCACCCACTGAATCAGATGAAACATACCACAAGGCAATTTGAATTTTTAAAAGCAAAACCTCAGGAAGACTCCTTTGCCCTACTGCTCACTAAAACAAATGTTCTTGATTTTTGACTGCTCAACATCCATTCTCCAATCTTCTGGCAACAACAGCTGTTTTCCTTTAGATAACCTCCCCTTGTCCATTCAGGCATGTTGTTCAGGTAGGGTTGACTCCATCCTGTCTCACCTCAGACTCCAACAAAGAGCACATGGCCTATGCCTGGCCAATAGGAGCATTTCTTCCCTTGACCACGAACTGGTTCAAGGTTAGCACATGACCCAAGCCAGGCCAAAGTCTACATTCGGGACTTCTGTGGAAATCACTGAGAAAGAGAACAGCTTTTCTTATTAGTTTGGAGCTGCCCAGAACCACAGTAAGAAGAGAGATGATCTGAGAATGCAACCAACATAGAAGAAAGAAAAGAACAACATAGAAAGAGAGTCTGAGTCTTAATGACGTTACTGAATCCCTAAATTCAGCACTGCTGGAGCCAAACCTTCCCTGAAACTCCCAGTTACTTGCTCCAGTAAAATCTTTGTCTTTTATTTTTCATAAGTAAATTTGGATTGGGCTTTTCTCTTTTGCAAATACAAGTGTCCTGATCAATATACTAATTTTCCCACCTTTCCCACTCCCCCTCATCCTTGGACCTCCAGGACAATGTAATGGGCACCAAGGATCTGAACTCTAGCTCTTGTTCCACCATTTTCTTGAGCCACATCCTCTTTAAGCTCCAATGTCCTCATAAAAAGGGGATGGAGGCTGTATCTTTCCCATTTAGTAACATTAATATGGATCTTACCTTAAAGGGTTTTGAGATCGTTAAGATAGGTCATTAATACAGAAGCTCTGGCACACTTTGGTAAGTATGTTAATGCTTTCAAAAATGAAATGCCATTATTTGCTTGGATTATCTCATTTCTCATTTTGGTTCTTTTATCCTGATTCTTCCATGTTGTTAAATACAAACACAGATCACTATTTAATGAATTGTGGTACCCAATTGTCTAGCCATTTTTATAAAAACTTAAAATCTTAATCTCAAAAAAATGACTGGCTATGTGGAAAAGTGCTAAGAGTGTGTGACTTAGTGGCTCAGATGTGTAGCAAAACAAGCTTTAAATTTCAGCTCTGCACCCACCCCAGTTGTGTGGCTGTGGTCAAATCATTTAATCACTCTGGGCCTCAGTTTGCCAATATGTTCAGCAGAGATAAAATCACCCCAATTTTGAGTTGCTGTGAAATTAAAGCATATACACAGGGTCTGTCATATAGATGAAGCTCAATAAATGGGAAAGGCAATATTGATCATTAATATTGCTAGTAAGAGTGCCAGAAGCAATGGGGTGAACTCTGAGAAGACAGGTGAGGCTGGAGGGATGACACAGAAGTACCAAAGACCACTATGGCAGAAAAGGTTGGGTGAATATCAAAGACCTAAACTGGTGGGGTCCAGAGTTCTGGGGCCAGAGGGTCAAAAACAGCAGGACTATCTCTTTGTTCACAGCTTGTAAACGTTCCTACTCCTTAATAGGTTTTGAGGCCCTGCACTTCGAGCTCACCAAGCTCAGGGTGTGTGTCTTGATTATTTTGGTCTTTCTGTCCTTTAAGAAGTGACTGGTAAATGCTCACTGTGATTTGAACATGATCATCTCTTATCCAAGAGGAAAGGCTGCCTTTACTTTTTGGTGTCCATTCCCAAGAAAAAGAAGGCCAGACAGAGCCCATAGCATGTACTTTTTCATGGAAGAGAAACTTTAAAGTTCTGTTTCATGTGGTTAACCCAAAATGTTCTCATCCATCTCCAGATGCCCTAGTGTCTCCAGAGTTGTGAAGGTCAGTGCTCTGAGGTGTGTGATCAGACCAGTGCAGCATAGGAATCACTTGGGAGCTTGTTAGAAATGTATGTTCTCAGGCTCTTTACCAAACCTACTGAGTCAGAAACTCTGTTGGTCAGACCCAGGAATCTGTTTTAGTAAGAACTCCAGGGATTCTAATGCGCACTAAAGTTGGAGAAACACTGCTCCAGGTAGCACCTTAATGCAGCCGGCTATTCATATCCGTGGGTTCCACATCTGTGGATTCAAACAACCACAGGTCAAAGATATTAGGAGGAAAAAAATGTGTCTGCCCTGAATAAGTACAACTTTTTTTTTATTGTTGTTATTCCCTAAACAATACAATAAAAGAACTATTTACAGTGCATTAGGTAATATAAGTAATCTAGAGATAAACCATTTGGGAGAATATGCATAAGTTATATGCAAATGCCATGCCATTTTATGTCAGAGACTTGAGCATCTGCAGAGTTTGGTATCCATGAACGGTCCTGGAATCAATCCTTCACAGATACAGAGGGATGACTGTATACATGTTTTTGAAGCCTGTAAGTAAAACTTCTAGCATTTCCATGTTGAGGGGCAAGTGGAAGCTACAATTACATCCTTACTCAATCATGTAGCTCATGTTCATGCTTCTCATGGCAAATTATTTCAAAAATATTTGCTAAATACCTACTAAACAAAAAAAGTAAGATCTTGATCTCTGACCTTAAAAAGTTTCTGGTTTCTTTTCTTAAGAGACCAAAGGGTCAGCTGCAGGTGGAGGCACCAATTTCCACGTATTAGTCATGACTCTGGGTTGCCTTTTGGGAGGTATGTGGAGTTAATATGAATCCTCAGTCTATATCAGACCCATTATTGATATAATAATAGACTGAGCATCCTTCTGCCTTGGTTTATAGTGGGCAAACCTACAGCTTTAAAGCACAGTAGGTTTAAACTCTTAAGAGCCAATGTATGATAAGCGACCTCAAAAAAGTAAGCCAGGTCTTTCTAGACCTACTCAGCCATGACGAGGTGATCTCAGCATCAGCACTAATCCAGGCATATTAGTCCTGGGCATTTAGAAAAGATTATATGTGATCATATGGATGTAAATGTGAGAAGAACAATGTAAGGTAACAGTATAAGGGATAGACATGGATGGTATGTGTAAATCATTACGGCAAAAGAAACCAAAAAGAATAGTTAGGCAAGGTAATCAATCTTCTGATGTGTGTGACAACCACCTGGCACTTGGCCAGATTTTATAAGTAGTCCTCTGAAGTAGTGAATGTTTTTAGTAATTGATTTACACAATTTCCCCCATATCTATACACACTTGTAAAGAACCAATATTTAGTCCCAGATCCAGCATCTGAAGACTTAAAAATAGAGAATACTGATTAGCTGTGTTTGCAAGTTTCCCCAACATAACAGATGTCAGGAGACGAGTATGACATCATGTTATAGATGATTTTTGTAACGTCATCACTTTGAAAAATTAAAATTAGGGTCAGCCTAGTGGAGATCTTTTATCTTTTCTTTTTATAGAAAATGAACAAACAAAATGTGATGATGAATATGTTAAGTAGAAATGCATCCAAAAGCAATTTGTTCTTCCAGACAGGCTCAGCAAAACACCAGCAGGAGCCACACAAACACTTGGGTACTGGAGGCAAAGGACAATAAAGAATCTTGGGAAGTGCCTCTGTCCTCCTTTCTGGGGCCTACAAAGAGAATCCTAGTCCTTTCAAGCAGTTTCTCCAGATTTTACAACCTGGTTCTGCTGGTTAGGAGGAGAGAGGATCCTCAAGAAGAATCAGTGCATGCCAATGGCATTCCAGAAGAAATTCACCATCAAAACTCACTACTGCAGGTAATTTTTTTTTCCTAAGAGAGAACTTCTCCCTGGAGAGAGAGAAAAAATAGGCTTAATTTGTCCTTTTACAAATCACATACTGGGTTCTGTACTGCAAACGTGCTTAATGAAAAAACAGATGCTCACAACTACCACATCGGGTTAAGTACTTAGGCACTGACATGGAAGCATGAAGGGCACCTGTGTATCCATTCCTAAACTTCTTTAGTCTATTTATTATCTATGCAATGTAAAAAAACGTTTTTATTCAGAACTCCTAAGTTGCCAAATTCGCAAATAAAAATACAGGGCCCAGTTAAACTTGATTCTTCAATAAACAAGTAATTTTTCAATACGAGCGTATCCCAAATATTGCATGAGACTTACTTACATATGTATATACACACCCACATATATATATTCATATACAGGTATGTATGTGTATGCATGGGTGTATATACACACATACACGTACATACCTGTATATGAATAAATATATACACATATACGTATGTACATGAATAAATTATATATATTTGCTGTTTATTTTAAATTCAAATTTAACTGGGCACTCTGAATTTTATCTGGCATCTTATCCCTGAACCTATCAATGGGAAATTTCTCTCTTGGAACTAAAGATTAGCCCAGGTGGAAGAGAATATAGGAATGTGGAAACTAAACGTTTTAATGTGTACGGGGTCCTGCAGATTGCACTATGCTTACTTTACAACTTTCCTGTGAGGTAAGACCAAAGTCCTTAATCCTCACTTTACAAGTGTAGACTCTGTGTTAAAGAGTTGCAAAGTAAAAGAGCTGGGATTCAAATCAAGATCCTCGGACATTTTGTAGAGGACTCTGTCAATCACTACACTAAACAAATTTGAAAAAGGAAGAATTAAAGAGATTGGCTAGAAAGGGCTGCTTTAGCAAGTAGAAATACCTGGCGCAAGCGTGGACAATCTTTTATATTTTCATGCCTAAGTAAGCAATCATCAGTCTGTGCTCTTCACAGGCTAAGAGTGGCCATTAAGAAATGAAAGCAAGTTTAGATTTCACCAGCATGTTTGGATTTGACATTTTGCATTTCAAGAAACCAAGGTCAGCTCAATCCTTTTAGCACTGGGACCCAGATACCACCATGATTTAAGCAAACAACAACCCTAGTGAATTTAAGGGTAAGGGGTGGAGTAATTGCTCTCAGCCTCTCTTGCTTTAATTTGGACTATCTTTATTTCTAAATCCATTAAGGAGAGCTTTGTTTCACTCTGCAAAACACTAGTAAGTTCTGTAATGAGATCGAATTTATCCTTGTGAATACTGTCAGAGAATTAAAAAATGAATATCAGAAATAAAATGTCAGTCTTCTCAACATTAGCTGTCTTATTTTACATCTCCAAGGAAAGCTATAGCCTGAAGAATTCTTAGGTTAGAAAATTATAGAAAACTAAACTGCATACTTCTTGTTTAAAAAAAAAAGACATATTGTGAGATTAATCTATCCCTGGTAAGACATTCCAAATTCAAATTTTTCTCTAATCTTCCTCAAAACCAAATGCTAAGCTATATTTACTATATCAAGAAATAACTGAGTTTCTAATATCCCAGAAACAAACTTATGTTTCTCATCTGTTTATTCATTTTTAGAAGCTGTGCAATGAGTAACAATTGCCTATGAAAACTGTCTGTGAAGAATATTGTCAGAAATTCCAAACTGCTCCAGAGTGGTGGAAAGTCCAGAGATTATTATTGGGTAATGACATTGGAAATAAAAAAGTATATAGTATTACAGTATTGAGCTATTAGAGTAAGGAATCAATTCAAGGAGACAAGCAAAATTTATATACTTTATTGATTTTAAATTTTACATGCTCTGCTATATGAGTAAATCTTTTGTATTAATTCTAAAGCTTTGAAATATTGTAAATAACAGGGACTGTAGGGAGTTCAGGACAGCTATTTTGTCATACTGAGAGTATATAGCCTTTAATGCATATTACAAGAAATTGGAGTAATGAAATACCTTAAAGCTAACTTAAGTCAGGGTTGACGTGTTTTTGTTTGGTTTTGTCTTTTGTTTCCAAAAACAGAACACGTATCAGGTAGTGAAGTAATTCCAGGTAGCATTCTACTTAAGGAAAAGTGTAATTAAATTGATCTTATTGTATTACATAAACCCAACATATCCTGCGTAAACTCAGAAACGGGTGGCTCTTTGTAAAATGTGGCTGGATGCGGCCAGGCGCAGTGGCTCACACCTGTAATCCTAGCACTTTGGGAGGCCGAGGCAGGTGGATCACCTGCGGTCAGGAGTTTGAGACCAGCCTGGCCAACATGGCAAAACCTTGTCTCTACTAAAAATACAAAAATTAGCCAGGCGTGGTGGCAGGCGCCTGTAATCCCAGCTATTCTGGAGGCTGAGGCAGGAGAATCACTTGAACCCGGGAGGCGAAGGTGCAGTGAGCCGAGATCACGCCACTTCACTCCAGCCTGGTCATAACAGCAAAAACTCCGTCTCGAAGAAAAAAAAAAGGTAGCTTGATGCTAACCAACAGCAGTAAAGTTTTCTCACACAAAAACAAATGCACTGGAGGAAAACACTGAAACAATAGTTGACTCAGGATTCCATCCCTGAGAATTAGATTTGAAGTAACCCTGTATGTTCAATGTTGAATCGAAAAACCTCAATGTTGGGCGGTGGGAGAGCCTGTTTCCAAATAGGCCTTTGAGTAAGCCAGTCAGGTTCCTGGAGCTTACCATTTGTATTAAAAAGATCAGTTTTGGTCATTTGTAACTTTCAATCATATATATAATATACAAAATGACAGACACGAAGGAGGTGGGAGGCGTTTTACATTTTTATTGCAATGAGGCCTACTGACACTTAGGAAAACGTTTTGACACATTCAAGTGTGAGCAACAAATCTGTCCACTGATTCATAAACCACATGTTTACTTAAAGAAGCCTGGTCCAATAAATGAGGATCAAAATTTCAAGTGCTTAAGTCCATAAAATTCCCTAAAGTGAAATAGTGTCAGCAGAACACATTTTGACCTTCTTAAGATGAGTAAAGATTTTCAAATAAATGCATAGCCTGCTTATATGATTATTCTCATTTCTATACAATTTGTTTTTTTTTATATCTGTACCCTATTTTTTTAATTCTAAAAAGCCATAAATCAACTTTTCAATATTTAAACTGTATGAGTATGTGAGTGCAGTACTCAAGTAACTAAGCCCTGACTACTTTTTGCAATTTTGACTTATATTTACCCAGAGCATGTCAGTATGCTTGTTTGGAAGCCCTATTCATTACAAAAGTTTAGTTATTTTTTCTTGTTGTGCCACTTCTCACACACACAAAGCTATATAAAATAATGATTCTACACATTTGCAAAGACCTAAAGGAAATGTTGCTGATCCTAAAACACATCACATTCAGATGAAAGAAAACCAGGTTCTGTATTTATTAAAAAGAGACAAGTTTCATATTTCTTCAGGCTTCTAATGTGAGCTATTAAGAATGGAAATCAAAGTAACTTAACTATTAACACTTAAAAGTGAAGCAATGGATCATTACAGTTTCTTAAAATGGAAAACGTTCTCAAAACTGGATATTTCTAACCAACCTACCAGGTTCTTATGCTGGCCACCAGCATAGGCAACCTTTGTATGTTGGAGAAGGAGGGGGAGGAGGAATTCCTATTAGGGGAGGGAAGTGAGCAGGAATGGTATAGGAGAAAAAGAAAAGAAAGAAATCTAACTCAACAACCTTGAAAAGTTAATTTGGAACTTTTGTTAGGGACTTTGGACTTCATTAAACTCCATGTATCACTATAGCAGCATGATCTCAACAGTTTGAAAGGTATTTGTCATCAGCAAAAGAAAAACATTATTTTTAAAGGAGTAAAGAGATTGATGCATCACTATGGACTACTTAAGCCCCACGCAGTTTCAGTCTTTAATATTAATCTAAACGTGATGGCTTTTACATACGGCGCATAATTAAACATTTTCTTTTCAGGGCTTTATAGAATCCCCATATGTTTTTAATGGCATCATCTGAATGTTTTTCTTAATAATTCTGGCAGCCTGCTCCCAAATCTTCAAGTTTGTTTTTTGTTCCTAATATCTTTTCTACAGAGGCTGCATTGTGCCAGAGATTGAATAAAGCTCTCAGGGCCTATGGTCGGAGAAGACACACACAGAGACACACACACTCACATTCTGCTTGCTCCTCTCTCTTTATTTGCAATCTATACTGCTGTTGGCACTGGAAAAAGATATGTGAGAGAGAGAGAAAGCAAGGAAAAAACACAGGAGCCTGGGTCACAGCTTTACTCCACCACTGTGACACAGGCTGTCTCTCTTCTTTGGTCGGACTTTGCTAACTATGTCGTCTGTCTGTCTATGGAAGTTTGATGTGCATACTTAGGTGTGTGCATGCCAGTGGGATGGGTTGACTTTGGCGGCTGCAACAAATGGTTTCCCTGACACTCTCCGGGTGAACGTGCGGTGATTTGCTGACTCCATACCTACTGCCTCATGGGAACAGACTTCCTCCTTTCGAGCAGTGGTCTATTTTCTGAGCCAAACCCCTTTAGACATGACCCATAAAACGGAAATAATGAAATGTTCACCATTTGGCTTAGTCAGGCACATTTTGAGTTGTAAATCAGAATCACTTCCATTTCAGATGATATAAATGTAACCCAATGATCAAACATATATACAAGAGAGGACATCGGGATACAATAATAAGCTGAGACTCTAATATCCATGTCTACCCAGGATTACAGTGCCCATAGTCTCAAACATAGAACATAAGAGCCTCTACTTGAAGAATGAGTAAATCAAAGAGAAGAATGTGCCTCATTGTTGTTCAAGTGTAGCTTGCATTTGCTTTATCCCAACATAAATTTAGATTCTGGAAATTGACAAAGACAATAAATAACTCACATTTGAATCATAAGTCTCCTTTAAATTGAGTGTTTGAACTCAGATCCAAGTTTCAAAGCATAATTTTTTAAAAAAAGAAGTATTTTCACACTCTTTCCATATTTGTCATCTTGAAATCTGATGATGTGAATGAATAAAATGAAAATAGTAACTGAAACAGCTTCCTTATGCTACTTTCTTCATTGAACCTCATTTATTTACAGATGGCCAAGTGGCTGTGAAGGCATTTGAAACTCTCCTATTATTAAGAAGTTAGATTTATCAAAACTTTCAAAGAACTGGTTTGCGTTTCAGAATTCCACAGATGATGTGCCTTAAATAGAAACAACCACCCTGGAAAATCTTAAAACATATGCAGGCAAACAAGAGCAGAAACAAGTTATCCAGGAAGGGGAATTCTATGGCTTTCTCTGGTACCTCTAACATTCGTTGTTGGAACTTGGCTAAAACAACAAATAATCTTTAAGAGCATCTCTTAAATAAACAAAAATACTTTTTAAAAATCCAAATCTCACTTTTTTCCCATTTGAATTGCTGTAGGAGAATTTATAATGTGGAAAATACAATTTTTTAAAAAGGGAGGTTCTAGAAATAAAGTGATTGAATAAAAATTAAAAATAAGGCCTTTAAAAAAATCAATTGACATTCCCTGAATCCAGACACCACTTCAGCTGCTGGGTCTCCTGGCACCAGTCAAAGGAAGGAGCTGCCAGAGAATCAAAGCCACAAGGTCTAATAAGCTCACAGTCCACCAGGGACTATCACATCAGAACTCCTACCAGGCCCCCACACAGCTGTGTGCAAACTTGGTTAAAACCCAGAAATACATTTCTTGAAAGGTTTTGAGTCATGAAAACCAGCAGGACAATAATAGTTTTGATCTTCTATCAACAATTTGACTGAGGGACCTTCCCCTATTCTTCCAGAGCAAACTGCATCCATGAAAATAGCTTGATGGTATCTCCACATTTGAAACAACTCTCCTGTTCAGCTCACTAACAATTGCCAAGGCTTCCCATATCCAGATCCTGTAGCATTTACCACCACAAGCCCAATACAAAGAAGCTGAAGTAATAGCCAGTATGACATCCCCACTCCCCAGCATTTCAAAATTGGTTAGTAAGGATGAGATCCTCTTGTAGGTCTGAGAACAATTCCAAGTCAGAGGAATGAAGAATTTGAAAAGTCATAAGCCAGGTGCTAGCTGGGCCTGATTTTCACGATTTTTTGTTTGTTTGTTTTAGTAACTGAGTGCTAACCTTACCCCTTAGAAGAGAGAGAGACCCAACCTCATGCCCCGAAACAAGTAAATAGATGCCTGCTTTGTACTGGTCCAGCACCCAAGTTCCTCTAGGACTGGGCCTGCCTTCTCTTCATCTTCTTACATGCAACCATTTGGGGGATATTGCCCCATGTCAGGCGCTGTGTTGGGCACTGGAGAGAAGAATTAGAATAAATAGGACAGAGTCTCTGCTCTCAAATAATTCAAAGTAGAAAAAAGGACATATATATTTTAAGTACAGTACAATATGATAAAGGTTATAGCGGAGGCAGAAACAAATTGGTATGAAGAACAAATACGGGGATTGCTAACTCTGCTGGGGAAGAACCTAGAAAATTTCACAAAAGAGGTGACATCCAAGGTAGCACTTAAGGATATTCAAGTGGTAGAAAAAGCAGAGGGTACAGAAAGTTAGAAAGGCAAGGAGAGCTTTCTAAGAAGGGAGCACAGCACATAAGGCTGACCAGAGGTTCCCAGATGATGTTTACATGAATCACTTGGGGGTACTTCTTAAATTGCAAATTCCTGGGCGTTACTCACAGATTCTATTTCTGTTGGTCTAACTCAAGGACCTGGAGTGTGTATCTTTAACAAGTAGGTAGATCTCAGGTTACACTTTAAAAGGCAACTGGCCAGGGTCATGAAAAGCGCTTTATGTGTTTGAGGGACGCAAAGCATTTAGTATAAATGGAGCATAGATTTGAGGGGTGAGAGGTGAACTGACAGAGCTGGTCAATCAGGTCCAAGAGGAATTATGGAGTCTCCCAGCCACCTATGAAGCCCTAAAAATGAGATTCCAGGAAGCTTCAGGAACCAAGAGCCACCCTCAGACCTGCATCAGGGCTTGGATCTAGTCTCTATAGCTGCAACCACTTGGGTGTCTGCCACACTTGGGTGTCAGCAGGGTAGAGGGTGAGAGGAGGAGCATAGACAGCCTAATGTTTCAATCCCAGTTCTGCCACTTACTGACTATAGTCTTGGCAATTTATTAACCATCTTGGGCCTCAGTTCTTCCTCTGTGATGAGAAAAATAATTCCAAAATGCCAAGGTCAGTCTAAAGGTTAAATGGTATTGTCCATGTAATATCTATCTCAGTACTTTACTCATAGTAATATTTTTAGTAGTAAAAACTATTTATTGAAAATTCAGATAAGCACAAAAAAAAAAAAAAAAAAAAAGATGGATTTCAAATAGAGGGAGTCATGTTTTGCCCGCATGACAAAGATGTAGAATTTCCCCATGACAGAGCCTCTCCTGCAGGTTACCACACCTAAATGTTGCCTAGCTGTCAGCACTTCAGATACACAGACCCTTTGCTTATTTTCTAATGTCAGTCCTATCCCTGGTCAGCAGCCTTTTTCGAGTTCAATCTTCCCTGGTCTGACATACCTTGCCACCATCATCACCTGCAAACCTGATGGCTCTTCACCAGTTCTATATTTCCTGATCACACATAATACCAAACTTATCTCAGTGTCATTATGACTTATAAGGGTTTGCACTGTGCCTGAATACAATTATTTATCTGCCAAAGACACACTTAACTGACTGTTTCACAAGGCTCCTGATCTCTCTAGCATAAACAAACCAAAGCAGAGGAAGAGAACCCCTAATACTGAGGATGGTGAATAACTTTATTTTGAATCCTTGTCTACTCATTATATTAACAGTAACAAAACTCTAAATGTAAAGGATACTCTGGAGTTTCAAGATGTCTTTTTCCACTCTCTCTCACATGACCCTCTCCATAACCTCATCAGAGAGGCAAGACATTTGTCCCCATTTTACACATGGGAAAATATTGAGCCTCAGAGGAATTAAATGACTTAGTCACATGGCCATCAAACTACAAAGACCTGAACCCAGGCCTCCTAACTCCTGGTACAAGTGGCCTCCAATATTCTACATCTGCCACCTCTCATTTTCTACTAAGATTGACCTTCAGCAGGAGAGTTAATGAATATTCATGGATCCAAACCCTTCCACATAAATGGTTACAAGTCTTGAATCACACGAAAACAAAACCTGTATAGCAGTAAAGCCTAAAAAATAGCTTTATTAATCTACTTCTGAAGAAGGGATTAATTCTAAAGACATTACAGAACCAACTGGATTCCCTTTTGTACCAATTGGGAGCAGATTTGGAGCCACAGCTGGTCATCATGGTACAGGAGAAATACCAAGTTTTAAATCAAAAGGATCTGGGTTCACAATCCTGACTTAGCCACTCCAGTGTATGCATCATCTTGGGCAAGTTCCTAAAGTTTTGAGTCCAATTTTTTAATCCTTAAAATGGTTTGATCACTTCTGAACTCAAGTGTCATTGTACAACAATAAACATCACAAGCCTGGCTTGAAATCACATAGAGGCCCTTAGCAATTGTTTATCCCACTTACCCTAGACCAGTGTTACCAAACTTTAACATGCATGAGAGCTTGTTAAAACAGTTTGCTGGGCTGCCCCATGCTCGGAGTTTCTGATTCAGTGTGTCTGGGTGGAACCTGAGAATCTGCACTTCTATCAAGTTCCCTTGAATAAGGCTGATGTTGACGCTGCTGGCCCAGGGATCACGCTTTGAGAACCACCACTCTCAAGCCAGACAAAGGTGCCATGAAGACATTGAAATAGAAACCACTGGCTAGAAATCTCTACCCTAGAATGTTGATGCTGGGTGTCAATTGCTAATAAGCAACACCAGCTAGGAAAACAGAAGAGCAAAGACCCATAATCCTGACTCCTTTGTGGACTTATCAGGGTCAGAGGATTCCATGCTAGGTGAACACTTTGTCTAAGACCCCTTATAATTAAGACGTTCAAAATTTCCGACTGAAGGACCTCCCAACTCCACTTCTGGGAACTATGCTGCCTTATAAATAGCCTCTGAAAATCCCTGGGAGCACCTAGAGCAGTGCTGCTGTGAAATCCAGCATAAATCTAATTGAAGCTGCTTAATCGAACACCAAGTTGCCCTCAGTGTGATTTTTACATTGCTGGCTCCTCAGTCACTTCCCCACCCGGCCCTACCCTACATGCACACACAAATTTACTGAATCTGAGAGTCCTTCAGGAGTGCAATTAGGACAGTCATTTAAGAGATGCACCAGAAATACCTAATTTTTACACATAGACATTTTTCTCAAAGAGAATCATGGATTTTGCTTCTTGAAGGGAATAACAACAACAAAACCCCAGAAAATACATTAACCCTATTTTATGAAGGTGGTATAGACAGTATATCCTCTTTTGTTTCTAGATGTGAAGAATACATAAAAATGTGATGAACAGGCACTGGCATATATATCGCCCTATTCTTGTGAAGAAATTTGTAATATATCTCTATTCTGCTGCAGCCGATGCCACTGAGTCATCAATTTCCACTGTATTATCCAATGTTCCGCTTGGTTGGAATATTAAGCAGCCATCAGATTTTGAACTTCACATTTCCTCACATTTGGCCCTTCACTGATCAAGCTGTGTTTCTCTGTGATTATAGATATATATCAGACCCCAGAATCAACTTTCTTTGTTTTATCAAGACCTGGTGTGTAGTGATTCTGATTTATCATTTTTACAACAGTCTCTTCCCTGCGGGCTCCAGGTCGTGATGGTGGCATTGCCACGATTTATGGTGGGGATTGTTGACGGAAAATGTATGCTCTTTTTGATTTTCCTTCTTTCCAACACCTGGTTCTTATTTTCCCAACTCTAGCTTCTGCCATTTTAAGCATTATTTACCATTCGCTGAAATGCATGGGTCTATTTGGAGGGGGATGTGTAAGCTAAAGGATGAATTTTCACTGTTGGCTATGATTTTTACCTCTTAACAACCTGGTGCTGATTTTTTTTTTTTTTTTTTTTTTTTTTTTTTTTTTTTTTTTTTTTTACATTTCCTTATGTCATTAGGGGCCTGGAGTTCATATTCATTTCTCACTTGTTTCTCCTTATCTGACACGACGTATTAGTTCTCTCAGAAGGAAAAAGAAAATGCAGGCTGGGTTAAGTTCCTCACAGAGGTTTTTGAATTCTGTCTGTGATTCACGCTGTAGGTGGTCACCTCCCTTTCCAACCTTGATAGGTTATTTATTACTTAGTGAAGCCTCCTCTCTCTCCAAGTCCCAGAGCAAGACTAATTTTCTTTAGAGTCTAAGAAGTTATTTCAGAATAACTTGGCAAAAGGTAGAGTTTTTAAAGCGTGATAGTAACCCATTGTATTTACCAATATTGAAGAAAACTGTAAAAGGTGGGGATGAAATAAATAAAATTGCTCACACCTGAGAAATATTTGATTTTTGAAGACTAACATTTAGGTTTCCCTGCCAATGCAAATCAAAAACCAATCAAAGCTGTTTTCCTACCAGAGATACCTAGAGTGCTGTCGCTGTTTTTTTGCCTCCTCTCCACACCCGGGAGATGCACTGTGAATTTCTTATAAAAATTGATTTGTATTTCCTCTTTTTACCAAGGTTTCTTTTGTTAATCTGGATACTTTTCCAAGAGGCCACGTAGTTTGGGGTAGAATTCAAATAGGAAAAATACTTAAAATCCCCTCCATCTGTCCTTCTACTCATTCCTAAAAATAGAAGTCTACTTTTCAGACTTAAGATTTTTAAATAAAAAAAATTGGGAAATTGGTCAATGACGTATGCTCTGGTAGAGATAACTAATAAGCCCCCTGGATAAAGCACCCAGACATACCGATTTTCCCAGGACAGTTCCTGTTTATGCTTAATATCCCAGTGTAATTAGTAGTAGTGGCATCTTTCACTCTCATAAGTGTGTCATTTTGGATGAAAACTATGTGGTCATACTCTCCTGTATCCACTCCCCCCATTCTTCCTTTTATTAACAAAACCCTACTGACTTTTGACAGGACACTTGGCTACCCATTTAGAAACTGCATTTCCAGTTTTTCCTGCAGTCTGGTATGGCCAATTATTTACATAATGAGCAATTGACAAACACATAGTGCTTACTATTTGCCAACCACTGTCTTAGGTCCTCTATGAATTAACACACGCAATCCTCATCCCATGAGCAAGGTGCTATTCTCACCATCCCTATTTTACAGATGAGGAAACTGAGGAACAAAAAAGGTTAAACCACTTTTACAAGTGGGATGTGCTGGGATGAGCTGGGATGTGAACCCCAGTGGTCTGATTCCAGAGTCTGTGCTCTGAACCTGCTCCCCCGGAGTGTGACCAAGTTTCAGCTGTGAGAGGAAGTTGCATGGGCAACCTCTCCATTTAGTCCTGAAAGGGAAATGTCATTGTCACCAGTTCTTTCCTTTCTCTTTCACTCAAGCAGGAACAAGGATTTGGTGCTGGTGAACACAGAAACAACTCTCCAGGAGCTGGAGGAGCCACAGATAAAGGGATCTGAATCCTGGGCCAACTTTCCCTCAACTGCCTGCCTCCCTCTATCTGAGCTGTTACCAGCCTGTACTTTAACTAATATGCATCCACATCCCCACCTCACCAAGTCCCATTTGATGCAAAAGCCTAGACACCTATTGGAGCTAGGCAATGGGAAGATACATGTGAATATTCTATTCCAGTATCAAAATCAATCCTTTTGACCAGAAACAGACAATCCATCCCATTGGCCCCAAGAGTCCTATTCATTCTAATAGCTGCTCCCATACCATTTTTGAGGGATATTTCACCCTAGTTCTATATTTAATTCTAGATACATAGAAAAATTCCATGAAAGGCAAACATGAAAGAAAATGTAGCTAGAGATATGCAGCCTCAGCCCTCACTTTCAAATGTCTAGGTGCCACCTGGGCCTCTTCCCCATCCTAAAGTCATTCCAAAGCAAAGCACTCAGCACAAAGGCCTTCCTCTACCACTGTATAAAATAGAACCCTCTACCCTAGCCCTGTGGCATGCCCTTTTCTCTCTCCCCTCCTTCATTTTTCTCAGCAGCACTAATCACCACCTGATATATGTTAACTTCTTTCTTTATTTATAGCCTATCCCATCTGGATTATAATCTCATTGGAGTAGGAACTGTGTCTGCTTTGGTCACTGCTTTATACCCAGCTCCTAACCGAGCCTGATATGTCATAGGTGCCCAATAAATATTGATTAAGCAAATGAATGGAGAATAAACAGACTTTCAACAGCTGTAACTATGTGACTTTGGGGTTATTAAACCTCTCTGGGTCCCATGATAATAGTGTCTAATAGGGTTGATGAGAGAAATAAAAGAGATAATATATGTCAAATACAGAAACTACCTTCCAGTACATGGTAAAGGCCCAATATCATGTTAAGAATAACAACTATAGTTGAGATCTGAGAATGGACAGACTGCTTGCACAAGTGGGTCCCTGACCCCTGAGTAACCTAACTGGGAGCCATCCCCCACTAGGTGCAGACCGACACCTCACACCTCAGACGGTGGGGTACACCCCTGAGATGAAGCTTCCAGAGCAAGAATCAGACAGCAGCATGTGCTGTTCAGCAATATTTTATCTTCTGCAGTCTCTGCTGCAGATACCGAGGCAAACAGGGTCTGGAGTACACCTCAAGCAATCTCCAACAGATCTACAGCTGAGGGTCCTAACTGTTAGAAGGAAAACTAACAAACAGAAAGGACATCCACACCAAAACCCCATCAGTACGTCACCAGTATCAAAGACCAAAGGTGGATAAAACCACAAAGACCGGGAAAAAGCAGGGCAGAAAAGCTGGAAATTCAAAAAATAAGAGCGCATCTCCCCCTCCAAAGGAACGCAGCTCATCGCCAGCAACGGATCAAAGCTGGACAGATAATTACTTTGATGAGTTGAGAGGAGAAGCCTTCAGTCGATCAAACTTCTCAGAGCTAAAAGAGGAACTACGTACCCAGCGCAAAGAAACTAAAAATCTGGGAAAAAGAATGGAAGAATGGATAACTAGAATAATCAATGCAGAGAAGGCCATAAATGAACAGACAGAGATAAAAACCATGACACAAGAAATACGTGACAAGTGCACAAGCTTCAGTAACCGACTCGATCAACTGGAAGAAAGAGTATTAATGATTGAAGATCAAATTAATGAAATGAAGGAAAAAGAGAAGTCTAGAGAAAGAAAAGGAAAAAGAAATGAACAAAGCCTCCAAGAAATATGGGATTATGTGAAAAGACCAAATCTACATCCGATTGGTGTGCCTGAAAATGAGGGGGAAAATGGAACCAAGCTGGAAAATACTCTTCAGGATATCATCCAGGAGACCTTCCCCAGCCTAGTAAGGCAGGCCAACATTCAAATTCAGGAAATACAAAGAACGCCACAAAGATACTCCTTGAGAAGAGCAACTCCAAGACACATAATTGTCAGATTCACCAAAGTTGAAATGAAGGAAAAAATGTTAAGGGCAGCCAGAGAGAAAGGTCCGGTTACCCACAAAGGGAAGCCCATCAGACTAACAGCAGATCTCTCGGCAGAAACTCTACAAGCCAGAAGAGAGTGGGGGCCAATATTCAACATTCTTAAAGAAAAGACTTTTAAACCCAGAATTTCATATCCAGCCAAACTAAGTTTCATCAGTGAAGGATAAATAAAATCTTTTACAGACAAGCAAAATCTCAGAGATTTAGTCACCACCAGACCTGCCCTACAAGAGATTCTGAAGGAAGCACTAAACATAGAAAGGAACAACCTGTACCAGCCATTGCAAAAACATGCCAAAATGTAAAGACGATGGATGCTAGGAAGAAACTGCATCAACTAAAGAGCAAAATAACCAGCTAATAACACAATGACAGGATCGAGTTCACACATAACAATATTAACCTTAAATGTAAATGGACTAAATGGTGCAATTAAAAGACACAGACTGGCATATTGGATAAACAGTCAAGACACATCAGTTTGCTGTATTCAGGAGACCCATCTCACACACAGAGACACACATAGGCTCAAAATAAAGGGATGGAGGAAGACCTACCAAGCAAATGGAGACAAAAAAAAAGAGGGGTTGTAATCCTAGTCTCTGATAAAATAGACTTTAAACCATCAAAGATCAAAAGAGACAAAGAAGGACATTACGTAATGGTAAAGGGCTCAATTCAACAGGAAGAGCTAACCATCCTAAATATATATGCGCCCAATATAGGAGCACTCAGATTCCTAAAACAAGTCCTTAGAGACTTACAAAGAGACTTAGACTCCCATACAATAATAATGGGAGACTTCAACACTCCACTGTCAACATTAGACAGATCAACGAGACAGAAAGTTAACAAGGATATCCAGGAATTGAACTCATCTCTGCACCAAGCGGACCTCATAGACATCTATAGAACTCTCCACCCCAAATCAACAGAATATACATTCTTCTCAGCACCACATCGCACTTATTCCAAAATTGACCACATAGTTGGAAGTAAAGCACTCCTCAGCAAATGTAAAAGAACAGAAATTATAACAAACTGTCTCTCAGACCACAGAGCAATCAAACTAGAACTCAGGACAGGACTAAGAAACTCAATCAAAACCAATCAACTACATGGAAACTGAACAACCTGCTCCTGAATGACTACTGGGTACATAACGAAATGAAAGCAGAAATAAAGATGTTCTTTGAAACCAATGAGAACAAAGATACAACATACCAGAATCTCTGGGACACATTTAAAGCAGTGTGTAGAGGGAAATTTATAGCACTAAATGCCCACAAGAGAAAGCAGGAAAGATCTAAAATTGACACTCTAACATCACAACTAAAAGAACTAGAGAGGCAAGAGCAAACACATTCAAAAGCTAGCAGAAGGCAAGAAATAACTAAGATCAGAGCCAAACTGAAGGAGATAGAGACACAAAAAACCCTCCAAAAAAATCAATGAATCCAGGAGTTGGTTTTTTGAAAAGATCAACAAAATTGACAGACCACTAGCAAGGCTAATAAAGAAGAAAAGAGAGAGGAATCAAATAGATGCAATAAAAAATGATAAAGGGGATATCACCACTGACCCCACAGAAATACAAACAACCATCAGAGAATACTATAAACGCCTCTATGCAAATAAACTAGAAAATCTAGAAGAAATGGATAATTTCCTGGACACTTACACTCTCCCAAGGCTAAACAAGGAAGAAGTTGAATCCCTCAATAGACCAATAGCAGGCTCTGAAATTGAGGCAACAATTAATAGCCTACCCACCAAAAAAAGTCCAGGACCAGATGGATTCACAGCTGAATTCTACCAGAGGTACAAGGAGGAGCTGGTACCATTCCTTCTGAAACTATTCCAATCAATAGAAAAAGAGGGAATCCTCCCTAACTCATTTTATGAGGCCAACATCATCCTGATACCAAAGCCTGGCAGAGACACAGTAAAAAAAGAGAATTTTAGACCAATATCCCTGATGAACATCGATGCAAAAATTCTCAAGAAAATACTGGCAAAACGGATTCAGCAGCACATCAAAAAGCTTATCCACCATGATCAAGTGGGCTTCATCCCTGGGATGCAAGGCTGGTTCAACATATGCAAATCAATAAACGTAATCCAGCATATAAACAGAACCAAAGACAAGAACCAAATGATTATCTCAATAGATGCAGAAAAGGCTTTTGACAAAATTCAACAGCCCTTCATGCTAAAAACGCTCAATAAATTCGGTATTGATGGAACGTACCTCAAAATAATAAGAGCTATTTATGACAAACCCACAGCTAATATCATACTGAATGGGCAAAAACTGGAAAAATTCCCTTTGAAAACTGGCACAAGACAGGGATGCCCTCTCTCACCACTCCTATTCAACATAGTGTTGGAAGTTCTGGCTAGGGCAATCAGGCAAGAGAAAGAAATCAAGAGTATCCACTTAGGAAAAGAAGAAGTCAAATTGTCCCTGTTTGCAGATGACATGATTGTATATTTAGAAAACCCCATGGTCTCAGCCCAAAATCTCCTTAAGCTGATAAGCAACTTCAGCAAAGTCTCAGGATACAAAATTAATGTGCAAAAATCACAAGCATTCTTATACACCAGTAACAGACAAGCAGAGAGCCAAATCAGGAATGAACTTCCATTCACAATTGCTTCAAAGAGAATAAAATACCTAGGAATCCAGCTTACAAGGGATGTAAAGGACCTCTTCAAGGAGAACTACAAACCACTGCTCAGTGAAATCAAAGAGGACACAAACAAATGGAAGAACATACCATGCTCATGGATAGGAAGAATCAATATCGTGAAAATGGCCATACTGCCCAAGGTTATTTATAGATTCAATGCCATCCCCATCAAGCTACCAATGAGTTTCTTCACAGAATTGGAAAAAACTGCTTTAAAGTTCATATGGAACCAAAAAAGAGCCCGCATTGGCAAGACAATCCTAAGTCAAAAGGACAAAGCTGGAGGCGTCACGCTACCTGACTTCAAACTATCCTACAAGGCTACAGTAACCAAAACAGCATGGTACTGGTACCAAAACAGAGATATAGACCAATGGAACAGAACAGAGCCCTCAGAAATAATACCACACATCTACAGCCATCTGATCTTTGACAAACCTGAGAGAAACAAGAAATGGGGAAAGGATTCCCTATTTAATAAATGGTGCTGGGAAAATTGGCTAGCCATAAGAAGAAAGCTGAAACTGGATCCTTTCCTTACCCCTTATACGAAGATTAATTCAAGATGGAATAGAGACTTAAATGTTAGACCTAATACCATAAAAACCCTAGAAGAAAATCTAGGTAGTACCATTCAGGACATAGGCATGGGCAAGGACTTCATGTCTAAAACACCAAAAGCAACGGCAGCAAAAGCCAAAATTGACAAATGGGATCTAATGAAACTAAAGAGCTTTTGCACAGCAAAATAAACTACCATCAGAGTGAACAGGCAACCTACAGAATGGGAGAAAATTTTTGCAACCTACTCATCTGACAAAGGGCTAATATCCATAATCTACAAAGAACTCAAACAAATATACAAGAAAAAAACAAACAACCCCATCAAAAAGTGGGGAAAGGATATGAACAGACATTTCTCAAAAGAAGATATTCATACAGCCAACAGACACATGAAAAAATGCTCATCATCACTCGCCATCAGAGAAATGCAAATCAAAACCACAATGAGATATCATCTCACACCAGTTAGAATGGCAATCATTAAGAAGTCAGGAAACAACAGGTGCTGGAGAGGATGTGGAGAAATAGGAACACTTTTACACTGTTGGTGGGATTGTAAACTAGTTCAACCATTATGGAAAACAGTATGGCAATTCCTCAAGGATCTAGAACTAGATGTACCATATGACCCAGCCATCCCACTACTGGGTATATACCCAAAGGATTATAAATTATTCTACTACAAAGACACATGCACACGTATGTTTATTGCGGCACTATTCACAATAGCAAAGACTTGGAATCAACCCAAATGTCCATCTGTGACAGACTGGATTAAGAAAATGTGGCACATATACACCATGGAATACTATGCAGCCATAAAAAAGGATGAGTTTGCATCCTTTGTAGGGACATGGATGCAGCTGGAAACCATCATTCTTAGCAAACTATCACAAGAAGAGAAAACCAAACACCGCATGTTCTCACTCATAGGTGGGAACTGAACAATGAGATCACTTGGACTCGGGAAGGGGAACGTCACACACTGGGGCCTATCATGGGGAGGGGGAAGGAGGGAGGGATTGCACTGGGGAGTTATACATGATATAAATGATGAATTGATGGGTGCTGACGAGTTGATGGGTGCAGCACACCAACATGGCATAAGTATACATATGTAAGAAACCTGCACGTTATGCACATGTACCCTAGAACTTAAAGTATAATTAAAAAAAAAAAAAAAGAAAGAAAGAAAGGAACAACCTGTACCAGCCATTGCAAAACATGCCAAAATGTAAAGACGATGGATGCTAGGAAGAAACTGCATCAACTAAAGAGCAAAATAACCAGCTAATAACACAATGACAGGATCGAGTTCACACATAACAATATTAACCTTAAATGTAAATGGACTAAATGGTGTAATTAAAAGACACAGACTGGCATATTGGATAAACAGTCAAGACACATCAGTTTGCTGTATTCAGGAGACCCATCTCACATGCAGAGACACACATAGGCTCAAAATAAAGGGATGGAGGAAGATCTACCAAGCAAATGGAGACAAAAAAAAAGAGGGGTTGCAATCCTAGTCTCTGATAAAACAGACTTTAAACCATCAAAGATCAAAAGAGACAAAGAAGGACATTACGTAATGGTAAAGGGCTCAATTCAACAGGAAGAGCTAACCATCCTAAATATATATGCGCCCAATATAGGAGCACTCAGATTCCTAAAACAAGTCCTTAGAGACTTACAAAGAGACTTAGACTCCCATACAATAATAATGGGAGACTTCAACACCCCACTGTCAACATTAGACAGATCAACGAGACAGAAAGTTAACAAGGATATCCAGGAATTGAACTCATCTCTGCACGAAGCAGACCTAATAGACATCTACAGAACTCTCCACCCCAAATCAACAGAATATACATTCTTCTCAGCACCACATCGCACTTATTCCAAAATTGACCACATAGTTGGAGGTAAAGCACTCCTCAGCAAATGTAAAAGAACAGAAATTATAACAAACTGTCTCTCAGACCACAGTGCAATCAAACTAGAACTCAGGGCTAAGAAAATCAATCAAAACCACTCAACTACATGGAATCTGAACAACCCACTCCTGAATGACTACTGGGTACATAATGAAATGAAGCAGAAATAAAGATGTTCTTTGAAACCAATGAGAACAAAGATACAACATACCAGAATCTCTGGGACACATTTAAAGCAGTGTGTAGAGGGAAATTTATAGCACTAAATGCCCACAAGAGAAAGCTGGAAAGATCTAAAATTGACACTCTAACATCACAATTAAAAGAACAAGAGAAGCAAGAGCAAACACATTCAAAAGTTAGCAGAAGGCAGGAAATAACTAAGATCAGAGCAGAAGTGAAGGAGATAGAGACACAAAAAACCCTTCAAAAAATCAATGAATCCAGGAGTTGGTTTTTTGAAAAGATCAACAAAATTGATAGACTGCTAGCAAGACTAACAAAGAAGAAAAGAGAGAAGAATCAAACAGATGCAATAAAAAATGATAAAGGGGATATCACCACTGACCCCACAGAAACACAAACTACCATCAGAGAATACTATGAACACCTCTATGCAAATAAACTAGAAAACCTAGAAGAAATGGAAAATTTCCTGGACACTTACACTCTCCCAAGACTAAACCAGGAAGAAGTTGAATCCCTGAATAGACCAATAGCAGGCTCTGAAATTGAGGCAATAATTAATAGCCTACCAACCAAAAGAAGTCCAGGACCAGATGGATTCACAGCTGAATTCTACCAGAGGTACAAGGAGGAGCTGGTACCATTCCTTCTGAAACTATTCCAATCAATAGAAAAAGAGCAAATCCTCCCTAACTCATTTTATAAAGCCACATCATCCTGATACCAAAGCCTGGCAGAGACACACAAAAAAAGAGAATTTTAGACCAATATCCCTCATGAACATCAATGCAAAAATCCTCAATAAAATACTGGCAAACCAAATCCAGCAGCACATCAAAAAGCTTATCCACCATGATCAAGTGGGCTTCATCCCTGGGATGCAAGGCTGGTTCAACATACGCAAATCAATAAACGTAATCCAGCATATAAACAGAACCAAAGACAAAAACCACATGATTATCTCAATAGATGCAGAAAAGACCTTTGACAAAATTCAACAGCCCTTCATGCTAAAAACTCTCAATAAATTTGGTATTGATGGAATGTGTCTCAAAATCATAAGAGCTATTTATGACAAACTCACAGCCAATATCATACAGCCATATCAAAAACTGGAAGCATTCCCTTTGAAAACTGGCACAAGACAGGGATGCCCTCTCTCACCACTCCTATTCAACATAGTGTTGGAAGTTCTGGCTAGGGCAATCACGCAAGAGAAAGAAATCAAGCATATTCAGTTAGGAAAAGAAGAAGTCAAATTGTCCCTGTTTGCAGATGACATGATTGTATATTTAGAAAACTCCACCATCTCGGCCCAAAATCTCGTTAAGCTGATAAGCAACTTCAGCAAAGTCTCAGGATACAAAACTAATGTGTGAAAATCACAAGCATTCTTATATACCAGTAACAGACAAAGAGCCAAATCATGAATGAACTTCCATTCACAATTGCTTCAAAGAGAATAAAATACCTAGGAATCCAACTTACAAGGGATGTAAAGGACCTCTTCAAGGAGAACTACAAACTACTGCTCAGTGAAATAACAGAGGATACAAACAAATGCAAGAACATACCATTGGATATTGATATGGAAGAATCAATATGAAAATGGCCACACTGCCCAAGGTAATTTATAGATTCAATGCCATTCCCATCAAGCTACCAATGAGTTTCTTCACAGAATTGGAAAAAACTGCTTCAAAGCTCATATGGAACCAAAAAAGAGCCCACATTGCCAAGACAATCCTGAGTCAAAAGAACAAAGCTGGAGGCATCACGCTACCTGACTTCAAACTATCCTACAAGGCTACAGTAACCAAAACAGCATGGTACTGGTACCAAAACAGAGATATAGACCAATGGAACAGAACAGAGCCCTCAGAAATAATACCACACATCTACAGCCATCTGATCTTTGACAAACCTGACAAAAACAAGTAATGGGGAAAGGATTCCCTATTTAATAAATGGTGCTGGGAAAATTGGCTAGCCATAAGTAGAAAGCTGAAACTGGATCCTTTCCTTACTCCTTACATGAAAATTAATTCAAGATGGATTCGATACTTAAATGTTAGACCTAAAACCATAAAAACCCTAGAAGAAAACCTAGGCAATACCATTCAGGACATAGGCATGGGCAAGGACTTCATGTCTAAAACACCAAAGGCAACGGCAACAAAAGCCAAAATTGACAAATGGGATCTAATTAAACTAAAGAGCTTCTGCAGAGCAAAAGAAACTACCATCAGAGTGAACAGGCAACCTACAGAATAGGAGAAAATTTTTGCAATCTACTCATCTGACAAAGGGCTAATATCCAGAACCTACAAAGAGCTCAAACAAATTTACAAGAAGAAAACAAACAACCCCATCAAAAAGTGGGGAAAGGATATGAACAGACATTTCTCAAAAGAAGACATTCATACAGCCAACAGACACATGAAAAAATGCTCATCATCACTGGCCATTAGAGAGATGCAAATCAAAACCACAATGAGATACCATCTCATACCAGTTAGAATGGCAATCATTAAAAAGTCAGGACACAACAGGTGCTGGAGAGGATGTGGAGAAATAGGAACACTTTTACACTGTTGGTGGGATTGTAAACTGGTTCAACCATTGTGGAAAACAGTTTAGCGATTCCTCAAGGATCTAGAACTAGAAGTACCATAGGACCCAGCCATCCCATTACTGGGTATATACCCAAAGGATTATAAATCATGCTGCTGTAAAGACACATGCACATGTATGTTTATTGCGGCACTATTCACAATAGCAAAGACTTGGAATCAACCCAAAATGTCCATCAGTGACAGACTGGATTAAGAAAATGTGGCACACATACACCATGGAATACTATGCAGCCATAAAAAAGGATGAGTTCGTGTCCTTTGTAGGGACATGGATGCAGCTGGAAACCATCATTTTCAGCAAACTATCACAAGAACAGAAAACCAAACACCACATGTTCTCACTTATAGGTGGGAATTGAACAATGAGATTACTTGGACTCTGGAAGGGGAACATCACACACTGGGGCCTATTATGGGGAGGGGGGAGCGGGGAGGGATGGCATTGGGAGTTATACCTGATGTAAATGACGAGTTGATGGGTGCTGATGAGTTGATGGATGTAGCACACCAACATGGCACAAATATACATATATAACAAACCTGCACGTTGTGCACATGTACCCTAGAACTTAAAGTATAATAAAATAAATAAATAAAAAATTTTAAAAAATGTTAAACAGTATAAAAATAAAAGCCTCTGGCCGGGCGCGGTGGCTCAAGCCTGTAATCCCAGCACTTTGGGAGGCCGAGACGGGCGGATCACGAGGTCAGGAGATCGAGACCATCCTGGCTAACACGGTGAAACCCCGTCTCTACTAAAAATACAAAAAAACTAGCCGGGCGAAGTGGCGGGCGCCTGTAGTCCCAGCTACTCCGGAGGCTGAGGCAGGAGAATGGCGTAAACCCGGGAGGCGGAGCTTGCAGTGAGCTGAGATCCGGCCACTGCACTCCAGCCCCGGCGACAGAGTGAGACTCTGCCTCAAAAAAAAATAAATAAATAAATAAATAAAAATAAAATAAAATAAAATAAAAGCCTCTGCTTATTGAAAAAAAAAAAAGAATAACAACTAATACAGTGCTCAGACAACTAATACAGACATAGCACAGTTCAGATATGCTATGCACTGCTGTTTCATTTAATAACAGCCCATGTGTTTAGAACTACCCACCCTCTGGTACCATAACAGGAGTCCCGGTTTAGCCACCATTGAACCTTGTTCTGTCCCTTGCCTTGTTCTGTCCTCTTTCTGGAATTTCCTGAGAAAAAAACAGACAGCAATTGCCAGAGGTAGGACAAACCTCAACCCTCTTTAGTGAAACCCAGATCAGGAGTTGCTAGAACTGGTCTTGCCTTTGATAAACACAGCAAAAAATAGTATTTATTTTAGGATTAGGACCATATCTGGCTTAAAAGTTACTGGGTTTGGAGCTGTTTGTTAAATGTCTCTCTCTCTCTCTCTCTTTTTTTTTTTTTTTTTTTTGTATTCCTTTAAGATCAGCATTGGCATCTTCCCACTAATAACCTGAGGTATAGTCAACTTACTCCTTCTTTCTGGACTTTAATTCAGCAGACCTTGAATAGTACAAGCAAACCCTGAGACTGAACCCTATAATCTGGAACAGATGTCTGACACCTAGCTAGGTCATAAGACCTCTTTCCAAAATAAATAAATAAATAAATGAGTGGAGCTAGAGTTCTGAGGATAGCAGATGTTTAAAAAAAAAAAAAAAAAAAAGTAGCAGGACAATTTCCACAGGGGAAAAATCCACACTCAAGCTCTGTGATACCTAACTGGCCACTTGCAACTGACAGGGTCTCCTTGCCCATCCTCATGCTTCTAGACCTCAGCTCCTTTTAATTTTAACACTTAGCAAACTAGAAATGATCTGGATGATGGCAACTAAATAAATAGTAGCAGCAGCCACAAATGTGAGTGACTGCCTTATACAGGAACTATATGCCTGTAATTGATTTTTCTAACATTATTTTTCAATCTCACAATCCTAAAAGTAAGCTACTATTATTTTTGTTATTTCTTATTCCCATTTTATACAAGGGGAAACTGCACCTCTGAGAAGTTGTTGCTAGCACCCAAGGCCTCACAACTACTGAGGGGGAAAACGAAGTTTCTAATCCAGATCTTTGTAATTCCCACGCCTACACCCTCTCCACTGGATCTTCCAACGTTTAGCACCTTATAATTCCTATGGGCAGGACATTTCACAATATATTTCTGGACACTTCAATACTAAAATATGAAAGAATTCTTCAAAGTTTGCCCAACAAGAATTATTTCCCCATGGGACAACCTCTGGAATGACTGTATGATTCCATTACTCATCCCACAAATGTACCTGCAGTTATAGTTTCATTCTGTGGAATGCTGGGGAACCCTGCTTGTATCTCCAGCATAGCCATTAGTACTAGAAATGTCTTACTAGTAAGCCCCTCTTTGTATTTTATCATGTATTGGGTAGTTATTTCAGAATGGGTCAAAAGCAAACAACTTTACCTTATTTCCCTGAACCTCAATGTACACATCCTCTGATTATACCCCATCATAGACAAATGAAATCAGGGACATAAAAGTAGATTCAGTCTGAAACTCCATAATCTTATAAGTAGTTTTTGGTGAGAAAAGTTTTTGTTAGTGAGGTTCCCCTCAAAACCTGCCAATGTTATAATTGACAGGCTAAAGTTAGTCTATTCCAGGTCTGGACAATTTTAACCTTCATCCCCTTAGCTCTGGTTTAATATACAGTGCTGGAAAACAGACCAAAAAGTGAGTATCTTAGGTATATTGATATAGTACATGCAGCAGAACATTAAAAAAAAAAAAAAAAAAAAAAAAACTTACCCAAGGAATTCAAATCCTATCACAAACGCCTTTTTCTTTTACTTTAAAAACAAAATTTAAAAAATGAAACTTGAGTAAAAAGGTGGCCAGGCTCGGCTGGCAGGGCTGATAATACTGGGATTTAACAACATGGTTGCTCACAACCTATAAACCTATTTCTATTCGTTTTATAATTCTAGAACAATTACCCCCAAACTGTATACAAGTATAACCTGTTGAAGGCTCTGACTTCACGTTTGCATTATCTGAGGGAATTTTTTTAAAAAAATAATGATACCTGGGGTCCCACCCTTAGAAATTCTGACATAATTTGTCTAGGCATCAGTGCTGGTTAAGAGCACCCCAGTTGATTATAATGTGCAGCCAGTGTTGGAAGCCATTATTCTAGGCAACTCTCTATTGAGATTCAGTAACTCCTCTGTCCCCATCACATAGCTGTAACTTGCCTCCAGTCAAATAAAACTTCAGATAAAATCTCTTACTGCCAAATTTCTTTCTCATTTATTCTAACTGGTGCGTTCAATTTTTGCCTAATTATTCACCTATTTTCTTCTGACTGGGCCCAAGGTATACTTTTTTTGTGACAACCCAAAATTCTCTCCACACTGTGACAACACTAATTCATTGGATAATCCCTTAAAATATCACACCTGCTTTTATTGTTCATAAATGGCAGGTTAGAGAGACATAGATTCACTTCTGATTTGATGACTAAGTTAAAGCAAGTGACTACAAATTCCCTATCCTCAGTTTGCAAAACAGACAGGCTGTAATATTTAATATTTTTGAAATCTCAAAAAAATATAGTACAACACAACCTGAATTCAAATCACAATCTGCTGTCAACTGACTGTGTAACATTTAGCAAATCATGATCCCTCTCAGAGCCTATGCTGACTCAGCTACAAAGCAATGGATTTCTTCCTCCCAGAGTAGTTGTTGAGGCTAGGATTCTCTTGTACTGTTGAAGAAGTTCTGCATCTAAAGTCAGGAGTAAGTAACTACTGATGTGTGCAGTGACATTAATCAGTTGGTGGTGCTTGAAACTGTATTCTCTTGCCACCCACCAAAAAAGCCCCATTCAGATTTTGGCCAAAGCAAGAGAAGAATAGAGTTCTTACATTTCAAAATCAGGGAAAAGTACCTTCACTCCTCCTTTGAAAGTCTTATAAATGTACTTATAACACAGAGAAGACTCAAGTCCAGTAAATTAGACATTTATTTCAGAATTTGCATTTTCACTGAAAGAAATATTTTATAGATTCAAAAAAAATAGACAACGGAGAGCACCTGAAACAACCACTTCATTTATTCTTCTATATACGTATGAAACTAGACTATCCAGGAAAGAAATATAGAGTAGCTCGTTGTTCTTTAAATATATTAGCAGATGGGTTTTAACAATCTCACTTGATCCAAGGCTTCCATGGTGGATTTATTGAGTAATCTTCACTCAAATCAACCCGAATTCTGATTGTGCTGGTTTCCTCTCAGAGGCCTATGATTCATTTGCCTGTGTATCCTCAAAAGATTTGTTTAATACTAAGTAGCCCTGATTCCTTTAGGCCTTCCCCGTAGGACCTCAACTTCTAAAATTTCTTTTGAACCTCCACCAGGCTCCACAATTTCCTACCTCTACCTTATGATTTAGAGTCTCTTCTGAGCTCCAGGACAACTGCCTCTAAGACATCTCCTGAACATCAAACTCAACATGTCCCTGCCACACTGTCCTTTTCCAGTGTCTGTCTATGTTCATAAATGTCACCACCACCTACTTATCTCCACAGTCAGATGTTCACCAAGAACTTTGTACCCTAAATGTATTGTGAATTCTTCCACTTCTCTCCATTTCCACTATCCCCAGTGCAAAGACTATTCTCTTTGGATACTATAACAGCTCCCAGTTGATCCCTTCAAGGTCCATGCTCTGCACAGCCCCCAGAATAATCTTTTAAAAACATATATCAGACCACACCACTTTCCTATATAAAACCCATCAGTGACTCCTCAGGGCTTTCAGAATAAAGATCCATGTACTTAACAGGGCCTTCAAGATCTTGTATAACAAAACCCCCTAACCTCTACAGTCAAATCGATAATCACAAGTATGCAACTATAGCTACATAAGTGCTACGAAGAAAAATGAAGAGCTACAAGAGTGTAAAAAGAAGGGCTCCGAAACTGCCTTCCTATTTTCCTCTGGTGGAGCTCTTTTTGCTTCATGGTGGAATCCTCCTCTGCTTTTCCCATAAATGTCTGCATGCCAGGCTTCCGTCCTTATCACACTGCTATTCTCATGTACGCTCTCTCTTCCTGTGCCAAGGACTCCCACATCTGAATCTTCAGGCCTCATTTTGCAGCTGCCTCTTAAATATCTCCCAGATGTTCCGTAGGCACATAAAAGGTGCGTTCCCAACCAGATTAAATGTCTTTCTCCAATTCCTCTTCTGCTATTACCTCTCACCATTCACCTGAACTAGAAAATAAACACCCCTGAGATTTTTCTCTCGCTTTCTGTCACTCCCACAACGAAGCAGGAGTTCTGGCATTCTGCCTTCTAAACATCTTGTAACTTGACATGTTCTCCATGCCCAATGCCACTACATTTGTTCAGATATGCATTCTCTCTCCCCTGCATTAGGGCTGCAGCCTCTTCCCTGGATTTTTTGCCTCAAATCTCCCCTAACTTTGATCATTTGCTTTGCTGCCACCATGTTCAATGTGTCCATGTCATGGCCCTGCTTAAAAGCCTCTAGTGCCTTTAAAATAAAGCCCACATTCATTAACTTCATAATCAGATCCTGCCTGCCTCTCCTCCTCTTTTTTTTTTTTTTCTTTCATTCATTCTTTTCATAAGTATTCACTGATCACCTACTATGGAGATGGAGCAGAAAACATTGCTACATTTTTATTAAGCGCATCCCCAGGTGCTGCAATATACCCACACATTTGGCCTCCAGTAACGAAATCTCATCATTTTCTGCACATCTCATGTTCTTTCAGGCTTTCATGTAATACCTCCATGGGCTGTAAGACTTTTCCTTCCTCTCAAACATATTTATACTCCCTGTGAAGACTCAACACTCAAATTTAACCTCCATTAAGCCTTGCAAGAGTTCCCCAGGCAGAATTAGGCACACTCCCTTCTTGGCACATCAAACTACTTTGAACACATCTCTTCCACACATCTGTCTCCATCACTAAACTGGGAACCTTCAAGAGCTGGGTACCATCTTTTTCCAGTGCATATCCTCAATAAATGTTACTGACCATATGAATTTAAAAATGATTGAACCAATCCATTCTATTTCATCTCTGAGAGCAGCAGTCCACAAACTGTAATGTGCATTAGAATTAGCTGGGAGTCTTATTAAAATGCAAACTCTGATTTGGGGTGAGACCTGAGAATCTGCACTTCTAACAAACTCCCTGGGGATATTGATGTGTGAGCCCTAGGACTATACTATGAGGAGCAAGGCTTTAGAACTTGATCATAAAACACACGAAGAGAGGTTAGTTGAGAACTGTTCTTGTGGAAATTTAAAAAAAATTCAGTTTCACATCTTTTCTATCAAATATGCATGACATCTTGACAGCAACCAACTTCCTGAAGTGTTAGAGAGAAACAATCATTGTTGCAAGCCTTCCCCAGTTGGAAAGCCCACCTTAGTTCTCCAGATCCTCTCGGAAGCCCTGACTGAAGCTGATTCACTGGCCTTGCTTGTTGCCGAAGCCCGATGCCAGCATTTGTCTCCAACTCTGCGCATGGCTCGAATGTGCTCCCTTGTCATCTCCAGCATGGATGCAGGACCCCAAAATTCCCTGCCAAGAGTTTGTGGCCCATGACAACTCAGTTCCTTTTCCACCCTCCCTGTTCTAAGGCAACAGCCCTCGCTGCCATTTTGGACCCTCCCTGTCAAGCCGTCCTACCACACTGAGAGAGGCCTTGGCACTGGCTCTGCTGCTTTGGCCTGGCCAGCACACCTCTTATCAGCCCAGCATCCTCTGTGCTCTGACAGCAGCCTGCAAGGACTCACAGAACTGCCCGAAAGGTGATCCCAGTTTTAGTTAAAACTTTTCCCACCCTCAGAATTCTGAGATGCTACTGGGGATTTACAAGTTGTTTTAAAGCTTTTTTAAAGACAAACCCATGGTATTTAGATAGATATATGGGTCTGTGTAAAGTACTGTGCGGTTCTTTATAAAAGGTGCAGTATAAATGTTCTTGTATTACTAGAAGGATTATATAAAAGATGTTAAAACATATTTCGACTAAGCAGTGGTATAGATGGCCACAGAATATAATGTATCCATTGTAAAGAAATCCCCACCAGAGACCTCTGAAATCTTACATTGATTGAGCTGTGCTGGACGTAAAACACATTGAAAGTTTTCCAAGTGGTAAAATATTAAATATATTCTTTTTTAAAATATTTACCAGTTAAACACTAAAGTACTATAACTGGCTGATCTTTCACAGCAGTTTTTGTTCTACTTTTCCAGAAGTAGCCAAAAAGGGATTGTTTTCTTTTAATGTTTTGTTTTGTCTTCTAGAAAAAAAAAAAAAAGGACAGACTTATTTTGAGCAATACGACTCCCCCCTCCGCCTGTGCAACAACATCATAATGGCAGAATAATCACTGTAAACAATGCCCTGGGGATTTAGTTGGCTACAGCAGGGGACTCTAGGAGCCAATTTCAGTGCTTTTCTTAACTACATCATTGCATTTTTGTCTGCAAGTGGATAAGAAGAGTCTCCTTTTAGAGCAGGTTGATGGAAAGTGCTAATTGTTGACACATTAGCTAATTGTTATGATTAACCCCTGACTTCTTTTTTATTCTGGAAGTCAAGATCTCAACTGTGAAGTATGAAGATGCTTTATGGTAACAATGTTATGAAAACATTCAAACAATGAGAGGCTAATCTTCAGAAGCATTCAATCCGGTGGCAACTAAACAGCCATGCCTTTAAAGAACAGACATCCAGCAGGAAAAAAAAAATCCTAACTGCTGCGTCCACCCAATATTTCAGACATAAGTATTCTGGGGTTATCATTAATGATCTGTTTTTGCAAATCTACTATGTCTTTGGAAAGTTGAAGCAACTCCAAACCAAATAAACCAGACGCAAGCCATAATGGTCCACTGACAATTGAGGCAGCTTGGAATCTGTGATAATATGAACTTGTAAAGTGCCTCACTTAGATGTTTCTGTATTTTCCGAAAGTCAACATGGGATATTTGAAATTGGGATCATTCTCAACCATAGTTCAACTTGAGAAAACAACTAGTTATGAATACCAAAACATGTATTATTTTTTAATATTTAGAGAAAAAGGAAAAAGAGGAAATCAAGTAGAGAGAGAAAATATCAGGAAACCAAATCACAGGGTTCAATTCTTGGCTCTGGCCATTGAATGGATCATTATTCCATGCCTTGTCCATCTGACTTATAAATGCAAGCAAATATTTATTATTTGATGTAGGAATAAACTGGCTTCTTATAAAAAAATTATTTGAAACTGGGCACAGTGGCTCATGTCTGTAGTTCCAGCACTTTGGGAGGCCAAGGCAGAGGACTACTTGAGGCCAGGAGTTCTAGACCAGGCCTGGGTAACATAGGAAGATCCTGTCTCTACAAAATATTTTAAAATTAGTTGGGCATGGTAGTGTGTGCCTGTAGTCCTGGCTACTTGGGAGGCTGAAACCCAGGTGTTTAAGGTTACAGTGAGCTATGATCACACCACTACACTCCAGCCTGGGTGACACTTGCTCTGGGTGACAGAGCAAGCCTTGTCTCTGGAGGGAAAAGCATTATTTGACTAAATTTCAATTTTAAAATAATTCCAGGCAAATAACAAAATCAAAGCACAAATCTAACATGAAAAAATGTGTTCATTCTATATTTTAACAAATGGAGAAAGTACAGACAACATTCTTAAATTATTGTCTTATAATCTTCCTTGTATAAGATAATTACATGTTACAATCCATCCATTAACCAGTATCTGTACATTTTCTTCCTACAGGGGAATTCCTTTAAACTTTAAGTATCTGCATCCTTGAGGGGAAAAAATCAGTTTTCAATAAGCTGCTATTTATTTATTTTTATTTATTTATTTATTTTGAGATGGAGTCTTACTCTGTGACCCAGGCTGGAATGCAGTTGTACCATCTCAGCTCACTGCAACCTCTGCCTCCTGGGTTCAAGAGATTCTCCTGCTTCAACCTCCCGATTAGCTGGGATTACAGGCACGTGCCACCACACCCAGATAATTTTTTGCATTTTTAGTAGAGATGGGGTTTCACCATGTTGACCAGGCTGGTCTCGAACTCCTGACCTCAGAAGCTGCTCTTTATCTTGATTGTACATAGTTTGACTCTTTTGAGTGATTTAACTGGCTACTAACTGATTATCCCAGCTAGAGTCGTTTACAAGACTAAATGTGATAATAACTTAATGTGAGTAAAGCAGTGCCTGTCACATATGCACCCAATAAATGTTAGCTGCCATCATCATCATCAAAGTGACAAGTAACTGATTAAAGAGTCAGACTTTCATTTATAGAAAATGGCATACTTCTTTGGGTATATACCCAGTAATGGTATTGCTGGATCAAATGGTATTTCTGGTTCTAGATCCTTGAGGAATCACCACACTGTCTTCCACAATGGATGAACTAATTTACATTCCCACCAGTGGTGTTAAGGTATTGATATTTCTCCACAGTCTCACCAGCATCTATTGTTTCTTGACTTTTTAATAAATTGCCATTCTACACATGCACACATATGTTTATTGCAACACTGTTTACAATAGCAAACACATGGAACCAACCCAAATTCCCATCAATGACCAACTGGATAGAGAAAATGTGGTGCATGTACACCACGGAATACTACGCAACCATGAAAAAGGATAAGATCATGTCCTTTGCAGGGACATGGATGAAGCTATCATCCTCAGCAAACTAACACAGAAACAGAAAACCAAGCACCACATGTTCTCACTCATAAGTGAGAGTTGAACAATGAGAACACATGGACACAGGAAGGGGAACAAAACACACTAGGGCCTGTCAGCGGGTGGGGGGCAAGGGAAGGAAGAGCATTAGGACAAATCCCTAATGTATGCAGGGCTTAAAACCTAGATGATGGGTTGATAGGTGCAGCAAACCATCATGGCACATGTATGCATATGTAACAAACCTGCACGTTCTGCACATGTTTCCCAGAACTTAAAGTAAAATTTAAAAAACAATTTTTTTAATTAGAAAAAAAGAAAATGGTATACATGTTCCCAAGTTAAGCTAAGATGTAACACAGCATTGTACATGAAAGAAGGCATTATTTGTATTAGCTACTAAATTTTTTTGCTGTTAGGGGATTGGTTTTTGTTTTCTGTTTTGTTTTTTCGGTACCCCATGACCAGTCAATAGTTTATTGAACATCTGTTACGTAATAGACACTCTGCTACATGGCTTAGATTAAGGCTCTGTCTACATACACAAACTGAGCTAAAGTTTAAACTGTAACGAACAAAAAACTGTAGTATTCTCTCCTCAATTTAAACACCCCAGGGGTAGAATCCTTAGCTCCTAAAGGGGAAATAAGGTTAGAATGACCAAAGGTAAGAGGGAAATCTTGGAAAGGATATATGCAAGCCCTTATAAAGGACTAAACAACAAAAAAGTAAAGACAGTATACAAAACCAAGATAATAACATCAGTGAAATCTTTCTACCCTAAGTTTGTAATAATTAAATGAATAATAATTTTTTTCTCTCTTGTTAGAACCTCCTTAGGCTCTTTCTTCTCTACAGTTTCAACCAGATATTTCAAATTCACTCAGCTTTCTTTCAAAGAAAATAATAAGAAGACATCTCTGTCTTGGTCCAGTCCTGCATCTGACACGAGCGCCGCTCTGGCAGAGAGTCAATACTGATTCCCAAGTTTGCACCAGAGAGACAGCCTGAGGCACATCCCTTCCTCTTCCCTGACCTGAATCTCCCACCACCACTTGCTCTGACCATCCCCTTTGGTTTCCTGCCAAACCTCCTCACCTGCCCTACAAAGCACACGACTTCTCGCTTCTCTTCCCAATCTTTTTTTTTTTTTTTCCTTTTTCTAATGGCCCTCAATAGGAATGATTTTAGATTTATATATGAAAACCAAAATTCTTCCCATAGTGAAAGTTATATTCAAAAGTAAATTTCATGTAAAGGAATCTCTAGGTTGAAGAGAAGGGAATTAAGTGAAGCTATTATTTTTTAATGTATTATTGAACTGAGCCAATAATTTGGCTTTTTAGTTAAATTCAACTTGTTTTCCTACCAAAATACAGATTTTATGATCCTTTTATTTCTAATTATTTTAAAATTTTATACGTAAGAACCTAACTGTATCTCACTCTATATATGCTCTTCTGCAGTCTTGGCAATTCCCGTCTATCCGTTAATTTACCTTAAGTAAAAATAACACAGGAATAAAATCCCTGTATATGTTAACATATTTTCTAAAAACATATTAATGGCTTTCTTTATAACATGACTGTAAAATATACAATTTTCTATAAATATTCAAGTATGTATTGGGATAGAAGGGGCTTTTAAAAGCACATATTATTGGTAGAAAAAAGAGAAAAGTTAAAACTCACCTAAATCAACTCCCCTCACCTAACCTATGAAGAAAGTACTACTTAAAGTGGTAAAGTGACTGGCCCAATGTACACATCTGACCTTGGCAGGCCCACAGAGTTTGCACATGCCCTGCCTCCTATGGAAAGAATAACTGGCATGTGGCACTGGCCACCTCAAGATGCAGCTCTCCTGGTGGTGTGTTGGACTGTATCCAGACAACCCAAAACGTGAGACAAATTAATACAAACTGGTTGTTAGGTGTTCTACTTCCCCATCTCCAAAAAAAAAAAAAGAAAAAAAGAAAAGAAAGAAAAGAAAAACACTACAGTACAATCTAGGTTTGTTGTAAAAGTGTTTGTTTTTAACTCTACTTTTTGAACTTTTTGAACTTTTCAAATTGGTTTCTGGTGTGTCCTATCTCCAAATCCAAAGGGAGTTCCTAGAGCTATCCAATACGTGATGGAGCTGTTGAAAGAACAGGAATTCAACTATATTAATCATGGCATATGAATCACAGTTCAATTAGTTCCAACACAGTATAAATTTTTTATAAAGGCAGAAAAATAAAAATGGTCAACATCCTGTTAAAGACTCTGTATTCTCAAAGATGGTCATGCTACCTGATATAGTTTGACTCTGTGTCCCCACTCAAATCTCATGTTGAATTGTAATCCCCAGTGTTGAGGGAGGGACATAGTGGGAGGTGATTGGATCATGGGGGTGGATTTGCCCCTTGCTGTTCTCATAGTAGTGAGTTCTCATGAGATCCGGTTGTTGGAAAGTATGTGGCACTTCCCCCTTTACGTGCTCTCTCTCTCTCTTTCTCCTGCTCCTCCATGGTAAGATGTGCTTGCTTCCCCCTTAGCCTTCTGCCACAATCGTAAGTTTCCTGAGGCCTCCCAACAATGCTTCCTGTACAACCTATGGAACTGTGAGTCAATTAAACTTCTTTCCTCATAAATTACCCAGTCTCAGGTAGTTCTTTATAGTCTTGTGAGAATGGACTAATACACTACCCGTGCATGCCATATGTGTGTATAAGCAGTGGTCATGTTCTCAGAAGAACAACTACGTGCTTTAGAGGCAAACTAATCTGGGTTCACACTCCACCTCTGCCACTCTCTGACCTTCCCTGGGAAGTTATTCAATAGCTTTGACCCTATGTTTTCATTGTAATGGATTCAAGGGTGTCTCCCAAAAAGATATACTCAAGTCCTAATTCCCAGTACCTGTGAATATACCATATTTGGAAATATAATCTTTGCCAATGTAATTAATTTAAGGATCTCAAAATTAGATCATACTGTATTTAGAGTGAGCCCTAAATCCAATGACCAGAGCCCTTATAAGAGAAAGGGGAGGGCAACTGGAGACCAGAGATCCAGAGAGAAGGCCATGAGAAGGCAGAGGCAGAGACAGGAGTCATGCAGCCACAAGCCAGAGAATGCCAAGGGTTGCCAGCCGCCACCAAAAACCATTAATAGGAGAGAGGCACACAACAGACTCTGCCTCAGAGCCTCCAGGAGGGAACAAACCCTGCAAACACCTAGATTTTGGACTTCTGGCCTCCAGAACTTTATTTACAATTTTCTTTGATGGAGACATCAGTACCAACGTATTAAATGCTTTCCGACCCAATTTCATTATATTTTCCCCTTTCAGAAAAAATAAAATATATCGCTTATTAAAACATTAGAAACTAGACCTTACTCAAGTCTTAAATTAACTACTAGCTAATGATGCGTCTACATATCAAAGGAAGTCACACACACAAAAAAAAGAAAGAAAAACTTTAAAAATACTGTGAAATTGATTTTGTGGTTTAAAAACCTAGCTTGAAGTGGTTTATTTTTAGAATGCCACCTTTTTCTCTATTTACTTAATTCAAGAGGAACCCATGTGCAAGTAGACACAGTGAGATGATTTGGCAATTGTCTTTTTTCCTGTCATTCCCCTAATATCCCACTTGCAAAGTAAAGAAAAGCAGCAGTCATAATTGGTTGGCCCCATATGATTCATAGGGATGCAATTAATATCTGCAGCAAAGACAAAGCATTTTCAGTTTCTTGGAACACAAGCTCTAAAAAGTAAGAGGGAGCTAAAACCTTAACACTCTTTTGCAGAAGGGAATAAACCTCCTGCATCATCTTCCTTGTTTTTTCATTAATTCAGGCAGATAGTTTGATGACTTGAGAGCCATACTACAATTCCATGAAAGGGACAATAGAGAGGTCTGCATCTCCTTTGAATGCAGATGTGTGAATACTGGAGGAGATAAGGTAGATATCCCTGCTTGCTGGAGCACTCTCTCCAGCATTCTGACCAAAAGAAAAGGAGGAGGGATAAGTGTGATTAATTAGACTCTGTTTTATTCTGTGCTCCATTTTAGGTTATAGGTTTACATATGCTAGGCACTGGGTACTCTCATTAGTTATAATAGGTGCATGTCATTTTCTCCTTCTTACAAATGTGGTAACTGATACCTAGAAAGCTTAAATTATGTGGATCATCCATAACTGGGCCATAAACATATAAAACTGACATTTGTCTCTCTCTCTCTCTCTCTTTTTTTTTTTTAAGACAAAGTCTCACTCTGTTGCCTAAGCTGGAGTGCCGTGGCACAATCTCAGCTCACTGCAACCTCCGCCTCTCGGGTTCAAGTGATTCTCCTGCCTCAGCCTCCCGAGTAACCGGGACTACAGGCGTGTGCCACCATACCCAGCTGATTTTTGTATTTTTAGTAGAGACAGGGTTTCACCATGTTGACCAGGCTGTTCTCAAACTCCTGACCTCAGGTAATCCACCCACCTCGGCTTCCCAAAGTGCTGGGATTACAGGTGTGAGCCACCGCGCCCGGCCGACACCAACACTTGTCTTTTTATAACTTCCCACTCCCACTTAAAAGAAAGGATTCAGGAGGGACCAAGAAACTTGAACACGGTTGTTTATGTAACCAAACAGCTTTAAAGAGAGAGAGTTTCACTGTAAGTACAGCAAAAAAAAAAAAAAAAAAAAAAAAAAAAAAAAAAAAAAAAAATTTCTGGGCTTAAATCTGATTACAACACATTTTAAATCCACTGAAACTTATCCTGATATCAAAAGACAAGCTTTGCCTATGCCTCTTCTGAAAGCTTTGAAACCCTAGTCATGAAGCAGCAGGTGGGGACTCCCTTAGATTGCTCTGGGGGATAAACCACACTCCCCCAGTGTCACAGTGTGCCCAGGATTTTCCCTGTGTCCTCGATTCTTCATCTGCCTGAGGCCCACCTTCTTGGAGAAGGGATAGCACAGAAAAGATTACATGTCATTTTTTAAGGCCAAGTAAGGCCTATTAATTCAAACAAAAACCCAGATTTTCAGCACAGCTTTTCTGAAATAAGCGTTCCTGTGAGAATCACGAGCTCCTACATTGTTGCTTGGACCCTCATAGGCTTATGAGTGAGGAAGTCCTCTGGGATGAGGCACTGTCCAAAAGCGGATTCAAAACTAATGTAAGAAATAGCTTTGACCTTTAGGGAGCTTGAAATCTAGTGGGCAGACACAGCAGTCTATTAGAAAACAATTACAACTTAATCCTCACCATTCTGGCGTAATATCTATCAGGAAAAGAGAGAAATCTCCATACAGATTGGAAAGATTAGGGGAAAATAAGGAGGAAAGGCTAGCTTGAGTTAGACTTTGAATGATGAGGAAGGGGATTTGAAGGATGAGGAGGGAGGGAATTAGGGTAAGGGAAGATAACTGTCATTGAAGAGAAAGTCATAAAAATTGTTACAGTTTCTTTGGTAGGTGGAGAAGGAAGGAAAGGTTGAACAAAATGAGCAAATGCAAAGTTATGGCTACTGGGTCTTTTTCCAGGCCAAGGTACCCCATTCACATCCTGTACTTAACTCACTTCCACTTGGACAGGCTCCTGAAAGGTTAAAGGCTCATTTTAGTTTCCATAAATACATTTGCCTAATTTTTACAGCCAATTACACGGGAGGTAAACAACTTCTTGATCCAAGATGAAAACGTAATTGTCACCTATTTCAGTGAAGAAGTGAAAACAGTGGTTGAAAGTTACCAGCAAAGCATGAATATGATAGCTTCTAGTGAAGTAACAGAACCACGCTACGCCAAAACGAGGAACTCAAGAGGTGCACTGGTAAATTTCAATGTTCTACATAGGAAAGCATTACCTGCTTGTTCTTAAGAAATATGCATTTCAGTGGGCAGCAACAGAACAAAACCCTTCAAAGTTTGTTTCTTCAACTAGACATCTGTGGATACAATTATATATATATACAATTTGCCACAGCTCACAAAATTTTATGACTACCTAGACCCCAAACCAAAGCAAGGTGGTAATTCCGTGAAAATGAAAGTTTCCAACAGATTTCTGGCATGGAAAGCAAATGTGGTCTTTATAAATGAGAGATAGCTTCCCTTTCCTTTTCAAATGATGTCTGTGATGGAGAGGAAAGTCACTGTCACTCATGAAACGAGCTGACAATTGATTACACCTAAATAATCCATTGACTTGACAGTGTCTTAATCCTGTACATCCTGGCTTCCTATCCACTGTCTACTTCTATGTGCACTATCCATCCAGCCCTCCAGGTCTTGACATATCTAGTACCCCATTAAGAGTCTTTCCTCAATGTCCAATGGTGATATCCAAAAGAGAAGACAAGTAATAAAAGAAGAAAACAAACATCTACACTTTTTTTAAAAAAGTCAACTTGAAAAACCAAAAATTCTCATCCACGCCTCAGAATCCACGCCTCAGAAATCAGTTTCATTTGTCTTGGTTTATGCAGTGCCCATCACAGGGGCTGAGACAAAGACTCTCAAATGTTTGTGAACAACTGAGAGTCTTTTCTATGAATATTGGAATCAAATGACTTCTCTTTCATTTTCAATCAAATAAGGTCAAATTAATATTCAAATATTGTACTTTACGTATATGGGAATGATGCAGCTCACTTTTCAAGACACTTTGGCAGTTTTTCAAAAAGTTAAACATAGAGTCACTGTATTACCCAACAATTTCACTGCTAGGTCCACAGCTAAGAGAACTGAAAACATATGCCCACATAAAAACTTGTTCACAAATATTCACAGTACTATTATTTATAATAGCTAGAAAATGGAAACAACCCAAATGTTCCAGAATGAATAATGAGTAAACAAAATGTGGTATATCCATGCAATGGAAAATTATTCAGCCATAAAAAGGAATAGAGTTCTGACACATGCTGCAATATGGATGAATCTTGAAAGCATTATGCTAAGTAACAGAGACCCAAAATGCTACATACTGTGTGATTCCATTTATCTGAAATGTCCAGAATAGGCAAATCTATTGGGACAGAAAGTAGATTAGGGAGGGATAATGAGAAGTAACCGCTAATAGGTAAAGGCTTCTTTTTAGGAGATGAAAATGTTCTGGAATCAGACAGTGGTCATGTTTATACAACTTTGTGAATATACTAAAAACCATGAAATTGTATACTTTAAGAGGGTATTTTATGGTATGTCAATTATATCACAATAAAAATAAATTTGAGAAACCTCTTGGTGAAGAAATCATAGTCAGAATATATGTTTAGTTCTTCAGGTGTGATGAAAACTATTAATAGTCTATGAATTCTTTTTTTCTTTGTCAATAGATATTTTGATATCTTTGTCAATAGATATTTCTTTGTCAATAGATACCTACAAAAGCCCTTTGACCATTTATTATATAATTAATCACTTTAAAATAGCAAGAGTAATAATAACAATAGCAACTAACATTTATTGAATACTTACTATGCATTGGTCACGGTTCTAAGTTCTTTACACATATTAACTCCTAAAAGAGTTAAAAGAACAACTCTATAAGGTGAGTACTATTCTTCTCTCCATTTAATATAGGATGAAACTGAGGCACAGTGAGCTTACCACAGTCACCCAGCTAGTTAGTGGTGGAGCCAGGATCCAAGCCCACACAGCCTGGTCCAAAGCTGACACTCTTAACCACCATTCAATCCACCTTTAATGCAAATAGCAAAAGGGTTAGTGTTGCAGAAAGAGTGCTGGGTGAGTCACTGCAGGCCCAAATCCAGAGACTGGTCTATGTTTTGCCACATGCAAGCTCTGTAAGACTGGTATTTCCTTCTAGCCTGCTCCTCCTGGTTTTTAAAGTGAGGATATGGGGCAGTGCCATCCCTAAGTCCCCAGTCACTCTGAATCTCCATAATTCGGTAGCTAAATCATGATACAGCAAGCAAGCCAAAAAAATTCCGAGGTAAATAGTCTATCACTAGTGCACATCAGAAGCCTTAAACTTATAATACATTGTGCACATCAGAAACTTTAAACTTACAATATTTTATAGAAAGCAAGTAGGAATTTTAGGATTAAATGACTGAAATGACCTCAGAGGTTAAAGGACAAGGTCAGCTACCAGGTACTTTTTTCAAAGAAGAAAAAAAAAATCTATTCATTCTACCTTATACTCAAGAAATCATTCCTTACATATTTTTTCCTGAAATGCAATTTCATGATATCTCATTCAATTCTCTACAAATAAATATCAAAAGCCTCCTATGTGCCAGGGATTTTTGAGTCATTAAGAATAGAATTTTTAAAAATAAAGCAAAAAAGGGAGTTATGTTCATTTTAGAAGGGGATAATAAGCAAATCAATACACTGGATAATTTCAGATAATGATAAGTGCTAAAAAAAAAAGAAAGAAAGAAAGAAAGAAAGAAAAGAAAGCAGGATGGTATGATGGTAATTGGTTGCTTTAATATCTGCTAAAACTGAGGCTACTGTAGGGCAGAAATTTTTGTCTATTTTGCTCATTATGTCCCAAGTACCTATAAGAGTATTTGAATGAATTAGCAAGTAATGAGTAAATGGCACTCTTTATATTATGGCAGGGACTGCTAGCTAATCACTAAGTCAGTTTCTACCTTTTCCTGGGCTCATAGCTAGACTATATATGTATTAGCTTGCCAGAATTTCCATTACAAAATACTTCACATGAGATGGCTTAAGAAGAGAAATTTATTTTGTCACAGTTCCAGGTGCTAGAAGTCCAGGATGAAGGTGTTGGCAGGTTTGGTGTCTCCCGGGGCCTCTTGTTGGCTTGCAGATGGTCACTTTCTCTCTATGTCCTCACATGGTCTATTCTCTGTGTGTACACACATCTCTGGTGTCTCTCTCTACGTGTCCTAATCATCTTTCCTTATAAGGACGTCAGTCAGATTGGATTAAGGTCCACACTAACGGCCCCATTTTAGCTTAATTTCCTCTTTAAATGCCTATCTCCAAATATAGTCATATTCTGAGAGTACTGGAGGTTAGGAATTCAATACATGAATTTGGCCAGGGTTACCTGGTGGGGGGGGGGGGGTCACAATTCAGTCCTAACACCACATTTCCCAGCCTCTCTTGCATTTAGGTGGAAAGCAGTCATAGGGCTACAGCAAGTGGCATCTGAATAGAAGGAATGTGTGCCACTTTCTGGCCCGCTCCATAGATAACTCATGACCTTCCATGCTGTTTCCCCATCTGCTGGCAGGATATTGACCCCCTGAGATGATGTTAGAAGCCTCATGGTAAAAGTGACAACGCCTGGGTCCCTGAAAATAGTGGGGCAGAACTTCCCACTGTACCATTGACAGAGGCCTACATCAGACCATCATATGAGGGGAAAATGAACACATGCTGAGATTTGCTTATTATAGCAGTTCACCTACCGTAAACAACATCACCTCAATTACGCCTTCAGAGCCCCTAGTCTTCCCCAAAAGCTTTCTGTTATTTAAGTTTTCAACTTTTAAAAAAAGATTTCCTCACAGGACTATGATTTCATTTTTTAAAGTCCTCTCTTCCTAGTCTCTTTACTTCCAGCATAAAGTATAGGCAAAGTTATCCAAAACCAGGCAGAGGTCTTTTGGTGTAAGTTTGCACTGTTAAAGATTGGTGCATCACAGATTAAAGTTACAAATAACATATTATTTATCATGAGATAATGCAATGACATAAAAACCAGAGCTTCCCAATATTCTTAAACCCATAGTTTCAACCTTACAAAAACTAAGCCTGTATGGGCCAGCTCAGGGTTGCCAGCTGCTGCTGTGGTTCATATACTAAAAATAACAGGGCACCAAGGAGCAGCTAGTCAGGCTGAATCTGGGCGGCAGTCCTCCCTGGACCAGGAACAACAAACAAGGTGAAGGAGGTAATGAGGGGGGTGGGGCATCAGTCTTCCCTGCAGTGATCCCAAGAGCAATGGGGAATCCAAAAATAAACATTGGTTGACTCCAGTGCCCTTGAACAAGTATGCAAAGTCACTGAATAACAGAGCTAGCTAATCTAAATGCCAATCTAAACTCCTCCTGAGCTGCTAATGCAGGTGGCCAGATCTTTAACTTCTAAATAAGTTTACCAGAAGAGGTATGATGATTTTATGTCATTTATATTTCTAACAGATGCATCTGACCCATTCCAAAATGTCTAAAATTTTCTTTTAGGGGCCCAGAAATATAACTCAGAGCTTGGGTGATGAAATACAAGCAGTAGCCTGCCTATTTGTTCCTTCCTTCCTTCATGTCTTCATTCATTCATTCATTCAACATTATTATTAATGCCTAATACAGGCAAGGCACTCTGCTAAGGACTAGGGATACATGACTAATGGAATCTAGTCTTTTCCCTCAAGGATTTGACAGTCTGAGAAGGAAAGCACAAATGAAAATGTGATAATTATTATATTGGCATTTTGGCAGAGAAGGAAATAGCCAGCCCCGCCCCCCCCCCCCCCCCACCCTGCCAATGGAGAATAAAGATGAAAACAGAAATACTGGCAAGACCCCCAGATAAGTATCTATTACAGAGACTTCATCTACACTTGGTTACAAAAGAAAGAAACTTTAATCCAAACAGGGGTTTAACAATGTAAAATAATTGCACTGTAGGCCCAAAAGCATGAAGGGAAAAATCAAGTCTTAGAATCAAAGGAGAAAGGCCTGAACATCTCGAATGCCCAGCCTGACCTTGTCTGTGTCCTGTTCTCAGAAGGTGTCTCCCAAGTTTTCGAGGTACTATTTTTCTCTTACCTCCAGCTCCCAAGATCCTCACTAAAATACAAAACACATCCTTTAATATGGCCCTACTTCCCGGGCTCCTTAAACACACTTCAATACCTAGTTGGAACATATTGTATAAAAGCAATTCATCACTTATCTTTCCCCAACACACAGCCTATGTCTTCACCCTGGCGGACTGGCATTTTAAATTCAGTGGCATCTAAATGATCTCTGAAAACTGAGCTTTTTAAAACAAAATACAATGGGGACTAACTCATGAACATCAATGGTCTAAACCTTATGTACTTTATGTTTTATTTCATATTTTAACTAGATTTACCTACAGCAAACATCTTTTGTAGTTGAGAAAACGTGGATTGTAAGTGGAGATCTTTTTGGTTAGTGAAAGGACAAGTTCTTTAAACTCCTTTCAAAAGAGTGACCAGGTCTCAGATTGAGGATGGCATGTACAACAGTCTTTTCCCCGTGTAACCTTCCTTCGATGGCCAATTAAAGCTACTTATTCTTACAACAAGGACATGTATTTAGTGGGAATAGAACTGAAGCCAGCACCTTAATTTCATGTAATTCCACTGAATGACTTTATTTCCTCCCCAGGCTGACTCAGGGCTCACAGCCAGTGGATGGTGGTGGTGGTGGTGGTGACGTTTTGAATAAGACCCTCTGATCTACTGGATTTGGGCTGAGAAAGATACTTGAATGACTTTCTTGAAGGTGAAGTAAAGGGGAACCAAAGTTTCTGTAATGAAATAGTTCAAGCAGATCTTCATAATCTCTTGAGTCATTGGATAACTGAACAAAATTACTGAAAGGGGTTGTGGTAGCCAGACTCTAAAATGACCCCAGTGATCCCCACCTCCCGGTGGTCCCATCACTGTGCCATCCCCTCCTAATGAGTGTGAGCTGGACTCAGTGACTCACTTCTAACAAGGAAAACAAAGAGAAATGTCAGTGTGTGACCCAGAGACAAGGTCATATAAAGCAGCGTGTGTCCACCCACATCACTCCCTTGAGAGGAGACCAGCTGTCAAGTCATGACAGCCCTATAGAGATACCTATGTGGCAAGGAACTAAGGGCTTCTGTGAATGAGCTTGGAAGCACATGTTTCCCAGCCTTCACATGACTGCTGTCCCCAGCAATATCTGGATTGCAACCCTGGAAGAAACCCTAAGCTAGAACCACCCTGTTATGTCAACTCCCAGATTCCCGACCCGTAGAATCTAAAAAAAAATTTTATTAATGTTGTTTAAAGCTGTAGATTTGGGCCAGGTGTGGTGGCTCAAGCCTGTAATGCCAGCACTTTGGGAGGCTGAGACGGGCGGATCACGAGGTCAGGAGATCGAGACAATCCTGGCTAACACGGTGAAACCCCGTCTCTACTAAAAAATACAAAAAACTAGCCGGGCGAGGTGGCGGGCGCCTGTAGTCCCAGCTACTCGGGAGGCTGAGGCAGGAGAATGGCATAAACCCGGGAGGCAGAGCTTGCAGTGAGCTGAGATCCGGCCACTGCACTCCAGCCTGGGCGACAGAGCAAGACTCCGTCTCAAAAAAAAAAAAAAAAAAAGCTGTAGATTTGGGGAAAATTTGTCACACAGCAATAATTAGTACAGGGGCTAAAAGGTATCCACTCTCAGGACATGGTGTAAGGAATACTAAGAATGTACCCAGATCTACACAATTACCTCCCCACCTCATTGTCTCTCTCGGGCTGGAAATGCTGCAAGTCCTGTCTTAAATATGTATTCAGTCACTCATAGAGTATACATTGGGTGTCCTCTGTGTACAGTCAGGGTACCAAGTGTTACAGATAGCAAGGGAATGTGCCCCTTCTGAAATCCTATGTTCCCTCCCCTTAAGAATCAACCAACTTTCCTGTCAAAAGCAGTTTTTAAAGCCACTAAAAACTGAAGCTAACCATTGAGCTGAGCCCAGGGCCTCCTATTAAAAGGAAAAAAAAGGGAACTTCATGGAATGTAGTCACCACCACCCCACCCTCATAGTTCCCCCTAAATTTAAATAGAAACACTTCACTCTACCCTCTTAAAATTAAGTATTCACACAAAGCAGACACTGGAGCATAAAATATCTTTTTACTTCGCCAATTTGAATACCAGAGATTTGCCTTAAAGGGCCGGGCAACCTGAAGCTTTTCAACAAAAACAACTCATGGAATACTGGAGGCAGATGATATTTCATCTTAAGCATCAGGTATATTGCCTATACCATCAGGAATTCTCAAAGGATTAGTACTAAGTAGTGCCTATTATTATATTAATGATAAACCATTTGCATATCACTAACAAGTTTCACCCAGGCAGGGCTAATCCCTCAGTTTACTTTGTTTGTAGATCAGCCAACAGGTTCCTTACTCACTGTAGGCAAGGCAAGAAACACACTTTTTCTTCAACCCAGTTGGTTGGACCAAATGTTTACATATACACATTTATCCCCACCATTATAACCATCATGCAGCTTCCAGAAAAATAATACTATTTCTTACATTAAAATATTAACTAGAAAGGCTTTCAGTTAGCCAAATGTAATAACAAAGAGACATATACTTAAGGTTTGGCTACTGTGAAATGAAGTTATAAGCTAGTGAAATGAAACCATAAGCTGGTCATACAAACGCATATTTTTCAGTAACAGGATTTTTTAAAAGATTTTTTAAAATAATTCATACCTTTGTTGATTCCACTTGTGCCATTTGCAATTTAACATCAGAAAATAATCACTGCAAATGGTTCTCCTTGCTATGATTCACCACGGTGAATGATTCTGCCACTCACAGCAAATCAGAGAATGGTTTGGAATGGCTTATTTTCCTGCTCCAATAAACTATGACTAGGCATTCAGCAGATTTTTCTTTTGTTTCTTATTATTTTGCAGAGTCGAGAAAAACATGAAAAATAAAAGAAATAACTGAATGGCCCACTGCTTTCAAAACTTATTTAGTCTTGCTCATTTATGTCAAACCTATTATAATTCACCTCCATCCTGCTGTTTTTCTAGTGTGTTTTCCATATCATGGAACCCTCACCAGTAGACGCCCATTCTCTTTCGGATCCCAAGGCATGGCTTACCTTTTCACATAAAACTCTAAGTGGTTACTGCCAAAATAGATGTGTGTGATAAAATTAAAGTATTTCACTGGCCTTCGGTTCTGGAAATAATTGGCACAAATCTCATTTGTTGCATTAATTGTATATCATTGTTTATCCAGCTCAACACCCACTTAGCCATTCTGGGTCCCAGCCCAGAAAGCTGACTTACATGAAATAACAATGAGGCCTTTTGACAGTTTTCAACACACTGCTTTAATAATTTTTTCAATTGTATACCTTTCCTGATTCAGGAATCTAAAGTCAGTAACTACCAAGAAACAGCTGCTACAATTCTCCTTATCCTCCTACTCTCGTCCTTAGGATTCCAGAAATCATCGGTCAGAAGTATTCAACTTACCAGTGCTTAAATCTTTGGGAAACAAGCACGTAGATTCCCTCTCAACCCCAGACTTCCAGAAAAAACAATAATGAATGATGATAGACCCAGTCAGAGAGAACTGTCTTCTCATCATTTTCCATACTAATGTATAAAGTTATCGATATCCTACAATCCTCTTTCTTCTCAAGGCATCTACACACACACACTATACACACACACACACACACACACACACACACACACACACAAGTATGCATACCCAGAATCTCCTAAGCTAGAACTGCCAACATCCCACTAGCAGGGGCGAAGTTAGGATGCCAAAAGACGTTGTATTGTCAAAGCTAGAGTTATGTGAGGTGCACTTTGCATAGAAATAAGGTTATAGGTGGGAACTGAACAATGAAATCACTTGGACACAGGAAGGGGATCATCACACACCGGGTCCTATTGTGGGGACGGGGTGGGGGGAGGGATAGCATTAGGAGATATACCTAATGTAAATGACGAGTTGATGGGTGCAGCACACCAACATGGCACATGTATACATATGTAACAAACCTGCACGTTGTGCACATGTACTCTAGAACTTAAAGTATAATAATAATAAAAAATAATGATTCAAAAAAAAGAAAGAAGGTTATAAATGAAGATCATATAAAATTGGTTTGTCTATTTAATTTGTATCACCTTTCATAGCCAGGCTCTATATTCTTGACTGGGTGAAGATATAAATGAACTAGTGGGCTCCAAACTGTCTTAATCAAACAATACATTAAAAACTCTCATGGCATAGTTATCATGTAAGGGTGTGTGTGCATATATTTACAAGTTATATAGGCATTCTGCTGTGATGTAAACTCACAAAAATTAATATTAGGATAAGAAAGAAATAATATACATAGGCATTCTACTATACATCTATAAACTCCACACCTGCACACCTCCTGAGGTGTACACTTTTACATTTTCCACTTCGAAGCTCCAGTGGTACACCATGTTCTGCCCTTTAACAGTTATTTGTTTGGTGGGTGAAAACAATATATCTGCCACTTTTAAGCAGCATTTTATACTTCATAAAGCATTTCATACACATTATCTCAAATAATCCTCACAAATACCTTCTCCTCATTTTATCGACTAGGAATTTAAGTAATGTAAGTGCCTAAGATCACCCAAATGGACTGCGGCTAAACTAGATTTGAAACCAGGGCGATACTACAGATATACGACAGATTAAATGGGTTTTTATGTGTCAGTCTGGAAACCACACCGCCACTTACAATATTACTTCTAAGGGAAAATGTTGAGTTCTAATTAACTGACTTGTAAAGGAACTTTTAGAATATAGATCATATATTCAGGACTAGATATATTGCATATTTTCAAATAAATGTTTTTTCATACAGGATAATCTGAAACTTTTATTACACCACTAATGCCAAAAAGTAAATCATATAAACATAAAAGCCCAACCCAGCAGTGCTGAGATGCCCATGTTCTATAAGACAGTCACCCAATGCTCAGAGCAGCATTTCTACCTGTACTTGTATATCCAATTTCATGTCCTGAAATTAATGAACCACATTCCCTTATAAGTGTTTAAGAATCAGTAAAATTGTATTTATAATTAACCTTGTAAGTGTTATATTTTAGCTCTGGAAAATTATCTTTTTCTTTCAAACCCAGAAAGTTGCAAATGCAAGAAAGAAAATGCCCGTAATGAATGGTGCTTTGGGTCAGAAAGGTGGCTAGAGAAACCAAAGTATTTTTGTTTTCCCTCTGCCAAAGGTGACTTAGATACTTAGACTTATGCTGGACTCCCTTGAGTCTTTTTGAACCATACTTTCTTAGATTGCCAGCATTGATTAAGTAATATTTTTACTTTTAATATTTAGCAATGCATTTTACTTTTTAAAAAAATGTATATCCCCTTTGGCCCATAACCTAACTTCTGTGAACTTAATCTAAGAAAGTAATGTAAAATATCAAAACATTTTAGACATAAAGTATTTCTTCATAATGTTACTTACAAATTGAAAATTTAAAAGCAACTTGAATGTTTAACAATAAAGAAATGACAGAAACACTCGATGATACAGAATATTTCTGTTTAAAATGATGGCTACAAAAGCCATACAGAAGCATCAAACAATAAGTTTAGATACATTAATTGAGAAAAGCAGGATATAAACTACGTGTCCATTATAGTTACAATGGCAGTAATATCATAGGAAAAAAAAACAGACTAGCAGCAAATGAGCCAAAATGAATCGATGTTTTGGTTAAAGGTAGTAGAATTTTGGGTGACTTTTTTTTCCATATTTTCTAATTTTCTCTGATGTGGCTATTTTTATAACTCAAAAGGGGTTTCTAAAAACTGGCATCTGATAATTTATAAGAAATTTCTACAAATCAATAAGAAAAATATAAATATCTCTAATCAAAACTAGGGAAATATGAACAAACAATTCAGAAAAGGAAATCCAAATGGCAATAAAATGAAAAGAGGTTCAATCTTCTCTAGTAATCAGAGAAATTTAAATTAAAATAATAAAATATAATTCCATATCATAATATTAACAAAAATTTAAAGTTTTATAATTTTCGATATAAGGGTATATGAATATTGGAACTTTCATATGCAATAAGTAAGAGTAAAAATTTGTACAATCACTTTGGAGAGTAACCTGGTAACATCTAATAAAGCACATAAGAGTCACAACAATGTTCATTTTGACATTATTCATAATAGTAAAAAGTTAAAAACAACATGCATTTCTATCAATAGGGAAATAGATAGTAAATCATGATATTTTATATGATGAAATATTATAAAACAATAAAAATGAAAGAATTGGACCTATATGGAACATCACATCTAAATCACAAAAGCATCCTGTTGATAAGGGAAAAAAGCTCAGGATAATATAAACAGTTGGTCCCATTTAAATAAAGTTTTAAAGCATGCAAAATAATGCTATTTTGTAGCTACGTATGTTGTAGCAGTAGTGTAAAAATATGCATGAGATAGCTAAACACCAAATTCAGGATAATGACAACTTTGGAAAAGAAGTAAAACAAATGGAATTCGGGGTTGTGAATCCAGAGGATCTAAGTTCTAATCTGTAATGTAAAACACACACCACACAAAGACACACACACATAATCCATCTGAAGCAAGATTAGCAAAGCATTATTAAAGACAACTGGATGCATATTTACAGATACATAGATATCCATCATTTAGTCTTTTTTTCTTAATATTTAACATAAAAATAGTAAAGAAATTCAATGAGTACCTAGGCTGGGCATAGGTGCTCACTTTGGGAGGCCCAGGAGGGCAGATCACTTGAGACCAGGAGTTCAAGACCAGCCTGGCCAACATGGTGAACTCCATCTCTACTAAAAATACAAAAATTAGCCTGGCATGGTGGTGTGTGCCTGTAGTCCCAGCTACTTGGGAGGCTGAGGCAGGAGAATCGCTTGAACCTGGGAGGTAGAGGGAGGAAAGAAAGGAAGGAAGGAAAGAAGGAAGGAAGGGAGGGAGGCAGGGAGGGAAGGAAGGAAGGAAGGAAGGAAGGAAGGAAGGAAGGAAGGAAGGAAGGAAGGAAGGAAGGAAGGAGGGAGGGAGGGAGGGAGGGAGGGAGGGAGGGAGGGAGGGAGGGAGGGAGGGAAGGAGGGAGGGAGGGAAGGAGAAATGAGCACCTAAAACATTCTTTATTCAAAACAATAAAATTCTCTTGCAAGGATCCAGAATCTTATCTCTAAACAAAACAGAGTGCTGTCAATGAAATAAACAATGATTAGAACTGAGATAGATTCATAGAGGATGATCTAGGTAAGTAAAATCATTTGCAGTCTCTCTGGTCCTGCTTCTACTTGCTGTGAAGTGTGGCATGTTAGAAATGTTGTTTCTGCCTTCGTATTTGGCTAGGGAAGTGGGGCAGGGAAACAACCCAAAAAAGATTGCAGTTTATTATGGTGGAGGGGCTCACCCTCAAAAAACTCTAACGCCACAGTTTAAAGTGCTTCACCTATGCATACTGATGTTTAATTGTGTAGCAACATTAATTTGGTGTCTTAACCTTTCTGCCCCCTGGAAGACACTGACTTATCCAAGCCACAAAAACTTGGAGACTCCGAAGACTTCCCAAAACCCCAAACTCTCCAGAAAGGAGCCATGCTTAGAAGGACTAGAGAATTTCATGTCTGTGAAAAGCCATCTTCAACAGTCTGGGAGCCTGCTTATCACACAGAAATGCTGGTAGGGGGCTGGGTGCAGTGGCTTATGCCTGTAATCCCAGCACTTTGGGAGGATGAGGCGGGCAGATCACCTGAGGTCAGGAGTTCAAGACCAGCCTGGCCAACATGGTAAAACCCTGTCTCTACTAACAATACAAAAAAAAAAAAAATTAGCCAGGCGTAGTGGCAGTCGCCTGTAATCCTAGCTACTTGGGAAGCTGAGGCAGGAGAATTTCTTGAACCCAGGAGGTGGAGGTTGCACAGAGCTGAGACCATGCCATTGCACTCCAGCCTAGGTGACAAGAAAAAAACTCCATCTCAAAAAAAAAAATGCTGATAAGGAAGAAGAGATGATTGCTTTGAAAGGAGTCACATTCTAAGTCTGTTCTTGGAGGCAATGATTATTCTTTTGTTCCAGCAGAGGGTGCACCCTGGCAGACAAGTCAGAATCCTATGGTAATTGGCATGCAAAGAGACATCACCAGCACACTGCTCTGCCCTGGAGAGCAGGCATGGGGGTGAGCAGGTTCATAAAACCAGCTCCACCTTCTCAGGTCAACATTACCACCATGTACAACTGTAAGTGGCCTGAGCCATCTCCAAAAACTAAAGCAGCAGGTTTACTCATTCAAACTTGCAATACAAATAACAGAAAACTTTGATATTGACATATCCCATGTTTTGATCTACTATTCCCTTGAAAACATCTTTTATGAACAAATATCCCAAAACAGTCAAGGTAAACCAGCCTGAAATGTCTGTTGTTTGACCTTTTGGCCATCTAGTCTGCATCTGGAGGCAAATTTGGAATGTGGAGCAAATCTGCTGAAAAATTGGCCCTCCTCCTTCCTGAATAACCCAGAAGCTTTTCGGAATTCGACTTGCAAGCCATGCTTCTTTCGAGGAACTTGATCATAATAGTTCCGATGTGAAGGATGCTGGACAAGACACTACGTGGACATCAGGCATAGTGATTCACACATTCCTCTACAAAGAGTTTCAGGTGTTTTTAGAACAAAATGAAAGAAAAAGAGGCTGAGTCAGTTCTCAAAACTGTCTTCCTGTCATAAAATTCACCAGAATTACTCATGGTTATCATAGTGATTCTCAGAAATGTCAAGTGTAGGCGCCCTTCCAGGCCTTCAGAATGGTTCTTCCTCTCTCAGTCTCCTCTCTTTATTTGGAATGGCCCAGAAAAACAGTACACTGACCAAGAGCCCCATCTAAAATCAATTGTTTGCTTAAAAATGGCTACCGTGATATATTATGGTTATTAAAATGTGTCTTATCAAAGATGATTATTTTATAAGAAAGATAGCTCTTTTCAATAAAGGGAATAACTAGCAGCTTTAGAAAAAAATCAAAGAAAAGGTGTGGAGTAAATTGCAGTAATCTTGACCATGGGGTAATTAATATTGTTTAAAAAAGAAAAAACTTATTTCAATCACCAACACGACTCAAAGGTACCAGACATCTACTTGTATTCAAAAGACTAAATGTCACATATATGAACCAGCCAAGACTCACCATCTGAGAGTTAAACATTAAAAAAAGAAAATTATTGAACTTAATTCTCCTCCTAGTCTATGCCTGCTTAAAATTAACATAGTAAAGAATCAGAATGTAGGAAAAAAGTAGTAAAAGACCTGTTAAAGAAAAGCAATGCACATACGCTTATTGTGATGTAAAATACAAATAATCTATATATGAGATAAATACATTTCCAAATTCAAATAATCTGTAGATGTGATAAAAATATTTCCAAATTTTATAATATATTTAAATCTGGGTTTCCACAATAGGTCTTAGGTTAGTCAAATAGAGTTTACAATAATTCAAGTGCCCCCAAAATAATACTTTAGCAAGAGCTACTTACATAAAAAATGATATTGCCCATGTAAGTCCAATGAAACAAGTTTCCTGTTTGAAATATCAAATTTAATTGGCAAAATCTCCATTTTTTTTCTCTGAACACTAAAAGGTTTTATGTAATGAGGTTTAATTTTAAAGAACTCTCTTCACTACATATGATTTCATCTCAGTTAAAAACCATAATGTTTCAGGTGTCCAAACCAATGCTGCAAGCTACACCTGGACACACATATGCACAGAACCTATCCCCAATCCCAGGAGAAATTTACACATGAAGATCCCTCTGTTTAGCCAGGTGAACTCTGCTAGAAATTCATATTAAAGAGAACTTTGAAGAAGGATGGTACAGGAGAACAGGTGCAGCAAAGGCAACATATATTGAGCATCTTTTATGCACCTCTCATTTTAAGCGTTTCATCTCATACACTCCTTACAGCCATCCCTGAGGTGCACACAATTGCCCCCAGTGGACAAAAGAAGAAAGGAAAGCTCAGTGTGGCTAAGTGTGCTGCCCAAGGTTACACAGTGGGGTGGGGTTTCCAGGGTCTGAACTCCATGAAGGGAGAACTACCCTCCAATTCCAAACCCTGCACCTAGCAAGCACCGGGGTGGGGTAGGCATTTGATAAATGTTTGTTGAATTGAATATGACTGTAAGGTCTATCTACTTTGGAGCATCCTGGATAATTGTGTCAGAAAGCCAAAATGCAACGTGAGGGATAACAAGGAAGGGCAGTCCACGCAGTCTGGGGTGAACCAAGTAACTTCACCCAGGCTTTCCTCAGCTCCACTACTCCCTCCCCACTCACTGTCTTCTCACCATTCTCTCTGTCCAGCTCTGGACATCTGTCTGGGTTTGCTCTCTCAAGGTTGCTGCCAGCCTTGGCAGGACCCAAGGCTGCTTATCCTTCCCTTCACTTTCCAAGGGAGTTGGTAACCATAAAAATAGTGGCCCAGGCTGGGCGCGGTGGCTCAAGCCTGTAATCCCAGCACTTTGGGAGGCCGAGACGGGTGGATCACGAGGTCAGGAGATCGAGACCATCCTGGCTAACACAGTGAAACCCTGTCTCTACTAAAAAATACAAAAAACTAGCCGGGCGTGGTGGTGGGCGCCTGTAGTCCCAGCTACTCGGGAGGCTGAGGCAGGAGAATGGCGTAAACCCGGGAGGCGGAGCTTGCAGTGAGCTGAGATCCGGCCACTGCACTCCAGCCTGGGGACAGAGCGAGACTCCGTCTCAAAAAAAAAAAAAAAAAAAAAATAGTGGCCCAGCCATGGCTTTCATCCTTTAGCTATTAGGTATTACTCAGGACCTGAGACATCCCAGCTTCCCACTGACAATGTTGTTTCCAAGTCTCAAGACTTTGCAGGAAAACTTTGGGAGTGGAGCTCCAGAAAAATCTGGGAGGTCAGGGACGGCTTGTGTTGCTTTCATAGATGGGTTTTAGTGAGAGAGTTTGAATCTGCCTAATAACACCTCAAGTAGTTATCAGAAATATCTGTTAGGAGTTTGTGTTCTCCAACAGGGGCATATGAAGGAGTCAAGGAGGTTTGGCAGCCCCTAGCATGCTCACCTCTGGTAACCTGGTGTATCAGTTAGTTTCCACACTCCTTTAAAGAACTACATGAGACTGGGTAATTTATAAAGAAAAAAGGTTTAATTGACTCAGTTCTGCATGGGTGGGGAGGCCTCAGGAAATTTACAGTCATGGTGGAAAGCAAAGGGGAAACAAGGACCTTCTTCACATGGAGGCAGGAAAGAGAAAGAGCCATGGGGGGAACTGCCAAACACTTGTAAATGATCAGATCTTGTGAGAACTCACTCACTATCACAAGAATAGCATGGAAGAAACCACCCCCATGAGCCAACCATCTCCCACCAGGTCCCTCCCTTGACAAGAGGGGATTACAATTAGAGTTGAGATTTAAGTGGGAACACAGAGACAAACCATATCACCTGGGGAAGAGTTTTAAGAGAGTAAGACATGAAGACTGTGGAAAGAGGTACCTGGGCATGTACCTGGTGGCACAGCCTGAGCACCAACCAGCCTCAACCACGGGGTCTTGCAAAATGACACCCCACTCCTGCTGAGAGCTTAAGGAAGCACTCTTTCAAGTGCCTTCTCTGCACTGCAGATCAGGCTGGTTTTAAAATTAAAATCACTAATAATATCGGTAATATTAATCGGTAATAATATCAAAAGCTACAACCACAATTTGCTGATTGCCATGCACCATGCAAGGTTCTTTACCTATTCTAAGCCCCATTAATGGGGCTTATTTTCCCCATTTTGCAGATGAGAATATGGAATGGGAGCTTAATAACCTGTCCAAGCCTCAGTGAGTGAAAGAGCCAGCTGCTAACCTGGATCCCATGCTCCCTGCAGCCAGCCCACAGATCACCCTGGCTACCCAGCAGATGAGCTCAAGCCACACGATGGTGCAACTTCTTCCCAGCTCCCAATAGAAAACTACTTGAACTTCTACTTCCCCTCCTACTTTCCCTCCTCTGCCCACCTATGCAAGAATGAATTCATGAAAACCTGGCCAGGCACTCCACCTTGGGTACAACTTCTTCATCCCAACTTTCTTAAAATGTCATCCAACATGGTGAGGAAAATGAACTTAGATTCTGAATTACATTACAGACTTTCCTTCTCATTGTGGCCTGGACCAGAATCAGCCAAACTTCTCTGGGCCCAATTTCCTCATACTCAACACAGGTCAGATGGGCTTCTCATCTTCTAGTATGCTGACGATGTCTTGCCTCAATTTTCAGGTTGCTTTGGCCATTGGGATGAATTACACAATGTGAATCAGAAAGGGACAATCAGGAGAGGAGAAATCCAGCCATGTCTGGGTCTAGGCCACTCTTCAGAGGTGTGGCCCACAAATACTAACAAAAAGTGGCATCAAAGCCCTGCCAGTTTCCAAATACTTTTAAAATCCTAGAAACGTACCTTAGGATAAGAACCTCTGAATACCAGCCGGGCAAGGTGGCTCATGCCTGTAATCCCAGCACTTTGGGAGGCCGAGGCGGGTGGATCACGAGGTCAGGAGATCAAGACCAACCTGGCTAACAAGGTGAAACCCCGTCTCTACTAAAAATACAAAAAACTAGCCGGGCGTGGTGGCGGGCGCCTGTAGTCCCAGCTACTCGGAGGCTGAGGTGGGAGAATGGCGTGAACCCAGGAGGCAGAGCTTGCAGTGAGCCGGAGATCACGCCACTGCACTCCAGCCTGGGCGACACAGCGAAACTCCGTTTCAAAAATAAAAAAAAAAGAACCTTAGAATACCTTGTAGTCCAAACCCTTGTTTGACAGTAAGTAAACCAAAATTTACAGAACTACCTGTTCATTTCCCATCACCCTCACTCATGTGGCAGGACTTGGATTCTGACTGAAGACTCTTTTAATTCAAAGTTCATGCATGATGTACTACACATGCAGCCTCCTCTGATTTTATTACTTTAGCCACTAATATATTTATATTTGGTAATATTGCCCTGAATAGGAGAAAAGGGGGAGTAAAGCAACCCAATCCTTATAGAATGTCAGATACAGTAAGGCTCCTGAAAGTCATTATTAATAAAGAAATTGAGGCACAGAAGTATGAAAATGCTTTCCCAGTAAAATCAAGCCAGATGATGATGACATGGCAGCTCAAACTCCAGTCTGTAGACTCCCAGCCCAGGGCTCTTTCCTGACACCCTGAGGAAACATTGCAGAGATGCCACCAGTTGGTCTTGTTTTCTAAAGTTGTTAATTTCCATAACACTTCTTATTTCTTAGACAGTTAAACTATGTACAACTATGAAAATATCTGTACTCAGAGGTGGTATAATTACTCAGAGGTGGAAAAAATATAAGGACCACTCGGACAAAATCACAAGAGACAATTAGAACATGAGTTAAATTTAAAAAACAAAAAAGAAGGGGGGCAAGATGACCCAATAGGAACAACTCCAGTCTGCAGCATCCAGCGAGATCAATGCAGAAGGCAGGTGATTTCTGCATTTCCAACTGAGGTACCCAACTCATCTCACTGGGACTGGTTGGACAGAGGGTGCAGCCCACAGACGGCAAGCCGAAGCAGGGTGGGGCATCGCCTCACCTGGGAAGCGCAAGGGGTCAGGGAACTCCCTTCTCTAGCCAAGAGAAGCCATGAGGGACGCTGCCATGAGGGCTAGTGCACTCTGGCCCAGATACTATGCTTTTCCAATTGTCTTCACAACCCGCAGACCAAGAGATTCCCTCAGGTGCCTACGCCACCAGGGCTCGGTGTTTCAAGCACAAAACTGGGCAGCCGTTTGGACAGAAACTGAGGTAGCTGAAGGAGTTTTTTTCTTCTTACCCCAGTGGCACCCGGAACCCCCAAGACAGAACTGTTCACTCCCCCGGAAAGGGGGCTGAAGTCAGGGAGCCAAGTGGTCTGGCTCAGCAGATCCCACCCCCACAGAGCCCAGCAAGCTGAGATCCACTGGATGGAAATTCTTGCTGCCAGTACAGCAGTCTGAAGTCCACCTGGGACATTCAAGCTTCGTGAGGGGAGGGGCATCTGCCATTACTGAGGCTTGAGTAGGCAGTTTTCCCCTCACAGTGTAAACAAAGCCACTGGGAACTTCGAACTAGGCACTGCCCACTGCAGCTCAGCAAAGCCACTGTAGCCAGACTGCCTCTCTAGATTCCTCATCGCTGGGAAGAACATCTCTGAAAAAAAGGCAGCAGCCCCAGTCAGCGATTTATACATAAAACTCCCATCTCCCTGGAACACAGCACCTGGGGAAAGGGGCAGCTATGGCACAGCTTCAGCACACTTAAACCTTCCTGCCTGCCAGCTCTGAAGACAGCAAAGGATCTCCCAGCACAGCACTCAAGCTCTGCTAATGGACAGACTGCTTCTTCAAGTGGGTCCCTGACCCTGTGCCTCCTGACTGGGAGATACCTCCCAGCAGGGGCCGATCAACAGACAACTCATACAGGAGAGCTCCGGCTGGCATCTGGCAGGTGCACCTCTGGGATGAAGCTTCCAGAGGAAGAAACAGGCGGCAGTCTTTGCTGTTATGCAGCCTCCGCTGGTGATACCCAGGTAAACAGGATCTGGAGTGGACCTCCAGCAAACTCCAGCAGCCCTGCAGCAGAGGGGCCTGACTGTTAGAAGGAGAACTAACAAACAGAAAGCAATAGCATCAACATCAACAAAAAGGATGTCCACACAGAAACCCCATCTGAAGATCAACAATATCAAAGATGAAAGGTAGATAAATCCATGAAGATGAGGAAAAACCAGCCCCAAAAGGCTGAAAATTCCAAAAACCCGAACACCTCTTCTCCAAAGGATCACAACTCCTCACCAGCAAGGGAACAAAACTGGACAGAGAAAGAGTTTAACGAACTGATAGAAGTGGGCCTCAGAAGGTGGGTAATAACAAACACCATGAGCTAAAGGAGCATGTTCTAACCCAATGCAAGGAAGCTAAAAACCTTGAGAAAAGGTTAGAGGAATTGCTAACTGGTATAACAAGTTTAGAGAAGAACATAAATGACCTGATGGAGCTGAAAAACACAGCACGATAACTTTGTGAAGCATACATAAGTATCAATAGCCAAATCAATCAAGTGGAAGAAAGAATATCAGAGATTGAAGATCAACTCAATGAAATAAAGGGTGATGACAAGATTAGAGAAAAAAGATTGAAAAGGAAAAAACAAAGCATCCAAGAAACATGGGACTATGTGAAAAAGACCAAACCTATGTTTGAAAGTTATGAGAAGAATGGAACCAAGTTTAAAAACATTCTTCGGGATATTATCCAGGAGAACTTCCCCAACCTAGCAAGATAAGCCAACATTCAAATTCAGGAAATACAGAGACCACCACAAAGATACTCTTTGAGAAGAGCAACCCCGGGACACATAATCATCAGACTCACCAAGATTTAAATGAAGGAAAAATTGTTAAGGGCAGCCAGAGAGAAAGGCTGGGTTACCCACAAAGGGAAGCCCATCAGACTAACAGCGGATCTCTCTGCAGAAACCCTACAAGCTAGAAGAGAGTGGGTGCCAATATTCAATATTCAACAAATTCTGGGTTGAAAAGATTTTCTTCTACTTGAACTTCCAAGTTGAAAGTTCAACTAAGCTTCATAAGCAAAGGAGAAGTAAAATCCTTTACAGACAAGCAAATGCTGACAGATTTTGTCACCACCAGGATCTTGCCTTACAAGAGTGCCTGAAGGAAGCATTAAACATGGAAAGGTAAAACCAGTACCAGCCACTGAAAAACATACCAAATTATAAAGACCATTGACACTATGAAGAAACTGCATCAACTAACGGGCAAAATAACCAGCTAGCATCATAATGACAGGATCAAATTCACACATATAAATATTAACCTTAAATGTAAACAGGCGAAATGCTCCAATTAAAAGACACAGACTTGTAAAGTGGGTAAAGTGTCAAGACCCATCGGTGTGCTGTATTCAGGAGACCCATCTCATGTGCAAAGACACATATAGGCTCAAAATCAAGGGGTAGGGGAATATTTACCAAGCAAATGGAAAGAAAAAAAAAGCAGGGGTGGCAATCCTTGTCTCTGATAAAACAGACTTTAAACAAACAAAGATCAAAAAAGACAAAAAGGGCATTACATAATGGTAAAAGAGATCAATGCAACAAGAAGAGCTAATATATGCACCCAATACAAGAGCACCCAGATTCATAAACCAAGCTCTTAGAGACCTACAAAGAGACTTAGACTCCCAGACAATAATAATAGTGGGAGACTTTAACACCCCACTGTCAATATTAGACAGATCTACAGGACAGAAAATTAACAAGGATATTCAGGACTTGAAATCAGCTCTGGACCAAGCAGACATAATAGACATCTACAGAACTCTCTACATCAAATCAACAGAATATACATTCTTCTCACACCATATCACACTTATTCTAAAATCAACCACATAATTGGAAGTGAAACACTCCTCAGCAAATGCCAAAGAATGGAAATCACAGCAGTCTCTCAGACCACAGTGCAAACAAATTAGAACTCAGGATGAAGAAACTCACTCAAAACTGACAACTACATAGAAACTGAACAACCTGCTCCTGAATGACTACTGGGTAAATAAAAAAATTAAGGCAGAAATAAATAAATTTCAAAGAACTTTGAGAACAAAGACACAACATACTAGAATCTCTGGGACACAGCTAAAGCAGTGTTTAGAGGGAAATTTATAGCACTAAATGCCCACCTGGAGAAAGCAGGAAAGATCTAAAATCAAAACCCTAACATCACAATTAAAAGAACTAGAGAAACAAAAGCAAACAAATCCAAAAACTAACAGAAGAAAGAAAGAACTAAGATCAGAACAGAACTGAAGTATAGAGACACAAAGAACCCTTCAAAAAATCAATGAATCCAGGGGGTGGTTTTTTGAAAAGATTAACAAAATAAATAGATCACTAGCCAGACTAATAAAGCAGAAAAGAGAGAAAAATCAAATAGACAAAATAAAAAATGATAAAGGGGATATTATCACCACCGATCCCACAGAAATACAAACTACCATCAGAGAATACTATAAACACCTCTATGCAAATAAATTAGAAAATCTAGAAGAAATGGATAAATTCCTGGACACATACACCCTCCCAAAACTAAACCAGGAAGAAGTCAAATCCCTGAATAGGCCAATAACAAGTTCTGAAATTGAGGCAGTAATTAATAACCTACCAATCAAAAAAAGCCTAGGATCAGACAGATTCACAGCTGAATTCTACCAGAGGTACAAAGAGGAGCTGGTACCATTCCTTCCATTGACTTTCTTCACAAAATAAGAAAAAACTACTTTAAATTTCATATGGAACAGAAATAGATCCCTTATAGCCAAGACAATCCTAAGCAAAAAGAACAAAGCTGGAGGTATCATGCTACCTGACTTCAAACTATACTACAAGGCTACAGTAACCAAAACTATTCCAAACAATGGAAAAAGAGGGACTCCTCCCTAACTCATTTTATAAAGCCAGCATCATCCTGTTACCAAAACCTGGGAAAGACACAAGAAAAAAAAGAAAATTTCAGGCCAATATCCCTGATGAACATCAATGCAAAAATCCTCAATAAAATACTGGCAAACTGAATCCAGCAGCACATCAAAAAGCTTATCCACCACGATCAAGTTGGCTTCATCCCTGGGATGCAAGTCTGGTTCAACATATGCAAATTTATAAACGTAATCCATCACATAAACATAACCAATGACAAAAACCACAGGATTATCTCAACAGATGCAGAAAAGGCCTTCGATAAAATTCAACACCCCTTCATGATAAAAAAAAAAAAAAAAAAAAAACCTCTCAATAAATTAGGTATTGATGAACGTATCTCAAAATAATAAGAGCTATTTATGACAAACCCACAGCCCATATCATACTGAATGAACAAAAGCTGGAAACATTCCCTTTAAAAACCGGCACAAGACAAGGATGCCCTCTCTCATCACTCCTATTCAACATAGTGTTGGAAGTTCTGACCAGGGCAATCAGGCAAGAGAAAGAAATCAAGGGTATTCAAATAGGAAAAAAGGAAGTCAAATGGTCTCTGTTTGCAGATGACAAAATTGTATATTTAGAAAACCCCATCGTCTCAGCCCAAAATCTCCTTAAGCTGATAGATAACTTCAGCAAACTCTCAGGATACAAAATCAATGTGCAAAAATCACAAGCATTCCTATACACCAATAATAGACAAACAGAAAGTCAAATCACGAGTGAACTCCCATTCACAACTGCTATAAAGAGAATGAAATACCTAGGAATACAACTTACAAGGGACGTTAAGGACCTCTTTAAGGAGAACTACAAACCATTGCTCTAGGAAATAAGAGAAGGACACAAACAAATGGAAAAACATTCCGTGCTCATGGATAGGAAGAATCAATATCGTGAAAATGGCCATACTGCCCAAAGTAATTTATAGACTCAATGCTATCGCCATCAAGCTACCAATGACTTTCTTCACAGAATAAGAAAAAACTACTTTAAATTTCATATGGAACAGAAATGGAGCCTGTATAGCCAAGACAATCCTAAGCAAAAAGAACAAAGCTGGAGACATCACGCTACCTGACTTCAAATATACTGCAAGGCTACAGTAACCAAAACAGCATGGTACTGGTACCAAAACAGATATATAGACCAATGGAACAGAACAGAGGCCTCAGAAATAACACCTCACATCTACAACCATCTGACCTTTGGCAAACCTGATAAAAACAAGCAACGAGGAAAGGATTCCCTATTTAATAAATGGTGTTGGGAAAACTGGCTGGTCATGCACAAAACTGAAACTGAACCCCTTTCTTACATCTTATACAAAAATTAACTTAAGATGGATTAAAAACTTAAACATGAGACCTAAAACCATAGAAAACCCTAGAAGAACACCGAGGCAATACCATTCAGGACACAGGCATGGGCAAAGACTTCATGACTAAAACATCAAAAGCAGTGGCAACAAAAGTCAAAATTCAAAAATAAGATCTAATTAAACTAAAGAGTTTCTGCACAGCAAAAGAAACTATCATCAGACTGAACAGGCAACCTACAGAATGGGAGAACATTTTTGCAATCTATCCATGTGACAAAGGGCTAATATCCAGAATCTATAAGGAACTTAAACAAATTTACAAGAAAAAAATCAAGCAACCACATCAAAAAAGTGGACAAAGGATATGAACAGACACTTCTCAAAAGAAGACATTTATGCGGCCAACAAACATATGAAAAAAAGTTCATCATCATCATCACTAGTCATTAGAGAAATGCAAACCAAAACCACAATGAGATACCATCTCACACCAGTTAGAATGGCAATCATTAAAAAGTCAGGAAACAACAGATGCTGGAGAGAATGTGGAGAAATAGGAACACTTTTACACTGTTGGTGGGAGTGTAAATTAGTTCAACCATTGTGAAAGATGGTGTGGCAATTCCTTAAGGATCTAGAACCAGAAATACCATTTCACCCAGCAATCCCATTACTAGGTATATACCTAAAGGATTATAAATTATTCTGCTATAAAGATACATGCACACATATGTTTATTGCAGCACTATTCATAATAGCAAAGACTTGGAACCAACCCAAATGCCCATCAATGATAGACTGGATAAAGAAAATGTGGCACATATACACCATGGAATACTGTGCAGCCATAAAAAAGAATGAGTTCATGTCCTTTGCAGGGACATGGGTAAGCTGGAAACCATCATTCTCAGCAAACTAACACAGGAACAGAAAACCAAATACCACATATGTTCTCACTCATAAGTGGGAGTTGAACAATGAGAGCACACGTACACAGGGAGGGCAACATCACACACTGGGGCCTGTTGGGGGTGTGGGGGGCTAGGGGAGGGATAGCATTAGGGGAAATACCTAGTGTAGATGATGGGTTGATAGGTGCAGCAAACCACCATGGCATGTGTATTCCTTTATAACAAACCTGCACGTTCTGCATGTGTATCCCAGAACTTAAAGTATAAGGAAAAAAAAAAAAGCTATCACATACACAGTCATTTTCAGCTGGGCAATCAAAACTGGACCATGTTCAAGCTTTCACCTCACAAGCTGAAACAGAGCTGAAGGACCCACACCCGAGGGGCAGCCTAGCCAGGCTGGACACCAGCTCCTGCTCCCAGGCTTCTCCCCCTCACCCTCTGCTTTCACAGACCTCTTCCACATCAGAGGCTACACAGGGGGAGGGAGCTGGTTTTGCTTTCTGCATAATAAAGATTTCAAAAGACAAGGAATGAAACGTCCACGCCTTGTTCGGCAGAAGTTCATTTCTTAATATATATTTAAGAAATATCTAAGCATACAAACAAACAAAAAATTGTAAATGTACACAAAGCCCCCTTGTGGAAGTATATTTAAAAACCATTTTGAGGGCTGGAGTCTTGGAAAGGGAGAAATTATGGCATTCCTGATATTGTAGGCTCCTGTGGGCTGGTCATCATGTGAGGAATAGATGCAGGTATCTGATGGCAGCCGAAGCAGCCAGCATACCATCAGCCAGACTGCCTGCCTCCTGGACTATCTTTATATAACTACAGAATCTTTTTTTCTTTTCCTTGTAGCCACCAAAAAGAAGTCCCAATATAGACCTCAGCGGATTTCATCCCATTTTAATTCTATATTGCTTTTATCTGTCTTTTATCAGAGGAATGAAATCAAGCGGCATAATTTGGTTTACCTTTCTTTAACTTTCAGGAAGAAAATATCTTCGTATCTCTCAAGGCAACAGAATCTTTTGAACGAATAGAAACCAAACAATTTCCAAGGTACCAGTTTTTCCTATGGAAGATTTTTGAATTTCCTTCTAGGAAAAATAAACAGTTAAAACGCATCCTGTGAAGATATGTTAAAGACCATGTTGAGATGGAAATGAAATAAAATGCTGCATGTTCTGTATTTTTTTTAACTCAAGAAAAACTTTTTTGACTTTCATGATGTGCATATGGCCATTAATTTCAATGTCATATTATGGTTTTTGGCTGAACAGACAGTATGTATGTATGTATGTAAGCAAACAAAACAAATGCATTTTGTATTCAAATTTATACAACTCCATACACTTTTATGCTGTTTATTTGAAAATTAATTTTGGCTTAGGCCTCAGAGACAGCAAATGTTGTCAAGATTTGAGGGCTACCTGAAAAGCCTTGGGGACAGCATTACCCTTATGCATAAGAAACAGCAAAATAAAATAAAAATAAATGAATTTCCAAATACGTCATGGCTAATCCCTTGAGCTGACCTACAAATGAATTATGGAGGTTTTGCTACAGGACTGAGTAGATCTGGTGATTTCACTGAGAGATTTATCTTATTTTCCAACTTATTTTCATATCTTATTTCCTTTTCTTTTAAAATTAGACTGTAAATAAAAGAGCTAAGACTGAATGAAGCTCCCTTTCACAGAACTCATATTGGATTGATAAATTAAAATGGTGAGATGAGTTCTGTATGACCCATCCTCAAGGATTTGGGAAATTTAGCCGATGCAAAACAAGGCATTAATTTGGAGAGGCCTAGCTACTTACAATGCTTAGTATTCTGACAATGATGAATGGCATCATTCCAAGCAAATGGTAATTTCACTTTTTGTGACGGTACTTTAGAGCAAAACCGACTTTCTTCACACAAAGAATTTGCAATCCTATTGAACAGAGGCAGTACCTGAATATCAGAAATCCTTCATTGTTTAAGTATCATCTGATATTCTTGATTGGCTTCAGACTGAAGGTTGGAGTTGAATTAGGGAGAACGGAGGTTAAGTCCTAACCTTGAAAGACTTAGCAGCCATTGAAACACTGCCTTTGGGCACTTATTGGCCTGTATTTATCAAAAAAAAAAACTTTTCAATTCAATGAGGGGAGGGAGAAAACACAAAACTTGTCACATTCATCAAGTGAAGCCACTGGAAAGACATCTACAGAACACCCAAAAAGCATAATCTTTCCGAAGCGCTGATAGAAATGGTAATTGAATGGGTCAGGGAATAATACAGCCGAAGCAGGGGCAAAGCAGAATATCGCTAAAAAATCAAGGTCAAAAAAAAAAGAACAGACCCTTTTTAACTAGTAAAAAACTTACACTTGGCCTTTGTACTAAGGGAAAAATATACCTGTTGCTACCCGTAATTTATGTCCTCGCAAAAACCTCGCGAAAAGAATCTTCAAACATAAAAAGCATTAAAGACCCTCAGTTTCACAGCCCATAAGAAAGCTTCACCTTAAATATTGGCTCCATCAGAATAAGTTTTCTGCATGCAGAAAAGAAATGATTTTTTAAAAGAGCAACTAAAAGCAGTGACTCCCTTTCTCAATCTAACCCATCTGTCTTTCCAGCAGGGGAAGATGAGCGCTGCAGAGGGGAAAAATACATTTAACAAACTCTTCCTTGGGGGACTGAAAAAGACCAGGCACTCTGAAGACTGGCAGAGAATGCCAGCACTGTCTCCCCAGAGAGGAACAGACCTGATGAATCACAAAATTTGGGTTGCGCGTTTTCCTGCCTTCTTTGCTAATGAGCTAATCAGGGCTGAGCCAAATGACACATGTAAACAGATGAGCTGTCCGGGGATGCCGCCTTGTCCCGCTTTTATCTTACACAAACACCTCCACACTGGACTTGGAAGGCTTTTGGCACAAGACAGAGAACTGATATTCTGGGCTGCATCCAGCTGGGAAAGGAAGAGAACTGGCGAAGTGGTGTGTCGTTCAACTGGTGGAACTGCGCGGATGCAGGTGTCTCCTTACTGACAAAGATATCAGCTAAGGGGGAAACAGTCCCTGAAATGACAGTATCTGGAGCTCCTCCTCTTCATCCAAGGAAATAAAGCAGAACACCCTCAAAACCTCTTTAGATAGGTTCCCTTAAGAGTTTAAAAAAAAAAAATCCAAAGCTCAGCCTAGCATTTCCCTGTAAACTGTACAAATTCACTGATAATGCAAGAAAGACAGCATCATTTGTTAATTTGCAAAATTCTAAGGTGCCTGTATACCCATTTCTATTAATCTAGGAATTCAACTTTCCACATTAGAGTTCTGCAGTGATGTAAGGTAGGAGATGGAGTTTATGATTTGTTCTGACAGAGCCACATCATATTTTAGGGAGATGACATTGCTATTGATGGTTCCTTCTAATCTATTCCCAGTAATATGCTCATCTGTATGTTTTCCCCAGGCACCAGAAGAACAATCTCAGATCCTTAAAACAGTATGTCATTCCTTTCCACAAATCTCATATGCACATATATTATTATTATTATTATTATTTAACGTTTATTAAGTACCAACAGTATGCTAGGCACAATAGACATAGGGGGCCATAAAAACATATTTAACGCATCAAAAACCACAATAAAAGGATGCTGTGTTTGTGACAGAAGACAATAAAAATCTTTGCAATTCATAGTTCAAGATGAAATGCACCCCAAGTCCCAGAGAAGCCTTGGAACAGTGTGGCACATCAAAAAAGGTATGGGAATTTTTTTTCAGCCAGGGTAAAGAAGGTTATGCATACCTTATGATTAAACATGGCCTTCCTCAACCTTCCCAACATTCTGCAACAATGAATTCTCTAATGGTAAGCCATTAATTATTTAATCTATCTAGTTAAACTTCAGCACTCTACCTCATTTTCAATCATAATAGCATATACTCTGTACCAAGCATTATGGTAGTCATTTAAAATGTATTTCTCTGTATGACAGTGGGGTTGAAACTTGCAAAGGTTCAGTGATGCATCCAAGGTCCATGATCATGTTTTCATTTTATTGTCTGTTTTCCAGGATTTCACTTCCTGTTTTACACACACACATACACACACACACAGAGAGAGAGAGAGAGAGAGAGAGTGAGTTAAGAGTTATAAATGTCATTCACGAGTCACAAGTTTGGGGATTTGGAGTTAATACAATATCAAATAACCAGTGTAGACATTGTGTAGACACAGCACTAGCCAGGCCAAGATAGACATATGCTAAGGGTGTCAACTTCTTCGCTTGCTAATGCTACTTTAGACATGGTTTAGTGTAGGGTTAAGAGTATGAACTGCAACCAGGCTTTCTGAGTTTGAATCCTGGTTTTGCCACTTCTAAGCTGAGTGACTATAAGCAAGTGAACTGACATTTCTGTACCTCTGCTTCCTCACATGTTAAAAAGATATGAGGAAAATGATAGTAACTGACTTCACAGAGTTACTGTGAGGAGGAAATGAGTTCATGTATAAAGCAAGCTTAGTGCAGTGCCCAGCACATAGTAAGTGCTTAAAAAGCTGTTACATCATCAGAGTCCTGGCACTGAGAAGCAGATAATATGCTTTGAGTAAAAGACATTGTTGCTGATGCTTATCAATAAACCCTGTGCTGCAAGCTACTTTATAGTTAATAAAAATGATTTTACACTAGCCATCTAACTCTCTTCACTTCAACCCCTCATGAACTTAAGTGAATCTACAAGACAGCTGGTTAAGACCCCAAAAATTTGCCTTTTCTTTTTTTTCCTCCAAAACTGCTGTAAGCACTAAAAAGTTGGCTTTTCCATGCTCACCTTTACTGAACACCAGAGAGATGGTTAGAAGGTTAAGAAAAGACCAGACTCATAGTGTTAGGCCCTATGGAGGTGTTAAATCAATGAATGAATGAATGAATGATCTGACAGTGCCTACAAGCTCAAATAATTCAACAAGGCTTCGATTACGGATTCAGAATCTTCTTTGAAATTGGGCAACTCTCAGCCACATCCAGACTAATTTGCATATTTTCCATGTATTTTCCACTTCCTATTTCTTTGTACATCTTCTGGAAATTTCTCTGCTTGTTATTTCTACAGAGGACCTGGAGGAGATGGGAGAGGTAAACTTCAAGTCAGTTGACTGAGCTCATTGTTCTCTAACCAAGTGATAGCCTTAGTTGGAGAAAAAGTTGAAGCTAATGACTAAATTCAGATTTTTGGATTATCCATCAACATGAATTGACCATGCATTCCTTAGCCAAATTAGGATTAGTAAGGAAAGTAGGAAAATAATCAGAGTTGATGCTTCGTATCAAAAAAAAAATAGACATTGTTTTCTAATGTGGCACTTATTGTCATAAATATCAAGGGATTAGATAACTAACTGCTATAAATTAAGGGTAGTCTAAATTACAAGACTTGTTCATTAACAAGTATAAAATAATTGCTTTAGATGACTTAAAGATGTGTGATATGGACTGGAAATCAGAAAATGCAAGTTTTTACAATTATTCTGTGGTCACTATTTCCTTTAAGCTCAGTTACTCAGTGGGAATCAAAAACCTGCCAGGACTTCAGTGATACAACTCATGATGCTTTTTTTTTTTTTTAAGAAAATTGCTGTGCAGCATAAATTTTTTCATAGACTTTCACACCTTTCCAAACCACTTTTTTCCTGAAGGATATGGCCTACTTTCTGTAGCGCTAAGCTTAAATGTGGTGCCATTTAATTACACACAGACTAATAAAGCAAGACATATTTAAATGTAATTTTGTAGCTTGTACACATAAACTCAAGCCAGTGGATGATGAAATGCTGCTAAAATTATCCTTATCCAGTAAAATTTATTGCAGTGATGAAAATCTTGACATCTATCCCAAAGTTCAAATTAAACTTTAGCGTAATAGAGTAGCCTAAGTTAAACCAAAGTAAATAAGCAATTATTTATAGTAATTGTATGTCTGTGTGTTGCATGTATTTAACTTTTCAGAAGAAGTCAGTGAACCCACATTGTGGGGACGGCTGAATTAATTACAAGCGTACACAAAAGGGTATACTCTTCAATGATCTCAGCATGTCACTTTGAATTTATCCATCTGCCTAATACCCACCTGTCTAGTTGCTCTTTCATTTAACCACGTATTATGGCATCAATATTAACTTTCAGATTCGGGTAAAACCATTGCCATTTCCCAAGCTATTTGCCTCCTAATAAACACAGACTGAAGGGGAAGTGTTGAAAGCTATGGCAATATTTTTCCCATAATGTCTGATACAAATCCCAGCTGCACAGCATTGTATGTTAATAACCATTATTTAATTAACAGATGAAGAAGCCCTTTTGAGCTGCTCTGGCAGATTTTGAACTTGATCTTCTATCATTTGATGTCATGCAAGACCAGATAAATGACAAGTCTTTCGAGAGTCTGCAGAGCCCCTTTAGAACAGCTGCACAGTCTTCCCCCTTCTTTGCAGCAGGTTTCTCACTTAAGAAAAAAACACGCTTCATTACATCGCCTCTTACTTGAGCTGCAAGGGTCTATTCAAGGAAGATAAGCCTCTTAGAAATGAAGTAGCGTTGAATTTAGGTTTTGAGTGACAGCAGGAAGATTTATCCATTCAACAGACAATACCGCTTTCTCTGCATTAATCTAGGAGGCGGACAATGATCTGTTTTTTAGGCCTCATCTCATCTCTTTCCCACAGCAGAAGGTGATTAGAGTTAGGAAACAGGGACTGTGAAAGAAAACTTGAGCGCTATCTCTCTAGCCCTCCTGTTTCCTGAAGGGGTAAGAGGGAGCCCCTAGGCCAAGGGCATCAATCACAGATTCACAACAAGGATATGATGCTTTACCACTGAGAAACCGATACGCCACAGGTATAAAGGGGTGAGCCCCAGAACCCAAAGGGTAAAGCATTATAGTTAACCTCCCAAAGAGGGAAGAAAGCACAAAGTAGCTCTTCATAAGTGAGAGCCCTTGAATTCTTCCTGGCTGGGCCCAAATGAAAATGTCAGGAATCTCTTGGACTCAACATGATATTCTACCACCTATACACAGGTTAAGGTTCAGTGAAATCCCAATTAGCTGATCTGCCAGCGGAAGCCTAAACATACAGGAGACACAAAACAATGCCACCCAACATTTGAGTGAGATTTCCACAACACAACAATTTCAACCATTTCATCTCATTTATATCTATCTTCTGCACCTCAGGAGAGGATTTCTGTAGGAGCCCAATTATTAATTTGAAGTATCCCTCTCAGTCAAGCACTGAGCACAGAGCCCATTGTGAGCAACTCGTCAACTGCTAGTAACCTGCAAAGATATTACCCTGAAGTCCAGCATGAGAATTCCATTTTACAGGAAATAGCTGGTACTATCTTTAGTGTGGGAGGTTTGCCACTTTATTAGTAGACTATTTGTCTATATTTTGAAGTGCAGAAATTGACAAATGGACTTTAGAGAGACTATCGTGGCTTCGAACAATGCTCTCAGTTTGGGGCATGCAATTTTTTTATTTTCGATAAGTTTTGGGAGAACAGATGATGTCTGGTTACATGAATACGTTCTTTAGTGGTGATTTCTGAGATTTTGGTGGACCCATCACCCGAGCAGGGTGTGCTGTACCCAGTATGTAGTCTTTTATTTGCAAACAGAAGGATGCTACTGCCACATCATAATATCCAGGGATGCCTTTTATAGACTACTCACAGTCTTGATCCTTTTTTCCTTTAGCTCACTGTGAAGGTACATATCAAATGTCTAAAAATAAATGAATAAAATGAAATATTCACCTCCAGTAACCCTCAAAGTATCCCTGTAGCAAGACAATCAAAAGTGAGCCCAGAAAGGTTTAGAACTCAGATACTGGAAAACAAGTATGAGGCAAAATGCTTTCGTGTGATACCTATTTTCCTGAAAAGGCAGCGCATGGAGGCCGGGAGAGACTCTCATTCAAGTGTGAGTAATTAATTAAGTTAGTAAAGTACTCAGAGAGAAGAGTCATAGACATTACCACAGAATTAAATCAAGTTGCCCCAAATGACTTGTAAATTTAAGAGCAGATTGTGTGTTCTCTAGAAATCAATATAGAGTCATCACATTTTGACATTTCCTATTGTTAAATTGTGTTTTGTTTTGCTTTTGCTAAATGTCATATTGACAACTAGAGACTTCCTTGACATTTACCCCATGTGATACTGGAAATATCTGTTCGTCAATCTTAAAGCCACTGTAACCAGCCAAATATTGTGGTGACAGGATGTAATCCATGTTTCAAGTCTCCTAGGAACCCAAATCCAACACCAGCACCAATATCAACACCAAAATGTGGCTTGAAGAAGACTCTGAAGGAAAATAAGAAACCATCACTCAGACCCTTTGGAAATCCCTTATAGCATCGTAACACAGAGGCTATGCTCACGTAGTGAACAGGTCTGCAGAAAAGCAGTAATGATTCAAAACAAAACCAAACAAGAAAAAGAGCACTGAATCTCTGTTACTCCGTATTGTCCAAATGAGTCTGGGAAAGACAGTTTTATTCTTATCTCTGATCCTCAAATTCCTTAAAGTCCATCTTTATCGCACTGTTATCGATAATTTCTTTTTTACCTACTGCTTCCACAGTCAAAAGTTGACCTCCCAGGTGGCAAAAAAAAAGCAGTGCCTCCACCATCAAACCCTACCTAATGGGCCTAATCAGCTCCTACCATGATAGTCTTTGTTTTCTTCTTTCTTGCTTTCTGCCTTTTTTTTTCTTTTTTAATTACTGAAGACTCTTGTTTTAGAGAAACCCCTAATTGCTTCATTTTAAGATGTTATGTTTAACCTCAGGAAATGGTGCTATAAGACCTGGCAAACAGCTTTCTGGTTGTTTCAATCAGTACCAGATTATGAGGTCCAGCCGGGTAAGAACTCTATTCATTTTCTTGCCCTGTCATCTTGATCTTATTTGAATGTCTGGGGAGCTGGAGGTGCTTAGCTGGCCCTGAGTTTCAGGACAGGGGGTGGGAGTACCAGGGAGAGCTATGCGATGTGTTAGAGACACTGAAAGTTTTCATTTTGACTCCTTAATGAGAGCGACCTTTGACACAGGCTGATGAGTTCCATGCCTGTCCTGGTGTGCTTTTTGAAAACATTTGACACTGGTCACAGGTCTGACAGGGATATGACTAATGAAGTCGTGGTATAAAAATAATGGGCTGCAATTGCAAGTCATTTGCATGAAACCAAACTCCTTAAAAACTTGTCTCTGTTCACTTTCTGTTTTCTAAATGAGTCAATAATATGAATCAGATGGGTTGAAGGGAATAGACTCCCAAATATTCCTTCTATAAGTTTGGTAAATTAGTTGGCATTTGGTGCAATTTTTGTTGCCTTGAGGCCTGGTTTAAATTGGACTGTAGTTACTAAATTGCTAGGGCGATTGCAGAATGTGTAGGATAATGCATAATACCTTGTTTTTCTTAAGCGTTTCGTCAGAGAGCTTCTTGTGAGGTCAAGGGGCCCAGGCAGCTCTTTGCAGAAAATATCAAGTGAGAGTAAATAAGAAGAAATGTAAGGAGGTTGTGGGGGAGGGAGAAAGGAAAGGACTAAATAAAGGAAAGGAAAAAAAGGAATAAATGTAGAAAGAAGAAATAAAACAAACCAAAAAGAGGGCAAAATGGATTGGGGTCCAAGAACACAAAAGGACAGGAACAGGAGGAAAAAGAGGGAGACAGGAAAAAATGGAAAAATGAATGCAGAGTGGTTAGAGAAAATGGGGAATCGAAGAAAACTTTTAAAGGGAGAACCCTAAAAGAAGAAGTTGCCATGACTTCAGTTTATCCTGTCAAACTGTGTATTATTTATCCTCACACAGTGCTAAGTATCCACTAAACAAAACTCTGGGCTAATAGCAGCTCACAGTTCACACACTAAGGCCGATCCTTCCCTTCCTTTGTCTCTGCACGACCCTGCCAAAGTTCCTGATGTTTCATCCTTTCACCTGTAGCTAAAAACACCTTCAGAGAAGGTTTTAGCAAAACTTCTGAAATTACATTTGACCAGCTGCGTCAGGAAGCAGCAGCCAGGAGGAGGCACATTGTACAAGTTCCTTCCTAGAGCCTTCCTCCTGTGGGATGGCTATTCATGATTTAAACACTTGGGGTTTTCTTCATGATTTGTCAGTTTCAGCACATCTATTTGGAACTTTGTTTTGCTTACTAGTGTATACGACAAAACTAAATATCATATGTTCCCAAACTTGAATAAAAAGAAACACAAATGATTTACAGATACACACAAATAGAACAAATGAATAAAGGAAAGGTTACATGGCGCAGAGGAAAGGGTACACAGAGGTTTGGAAATGAACCAGCTCTGGTTGCTCTGTGACCTTGGGAAATTGTCTTAATCTCACTGAGCCTCAGTTTCTTCAATCACAAAATGAAGGATTAAAAGATTGTTTTACGAAGTACTAGCAAAGAACCTGGCATATCATGAGTAGCTAAAACAAATGAATGAGCAGGCAGAGTAATAATACTCTCTTTTGTGCCTGCCTTTCAAGAAAATATTTCTCACCTACCATTCCTACATAAAGAAATCAATAATAATTCTACTTATATCCCTCCATAACACTGAAAATGCAGAACAGAACAAGCACAGACTCCATAAACTAACCGCATTGCATCTGTTGGGGTTGTACATTCTACTCCCAAGAACCTGAAATCCAAACAACTAACAAAGTGAAACATGTTATCCTCTCTCTCTCTCTGTCTCCCTCTATCTCTCGCTTTCCCTCCCTCTCTGTTTCTCTTTCTCTTCCTGTAGAACTGCCCATCACATTCCAAATCTCCACTTAAATCCTTAGATTAGTGCATACCAACCCAAACTCCTATATTTACTTCTTCTAAAAAAGCAGAACTAAGGATTAATGTTCATAATCATGACTTGATAATAGTTTAGTTTTTTGTTTTTTGTTTTTTTTGAGACAGAGTCTTACTGTGTCACCCAGATTGGACACAAACAGATCTCACTACAGCCTCTACCTCCTGGACCCAAGTATGCGACCATGCCTGGCTAATTTTTTTTTTTTTTTTTTTTTTTTCCCTGAGAAACGAAGTCTCACTGTGTTGCTCAGGCTGGTCTTGAACCCCCGGGGTTAAGCAATTCTCCTGCTTTGGCCTCCCAAAGGGCTGGGATTACAGGCATAAGCCACCGTGTCCAGCCAGTAAATATTTTTAAATCAATTTCTTGAGAAATATTTACTGTAGCCTAATTCTCAAAAATTGATCAATCGTGGTTACTTTCAGTTTGTCACAACTGGCCAAATTCGGGCCACTCCAAGCCCCAATTATTCTAAATATGCATGCATTTACTCTATGAATTCCTGCTGAGAGAATATTATTTCACTTGTTTGTCTTAATGAGGCTCCTCGGTCCCTAAGCAAGTTTTCTTATTGTTGCTGAAATAAAGACATAGAAGATATTCTCATTCTAGGAACCAAAGCTAACATTAAAAGACAGTAATAGAATTAGAATAATTTTTTTAAAATTAAAGAGTTGTTTTTTAAGAAACAAAATAAAGTTTAATAAAGACAGAAGAAAGGCCGGGCGCAGTGGCTCATGCCTGTAATCCCAGCACTTTGGGAGGCCAAGGCGGGCGGATCACGAGGTCAGGAGATCAAGACCATCTTGGCTAACACGGTAAACCCTGTCTCTACTAAAAATACAAAAAATTAGCCAGGCGTGGTGGCGGGCACCTGTAGTCCCAGCTACTTGGGAGGCTGAGGCAGGAGAATGGTGTGAACCCAGGAGGCAGAGCTTGCAGTGAGCCGAGATGGCGCCACTGCACTCCAGCCTGGGCAAAAGAGCAGGATTCCACCTCAAAAAAAAAAAAAAAAAAAACAGAAGAAAATGAAGAATGATTTAGAGAAAGTCTGGGAAGGCTCAAAAGGAAGACGCTTAGGGTTGTAGTACATTTCCAATTGAATTTGAGTATACTACTGGGAAACTACTGTGTATTTCTAAAGAAAGTGGGACTTAACAAGTGAGTATGACATTCGGCAGCTGAGAATTCATCCTTTCTCTGTAATCAGTAATGCTAAAGACTATATAGAAAGTGGTCCACACAGCCCAGCACTGTATTCACATTTTAAAGAATGATGACACTGAAAATGAGCAGTACCAAAAAGTACTAAGAGGATGAAAAATAGATCCTGAAAGGAAAAGACAATATAAATTCTAGTTATTTCACTAGAAGTGATCAAGAATCAAGTAAGTGCAAAAGGATCTTATGAGAACGATGCTGACTGGTTGTCTTTCATTTCCACAGATTATCAAGCAAGATGAAATGGGAAAAATGGATAGAACATAAAGAAAATCTTCTTGACAGTAATAAATATAAGAACATTTTTAAATATTGGACAAGATGACCAATAGAGGTTATGGATTAGAGGTCTTAGAAATCTTTTAAAAATAGGAGCAATGACCATCTGTCTTAAATGGTTTGTGTCTTTACCTGCCTGGAGGCCAAACACTGAATCATTACCAAATGTATGGTTCTATTATCCCAGAGATTGATGTCATTACTCCTGAAGTTTAATACAGGGGAATGGGGCAGGCAATTGAATAGTGATGAATCAAAAATTTAAGGATTGAAGAGATGATGACAGAATATAAGTCTAGCATTTAATTTCTCTAAAAGTCCACAGAAAATAATTCTATAAAAATAAAAGTGTGTGGAAGTTCTATTTTGTATTTTAATTAATGTGTGTATTTGACTCATTTCCTTTATTAAACCATAAGCTTCTTGAAGGCAAGAGACATATATTTCTCCTCATTTCCCCTCCACCTCACCAACCCACCCAAAGTCCCTAACACCAGGGCCGAGAACCAGGTGTTATTACCAGGTCTATAGACACCTATAAGGTTATATCTGCCCCTGCCTGGACTCCAGGGTTTGTTAACTATTTTAAATATTCCTACCCATCCCTTCTTAAAAGCTACGTCTTCATGAGGTAGGGAGTTTTATCTGCTTTGTTCACTAATAGCACCTATAATAGTTTCTGGTATATAGTCAACACTTAATAAATACTGGTTGAATGAGTGAATGAACAAATGAATGATTACTATTCAATACACTTCTTGAGGGCTATTTAGAAATAACAAGTTTTTTAAATCTCCCAAACAGGAAAAAAAAAAAAATGTTAGCAACATTCTTAACAGGCGGTTCTGTATCCTGGGAGGCAAAACCATATTAATGCTAACATTTTTGTCTTCCTTCTCCCTATCATATTCCTATACAAGACTTTACAACCACATAATTGCATGCTGTATTTAAAAAGAGAGAAAACATTTAAGATCAACAGTCTTATGCAGAATAATTAACTCAATTTCTATTTGTTTTTTGTTTTTTCTTTTGAGACGGAGTCTCGCTCTGTCACCCAGCCGGAGTGCAGTGGTGCAATCTCGGCTCACTGCAAGCGCCACCTCCCGGGTTCACACCATTCTCCTGCCTCAGCCTCCTGAGTAGCTGGCGCCTGCTACCACGCCCAGCTAATTTTTTTGTATTTTTAGTAGAGACGGGGTTTCACCATGTTAGCCAGGATTGTCTCGAACTCCTGAACTAAGGTGATCTGCCCCCTAGGCCTCCCAAAGTGCTGGAATTACAGGTGTGAGCCACCACGCCCAGCCTCAATTTCTATTTTTTGTATTTTCATTTCAAAACTTGAAATAGTTGTCTAATCAATAGGTGGTTTTAAATCTACATTTTCCTATCCATTTCTTTGCAAGTAAAGTAGGAATGAGAATACTTGCTCCCATGGGGGAAACACATAAAAACCACAGAAGATTATGAATATACTATTTAGTTTAAATTTTTTTACATTATAAATCTCACTCTGCATTCAAATTTCCATCTTTACTTTTCCCATACCTTTGTATTTTAAGCATCTAAAGCCAACAACTATAATAGTTTGTCGTCTAGTTAGCATAATTTCTTTATTGCCTTGGGCATAGATTTGCAATGTAATGTAAATAACAATACTATTTTGCATGGCTATTGTACCTCTGGAAACCCTTTACCAACATTAATTTTCACAACCGTCCTTAAGGAATAGGTGATCACTGATATTATTAAGGCTCAGGCTAATGAAATTTGGCTTGAAGAATAATATATTTGCAAGAAAGCTTTAATTTACCATTTGTCAGTTGAGTGTTATATGGGTATGTATTTGTGTTTCACTAGATCCCAAAGAAAGCATTTGCCTTTGTAACATCCCCTAGGAATATATAATTTCAATTTAGATTCTTCACTTACCCAGACAGGAGACTGAATTCTGTTTATTTGTTTGTTTTAATAGATCTCTATGTCTACCTTACACCAAAGCTCAGTCTGACCAGATGCACAAGTGAAATTACTCAGTTTGGTCAGTTCTTAAAGCATAACCATCTGGTAGTGTGCTCTGTGCAGCAGCTTTTAGAAATAGCTTTCCACTTACTAGGTATCAGCAGTTAGTGCTGGCATTTCTGTAGTAATCATAGAAGAAGTAATCATACTACTGGTAATATTAAGTCACATTCATTGAGGACTATATGCCAGTTCCTGTTCTAAGCACCTTATATGTACTAACTCATTTAACTTTCATAATAACCTAATAACAGCAGTGCAGTTATTATCCCCACCTTTCCAGATGCAGGAACTTGGACAACAAAAAGAGGTTAAATAATTGTCCAAAGATGCACACCTGATAAAAGGTGAGGTCAGCATTCCAACCAATATTTATTGAGCACCTAATTTTTTTTTTTGCCAGACACTTCACAATGCTTTGACTGCCCAATATTTCCTGTAATACAGAAATGATCATACTGTATTTTTATTCGGCAACATTTATCAAAAAGCCTGGAGCTGTCCCCAAATGTTTCTGATAATCACATCTCTTTCCTAAAACAGGGAGTTTTAAGAGAATGGTAACATTTTTTGCCATTGGCACGTATGGCATGGTTTCTGTCAAAGGGACTGTGGCTCTTTATCACATGTAAACACACACACACACACACACACACACACACACAATCACCTATTGAATGGGCCAACTCAAACAACTGGTCGGTGAAGGCTGGGGAAATCAGTCAAACCAGTTATTTGACACCGTGTAGAACAAAAAGGGAGGGGAGATGCAAATATTGTTGAATCTAATTTTTTACTTTTTAATATCCTGTCCTGGAACCATGCAAAGTAATGCTAGAACCTGTAAAATATTTAGGAGGAACGTGGTAAGGACAAAAGATAGTTTCCAATGCTACTCTAAAAATGTATTGATTAAATTGCAAACAGTTACATTGTACACTGTCATAGCCTAATGCTTCATGGAACAAAGAATTTCCAGTTGCATCTCCATGTCTTTTATCTTTTAAAATGCACTTTTCTATTTGTTTACAAAGTTCTATTATTCACCTACCAGGAAAAAAAATACCAAATTTAAATGAATCCCTTTATCCAAAATTAAATCCTGGCCTTAAGGATCAGATCCAGAATTAGCCAGAAATATGCATAAACTCCATACAGTTCCAAATTAATTTGTTAATTTAATTACCATAATAATTCAAATTGTCGACCGTATTGTCATCAGAAACCAGAAGAAAATTATAAATAAATAGAATCTTTGTTATTTGTATTAAGCAAAATAAAATTACATAAAGAGAGACCTGGATATGTAGACTATCTTTCATCTTTGAAGTAGTTGCTATATCTTCTGTATAATATTACAGTATTCAACGTAAGGACTCATTTTATCAAACAACAGAGTAAATAACAAAACAAAAATATACAGTGACTTGCTGGCTCATAGATGATGACTTCCTCAAGGCTGCAGTGACTTACACACCTTTCTTTGGCAACTCCTTTTGGAATTCTTTTTTATTTTTCCATAGAGATTTTTGTGCGTGATTTTTATTTTGTTTTGTTTTGATACTTTCATGAGCTGCAAAATTATGTGGCTCTCCCCTTCCATAATTTGTCCCATTCAAAGTTCTGCCATCCTGTTAAGCATATAAGTGACAGAGTTCAGGGGTGACGGGAACTGAATTTTGAAACCACACAATTTATGTGGAAATAAAGTACATTTCTCATTTGTTTCTGAGTTAGACATATGGGAAGACTGTGTGTGTAATAGGTTGTTTCATTTGTGTGATGGAGAGATTTTTTTTTTAAGCCTTCTGAAGAAAAAAGTCATACTGATGTCTAGGTTCATCTATGCTTCTTTCCCCATATTTTAATGTGGAAACATTTTAGAACTCACAGTTTCCACACTTCGTACATTTTCCACAGTTAATTAATCCTGCTTTCCCTCATGACAAATGACCCTATCTCATAAAAGGACACATTGGCAAGCAAGGATTTAACTCAAAGAAGCTATTCTTTGATATATATGTTTGAATTTGGGTTTTTTTAAATTTAAAAACATTGGACTCTCAGAATATGAAAATGTACTACATCTCCTACAGAAAAGTAAATTTGGAAATCTTTTAGGTAAATCAAATACATAGGGTTTTTTTCTTGTCTTGAAGACCCACCATGTCCAATTAGAGAGGTGGGAAGTATGACTATTCCATACCTATATTTTGAAGTCTACCATACCTTGTGCTGTCAACTCGGAAAATTCAGAAAGTAAACCCTACTCAAATGGCTGTGTGGTAGCTTCTGAAAATTCCCAATGCAAATGGCCCTCTTTTTTCCATTCCAACTCTCCAAGTCTTAGGGAAAGAAATAAACTCCAAATTATTAACCTGTTGCTAATTTTCCTATTACTCGATATTAAATTAAGACGGCCCCAGGATATTAATCTAGGCTGTCTGCTTCCAACAGAGACACAAAGCTTTGCAGCATAAAAGCTAGAAGGATGAATGACACCACTATTCTTATCTCAAAGAAGTAACTGAAAATCTCATAGATTGACGATAGGCCAAATTCGGCCATCACATATCCCTACGCCTCTCTAGAGACCAGGAAGGCACCATGTTAGAGTAGATTCTACTTTAAACTTTATAAGTAACTGCAGGTCCTAGGACATCCATGCCACCTCTCAGGGCCTCTGTTTCCTCATTCGTAAAATGATGTGGCTGGAAAAAACATTCTCAAATGGCCCCTCAGCTCTGGCATTTTATGATTTTATCTTATGCCATGTAATATGGCATGCTATTCCCCCACTGTCTCCCCTCTCCAACCCCCACTGATTTATTGCTGAATAGCTAGTCTGTACAGCAAGCTCTGGGCTTAACCTGGCCTCACTTGCATTAGTCGAACCAAGTTATTTCTCATCTTCATCACCACACTGCAATTCCGACTCACATAGAAAAATCTATCTATCTGCCTACAAACCTATACATCCATCTACCTACTTTTAACAAACCTGTGTTCAAATAACATGCAACTTCTAAAGAAAAATTAGTGTTTCTAAGGCTGATTCCCTTGGAATCACTGCAACCATTTTGTCACAAAAGACACCAATTTAGCCAACTTGCAAGACCCTTTAGAATTCAGGCATTCCCTCTTTACTTTCCCTTTTATTCAGCACTATCCTTTCTTGGCATCTTTGGACTCAGAACTATGAATCGCCACATGCCTTCCATTTTGTTCCACATCTGGACCAGAGGCAGGAAAACAACAGATCATCAACAAGTTCAGGTGGAGTTTGTTTTTGTTTTGGATTTCTATAAACAAGAAGAGAAAATAAACTCTAAGTAAGCATTAGTTTTTACCAATTTATTTTTCTAACGTGCTACATTTCTGGGGGAAAATATCCACTGATTTGATGAAAAAGTATGAAGTTGGGAAGCCTGCTCGTGTGGGCATGAGGTAAATACCAAGATGAATAAGATGACTAAGGTAGCTAAAATAGGTATAGTAGCAACAATAACAACAGCAACAGATATTTTGGGTTATTTGCTCTACCTTAGAATCAGAGTGCCCACACTGATAAGTGAGCATATCTGGCAAAATCTGCTCCCGCAGAGGAATGGCCAGTGCAGAATGTTCTTCTCTAAATGGTTGTCAGAGGCCAATTTGTTAAGACTAGAAATGGAGAACCAGAGTAAGAATAAAATCCTTTTCTCTAAGATTCAGGCCTGTCACATAGATACAAAGGAAGAAGTATTTTTAAAATCTCTATTGTATGTCAGACGCCATGCTAGGTACTTCTATATGCATATTTCATTTAACTTTCTCAACAAATCAACAGTGTGGTTCTTACCAGTCCCCCATTACATAATGACAACCTTCGGATTTTGAAAGTCCACATACAGCCACTTGATGGTGGATATGAAATAATTGTACATTAAGATTATTAAGCTGCTGCAGTCAGATGAAATATTTAACAAGTATTAAACTGAAAGGGATAACGTGAAATCAGTTTTAGCTACGATACTAATCTAGAAGTTACTATCTCCACTGAAGGCAGCAAAATAGAAAGTGTCCCTACCAGCACAGCATAATGCAAAACGCAAGCAGGCCTTCTGCAGAACCTATTAGAGAAAGCAATCTGCTCTAGAGTTGATGAAGATTCCCTAATCAAAGCGAAATTGAGCAAATTCCTAAGCCAGATTGGGAGTTTTCTGCTAGCAAGTCATCAGAAACAAAGATGCCAACTTGATCCTATGGAAAGGCACAGTCCAAGAATAACATGGAACACTACCTCACTGAGAACAGAAAACTCCAGACCCCACCAGGACTGTGGCAATCCTCTCAGCCCTCTCGCTTATTAGTGGAAGAGAATGGGGATTCAATAACAGAATCCCTTTGTACATCATTTATATCTTTGTACATGTAATTATACTTAAATCAACTATGTAGAAAACTTTATATTACTCCTAAATTATAATGTGGGTTTAGTCATTCTCTGATTCAAGGAAATGTTGGCTTTGTAAAAGCAAAGGTAACCTTCTGCTGATATTTTGTAGGCTGTGGACAGAGAAATCCCTGGAACAATTGGAGAGTTGAGAGTCAGATGCACCAAGCCGAGAGAGAAAGCCAAGTGCACCATTTAGCAAATGATACGGTTTATTTCTCTTTGGTTTTTTGCTCCATGTTACACACCCACATACTTGTAAGACAGAGCAGTGAATGGCCTCTTCTGTCTCAGCCCAAAGCCCACACTCTGCTATGTCACACTATTATGACAGATAGGTGATGAACCCGTGCTAATCACCTATTTCACTTGATGATCCAATGTAACAACGTGTGGATTTGAGAGATGGTCGCATACTAAAAACAAATAAAATGAAAGAGAAACCTGTTATAATATGTAGGGTTCCTTATTAAAAGATTCAGAACCACAGGTCAAATAGCATGCTCTCCAGGAACAATATGATAAAATTCTTTCCTAAAAGGAAAATTCCACTGAAAACAAGCACTTTCTATGTCCTAGGAGATGGTCCATAACAACAGTACAGTATAAGAATAATTTTCCATAAAAAATACTCATAAAATCAAAACCATTTCTGGTCCCCACCCATTTCATCTTCATTTTCTAGAAGCCAAACTGAAGTGATGTGGCTGTTTACAGTTCCAGAAGAAGGGAGCACAGAAAGCTGAGTGACTGTGACTCAGACCTTTGTTCTACCCCCACAGCAGTTACCCTTCAACCAGTCTCGCTCTTCATCCCTCACAATGCAAACTTCAAAGTCACCCTGCCAGAAACAAACCCAAATAATTCCCAAATACACCACTAGAAACCCAAACAAAACACTGGATTAAAAATTCCAGGGTGTCTGCTGTTCACAAAAACTTGCTGGCTCACCAGCAAAAATCTGGGCATCAGCACTGTGCTGTCCACGACTCCTAAAGACGGATGTGGCTGCCTCCAGTCCAGAAGGCCTCTTCCTTTCTGACTTTCACATTATTCCTCAGCTGACTGCGGCCTACTTGGCCAACATTACCTTCCTCACCCTTTCACAGAAAGCCTGCACCTCCTCTTACTGCCCCCACATCCACCCTGCCCGACTGGATGGTGTTTATCCTTTCCTTCCAGCCTTCTCCTTTACCCTCTGGGGTGTCCACCGCCCTCTCCTCTCTAGTTCCCCTAAATCCTTGCCCAATGCCCAATTTAGGTCCAGACTTTACTGGGTAACTTTTATCCAAGCACATTAGCTTCTCTCTGCCCTGAAAGTCTAGAATTCTTCCCACGTAGGGCACAGAATCATGAAGTTCAATCTCTCCAGTTGCTTTATATATGATAGTCTCATCTTTTCATCCAGATTAAAAGTCCACATCTTAGAGTCCCTTGCCATGCCCTCCATCTCAATTAGGGCACTTAAAGCCAAACAGCTGCCAGTATTTTCCACAATTGCATGTAGAATAATTCTAGAAATCTACTATTTTGAAATTCCACTATAATTTTAAAATGCAAATATCCTTTAATGTTCCTAAGCATGGAATTTGCTGGGTCTATTGATTAAGACTACAATGTAGATATTTTCCCTACACCTTCACACTCCATTCTCCATTTGATTCCTTCCCTGCTTGCTCCCACAGCTTTCTGGGCTAACTCCATCAAAGCACCAATCACATTTTATTATGCCAGAATCAGGATAACGTAGAGGTGAAAAATGCAGGCTACAGTCTGGAGGACGCAGATGAAATACTTATCTTTATCCCCAACCTTTATACCCAACACACATACACACACACACATATATACACATGCATACATACTTATAAATGGCTCATTCTATACATGATATATAGGCATGATATGTATTTACACACACATCATGGATATATATGTACATATAAAATACAGTGTATGTGTATACATCTAAGACTATATATATGTATAAAACGAGATATATGTGCATTCATTTATTATTCATTTGTTTATTTACTGATTAATGTTTACTAAATGCGAAGATAGAATTTTTAAAGAATTAAATTCTTATTGAGAAGGGGTCTCGCTATGTTGCCCAGGCTAGTCTGAAATTCCTGGGCTCAAGTTATTCTCTGGCCTCAGCCTACTCACTAGCTGGGACTACAGGCCTGCAAGACTGCACCCAGCTTGGCTGGGTTAATAGAGTATTACCACTAGGAAAAGAAAATGCAGAAATGTTGTAGCCTCATCCTGCATGCAGTCTGTAGATGGGAAAAATCAAACGCAGGGAAATTAATTTTTTCAAGACTACACTTGGTGGAAAGCAAAGTTTAAGAAGGAGCTAACAAACTAAATTCCACAGGAAAACAGCATAAATATTACAGCTAGGCAAGAACACTGAAGGAGAAAATTTCCCAACAGAGGAACCATTTGGGGATCCTGAGGCAAATATACCCTGTACAATGCAGATTGTCTATATATAGGTGTAGCTCACTGTGGCCCATGAAATATCAGCATGTGAATCTCCTTCAGTGTTAACGCTAAAAATTCAGATTCCTCAGTGCCATCTGAGAGCTATCTAATCTGAATCTCCAGGTAGGGTGCAGGAATCTACATTTCCACGGAGTCCCATGAGGATTCTCTGCACACCACAGCTGAGAAACCACTGGCTCTACCCTAATCAAGCTGACAATGGAACAAGATATAAAAGACTAGGCAGATGCTGCTGGACTTGAGATCCCCATTCCCAAGGAGTCAATTCAAAGACAGTCATTGGTCATTAGGCTAAACCAAGTGGCCCAATTTCACTTACTTATTCTTCATTCAAAAAACCACTTTTCTGCCAGGTGCAGTGGCTCATGCCTGTAATCCTAGCACTTTGGGACACCGAAACAGGCAGATCACCTGAGGTCAAGAGTTTGAGACCAGCTTGGTCAACATGGGGAAACCCTGTCTCTACTAAAAACACAAAACATTAGCCAGGCGTGGTGGTGCACGCCTGTAGTCCCAGCTACTCAGGAGGCTGAGGCAGGAGAATTGCTCGAACCCAGGAGGCGGAGGTTGCAGTGAGCCGAGATTGCACCACTGCACTCCAGCTACACTCCAGCCTGGGCAACAGAGTAAGACTCCCTCTCAACACCACCACCACCACACACACCCACACAAAACCTTTTCACCTAAGTACCTCAAGTCCCTCCACCGAAAAAAAACAATGCTCTCTTAAAAATAGTTGACCCTTTGCTCTAAATGTAAAGAAAAACAGAAGCACATGTGGCATTGTGAAAATGACCTATTCTCAATTTTCTATGTCTATCTAGAGCTGTGACATTCTTCTATTTTTTTTTTTTTTCTTTTAACTCAGAATTCTCAACCCTAAAGCAATGGCCCTCAAAACGTAGTCCCTGGACTAGCAGTATCAGCATCACCTGGGAAGTCAAATTCTTAGGCCCCAGCTCAGACCGGCAGAATCAGAAATTCCAGGGGGGAGGGCCAGCACACTGGCTTAATAGACCCTTTGGATGATTCTTATACAGGCAAAGTTTGACAACCACTACCCTGAAGGAACACTGGGAGAAGAGGAGTTTCCATTAGTCCTTCTCAACTCTGAGTCTCCTCTGCTTTGGGAAATGGGAAGAGGTGAATGGCAGGCTGAGCAAGGGAGATCCAGGCCCATCCGCTCCCATTAGTCCGTCTGCAGGCATTCCAAACAGTAGGCTTTCATAGCAAAGCTTATCCTGAGTCTCAAAGTTGATACTCTCTGAACATCAATTGATAATCTTACCAACATGTTACCAGCAGGCCTGGTATGGAACACAAATAAACATCACAGAATCTGACCTTAAAAACTGGATCCAACTGAAAAAAAAAAAAAAAAGAAAACTGGATCGACTTTAGAATACTAAACTTTAGAATACTAAAGTTAATGGGGGAGCAAGGGCTGGACTGGTTTAATTTAGTCAGAACTGTTTATTTTAAATGAATTGGTTGATTTAGGTCCTACAACCAGTTTCTAAGCATTCAATTTCAAATTAACCAGTTGCTTAAATAAAATGGTGAATTTTCTTTCTTTTCCTCAAGACAGGCTCATGTGGCTATGACCTGAAATCAATGATTAAAGAAATACTTAACGGTGTCTGCCCATTATTAAATTATTATTATTAATTAAAAGTTTAAAAAGAAAACAAAGCTTACTTTTGTCTACTAATGGATACAAGGATTTAGTGTTACAAATTACCTTTATAAACCCAAAATGCACAAGGAAGTGAAGTATATGTAGAAAATTCATCTCTAAAAGCATACTACCCACCGACGACTACCTAATTTAGCAGAATATATTACCTCTATGCTTCATAAATCTTAATTAAAGCCGTTAGTTTTCCTATTATGTGATCGAGAAATGCATCATTAAAGTTAAGCAGTTTCTACAAGTAATTATACACATATACACTTTAAAATTGCTTCACATAGACTGGAAACATTGTCTACTAAATCAAAAACTTGCAGAATTTCATTAATGCAAGATTTTTTTTTATCTCCCAAAAGTCAAATGTGTCCCAGAGGAACCAGTATACTCAATGCTGGCTTCTTATAATACAATTTAATTCTCACAAACACAACTAAACTATTTAAACATTTACAGGGGTTGTCATAAATGCTTTTCTTAGTTTTGATCAAATTCAACCTTACACTTAATACAGTTAACTGTAGTTATTTAATTTAAAAACTTGAGATTCCAACCTCAAAAATTTATAACAATATAAATGCAGTTACTTGGCTATAGGATACATATACTGTGGGGACTCCATTCTTCAATACGAAACACAAATACCAAAGCCAGAGAAGGAATTTTTTTAAAGTAGACATTATTGTAAAAATAAACTTTTGGCACACTGAAGAAAAGAACTTCAAATCCAAATGCAAAAATAGAATTCTTTCATTCACATAGTCAATTTCAATCAGACACTAGCACACCAATCATAATAATGTTTATATTTTTCTGTTTTGAAAAATAATAAAAGATGAACTGATAAACTAGCTAATTGAAAATATAATGTTATTCGAGGGATTCTAAACATCCTAACTGAATAATTGGATGGAAAATATTATTGACAACTTCTCCATTTTCTCAAAAGGTGTAGTTTCTTTAATTCATTGAAATGGTACATGTAACTCTTTAATATTATACTTCTGAGAGATGTGCAAGTTTCACCTTCAGAAGCTGTCACTGGCCTTAGAAGAAAACACTTAGCTGCAAACTCTTGTGCCAAGAGCTTTCTGTCCTGGGGCATATGGATGAGTACATTCAGAGAACATGAAACAAGAGAAGGAAGACAGCTGTAGCCCGGACGGTGATGGATAACCCTTGATCGGGCAAATGTAATATCTCTCAGGGCTGAAAGTACATTATTAATTGAAATCCTTGGTTAGTTCCCCCTTGTAGACCACTATATAATTGCATCTCTACCTGAAAAACTGTTTTCAGCAGAATTCATAATGGGTAAAGTGTCCTCAAAATGTATATGAAGGGAATCTCTTTTGCTTATAAGTGGTTATATCACAATATACACATTACAGACACTAAATCCTTATTTACATGACCATGCACAGACCAGAAAATAAATGCAAGCAGTTTACTGCTCACCATACAGCACAGTAACAATTAAAATGCTGTTTGATCAAAAATTAAAACCTAAAAAAAATTAAAACTAAACAAAAAAAGACTGTTGCATAGAATTAGTGTTTCCATTTAGCAACAAATGCAAATGACCTCAGTGTATTCTGATATTGAATACAAACTCCCCAATATAAATATATTATAGTTACAAATACCTTAGTTTAGTGAAATGCCTCTTCTTTTGTGACTATATTTTATGAATATAAATTGAACTAGTCAAACACATTAGCACTTTTTCTTATTCAAATAGAGTATATCAAATCTTGCTGGTTTAAAAAGAAAAAGTCTCTTAGGAATACGAAAGTTATGGGGAGTTGAGGGGTTGAAAGGAGGTGAAGAGGTGCATGTTTCCAAGCTAGGGTATAGGAAAGATTAAATATCTTACTGAACTTCAGCCTGACATAGAAAAGTAACATCACCTAAAATCTCAATCTTATCAAAATGTAAGATGAAGTAAAATAGAAGAGAGGCGCATATTAAGAGATGTTCAACAAAAGTTTTAAAAATAGGTACAGTAATAATGCAATCCACTAATAAACTGGATAAGGAACCGGGTGGAGAGCCTAACAACCAGTCATACTAAATGACAGCTCAGAGGGCAAAGAGGTGTGGAAACTGAGAAGATAGACTTCCAAGTCTTTTCCTGCAAGTGCTTAGATTTTGAGAAGAGTCCAATATTGTCAGACAAAAGAGTCTTTGTGCAACAACACCAGGGAGGTGAAGGAAAGCTGCTCAGGAAAACCAATGTAGACAGCCCTAGCCTTGTACACAGGACCCGTGGAGAACTTTGACTTACGGGGCCTGCAGAAAGAACAATGCTAAATGCAAGAGCATCGTATTCAGCCAATATCAGAATGGGCACAGACCAGATGTCTTTAAAAAATCGTGTTGGATTTTTTCTTTCAAAAAATATATTTCTTATATAGCTGATACACAGACTACAATTTCAAATTGCAACAGTAGTCTTATACTAGGTCCTCAGACATTTGACCACGCTGGGTGATTTAACCTGCCTCACAAACCTTGATACCTCTGGTTGGCAGGGGCTCTGATTCTGAGTTCTTGGTGAAGTGGCAAAACAGCCCAGGAGGCAGTATCTACACACAAGGCCTAATATCCTGAGGTTTCTGTCCCAGAATAATGAAATAAGAGTCTGTTATTATTAAAGGAAGCCTGGTGTCATACAGAGACAATTTAAAATAGAGAAATACACACTAAACATGGATAGTGGTCCACTGTTTATTCAAATTCAGGATCTCTACAGAAACTTAGACTGTAAAACAAGTAAACACATCAGATAATTGGCACTTCCAGCATTAGGGAGAGTTATCCAAGCTTTTGTCCCTGCAGGAAACCATAAATAAGAGAAAACACCCAGTATATCAACCTTTCTGGATCTTCAAAATAGAGCTGCCTCATAAGTTTTACCAGGATAAAAATATTAAAAGATTCATAATAAGGGCACAAAAAAATCATTTTTCTCCTTCACCATTTCCAACTGCCCTGCTATCAGTCTGAAAATAATTTAAGTATCCAATAAACAAGCAACGTCCTTAAATAAACTTCAAAACTAGGTGCCAATTTTAAATTAGCATTAGATGCAATTTTATCTTAAAACGGCATCTTCGCAGCTGTAATTTCCATCATATGAAATAAACAGCAAGTTATAAAGCTGGCTGAAAATTTTTCAAAAATATACATCTGCCAATAAAACATATGAAAAAGATTCAATCTCATACAAGAACCAAAAGAAAATAGGGTGCGAAGGTTTACCATGGAATTAAAATGTAAGAAGATAGCAAAACAAAGTCTTCCAGCAACTATTTTTGGTAGTGCTAAATTTTGTGGTGTAATGGAAACAGCATGATGTCAGAGACAGAAGCCTGGTTTTCAATTCTACCTCCACCTTGAACTAGCCATGGGACCCTGATTTGTAGATTTACTTCATTTATAAAGGGGGGTAATGACACTTTTCGTCTGAGTATAGTATAGTGAGCAATTTGCACAGCAGTTGGTGCATAATAAACTCTTAATAGGTATTATCTATTGATGTTATTATCACCATAAGTTGCTAGATCAAATCAGCTAGCAAAGAGAAGGGTCTTAAGAAAACAGGTGACAAAAATGGATCCAAATGAGGCTAGAGTGAAGAAGGAAATATGGGACGAGGCATCAAAACCATGAAGCCTAAAGCAATGAGAAGAGAGAAACTTTGGAAACATCACAGGTCAGCCTGTGACCTTACTGAATATGATATGTGACCGCCTAATAGAATTGTTATTGATATGACACATGTAGCATTAGAAACAAACTACACTAAATGCTTGCATTTGGCCTGTGCCTGAGGAAAACAGACATATTCATTCATACCACCTTACTTCCATCATTCAGGGTTTTGATAAAACATTAAACCTCATCCTCACACCTTAAACGTAATTTTACCAAACTAAAGTAAACTGAAGTGAGCTACAACGCTACAACCGATAGTGAAGAACCCTATATGTATTAACATGAGACACAGTTTAAAGTGTGTCCCCTTTAGCATAAGGCTGGGCGCGGTGGCTCACATCTGTAATCCCAGCACTTTGGGAGGCCAAGGCGGGCAGATCACGACGTCAAGAGATCGAGACCATCCTGGCCAACATGGTGAAACCCCATGTCTACTAAAAATACAAAAATCAGCTGGGTGTAGTGGCGCGTGCCTATAGTCCCAGCTACTCAGGAGGCTAAGGCAGGAGAATCGCTTGAACCCAGGAGGCAGAGGTTGCAGAGAGCCGAGATCAAGCCACTGCACTCCAGCCTGGCAACAGAGTGAGACTTCCTCTCAAAAGAAAAAAAAAAGGTATAAACCTATATATGGAAAAACTATGTAATGGAAGTCTGCTATGATACATTTAACTTTTAGACAAGAATAAGCTGGTTCCCAATATAAGCTTCGTGAAGATGTTCCATTATACCAACAATCAATTCTCTCATTGGGAATGGTTGAGAAATGGCTTAGTTGACCAAGTGCTATACTACACATAAATTAGCAATTTGCAAAAAGAGAAAGAATCAAATACACTCAGCACCACAATATGATAAATATGTTGATTAATTCCCTCATCATTCAAATAGATATTCAGGAATTTCAAAATAGAAATTGATATATTGAGCCGGGCGCGGTGGCTCAAGCCTGTAATCCCAGCACTTTGGGAGGCCGAGACAGGCGGATCACGAGGTCAGGAGATCGAGACCATCCTGGCTAACACGGTGAAACCCCGTCTCTACTAAAAAATACAAAAAAATAGCCGGGCGAGGTGGCGGGTGCCTGTAGTCCCAGCTACTCCAGAGGCTGAGGCAGGATAATGGCGTAAACCTGGGAGGTGGAGCTTGCAGTGAGCTGAGATCCAGCCACTGCACTCCAGTCTGGGAGACAGAGCCAGACTCCGTCTCAAAAAAAAAAAAAAAAAAAAGAAAGAAATTGATATATTGATTATATATCAATATATAATGATATAATGTACATCATTATAATTCCCTTTGTCTTCTAGATGTAGGAACCTGCCAGTTAAAAGGAAGTCATAATGAACACTATGTCAGTTGAAGATTTATGTATGGATATACATAATACTCTGCACAACTACCTCTTGACTTACAATTTTTTTTTTTTTTCTGAGACAGGGCCTCACTCTGTCACCCAGGATGGAGTGCAGTGATGCAATTTCGACTCACTGCAACCTCCACTTCCCGGGCTCAAGAGATTCTTGTGCCTCGAGGAGCTGGGATTAGCTGCGTGGAGCTGGGATTAGCCACCACACCCAGCTAGTTTTTGTATTTTTAGTAGAAGAGAGTTTTCACCATGTTGACCAGGCTGGTCTTGAACTCCTGACCTCATGTGATCTGCCCACCTCAGCCTCCCAAAGTACTGGGATTACAGGCATAAGCCACTGTGCCCAGCCATTACTTATAAATTTTTTAAATTGAGATTAACATAAAATCATAGCAAATTATAAGTACTCCCCAAGGGATTAAAAAACTAAGCAAAAATAGAGAAAGTCAAGAATTAGTCACCTGTAGTTTTCTCACGAAAACAGAGTTTAAATATATAATAGGAAGGTGGAAAAGTAGGCACAATATCTACAAATAATTCACATGCACACATATCCCTAAAATGTGCTAAGTATCATTTAGATGTCCAAAAACAAGAAACACCAGTTACCCAGGGGCCATGATTAATTTTCTCCCTTCAAGAGGAACTAGGTCTGTAAAAGGCTTAGAAGTTAGTAGACTCAGGTCCACTCCAGGAAACTCGGCTGGTGTTTCCATTATAAACCACATTTCAGGAGTTTACAAGTTGAATGTTTTTAAAACATATTGGGCTCATAATGAGCTCACACATTCTTAAAATGTTCTCTTTTTGCTCTCTTTAAAAAGTATGGCCACTTTTGTGAATAAATCATAAACAAAATTTCAGGTGATTATTTTTGGCTGAGCTCCAAGACACAATGGCTAAATGCTTGAATAAAGTAAAAAGACTAATTATTTTCTTCATTTGGAAAGTAGAGTAGAAAGGTCCAGCCTGAGAAACACTCCACAGGACTTCCGTTTTAAAGCATTCTTTTGCAATATTTTCATTCAGTGGTTCAAGATCCCAGGATTTCAGCTAGGAATATGCAATCAAACTTCAAAAACTCCATTTCTACATCTGGAGATTTATGCAATAATCGCTCCAGCATTAGACTTCTCTAAAGTTATTAGTGGTCAAAATTACATGTACCATGAAAGCCAGGAAGACTCTTAGAATGAAGCTAAAAGCCAGGTGGTAAGGCACCTACACTTAGGTGTCACCACAAACCCAAATTTAAACTAACCTCATAGTTTTATAAGCCTTTTCCCTGTGCCAACTCCCAGCTTAAAAATAGTCCAGGGCAAAGCTCAGCAGAGAACTGAGTTGATGAGCAGGTTAAGGCTTAAAATCATTTCTTTCAGAACCAGGGGGAAAAAAAGAACCTGGCGGTTCTGCCAAATATGAAAACTATTCTCCACAGCATCTCTAACACCTTTTGGGGTTTATAAAAGAGGAAGGCAGCAGAGATGTCAAAGCCAGGCATGCCTCATTCCCATAAGGAATAGAGCATTGAGTGTAACTCACCAGCCTCTTACATGGGAATGTTGGATGGTACAGCACCACTGAGTTCCAGAATGATGGTCCTGCACCACAGTAGAAAAACACCTTGATACAAGGTAGCTTTGCTGCTAAACTCTTACCATGCATGGCCTGAGTTTAACCTCTGAGGAAAAAGGTGTTCTCTCTAAACCTGTGAATTGACAAAATTTCTCCCATTCACAGAACAATCTTTCATCTGCAGGCTCATGTCACAATTAGAAGACATTAAAAGGTGCCCCATCCCAAAAGAAAGAGTCACATGAACTTTCTAAATTGCAACTATGCAAAAGACACAAGTAACACTGATTAAAACTGCACAGATTCCAACGTTTAATTGATACTATTCTACATGTAGGTTAAAGGTTAAAAGTACCCTGCAACGCTGCTATATTTATTGACAAGGGCAACTTTTCCATCTGCTTCTAATTTTATCCATGATTGGTCATGAACCTCAAAAGAAAAATCCACTGCTGATAATAAATGAAATGAAATTTGCACTTTCCTATAAATACCATCTCCCTTTCAAGAAGAAGAACCCATTAATTACCAAGTAAGGAGAAAGAAGAATTAGTATGCTAATGAATACTAGTGTCCTAAATATTGTTCTTGATCAATAAACACACAACTTCAAACTCAGAACATTAGAAACAGAAATGTAATCTGATTTGAATGGTGGTTTAAGTAAAAAATGTATGGATCTGATATTTGGTAGATGGATATGGCACCTTTACACAATGAGTAGCCACCAGCCAACTTTCCAAAGATTAAGAACTTAGATGTTCTTTACTCATCAGCTAGCAAATGACTAACATTTCTAGATAGTCTTAACCACCTAAATCTAAACTACGGAAATAATACAAGAAGAGAGACTGGAATGGGGGAAAAAGGAGCCTTTATGCTCGAATAGTATTTTTATACCCCTTCTCACTGGCTAATCAGGGACCTGAGTCCTTTATCCACCAATATCAGATTTCTCAACCTCAGCACTATTGGCATTTTGACCCAGGCGATTCTTTGTTTAACAGCATCCCTGGCTTCTATTCACTAGATGCCAGTAGCACCACCCACTAGAGGCTGCCCACCCCTTGTGACAACCAAAAATGTCTCCAGACATTGCCAACTTCACCCCAGGGAGAAAAATCATGTCTGGTTGAGGACCTCTGACGTATACCAAAAGAAGAAGGAGACATCTAGTCAAAAAGAAAAAATAAATAACATATAAAATAAATCTGAAGGTATATGGAGTTTCTAGACCCCACGGAGTTCTCCCTTCCTCAATCACTCCTGAGCTGCGGAGTCATCAAAGTAATCCATGAGACTGCAACTTACAAAAAAGCTATGTTCTGAAAGTTTTGAAATGCTCATTTGAAATACAACACCAATTTTTCCCGTAGAAATGTTTAATATTTATATGTGGTGAATAAGTTCACAGGCTAGCCCACTAATACATATATTCACTCATGTATGCACATAGACAAATACCATATACACACTTATACTTAACTTACAGGGAATATATTATTGTAATATCAGTAAATACCATGAAAAATAAATATTGAATAACAAATTATATATAGTCATGCATCACATCATGAGGTTTTGGTCAACAATGGGCCACATATAAAACAGTGGTCCCATAAGATGATAACAGAGCTGAAAAATGTCTTTCACTTGAGTGACATCTTGATGATCCCGACCCTGTGTAGGCCTAGGCTAGTGTGTGTGTCCTAGTTTTTAACAAGAAAGTGTTTAAAGTTTTAAAAAAAAATTTAAATAGTGAAAAGCTTATAAGATAAGGATATAAAAAATATTTTTGTACAGCTGTACGATGTATGTTTAAGCTGTCAGCACAGGAGTCAAAGTTTAAAAAGTCTGCAAAGTAAAAAAATTACCATAAGCTAAGATTAATTTGTTATTCAAGAAAGAAAAATGTTTGTATACATTTAGTGTAGCCTAAAGTGTACAGTGTTTATAAAGTCTGCAGTATTGAACTGCAAAGTCCAAGGCTTACACATTGACCCACCATTCATGCACTAACTCACCCCGAGCAACTTCCAGTCCTGCAAGCTCCATGGGTAGCAAGTGTTCGATACAGGTGTACCATTTTTTCTTTTACACTGTATTTTTACTATACATTTTCTATGTTATGCAATTGCCTACAGTATTCCGTATGGTAACATGCTGTACAGGTTTGTAGCCTAGAGCAACAGAGTACACCATACGGCCTCAATGTGCAGGAGGCTAGATTAAGGTCTGTGTAAGGACACTCGATGATGTTCCCACAACAATGGAATTGTCTAATGTCACGTTTCTCAGAAAGCATTCCCAAACATATCCCTGTCATAACTATGCATGACTGTGTTTGCTTATCTCACAACTTAAGGAAATGTCATTTTTACTAGATGTATCAGACTGACAGAGATTCTGTAGAGAGTCTGAAGAAGTTTTTTGGCATTCTAAGATCTTTGGCAGTTAGGAGTCCTGGATTCTTTAGGGACAATTTTTAAAGTTTCTAGGAAGTTTGTGTAATTGCCTTTTTCTCTAAGCAAAAATTTCCCTTAGAGAAAGAAAAATGATATAGACTGGAGGGGAGCAGACAAAAAGAGAAAAGTATTAATGAGTATTTGTGTGTAAGTACGAGAAAGATTCACCTGCAAGGCAGTGTAAATTAACTGAGCTTTGATTTAAATATATGGGAGAGAGAAATCTCTCTCTCTCTCTCTCTCTCTCTCTCTCTCTCTCTCTCTCCTTCTCTCCCTTCCTCCCTCCTTTCCTCCCTCCTTCTCTTCACATACACGTATACACATACTCACTAGATCCCCCGAGGGGATGCTGAGGAGTACAATTTGAAAACCACCAATTTAGTTCATGCTTCTCATTTCACAGACGAGAAACCTGAGGTGTAGAGAGGTTAAGTGACTGGCCCATGCCCTTGTTAATGATGGGCTGGAAGAATGACTCTGGCTGGGACTACTTTGCATTTGTACTCCTGAGCCCTGTGGAAGCAGTCAGGCAGAAAACTAGACTGGAGGACTGGTCTTGTGCAGGGAAGAGCTGGGAGATCATGGGGTCAAACAACTGAAGACACAGGGAGCCCAGGAAGTGTCAGAGACCCAGCTATCCTCTCCAAACCCCAGGAGTGGGACCAAGGACTTACTTCCCCAGGGCTACCAAGAGGCAGTCTCCCCAGAACAAAGCTGCCCTCTGAAAGGGCTCCACAACATCTTAAGAAATTCAAGAGGGACTTGCAGGGGATCCTTCCATGAGCTGCCCTCTAGAGGAAGTTGAGAGAGAACAGAGAAACTTCACATCCCTAAAACTGGGCACATGACAACAGAAAATGAAGCTGTTGGACATTGAGGCTGTAGAAACAGTATTCTTGGGGGAATCTCACTTTTCCCTTTTCCCCACATGTCTTCATACCCATCACAGCATGAGTCCTATTTAAGACAGAATGAGACTAGTATCTCTTCCTGCTTGACATTATCTAAAGGGCAAGAGTAGAAATGCTGGGTTTTGATTATAGACACCATTGAGAAGCACGTACAAATTCCCAGAGGCAACATTATAAAGATGGAAGGTCAGAAAACTCTGAGTGGTAGCTTTAACCAATTGCAGAAATGCCGGAAAAAAATAACCTGGCCCTCAGATTCCCAGGCAAAAAGGTACCGTTGAAGGAAAGAAGATAATATATACTGCCTCCCATGTAACTGCCAGCCAGTGGACATAGCCTTGAGCACTAGACAGAATAAGTTTAGATCCATCTCTGAAAAACAAACCCTTTCAGCTATTTCATGGTAGCTGTCATATGCCTTAAGCTTTATTCAAACTAAAAGAAAACTACACAAAGGAAGAAAGTAGAATTATGTATTTTTAAACTCGGACACATGCTAGCTCTTATTCTTTTTTCTGTAGGCATAGGGGAATAGACATTAACTCTGGAAGAAAAGAGATTAAGTGACAAAATTTTGTCTGTATCACAGAAATGGAGAACAGTAACCTTGTTAGCCCTGTGTGCTACAGTGAAAACTAGACAATGCTGGAGGGTGCCAGTCTGTGCCAGACGACAAGAGTAAGCAAGACAGAAAGAGTCCCACTGGAAGGCAGGAGGTGATGAGGAAGGAAGAGAAGAGTCAAAAGAACGTTGTGTGATCAGATGAGGATACAGTACCACTAAGAATCTGTTACGGTTGCCCTGAGTTGCCTATAGGCTAAATCATCAATGTATTGACTGATGCTCTGGAACTCTATGCGTCTTTTCCTAGAGATTATCATTAATCCTAAAGTTTACCCAACTTTTTTAAACAGAAGCCAAGGATATCAACAAACAACCCCATCAAAAAGTGGGCAAAGGATATGAACAGACACTTCTCAAAAGAAGACATGCATACAGCCAACAGACACATGAAAAAATGCTCATCATCACTGGCCATCAGAGAAATGCAAATCAAAACCACAATGAGATACCATCTCCCACCAGTTAGAATGGCAATCATTAAAAAATCAGGAAATAACAGGTGCTGGAGAGGATGTGGAGAAATAAGAACACTTTTACACTGTTGATGAGACTGTAAACTAGTTCAACCATTGTGGAAAACAGTGTGGCGATTCCTCAAGGATCTAGAACTAGAAATACCATTTGACCCAGCCATCCCATTACTGGGGATATACCCAAACGATTATAAATCATGCTGCTATAAAGACACATGCACACGTATGTTTATTGCAGCACTATTCACAATAGCAAAGACTTGGAATCAACCCAAATGTCCATCATTGACAGACTAGATTAAGAAAATGTGGCACATACACACCATGGAATACTATGCAGCCGTAAAACAGGATGAGTCCGTGTCCTTTGTAGGGACATGGATGCAGCTGGAAACCATCATTCTCAGCAAACTGTCACAAGAACAGAAGACCAAACACCGCATGTTCTCACTCATAGGTGGGAACTGAACAATGAGATCACTTGGACACTGGAAGGGGAGCATCACACACCGGAGCCTATTATGGGGAGGGGGGAGGGGGGAAGGATTGCATTGGGAGTTATACCTGATGTAAATGACAAGTTAATGGGTGCAGCACACCAACATGGCACATGTATACATATGTAACAAACCTGCACGTTGTGAAAAGTTAAAGTACAATAATAATAATAATAATAATAATAATAATAATAAAAGAAGTTGTGGATATCATATGATGAGTCACCACGGTAAATCAGTTTTCATAAATGATGTAAGACATTTCATGCTGTGAGGTAAAGTGAAGTTTATTCATTCCTCTGAATCTTGAGTGAAATATCATAGATAGAATAAGAGAGATGACTCTGTAAAGAAACCAGCACCTGAAAATGTGATTATTTTCCAAGCAGGTGACAGTTTACTGGTAAGACCTGTTTAGGGGTGGAAGGAAAGAATGATTATTTAACCTAGGCCAGATGCCTTATGGTTAATATTTAAAGTATTCCAAGTGGTATCCACTAATTTGATTAGAAATTAAAAGAGGCCAGGCACGATGACTCATGCCTGCAATCCCAACACTTTGGGAGGCTGAGGCGGGTGGATCACTTGAGGTCAGGAGTTCAAGACTAGCCTGGCCAACATAGTGAAACCCTCTACTAAAAGTACAAAAAATTAGCCAGGCATGGTGGTTCACGCTTGCAATCCCAGTTACTCAGGAGGCTGAGACAGAAGAACCACTTGAACTCAGGAGGCAGACATTGCAGTAAGCCAAGATCACGCCACTGCACTCCAGCCTGGGCAACATTCATCTCAAAAAAAAAAAAAAAAAAGAAAGAAAGAAAAGGAAAAGAAAGAAATTAAATGATACACATTGTTTTAAATGATAAACATGTTGGTGTGCTTCTATGTGCCAGCCTATGTTTGGTGTTTCACATGTTTAGATCTATTAGTTAGCATACAGACTAAGCTGCCGTAACAAAACCACCGCAAAATACAGTGGCTTAAGCAGGAGAGAAATGTCTTTCTTTTTTGTATAACACTCCAGAGTTAAGCAGGCAATCCCAGGCAGGTAGGAAGTTCTGCTCTGAAAGAACATTCAGGGTTCCAGACTCCCCCTCACTTACTGCTCTGCCATCTCCTAGGATATTGTTTTCCTCCATATGGTCAGAGCTGACTCACTACCATCCATCTACTTTCCCACCTGCAGGAAGGGAGAAAAGAGGGAAAGGCGGATAGGAAGCTTCTTTTTATAAATTGCAGATATTTCGGCCGGGCGCGGTGGCTCAAGCCTGTAATCCCAGCACTTTGGGAGGCCGAGACCGGCGGATCACGAGGTCAGGAGTTTGAGACCATCCTGGCTAACACGGTGAAACCCCGTCTCTACTAAAAAATACAAAAAGCTAGCCGGGCGAGGTGGCTGGCACCTGTAGTCCCAGCTACTCTGTAGTCCCAGCTACTCGGGAGGCTGAGGGAGGAGAATGGCGTAAACTCGGGAGGCGGAGCTTGCAGTGAGCTGAGATCCGGCCACTGCACTCCAGCCCGGGCGACAGAGCAAGACTCCGTCTCAAAAAAAAACAAAAAACAACAACAACAAAAAAATAAATTGCAGATAATTTAAACATAATTCTGTTCACATTCTATTGAACAGAATCCTAATGGCATGATCATGTCTTACTCCAAGGGAGTCTAGAAATGTAGCCTATAACTGTAGAGTTATTAAAAGGAGAGAGAAGGGAAATAGATATTGGGAGACAATTTGGAGTCTCCGCCATTTTAACCTCATTGAACTCTTTCCACAATCCTGTATTATAATACTTTAAAAATCGTTTTCATTTTTAGATACTCATGGAGGCAATATAGTATCTTTTTAAATGAACGACACACCTGAAGCTGTTAATAATTCCCCCAAGGGCCACAGCAGGAAGTGGCCAGGGTAGAATTCAAACTCAGGTTTGTATGTCACAATATCCATCTTCCTTCTACCACGCTATGTACGGTGTGCCTAATGAGTCTTACTCCAACAGACAAAGCATATAATATGGAATAAAACTCATGCCATATGGCTTTTTTCTTAAAGCCAATGTCTCTTAATAAAATAACAACACCAACAGAAATATTTGTATAAGAAAAAAAAGTCAGAAACTCCTTTTTAGAAAATAAAAAGTTGAGGGGAGAGGGAAATTGCAAGGAATTCATTAAAATACCACTATAAAAGATACTTGAAAAAACTGATATTTCCCCTACCACTATAAAGCAATCTATTTTGGTGGTGTTGACCACAAATTGCATTGATAAGAATAAAAGGACTCATATGGAATGACTTTCTTATTATTGAATACCCATAATAAACTGGCATGGAGCAATCTAAAACAGCAGTGGGTCTGGTTTGGTCAAGTTGGTGTGATATGTGCACACACACACACGCACACACACACCCTTTATAAAATAGCATTACTGAATCCTGCTATGATCTTAAATCCCTACACACCTGAATGCATCTATGTCATGAGATAAATGCTCGTAGAATAAAAATTTACAATCCCACACATTCATTAAATTTGCGTGAGCACTCTCAAGAATGGAAGGCTCTGCTTGGGGTGGGTTTTTTTCCCCTCTTCCTTCCCCTCAAATCAAGAGATATATTTATAATCTACAGCCCGTTCACTGGCAAATCTCCATTCTTTTCAACCTGACAGACTGTTTGTCAGTTAAACTCCCCTTGTCATGTATCCCTACCACTGCCAACTCATGCACGGAGACCTTCACTTTTACTGCTACCACTTGCACCCTATGCAACCTTTGTCATTGATCACTGATCCGATCCAGTGCCCACATGTTCTTCAAGTGCCTACACAAGTAATGAGGTACTTGTGGTGTAAAATTAAACTGTCAACTGTCAGCGATTGATAACCACAGTGAGAGCTGACCTAGAACACCTGCACCAGTGGCCAAGACAGGTGTGACATGTTTGATCGCTGAGGCCTGCTAGTCAGTCTGACCTGGTGCTGTCCCTCCATGGGCTTTCCTTGCGTTTCAGCCTCCCAGCTTTCCTGCATACCCCTTTAAGCATCCCCAGGTTGCATCCCCACCCTCACAGCCAATTTGGGCAGCTGATCAGAGTGGCCTTGAAAGCAGATCTCGAGTCAGTAGGTTGGTTTGAAAGCAATATGGCCTAGAGATTTTCAAAGGTGGCATCTGGAGTCAGCCTGGTGTTTTTTCTTCCACATTTCCCCACATCCTCTCCTAAAGCGAGTCTTGGTGGCAGGATTCACACATACCATCCTCCCTCCATTTGTGTTTCCAGGCATGTACCAGTGCCTGGCAAAAGGACCCTCCCTTCAGGGCAGGCACACAGCAGTTATTAAGAGTGTGGTGGAAGGATGAAGCAGTCCTAATGGAACTGCCTTATGGCTCTGAGCATTTGCTTAAAGGCATTTAAGTTGAACTGGCTCACGTTCTGTTAAAGTACCATAAATGCAAGCTTTTCTTACTCGTATGTAATTGAATAACCAGCACAAAGGAAAAAAACATGTTCTGCTCTGACTAAAATTGTTTTTAGCCAGAGTCGTTGCACAGCATTTAAAGTTTTTATTCAAGAGTTTTATTATTTAAATGAGTAATAGATTTTTTTAGCCTTAAGCAAAAATGCACTTACAGACCTAAAACATCCTTTGTGAAAAATCTGAGACGCGTGATGGGATTCTCATACCATTACGCCATCTCACCCACACCAAACAGTTGCACTATATTAAGTTCATGTGATGAGAAGATAAAAATCTATTAACTTTCTGCTGACCTTATCGACACAGGAATCTCTGCAGACATTACAAAAGCCATATCTCTTCTGACTTTTACATCCAGAGCCTCATGCTCCAAAGTCCCAAACCAAATGTAAAATCGTCATGATGAGTGAGACCCTGACACCAATTCAGATTCCAGGCTTGCTGGCTTGCAGTCAATGGAGCCTCCTCTGGGGCACAGAGGCTAGCCTCTACTTTGCATTTGACTTGAGGGGCCTTTTTTTGCCATATGCTACTGGGGACTCTGAATCAAAACTATTTCATGAGGACCATATGTTATGAAAAACGCGTGATGGAAAGTGAACAGCAAAAAGTTGCCCCATATCACTGGGTGATGTATTACAAACATAATTAAATCTGAGTAAGGTGCAGTGTTATTTCAGTTAATCATTCTCTTTTTTTTTTTGCAATTTAAGTGAGGAAAACATAGCCCAATTTCCAAATTACATACCAAAGTCCAGATAAGCTAAAGCAAATTGGTGGAAGAGCAATAAAACAAGAGCTGTACGCCCTTGTTTAAGCTTCTGTAAAAGGTCTTGGTGTATTTGAGATATGTTGGTAGGAAGGTGACAAATTATGGTCTTTGTAAATAAAAGGTTTAAAATACTATTCATTTCCTTTTGAATCAACAATGAATTCAGACCATCCCCAACTTATAAACAAGCAGCAAGTCAAAAAGATCACTTGTGTGTTGATGGTTTGGAACCCAGAGGATAATTAAATTTTTATTATTAATAGCTATTAGGTTTCCAAGCTAGCCCATGAAGACCCGTCTACTCCAGTTGTTTCTGAAATTTGGTATTTCTACTTTACCTTGATAGCATTAGTTACAGGGAGAATGGATAACGTATTCCAAATTCAATGGAATTTATTTATTCATTCTCTACTATGTTTTCCCAGAATATACTGATTACTACATTTCCCCCAAGGATATCCCAATTTCCTCTCTTCCCAAATGTCCCCAAGCTGGAAGAAATCACTCTCTATTCTGAACCCTTGTAATACTTTATTTGTACTCTCATAATCACTTTCTACCTAAACTACAGGTTTTTGTCAATTGAGCTTAACTACTCCATTTATTTTTATATTTTTATATTACTAGCTTATTTTTACATTTCTCACACCCTAGTTCCAAGCCCTGAATTTGGCAAGTTCTCAGTACATATATATATAAGTGGATGCTTATGTAAATAAAGGAATATGATCTACTAGGGTTGCCAAACATATTTTCCCCTCAGTGGCACTGGAATCATAGGATGTAATGGGGGAAAGGGAAGAATATGATAATGATAATGACAATGATGAGAATGAGGATGATAATAGCAAATAATGTTGTGTGTTTACCATGTGGCATGCTCTGGTCTAAGCACTTTGAAAGTGTTGACCAATTTAATCCTTAAAACAACCGTGTATGGTAAATTATATATATATAATATATGTGTGTGTGTGTGTGTGTGTGTGTGTGTGTATGTATGTGTGTGTGTGCGTATGTGTGTGTATATCCCTATTTTACAGATGCAATACTGAGCACAGAGGCATCAAACAATTTTCCCAAACTCATACAAATAGTTAGGTATAATAGATATTTCTGGACACCAGATACATATTTGCTATGCACATGTGCCTAAGAGGGAATGCTTCCCTACATTACTCCAGAATACAAAGCTTCTTTCTGCCTTTCTCATCCACAGAATGGAAGACATTTCTTGGGTGAAATACTCCACAGTTATTTCAGTTCTCACTGGTGTGCCTGAATATAAGTTCTATGAGAGCAGGGACCTTGTCAGTCTTATTCACAGTATCTCCAGCCTCTAGAACAAGGCTGGCACATAGTAGATGTGCAAAAGGTTTTTGCTGAATGAATGGATGACTGAGTCTGTGTGGGGTAATGATAGGGCTAAGGATGGGACTCTAAATTCAGGTTTCCTCTGTGGGTTTCACAGTTTACTAGTCTTAAGAGGAGAGTTTTCTAAACTTGCCTTATGATAAAAACCACCTTCAGCATTTGTTAGAAATTACCCATTCCTGTAGATTCTGAGTCAGTGACGTGAAGTGGAGCTGATAAATCTGTTTTTGTTGATATTGCTGCTGCTGGGGTTTTTAACACATGCTTCAGGTCGTTCTAAGCTTAGGAAACCTTGCCCAAAGGATACCATTCTGTCCCTTAGGACATTGCCTCTGTGGTAGACATTTGCAAATTCACCAAGAGTGACAAATAGTGCCTCTGGCACTGCCACTGTCCCTTCCAATGCAATTTGTACATTATGCTGGATTGTAATACAGGCCTTGTACTTCTGCCTCAGCTGACTTGTCTATGGGATACTACGGCTCTCAAACATGTGGAGGAAAGCTTCCATTCACACATTTTGTCCCGCTAACCCTGTCTTTTCTGAGGGTGCATCAATGTCTGCTGAATGGATGAGTGATGGAATAAACACCAACATGGGCAGAACAAGCAAGCCAGGCAGTTGTGAGGAGTGGAAGTGTTTCATAAGCTTCAGTTTTTAGTTGCACATAGTAGCATACAAACAATGGCAAAAAGAATATTAACACGTCCTGTTTCCATTGCTTTCCTTCTGACTTAAAGAGCGTTCCTATAACAGCTGATAATCTCTGGGCCTCAAAATCACTATATATCTTTTTAAAAATATTTTATTTTCCTTAGTTATAATGGAACAGATATGGTGACATTGGTACCCAAAGGATTATTTTAGTCTTACAGATACCTCTCTCTTCCTTATTCTCATTTTTATTCTTCTTTCTTCCCCCAGTCTGAAAATTATGTCCAGAAATCAGTAAAGAACATCAATCTTGGTTGGGATAAATTTAAGTAGCCGGAAATTATAATATCTATGATCCTCCCAGAGTCTAGAACATGATTTCTAAATCTCAACACTATTGACATTTTGAGCCAGATAATTATTTGTGATGGGGAGCTGGCCTGTGCATTATAAAATACTGAGCAGTGTGTCCCTGGCCTCTACCCAGTAGGTGCTAGTAGCAAACCTCCTGATTCTCTATTTATGAGTTATGACAACCAAAAATGTCTCCAGATATTCCTAACTGTCCCCTGGGAATCAAAATAACTCCCAGTTGAGAATCACTAATCTAGAATGATTTTTTAAAACAATGTGCTTTTTAGGCCGGGCGCGGTGGCTCAAGCCTGTAATCCCAGCACTTTGGGAGGCCGAGACGGGCGGATCACGAGGTCAGGAGATCGAGACCATCCTGGCTAACACAGTGAAACCCCGTCTCTACTAAAAAATACAAAAAACTAGCCGGGCGAGGTGGCGGGCGCCTGTAGTCCCAGCTACTCGGAGGCTGAGGCAGGAGAATGGCATAAACCCGGGAGGCGGAGCTTGCAGTGAGCTGAGAACCGGCCACTGCACTCCAGCCCGGGCGACAGAGCGAGACTCCGTCTCAAAAAAAAAAAAAAAAAAAAAAAAAAAAACAATGTGCTTTTTAACAGATTAGTCAATATTTGGTATTTATGTTAAAGGATATATTAATCAAACTTGATTGAACGTCAAACAAAAATATGGACAGAATTTTTTAAAGAAATTGTTGGTTCAAAAGAATCATGACTACCCCCTTTAGATGTGAAGTTCAAGAGATACCAGGCAGAAGCTGAAATGGAATTTTGACATTGCTGAGATTTTACAAAAAAATTCTAAAGGAGGGTGAGCTCGAAGACTAACTAAAATGTCTCACTTTTGGCAAAAACATCCAAAGTGTAATGCACTTTACCAACAGCTTTGCCCTTGGCTTTTTGTCTTGCTTTTTCTTTTTAACTTAAGGGTAGTTCAAGGGTAGTTTTAATCTGTATGTTCCTGGTTCCTATAATCTAAAAATCATCAAAATGCTGTTTTATAAGAGTATCTCGTAAGCTTTGATGTCCAAGAAGCCTGAGGGCCCTTTTTTAATGTGCTTATTTTCTTTTGAACCAGGAAATTGTGTTTTGCCAAGAGCAAATGGAACTTGAGCCTCAAAAGATTTGAATTCCGTTTGAAACACAGAACCCACAAATTCTCTACAGGTTCTCGACTTGATAAAATACATGCTTTCACCTTCCCTCAGACCAAACCTCTGTTGGTTCTACTTTAAATCACCGTTAGCAGAGTCCTATATGCCTAAAGATTTCCCCACGAGAAAAAGGGCAAGGCCGTAAGGCTGAATTCCTGACACAACACTATTTTTAGTTGGACTTATCATCAAAATGCTCTACAAGGTAAGAGAAGAGAAGTTAAACGAGAAGACATAAAAGGTGAGAGATTCAACTAAGTAATGTGTCCTTTGACTTTCCCCAGGACCAAATCCAGCAAACAAGAGATTACATCAAAGTTAAATTGTTTACATATTAGATGACCTGTTCATTTTTTTCCTTACCATTGATTTCCACAGTACAAAAATATTATTTCAGTGGCAAGGATGTAAACCTTATTCATAACAGGATTTCAACCACATCCTGAGAACGAAGCATCTCCTCAGATAGTGTGCTCTCATTTATATCGAAGACATGCTGGTTTTATTTGTCAGTGTTTGTTGAGAGGTCACAATATCAGGAAGCAGGAGATGGCTCATCAAAGCCTCTCTGCGAGCCCCTACTACTCATCAATTAGACAGCACCTTGTTTTTAACATCGGGGCGGAAATGCATCTCCCCTGACCCATTGTTAGAAACTTCCTTCTGTCTTTAAGTTTTTTGGAAGGGACACTCAGGACTCGACTTCTTTTTTCCAATAGGTAATTGTCACTAATTAATGCTCCTGCTGCATACAAGAATGTGGACCTGTGACCCCGAGTAATCTGGGTCTGTATCTCTGGCTTTGGAGCAAGGACACTCTAATCTCCTGACTCTAACCGTGGGGGCCCAGGTCAGAGACACAAGACTTCCCGCTGGGTTCCTGAGCAGGCCTCACTCTGCTTCAAAGCCAGTGAGTTCAGTAGGGCAGCCTGACTTCAAGGAGAATATGGCATCTGGCCAGTGAATACCTTCTGAGGTGAGATGTTTTCTCTGAAGGTCTGGAGATCTTTCTGCAGAAACCAGGGTCTCTAGCTTTACTCATTCCACATTCATTTACTGGGTACCTGTTCTGTGCCAGTCTCTCACCTAGGCACAGAGGATAAAATGAGTAAAACAAAGTCCCTTCTGCTGACAAGGAACTAGAATAATAACTTTAGAACTAGACTCATTCTTAGTCCCTTGTTAAAATACCCTTTAATGCATAACTAGACAAGGTGGTCTTATGTTCCTTCTTTTAGATCTAATTTTTTTAATGGTGCTTGTTATTTTCTCTTTAATAAATGAGTTCACATATGCCTTAATTCATCTCATTTCTCCATAAGATTCTTCATTCACTTTCCCTCCCTTCTCCTCTCCTCTCTTTCTTTTCTTTCTGTCTCTCTCTCTCATCACTTTCCCACACACACAAACTAAAGCATGGGAATTTCTGACGAGCATAAGACTCAGAATGACTCCAGGATAAAAATATATCTCTTTCCCATACTCTTAACAAAATACTAGATTACTAAGGATGCCTGTCCAAAATTCCTCCCTCACTTAAACAGAGCTTTATATTTTCCTTTTCCTCTAGTGAATATCTTTCTCCAAAACTGAGACTAGCAACTACCCTTGTGCATATACACCACTGGAAGAATTTCAAATCAATAAAAATGGTATAAACAAATGCCCAACATTAAAAAACAATAAGGAAACTCTGAACTTCAAAATAGATAAACAAAAGGCTACTCGTTTGTAAAATAGTCTTCATATTACAAATGTTGGATTCCTTTGAATAAATCTGACCCGTATTCCTTTTTAAATGTTTATGGCTGCTTGATTTCCATGGTTCAAGAACCTATCACTACTAAAGAAATAAGGTACAACCATGTATTATGTAATTAAACAGGCCTAAGTGATAGAAACAAATCTACCAGGTAATAAGTAGTGAGCTCTGCACAACTCTTTAAAAAAAAAAAAGACGACCTCTCACTATGTAGCCCAGGCTGGTCTCAAACTCCTGGCCTCCTCCTGTCTCAGCTTCCTGGGCAGCTGGGATAAAAGACATGAGCCCACACACCCAGTTAAGCTCTGCACACCTCTTTTTGGGTTATACTGATAGTGCATTCACTTTGGGAAGACAGCACAGCACAGCACATAGAAAGACTCAAGCTGGGCTGCTAAGTTCAAGTCCTTCTCCTCCACCAAGCTGAGCAAGTTATCCAATATTGTCTTTGCCTCCATTTTTTTATCTGTAAAAGGGGGTTAATAACCATATATTAGATGAGTTCACATCTCTAAAGCTTCTAGAAAGTTTCTAGCCCATAGTAAGCACTACACAAGTGTAAATACTAATACACGTTTATAAAACACATAGGCTCACACAAATATATGACCCTATACTTAAACAAAGGAAAAGCAGACTAGAGAGATGTTAGAAATAGTTAAATTGGCTAACTTTCTCAGTACACCTTGTACCCACCACTTTCACGTCTCCTCTAGCCAACTATATAGTTATTAACACAAGAACCCTGTCTTATTCATCACAGTATCACCCATAGGGCCTGAGACAGTGCTTACACAGAAATGGCCCTTGATAAACATGGGCTGAATGAATGAACACGTGAATTTGTTACTTTACTCTGAGAACTAAATTAAAAGTTATTTCTACTAGCATTTTTAACACAAGCACTATTGAGATTACTTATATATTAGTAGTGAAATGTTTGCTTTATTCATTTGATTGCAAAACTTATAATGAACTCAGTGAGCCTTGTTCACCTTTTTCTACATGTTGAAATTTTTAAAAATCCATAAGATTACCCCTCATACACACACACCTCCAAGTATCCAGAGATGGACCTACTTCATACCATTATATTCATAATCCAATTATTTCTAGAAATCCCATTGATTTCAGGGAACCTTATTTGATAGCCAGGAGGCATTCCACAGGCATCTTAAAGGACATTGTTGGTTTTCATTTTGTTTTGTTTTGTTTTGTTTGTTTTGTCTTCAATTGCAATTCAAACAACGAATCCTCCAAAGATGGTTACCCTCACTCTACAAAAGTGCTGAGTTAATATTAGTTCTTTCAAATAAATTCAAGCATTTCTTGGACTAGATACCATCAACTTTAATTTTCTTTTTCTCACATAAATGTTAACCAAGAACTAAACGATAATTTCCTTCTGTCACACAGCAATTCCACTGTGGTGGAACAAAGTGTTATCTCAAGTTTCACAGAGCAATTGTTCAATCATTCCTGTTGGTGGCTCCTTTCCAAATCTTTGAGAATGGCCCAGCCAGCCAGCCCTTGAAACTGGGAGGGGGAAGCAGAGGGGGAGTTGCTGTCAGTCAAGAGCTCAGCTCTGTGGCCTACTGGCTGATTCTCCCCCAGGAGCGTCTCCTGCCCATGAGGACAACACGCAAAGCATGCTGCCTGCTTGAGGACAATTGCTGGGAAACCTCTAAATCTTGAACTTGTGCAGAGGGGGCATGGAGGTATCAAGGAAAGCTTCATCTCACCCTGTCTTCTTTTTTTTTTTTTTTTTTTTTTTTTTGAGACGGAGTCTTGCTCTGTTGCCCAGGCTGGAGTGCAGTGGCCGGATCTCAGCTCACTGCAAGCTCCGCCTCCTGGGTTCAGGCCATTCTCCTGCCTCAGCCTCCCGAGTAGCTGGGACTACAGGCACCCGCCGCCTCGCCCGGCTAGTTTTTTTTTTGTATTTTTAGTAGAGATGGGGTTTCACCGTGTTAGCCAGGATGGTCTCGATCTCCTGACCTCGTGATCCGCCCGTCTCGGCCTCCCAAAGTGCTGGGATTACAGGCTTGAGCCACCGCGCCTGGCCTATCTCACCCTATCTTGATGAATTAAGTTCTCACGAAGTTTGGGGAAGAAAAGAGGGGACTCAGAGAAAGAAATTTATTCCTTAGAGTTTTTTTGTTTTGGTTTTCATTTTGTTTTTTGGTTTTTTTTTTTTTTTTTTTTGGCTGGAGTCTTGCTCTGTTGCCCAGGCTGGAGTACAGTGGCACGATCTTGGCTCACTGCAACCTCCGCCTCCTGGGTTAAGCGATTCTCCTGCCTCAGCTTCCCAAGTAGCTGGGATTACGAGGCACCTGCCACCACACCTAATTTTTGTATTTTTTTAGTAGAGATGGTGTTTTTCCATGTTGGCAAGGCTGGTTTCAAACTCCTGACCTCAGGTGATGCACCAGCCTCGGCCTCTCAAAGTGCTGGGATTAGAGGCATGAGCCACTGCACTCGGCCAATTTATTCCTTATAGTTAAAAAGCAGTAACAAAGATTTCGGCTTCACTGAAAGAAAACATTGTTCGACCTACACTACCTACCTCCTGCTAAAAATCATCTACAAAGCCACCCTTTAGAGTTGGGTCAATTAATCTTTCTAGATAGATTGCTCAAAGAGGAAGGGGAACTCTGATACATGTTTTCCTACCAACTTCCACATACAGATGAAGGTTTGTTGAACCTCAGATGCATAGAGCTCTGAGTCCATTTATGATATCAAATCTGTTTGTAACATAAATCAGCCAAATGTTGGAATTAAAATGAGTATAGAATAGCTTAAAGTTAATAATCAGTTCTATTCTCCAATTCCTTGTAAGTCCTGAAAGTTTATGACACAACAGAAACTAGGGTTATATCTCTATGTTCATTGTATTTTCTTCGCCCTCCCACAAAACTTGGAGCAATTAGTCAAACCCAGTATATTTTTCTAAGATGTGGGAGTGGCTTTGTAGAAGAACGGCTTTCCCCCTCACAAAAAAAGTCTAGACTTCTTCTATTAAAAGATAAAGAAAATTAAAAGACCCCTAACAGAGGTAGGACCACAGGTTATTTTTTATTATGTATTTCTATATTTTTATAGCCTTACAATCAAAGTAAATCATTTGCATAATGAATATTTATGTGTTTGTGAATGTTCATGTGCACTCAGCAGGAGTCTTGACCTGACTTCAATGTTTACGTAAATCACCCGTGAATGTTGTTAAAACGCAGATTCTGGTTCAGTAGGTCTGAGATGGGCCTAAGAGTCTGCATTTTTAACAGGCTCCTAGGTTACTGGTCCATAGACTATATTTTGAGTGGCAAAGTATACTGTATAGTACTTATCTGATTAAAAGCTCCACTAGGTGTCTTCTTTCCTTCCAGTCCAAAGTTAAGACACTTGACCCCACCACTTCAGAGCAACAACCAAAAGCAGAGTAAGAGAAAAGCTGACATCGCTTATAAAACTTGGTCGGCAGTGTCTTTGGTTTTCCTCTTCTTTGAGCAACTTTGGTCTATAAAGACTTGTCCCCTACCTCATATTGCAAGAATCTAGCAGCTAAAGGGAGGGGCAGGATTATAAAGGGAGAAAATTTCATATTGAAAATTGTTTTAGCCAAAGAATGGGTAGCCCACCTGCCATCAGTCTATACCGACCATTTAGAACCATGAAAAGAGTTCCAGGCCCTGAACTCCTGAGCCTTGACCAGCCCTGGGACACTTCTTGGAACAACTGTCTCCCCTCTCCTGTCTCAGGTGAGTGGATTTTTATTCTTCATAACCTTGGCTCCTCAACCCTCAGCTCCTTTGCACTGAGCTCTTTCCAAGCTTTCTCCTCCTTCATAGCTCCCAGGCAGACCCTAGACTTTTCCTTTCCTCCTTAAGCCTTTTTGTCTTCCCTTTCAGTGCCATCAAAATGAGATCACAACTTCAGATCTGTCATTGCATCTAGTCCCAATATGAGGCCATGGCATATGGTTAATCCCATGTTAGAAACAAAGACATTTCCACATAAAAATAATAAGTGACTTGTCTAGGAAGGCCCAACAAATAGGTGACAAGGCGAGTCTGAACCACACACACACACACACACACACACACACACACACTTCCTTTCCTTTACTCCCACTAGCCCTTCATATCTCAAATGAAGCATCCATTTCTTAAGTGTGGCAGTGTGGACTAAGTTGGTGAGATGGGGAACTGTAGGTGAGTACATATGGCTTTAACAGAGAATAGCAGGAAGACAAGGACAAGAAAGGAGACAAATTGGGAATGGGGAGACCACCTCAGTGCATGGCATGGTCTTGAGCACCATATCAGTGTGAATGTTCACCATCATCCAAAAGGACAGGGACTTACTGAAGGCATTAGGCATCAACCTGGACAAAGACTGTCGTGGAGCAGGAGTGAGGGGGGCCCAAGAGTACAAAGAAACCAGATTATATTTCATAACGGCCCAGTAGCTCTTTATATAATTTGTCACTTCAGTTCACTTTATCAAAAATAGAAAAAAATAGGCCGGGCAGTGGCTCACACCTGTAATCCCAGCACTTTGGGAGGCTATGGGGGGTGGATCACGAGGTCAAGAGATGGAGACCATCCTGGCCAACATGGTGAAACCCTGTCTCTATTAAAAATACAAAAAAATTAGCTGGGCATGGTGGCGCATGCCTGTAGTCCCAGCTACTTGGGAGGCTGAGGCAGAAGAATTGCTTGAACCCAGGAGACAGAGGTTGCAGTGAGCGGAGATCTCACCACTGCACTCCAGCCTCATGACAGAGTAAGACTCCATCTCAAAAATAAATAAATAAATAAATAAATAAATAAATAAATAAATAAATAAATAAAAAACACACAGCTGATAACACTGGGTCGTTAAACAACAACTAATAAATTTCACTATAGCTTACACCCACCTAAAAAAATCAGAATAATTCTGGTTTAGTAACATTAATTTGTCTTTTGCTTCCCCACTGTATGTGAGACATAGAGTATGAATCAATTAAAAATTTGCTCAGTGAGTATTAGTAATTAAAAAATAAATGAGGCCGGGCGCGGTGGCTCACGCCTGTAATCCCAGCACTTTGGGAGGCCGAGACGAGCGGATCACGAGGTCAGGAGATCGAGACCATCCTGGCGAACACGGTGAAACCCCGTCTCTACTAAAAATACAAAAAAATTAGCCGGGTGTGGTGTCGGGAGCCTGTAGTCCCAGCTACTCAGGAGGCTGAGGCAGGAGAATGGCAAAAACCCGGGGGGCGGAGCTTGCAGTGAGCCGAGATTGCGCCACTGCACTCCAGTCTGGGCGACAGAGTGAGACTCCGTCTCAAAAATAAATAAATAAATAAATAAATAAATAAATAAGCATTTCTCAAAGAAGATAGTAAAATCTAACACAAACTATAAAGTAGGCATTATACTTAAAAGCCACCGTCCTCTAAGAAAAAAGATAGCTGTTTCTTCTACTTAGTAGCAGCATTTTGTTGAAGCTGGTCATCTCTCATCTAAACATAAAAAAAAATGGCAGTCTTTTCCAGTTAAGAGAAACAGCTATAAAAACCAAACCAGATTCAAGCCAACAGCTACTGGCCTGCAAAATATGGTGGCATTTTCACAGTTAATTTTGCTGCCATTTGTGCCTGAATTTATCGTGGTTTTGAAAAAGTAAATCGAGAGGCTAACACAGCCCTCACTCCGGGTGCACCGGCCGCAGCGCATCCCCAGTCGGGCTGGATATTTAGTGCCGCTGTGCTGAGAAGGCCGAGGAGAGAGCCAGGGGAGGGATTACTGCTCGGTGCTGCCCATAAATCAACTGCAGCACGTCACACAGCTCCACATCCCACAAATAAGGCTGGGCTGGAGAGGTGTCACCACTACACAAAAGGAAGGAGAGCCCTGGATGGCTTTGCCCACCTGGCCCTTCCCGTCCTGCGTGCTCGTGAAGCAGGGAGGCACCTCAAGGTTTTGCTGTCACTCTTCTCCCCTCACTGTCTCTTTCCTCCCTTCACCTGAGGAGAAGACTGGGCCCCAGGTATCCAGTGATTTTTAACAAAGGCAGGTCACCACCGAGCCTTAATTCCAAAGTCCCTTCTCACTTGCTAGTTAACCACACAGCCCTTACCTTGTTGATTGGGCTTCCTCCCGAACCGAAGACGATAAATCAAGTGTCTCCTCCACCCCCAGGGTGCAGTGACTACCAAATAAATATCTGGACAGCCCTACTCTCCCCTTCTGCCCAAGAATTTTCCTCAGACTATGAAAATCAGGGTTTTTTAAATATTATTTATAAAAACAAACTTGCCTTCCTTTTTAAAACTCACACCACCCTGTAGGAGGTGCTAGTCATAAATGTGCAGAGGCTGAGAACTGTTCGCCCCAAGGGCCAAAATGAAAAACAGCACCCTGGTGTCCCCCTGCGGAACCAGGCCTGCATGTTCTAAGACAGCCATCAACACGATTCCTGAAAACAATAGCGGCTTCTTGTTTAAAATGGAACTGCACCTGCTAGAATATCGTGTCAACAAACAATTGCTTTGTTTTTCGTATTAGCCATCCGAGCCGAAGCAATGGGACTTCCTGAAGTGCATACTGGAAGGCTTATTCTTAGAAGGGGACAGAATTCTCATTTTAACACAAGGCTCAGAGGGCCAGAGTGATGGTCATCTTCCTTCCTTCTTTTGTACTCCCCTGTGTTCATCTTATTTGGTTTTCAACAGGTTTATTCCCATTGCAACCCTCTGGCTTCCAATGCCCATAATGCCATATTTGGCAAATACATTCATTTCTGCTTCCTCTCCGTTAATGACGAAGGCCTTTAATTGCTCTTCCACCATTCTTTTTTTTTTTTTTTTTTTTTTTTTTTTTTTTTTTTTTTTTTGAGACAGAGTTTCTTGCTCTTGTTGCCCAGGCTGGAGTGCAATGGCGCGATCTCAGCTCACTGCAACCTCCACCTCCCAGGTTCGAGCAATTCTCCTGCCTCAGCCTCCTGAGTAGCTGGGACTACAGGCGCCCGCCACCTCGCCCGTCTAGTTTTTTGTGTTTTTAGTAGAGACGGGGTTTCACCGTGTTAGCCAGGATGGTCTCGATCTCCTGACCTCGTGATCCGCCCAGTCTCGGCCTCCCAAAGTGCTAGGATTACAGGCTTGAGCCACCACGCCCGGCTCTTCCACCATTTCAAACAGTTCTCAGAAGCTTCTTCCCTCCTCTGTTGAAAGAATTGGGATGAAGCCTGATGAAAATTCTTTGCCAAATGTTCAATCATTGCTAAATCACTCTGCTCTTTCATTTTAGTCATCTAATTATGATGTCTGCTTCTAGTTTTTCTATTGCCCTTTGAAGCTTATCTGTTGAACAAATTGGGACACTTTTAAAAGGAGTTATTTTGGTAAAATAAGGTGCTTGATTCTGATTAAAAAGTATTCTAAGTAATTCAGCCAAGGTTGTCTCCATGGGCTCAGGAAGTAACCACAGCCAAAATACCCTAGTGAGGGCAGAATATGAGAGGCCGATAATACCTATTATTACCTTTATCAAGGTGCAGCCAGGCACCAGGCTCCTGGGAGCAAGCAAAGGGCCAGGCCTCCGACACCACAGATTCTAATGCAACCAGAGCTAGTGATAAGTACTCAACAAGGAATTGAGATCTAGTTTTTTTAAAGTGTCTTTGTTTTCTTGTCTGTAAAATAGAAGGAGATAGAAGACTAAACACTAGGATTTTATGCCATTTTGAAAACGAAAACATAGCATGAGAAATATTGCCTGATATATGAAAAAGAATGCAGGGCTTAAAGTCTAGATTCAAAGAGCTCTGTGGTCTTAAGAAAATCACTTTACCTCTCTGAGCCTGATATTTCTAATCAATAAAGTGAGGCTGTGAGGCCAGCTGCTCTCCAATTTCCCTTGCTGCTTAGAAAGCCTAAGATGTCTACTCTAGCTAAAAAAAAAAGAAAAAAAAAAAAAAAAAAAACCTTGTAAAGAATTTAAAAGAGATAAGAATTTTCTGGTATATCAGCTAGTGTTGGTGAATTTTCCTGTTAATTTGAAACTGTGCTCTATTTCACGTTTCTTAACCTCTTAATTGAGAATTTACATAACTTGTCAGTGTGTCACTATCCTAGTCTATAGAATGGACATATTAATAGCACCTGCCTCATTGAGTGATTGTGAGGACCAAGTACACTACTACATGTCTTCAGAATAATGCTTGGCATGCAGAAAATACTCCAAAAATGTAAGCAACTAGTAGTCATAATAGTAGTAGTAGTTGTTGTAGAATAGCTCTTTGATTCGATTGTTTATACATGTTTTCAAAAAATAAACAATCTGGCCAGGCATGGTGGCTCACACCTGTAATTCCAGCACTTTGGGAGGCCAAGGCAGGCAGATTACCTGAGGTCAGGAGTTCAAGACCAGCCTGGCCAACATGGTGAAGCCCCGTCTCCACTAAAAACACAAAAATTAGCTGGGCCTGGTGGTGCGCGTCTGTGATCCCAGCTACTCTGGAGGCTGAAGCAGGAGAATTGCTTGAACCTGGCGGGTGGAGGTTGCAGTGAGCTGAGATCGTGCCACTGCACTCCAGCCTGGGCCATAGAGTGAGACTCCGTCTCAAAAATAAATAAATAAACAAACAAGCTAAGGTAGGAGTTGTTTTTGTAACCTCCTCAAACTGTAAATAAATAGGTGCCCAGAACATCTGTGGTGTTAGCGCTGCACTGTCACTGTCAGCCCTCACCATTACTGCATCATTGACAGGAGAGGTAAGGCAAAACCCTATAAAAAGAAGAAAAATGTCCTTATGACTCCAATCAAGAAACAAGACATGAGATAAAACATTGGCCATCAAGTTTAAAAGATGATAATCTGTATTTTAAGCACTCCAAACTCTCTTTCTTCATACTAAATATTTTGAACTGTCACCCAGATGCCAACAGAGGTCAGTTTGTTTGATTGTTTTTTGAGAAGGAGTTTCACTCCTGTTGCCCAGGCTGGAGTGCAGTGGTGCGATCTCGGCTCACTGCAACCTCCACCTCCTGGATTCCAGTGATTCACCTGCCTCAGCCTCCCGAGTAGCTGGGATTACAGGCACCCGCCACCATGCCCAGCTAATTTTTTTGTATTTTTAGTAGAGACAGGGTTTCACCATGTTGGCCAAGCTGGTCTTGAAATCCTGAACTCCTGAACTCAGGTGATCTGCCCCCCTAGGACTCCCAAAGCGCTGAGATTACAAGGTGTGAACCACCGTGCCCAGCCACCAACATAATCTAAACAAAAGGAGTTAGACTAGCATCACTTCCAGCCATTGGACTCCATGTAGCTAAGACCCCACTTACTTTGGGCCATACGCTACAAAGAGAATATTTTCAGAGTGACAAGAGTAGATGGTTCTGCGCCTGATACTATTTGTGGTGCCCACTCAAATAGATCTCATAAAACATCAACTTCCACCTATAGGCAAAGGTTATATCACGTATTCTTGAGACACTTTCGTGAGAATGCATAAGTTAGCTAAAATCAGTGTGAGTTAATCTGATTAAATGACTTCTCTTTTATTGTGTGCCTGGCACTGTGTTGGCACCAGAGTTTCAAAGATAAGATAAAACTCTCATGAAACCAAGCCATACTCTTGAGAACTCTCAGATAGTATAACACAGCAGGTAAGTGCAGAGGCTCTGGGGTCAGACTGTCCAGGTCATGGTTGCTAGAAGGAGGAAAGACAGGTAATTCATAAAAAAAAAAAAAAAAAAAAATTCCACTTCACAGTCTTTTCCCAGCTCAGCTCTGCTTTCAGGTAGAGATTTACTGAAAAGAAGATCAGATGAAAAGAGTAAGTCAGAGCTTCTGCAAGCCAGAACACTTCTTTAGTATACTTCTGTGACACAGAACTAGGAGGGAAATCGCACAAAGAAGGGATCATTGAGATTTGTCAAGTTACAGTTCAGATTAGATGTGAAGCCCCTTACCTGGACTCTCCATTATCAGATGGTGCAGTCAATGCCGTCCTAATTAACTGTTTGCATTCTCAACACCTGCTCATTCTACATTGAACCTAGGTAATCTACATGTAAACCCCAATGACCATTGATGATTTGTGCAAACTGACAAAAATAATACGGAAAATGTGTAATGGTTGCAGCAATCAAAACCTGCCCTTATTCATGTATTCTAGTTCAATGTGCTCTCTTACTAAATGATAATGCTTCACAATAATACGATTAAGTATTATCGAAGAACGATAATTTTCCAAAACTACAAAAGTTTCACTGAACAAGCAATTAATCAATTCTAGGAGTTCTATGATTTATATACAAATAAATAAAAAGCCAGTAACAACCCAAATTCTCATCCTATAAAAAATACAGATTAATGTTTGAAATATTTATTGAGTCTATGGCCATACCACTGTCTACAGCCATGCCATCCTGAACGTGCCCAATCTCATCTGAAATATTTGTTGAACTATTTTTATTTGGAGGATTGTGGTTTGCATTTTTCTAGACACACAAATGGGGAATTAGGATGATTTGGAGCCATTTATAAGTTCATAAAGTTTAATTCTCCTCTACTAACCCTACTTGTCCCTTTAAAAAAAAAATCAGGCTGGGCGCGGTGGCTCAAGCCTGTAATCCCAGCACTTTGGGAGGCCGAGACGGGCGGATCATGAGGTCAGGAGATCGAGACCATCCTGGCTAACACGGTGAAACCCCGTCTCTACTAAAAAATACAAAAAAAAACTAGCCGGGCGAGGTGGTGGCGCCTGTAGTCCCAGCTACTCGGGAGGCTGAGGCAGGAGAATGGCGGGAACCTGGGAGGCGGAGCTTGCAGTGAGCTGAGATCCGGCCACTGCACTCCAGCCTGGGTGACAGAGCAAGACTCCGTCTCAAAAAAAAAAAAAAAAAAAAAAAAAAAAAATCATCCAGAAACAAAAAAACAAAAGCACCAACTTTTAGACAGATAAAATGCTGTCTAAAAACAGCTCTCCTAAAATACACACACACACACATACGCTGGTTTTCCTCTGATCTTTCCTCTAGTGTAACAAAAAAGTTATTCCTTAACATATTTCCCACCTCCTTTCTTCATGCCTTCTCATTGCTTTCCCAAGCTGCTCATTCCAACAATGCCTTTAACTCTGATGACTCTTATTAAACACGACTACTTAATTACCATCAATCTATTATGCTATGTACTTCACCCTCCACTGACACATCTGATCCCATTATGTGCCTGACCTTTAACGGTCATCAAATCAAAGTCATTCTGGTCAGTTCAGTCTGGGCCTGACACATGCCCAGGTCACACAGATGAAGGCGCAGGGGCCTAGCATACCACGTTACCCTGCCCTTCACTTAACACCTTTGTCAATAGAATTTCACAACTGGGAAACTGCCAGGTTTCTCCCTGGCTTGAATAAAACGCCCCTCCTTTTACAGAAAGCTGAAATAAATAATTACACACATGCTGACCAGAACCGGCTTTTATGTAATTGGTGCCTCTCTACCAGCATGACACACTGCCCTCTTGGATGTTTATGCTGAAAAATCTTTGGTTGGAAAGTGAGAATTTATTGTGCAGCCTTCTAGAATATGCCCAGCACTCCACACTGGCTGAAAGTCCCCTAAAGATATAAGAGAGATAGAAAGAAGAGTTGAGGATGGCCACAGCAACACCACCAAGTGAGTGGCCGCCTTCCACTGAAAGGCCAATCCACAGAAGCGTTCTGGGTTCACAGACTTGTGTGCTACCCTCTGATCGGAACAGCCGTTTGGGCTGCTCTATCTCAAAGCTGCATGCTGAGAAACACTCCCACTCAACCTAATGAGACAGCTATTTAGAAAAGAGGCTCTTCCTGGCTAGTAGGGCCTGGTCATTGTTATTCACCCATAGGCCTTCCCTGGTGGTGAACATGGAACTGTTTTCCCAGACCAAACATGGACCCTCCCTCGAGGTAGCCAGACACACTGTCTGGTGTGCACAAACATTTTGACTTCTGACTGGACAGCTAGACCTGGCAGTGTCTTCCCCTTGCTTTACTTTACTAATGCGTGTGTATTTTTACCAGCCCCTCTGGGAACACTGCCCTGCTTTATGGCAACTTGTCACTGACAAGGAATTTCTCATCAAGATTGAAATCTCTGACCATCCCCAAAGCTCCCAACCCTTCTGAGTTTCAGAGCTCAGGACAAGGAGATTTGTCCTTGAAAAAAAAAAAAAAAAAGAAAGAAAAAGAAAAGAAAACTGGCTTTAGGAAGCAGCATTGCGGTTTTTTCACGGCTGTGATGAACGAAAATGCACCCACAGTTGCCCAAAGGCAATTATTAACATTTGGCATGTGAAAAATTAATAGTGAGATTTATTTCTTAGAAGAACAATGTTTTTGCTTAGTTTTTTTTAAATTTCTAGATTCTCTGTTTTCCAATGGAGTGTGTATTACTTTATTCTTTTTATCCCACCTCCTCTAAAATATACCAATCTGAGATGATGAAATACATCACCCATTTAGCTCCCTCTTCTCACTCTCATTCCTGACAGGTTAAAGCTGTTTTCACAACAGTTTTCTCTTTTTGCCAGGCTCTTAAGCATTGCCTATTATTAATACATACCAAATGTACTTAAAAGTCTTAACATAGGGCCCATAAAGCAACACAACCCGCTAATAATTGTATCAGCCATCGGGTTGAAACAAGTTCAGTTCCCTGAAAAATAAGAAGTTTCACTGTGTAAGAAATAGGAACACAAATAATAAATCAGAAAAAAAGACTTCAATCCAATTATCATCTTTCATCTGAAAGACTGAAATTCACAGTATTTCCACAAATCACTTCACTTGCTATTAAATGTCTTCCAAAAGACTCTAAATGTCTTCTGAATTGAAGTTAATTGTTAGGGATGGATACGCTCAGGTGATCTATCATTAGGCCCAGTAAAAATATTTGGCAATGTGAGCTTCACTTCCACCTGAGAATCTCAAGGCAGTTGACCAGCAATCAGAGATTATTCCCACATTAGGAGAGATGATCAGAAGTACAGATCCTACAGTAAATACAAACCTCCCATTTCAGACTCAACTCAAATTTATTACCAAAGAAATTACCCATCCAAAAACTGGCATGTTGAAAATATGGCATAAGCTATTATTTGGTATGTAACTTTTTATATTACAACCATTTATCACTTTTATTTCCAAAAACTCATTTTGTTCAAAAGTTTCCTTATGTAAGTGATGGTTGTGAAGGCGCAAAAATATCTCTAACATTTTCCTGAGATTTTTCTTTGTTTAAAATTGAGTACCAGAAAGAATTCAGATAAGCATGACATAGGACTGGTGTGTTTATGACAACAGCTGTATCTGTTTCCATTTGTGGTGTAACTTATCCTCACCCTCCTAAACCTGAAGACCCATCTCTATTTTGATTGACAAATGTATACTAGAGGAATTCCCATGGTAATATGTACACTATGTAAATTTCTCTATATCTGACTTGCATAAACAGACTTTGTCCAATTAAAGAGTTAATAATAATTGAGCGGGGCTTGGGAGCAGAAATACCCTGTTGCTTTAACATATTATTTGCCCTCGAAATAGCTAATACAAAATTTAATTCATAAAGTCTTAAGAAATGTCACATTTGTATCTATTCCTCTCTCTCTCACTCAACAAAAAAAGCCTCGCCTGATCTCGTTAGATCACTGAGATGAACTAGCCGGTGGTGAGTAGCTCAGAGGTTTGGTTTGCCCAGGGCCTGACCTCCACATCAGCCTTCCTCTCCCTCAGGATAACAACAGTTTCAAGTTTTAAAGGATTGAGCAGCCTAGCTTTTTTCCCTACACTTAAAACACACCTGGCTTCTAGGAACAGTCTTCAGAGTTTCATCCTTTACTTGATTATCTCAGCAATGTTGGAGGCCTCAAATTTCCTGGATGTCTTTTCTCTGCTCCTTGACAATCCCATGTGAATTTTAAGATTTCTTGTCTCTCTTTTTTTCTCTTTCATCTTATCCCTGCTTCTCTTTTTCCCAAACTCTCAAATAAGTGGGGTTTTCCCTTTCTCGGTTCTTAATATGTCTCCATAAACATCTTGCCCTAGTGAGTACACACGCGTGCACAAACACACATAACAATGCTCTCTGAGGGTTATGTGAATGCTCAATGTGTCACTAAAATTGCTGATGTCGGTCTGTATTTGTAATACCTTGAAGAAGGATCAATCAATTAATCATTTTAAGTTCTGCTTAAAACAAATTGTGGCAGTCAAAAAAGTGATGCACAACCCCTTAAACAATGCTAATGTATTCTTGTGAAAGGATCCAATTGACAGTTTTACGAGACTGGAGTCTAGTGAAAGCAGGTGTACACGGCCCAGCAAAAATGGCACTATGTCGTGAGGTTTGAAGGGAGATGCGAAAGTCATTTTATGTGGTTAGCCTCTGCAGAGCCTCAGAGCAATGAGGCAGCAGCGAAAAGCCAACTGCTGCCAAGATACAAGCACAGCTATTATACTTCTCGCTATTCACATGATCATACCTGAAACTGATACGGAGTGACGTTACCCAACAGCTTAATTAATGCTTTTCTACACTGCATTAAATACACATTGGCATAAGTCAAGCAAAGGAAAAATACTTAAATGGATTCTTACATTGAATTACATATATGCTGTACTTTAATCAGAAATGAACATGTTATTTTTGAAATAAAATCTAAAATTGTTATTCCTTACACAAGGAAAAAAAATCAGCATTGCAATCTAAATCTAAATTGGAATATAATTTTGAATTTCTAGTAATAATGGATTCTTAGGGCAGCATTTGAAGCTAAACTCTTAGAAGCAAATAAAATAATTGATACTTCTTCTCTGGTCCACAACACCTTTTTATTTTTTTGTCTTCTGCTCTGTTTTAGACCAGCCTTTGTTCTTCTTAATTTTAACTTGTGAGATAAACTCACATAAACGGCCTTTACCATAAAGCACGTTTATAAACAAGGGCCATTAGGAAATCAGGAAAGAGGACAAGAATTAACTTACAGTTATGTGAGGGAGTGGATAAAGTTGCGATTTACACTGCAGATTTGAGCAGTGCTGTGGTCAGATCACAGGTGAAGCAGCGGGCCTCAAGCCTGCCTGTGCAAACATAAAGTCAGAGTCGGAGAATTTAAGATGCACCGGCTATTTTGCAAGAGCTCAGGAAGATGCTGTACATATCAAAGAGCACTCCCAGAGAGAACTTCAACCCTTTAGCCAGGGTCTCTACCAAGAATAGTGTCGCCTGCCACCTGTGAAACTTTGAGACAGACACCTCTGCGTCTCTGAGCCAGAATTCCCACTTCTTGGTGTTCAGCTCCAACTGCTGGTTTTACACCTGCTGTGGGGAAAGCCTCAAATATCTTAGCCACATTTGGAAGTAGTTCATTAAAGAGGTTCTAAATGCCTATTTTTAAAAATATTTTTAGAACACTCAAGAGTTTTATAGCACAGGAGAGGCCTATAAAAGAAAAGTACTTTGCTAACAGTATATGGAAGGAAATTTTTCAAATTAATTTTTAGTGCACATTGTTGCTTCTGAGAGTTTTTGTTTAATTTTTATAGTGTTAGAGGTTACACTCATCATTTTATTAAGAGATTCAATTAGGTTTAACATTTATGGAGTGCCTTTCCTTGGCAGGCTTCTTGGCTGAGGATTCAAGGATGAATTAGAAGTGACCCTATATAGGAAGCTTGTGGTGTGGCGAGACACACACAGCTATCTATATACATCATCAAGGTACAAACAAGGCTCCAAAGCATCTCAGGGGAGGGAACAATTCTTTTCCATGGTGCAGTGGGAATTCAGGGGCTATGCTGAAAATGCAGTCCAGCAATGTATCAAAGAAGTGGTAACAAGTTCTCTGGGTCTTAAAGGATGATTCAGAGTTTTCAAGAAAGAGCTCAGGGGGAGGAGCATTCCCGGTCCAAGTTAGAGATACGGCATGTGCAAAGGCCCAGAGGCCAGGAAGCACAGGTGCTCTTGCAGATTAGAAAGTCAGCTATTGGGCCCTGAGGAGCAGAATTCAGAGTGGAGAAATTTGAGGCATTCATTTTTGGCCACTCCACTTTGATAAACATCCTATACCAGGCAAACTTTGGCTTACTAGAGTACCTCTCAAGCAATATGCTGAAGCTAAGTAGATTTCCATGGTGTTTGACTTCCCAAAGAACTCAAAGCACTTAATAAAGAACACCATCCCATCCCATCCCCTCCCTTCCCTCATCTCAGTGTCTTGCTCCTGCTTGAAATTTTTTTTTTTTAATCTCTAAAGATAGCCATTGGAAGAGGAGGAAAAGAAGGATATAAAAGTTATGGTATATATACAATGTTTACATAAAATAAATATATGCATTTTACATTTTAAAAATGTCTATAAATACAAGATTTATATATTTGCCAACATCATAATACCATGCAGACAATGTGGTTTTGTAATAGAACACAAGTGTGAGGCCGGGCGCGGTGGCTCAAGCCTGTAATCCCAGCACTTTGGGAGGCCGAGACGGGTGGATCGCGAGGTCAGGAGATCGAGACCATCCTGGCTAACACGGCGAAACCCCGTCTCTACTAAAAAATACAAAAAACTAGCCGGGCGAGTTGGCGGGTGCCTGTAGTCCCAGCTACTTGGGAGGCTGAGGCAGGAGAATGGCGTAAACCCGGGAGGCGGAGCTTGCAGTGAGCTGAGATCCGGCCACTGCACTCCAGCCTGGGCGACAGAGCGAGACTCCGTCTCAAAAAAAAAAAAAAAAAAAATAGAACACAAGTGTGAAGTTTTATGATGGACTTTTTTCTAGCCTCTGTGTATCTGTTGTGGTATATATACCCTTGTTTAGAGAAAATGTCACATAATGAAATTTGAGGTCCTTCATAAATGTAGAGCCAGAGCAAATGCACCCCAGTCCCAGGTGCCCACCCCCATCCAGTCCTTTCTAAATGTTTATTCAGTTAATACTAAATAGTAAACTAATAACAACTCCACTCCCCAGCCAAGGGCTCCTGCTGTTGGAATAGGCATATTTTAGTTAAGTAAGTGTTCTTTAATATGAGATTGGAAGGCTACATGTGTACAGGAACGTGCATATAGGTAATGCCTTTGTGGAAAGTTCACACCCCACCCTAAGATCTCTCTTACTAAGATTCCAAGCTCACTGCCTATGGAACTACTGAATGGTTAGGGACAAGTGGTGAGGTTTGCTGTGGGTCACTCTACCTCCGCCACTGCCACAAAGGCCCATTTCCTGGGCTTTGCTCCCTCTTCAGTTCACTGCCCAGAGTGGAGTTAACGGGAACACACTTCGCCACCTCAACCGCCACTGGTGGTCTGTGCAGCACAGGCTGCCCAGCCATCCTTCAAAGCAGAGCCTCCTGAGAACAGCAGAATGCCAGCTTCAACTGTCAACCCACCTCTCCTAGCCCTTCTGCGGAGCCCTGCCAAGGACTAGTCCCAGCCTGCTCCTCCATTGGCCATCTGAACAAATCTCAGCATGATGGGCAGATGGCGAGAGAGTGGCTTGTGACACTCTCCACACAATGAAGAGAGAAACATGCCTTCTCAATACACAGCGGCTCTCTGTCATGACCCCCTGCTGCTGTTACAAAGTCATTAGCATCTACTGTGCCCCTGGGGGTGAGGGAAAGCCAAACCCCAGAACAATATCATCTCTGCTAAAGACACAAAACTTTTGCTTATGGCACAGGTACAGAGAACTGGATAAACAGGCTCAGGGTTTTCTGGCACCCGGTGAGTGGCTACCTCAGAAAGTCACCTTGGTTTGACAAGAGTCCCATGAGAAGGATGCAGTTTGGGGCATTTTTACTCCTCACAAGTTATGGGGAGAAAGACCTACTATTCTGGAAATTCTGTCCCCAAATTTATTCTTCAAAAAAAAAAAAGACAGGGTCTCACTCTTGTTCCCCAGGCTGAAATACAGTGGTATGATCATAGCTCACTACAGTCTCAAATTTCTGGGCTCAAGCAATCCTCTCACCTCAGCCTTCTGAGTAGCTAAGACTACAGGTACACACCACCATGTCCAGCTTAGTTTGTATTTTTATTTTTGTAGGGAAGGGGTCTCACCATGTTGCCTAGGCTGGTCTTGAATCCCTGGCTAGTGACATGGAACTACAAGGCTGAGTTTCTCTGTTTTTGTTGATGTTATTGTGCTTTCATGTTTCCCATCTCGGCTAGAACAGCAGCATTTTGAATCTTCCTCTACCATGTACTCAGTGCCAATTCCATGAGCTAAGTTTAGGGATCCTGTCTATACCAGTACTTGGTTTGTATAAAAGTGTTGGGATCCAAAAGTGATGGGGTTACAGTTGTGAGCCAATCTGCCTAGCCCCAAATTCATTCTCATGAGAGTTTGCCCAGCCTACAGGAGGGAAGCTTCCATCCCTATGTAGAGATAACCTGATAGCAGTGCTGAGGGAAGCATATTGATGTCCTCCTCCATCAGCTATCCGGGTCAGGCTGCAGGCAGCTCTGCAGTGGTGGAGCACAAGATCACTGCAGAAGGATCCCCAGCCATGGGGTCAGTGCCCTGGCTTCGAAGCCCAGCCTTGCCTCTTTTAAGTCGCTTTCATATGTATCTGCAGCAGTGTTTCCCAAACTTCACTCATCCCAGTACCTCCTTTGCAAGTATCTGTGCATCACCTGGGCAATAGCTACTTCATGATTTTCTTCAAGCACTCACTTTTGTCCTCTAAATTCTTTCTAAAAGAACAAGTTCAAATGGAAAGTCAGTATCATTTGCTATAATAGAAGGAATCGTAAAAAGAGAGAAGACAAAACAATATTATTAAATTCTAGCTAAATTCTGCTATCCAATGAAGCTTCTTTCTGTTGACTAGAGAAATTAGCAAATATTAAACTTCATTTACACTTGCACTTATTAGAAGGACTAAAAGAGAGCTTGAAAGTAGATAACTCTCACTTATTGGTTCAAGGCTGTTGAGTACTCAGCCTATGAGCCCCCAAATTACCCCATTCACCCCACAGTTTGGGAAACCCCAGGCTAGTGACATGGAACTACAAAGTTGAGTTTGTCTGTTCTTGCTGACGTTCTTTTGCTTTCATTTTTCCTATCTCAGGTAGAACAGCAGCATTTTGAATCTTCCTCTACCATGTACTCAGCACCAATTCAATGAGTTGCTAAGTTTAGGAACCCTGTCTACACCAGCACTTGGTTTGTGTAAAAGGCAATACACAGACCTAGCTTGAACTGAGAGCAAGGAAAGGCCATTGGCTATCCTCTGGTCTCAGTCATTCCTTCCTTTCATTTATTCAGAAGCATTCTGGAGATATATATATATATATATATATATATATATATATATATATATATATATTCGAAACATATTTTTCAAAAATTCAAAACAAATTTATGTGAAAAACTCTTAGAAATCTCATATCACGTGAGACTCATTCAAAAATAGGTGCTAAAAATTCCGTTGACACTGTCCTCCATGCAAAATATTCCATTCCCTCATCAACCATCTAGCATTCACCAATCAGGTAACACTTCTGAGAAAAAAATTAGATTTATAGCTTCATTTTACAGACAGAATGACTCAAACTCCAAAAAGGTAAAGACAGTCACCCAATCAGAGCATCATCTTGAAATAAAAAATAATCTAAACTTATCACTCTATTTTACACATGGGATAACTCAAAGTCCAAAGAGGTGATGAAGATGGCTGCCCAAGAAGTGACAATTTAAAAATTCCATACTCTCCACGTTTATGCTTTTGAGTCAAACAGTAGATCGACCAAAGTCACTTCTGTCACGTGCAAATACCAGAAAACCTGTTTTATCTGCCAATATCACCATTAAATATTATGTCCCTCAAATTCTTCATGAAATTCATGGCAACCCATCTCAGTTAGCTTATCCCAAAGGTCTTTATTTTTGTTTGGTTTGATTTTCCGAGGCCCTATCTGAACAAAAGTTGTAAATCAAAAGGAAAAGGCTTGGATGGACTTCCTGAACATTTTGTAGGATGCTTGCCCTTTCAATGTTCTGTATTTCTTGGCCTTAGCATCTCCAACACTATGTTCATTGTATTACACAATAGTGTCAACAAATGCTATGCACTAAAGGAAAAAAAGCAATGGACCTATCATCTGCTTTCTATCCCATGTAACTTCCTAATCAATCTTTCCCTGTGATAACCTGGGGACTGAGAATACATTTAAAGCAACACTGAATCCTGTGAACATTGCCCATTCTCCAAAGGCGTTTTTTTAAATCACAAAACAGGAAGTTCCAAGTCATTGAAACTCACCAGTATATTTGCTTGAAAGTCTTCTGGAACAACAGAACGGTACATGACTATCCAGGCAAGCAGACTGTTATAAAAGCAGATGTTTTGCTCACTTCCACTTCAGAGAAACACATTGTCAATTTAGTTAACATTCTCTAGTCATTTGAACAGGCTTCTCGGGAAGTCAGCAATGATATAATTCAAGTACAATATGATCCTTGTGCTCCCATTTATCTCATACTTGCACATCGTAGCAGAAGATAGATGTGTGCATATGTGTGTTAAATGAATTAGAAGGAAGAAAAATGCTGGGCTATGCACTAGTCTCATGAAATATCAACCTGCAGGAGTGGGATTCAAAGAACAAAAGGTTCTTGGAGGGTGTGGGCATCACTATACATGGATGACATTCCTGCCAAGGATTTGGCACTGCCTGTTTCCCACAGACAGCACAGAATAATTCACCTACACACACACTCTGTTGATCAACCACTGGAAAGGTAGTCCCCAAGCATCCCAGCACTCAATTGTCAGGGTCCTCAGCCCCTTGTGATCTGGTCTCATTGTGCCTTGGGTAAAGTGGCCATGTTTTGTCAGCCAGCTCAAGAAGAGAGGCTAAGGTTGGGGGTCAAGATGAAGGGAAAACTAAGAAACAGCCTAAGACAAGCAAAGGGTGGTCAGAGAGGAAACAAAGTAAGACAGAAAACGGAAAAAGAAAGAGAGAGGTAAACAGTAGTGACCTTGGCAAAAAAAAAAAAAAAAAAAAAAAAAAAAAAAAAAAAAACCGCAACAGGCAGTGGGGAGGGGTTGTTGAGAAAAGGCATGGCTGTGTCCACACCACAGCCCTGCTGTTAGAGAACTCATCCCACAGAATGGGGCCTTTTAGTGTGACTGAACAGGACTGCCAGCCACAGTGCAGGGACAGCAGGGGCAAGAGCACTGAGATGCTTCTGCAGCATTATCATAGAAGGAGAGGAAAACTGCATTAATGACTGAACTAACTTTAGGTCAAAACAAATGTTGTCATTAAGCTAAATATTCCCAAGTCTCCAGAACACACAGGGGTATGCACACAAATGTGTGCAGAAACACACACACACACACACCTCTTTGCTGGCAACAAGATAAGTAAGTATTAGCCAACGTTAATTGGACAGGTTCTAGCCCTTATTTACAGAGCTTTTGAGATCATGCCCCAGTAAGTTTTTTTTTAAGCTAATGTGTTCATACAGGAGCATCACAAGTAAGTTTATCCAAGTCACTGTTAAACCCACACCCTGTCTTACTAACTCAGACCGTCTATTTAAATAGCTAATCTCTCTCACTTGAGGATGTTAGCCAAGGCTGGTTGGTAAGGGTGAAGAGGGACAAATAGCAGAGGGCAGAAGGGCCCCAGCTCCAGTCAACCGTTTTCTCTCTCTCAAACATCAATGCCACCCAAGTAGTACCAGAATTGCCAGGCATCCAGACATCAGTGAGATTTGAACAAAGGGCCAAAGTTTCTCTTTTTTAAATGTCTGCTTGGGGCCTTGCAAAGCCAGAATTTAACCTTATGCTACTGGGGTAATGTTCATTTGGGAGCACTTAAACTTAAATTACTCTTAAATCACTCCTCTGTGCTAGACACACCCAGCTCTTGGCAGTGAACCAGAGTCTAGATGCACCGCTCACAACCCACTGTTCAAACCTGAAACTTGAAAGGCCTCAAAATCCAAAAAGTAAACACAGCTTCTTAATCACTTTTTTAAATCATCTGCTTCCTTTATCTCCAGCACCTTGTTTTTCTGTTGGGTCATTCCAAGCAGAAGCGAGAAGTGAAATGCTAGGCCAGGATGGGTATATGGAGGACCAGCGTTCCGGGTGCTGCAGCAGATGCTACAGAGGGCGCAGAAGAGGCTCATGCAGTTCAGCCCTTGTGGCACTACCAGGGCATTGTCCAGGGAAGGGGGTCAGAGCACAGCATCAGGCCAGGCTGCTGCTCTACCTTTATGAATGGTGTGACTCTGGGGAAGTTACTGAACCTCTGCCCCTTTGTTTTCTCATCTATAAAACAAGGATGATAGCAATGTCTAACTCATAGGACTACTGCAAAAATTAAATGAGTTAATATATGTAAGAGTTTAGAATAGTGCCTGTGAGATTTATTATTATCATCAACATTATTACTGTTATTATTCCTTAGTTTATAAGCCATGGATCACTTCCCATTGCCTACCAAGGTAAATACACACACCCTGATGTAGCATTCCAGGTTGGAACCATCTTCTCCAACCTACATTTTCAGCCTCATCTCCCATTGCTATCTGCCATCCACCATGCACTTAAAACAAAGGAGATGGTTCTCCTCATTTCCCAGACATATCTCATAATTCTCTGACTCAGCTCATATAGTATTCTCTGCATTTCCACATTTCTATCAAAAGTGAATCCATCTTTCAAGACCATTCTCAAATGCTGCTTGAATTTCCAAATATTCATTGAACATGTAAAATTCTGTAGTTTCTCATGTGATATGGCTTCATATACTCTGGCTGTCAGTGTGCTTCTTCAAAGGTAGCAACCAATATTGGGTGAAATATGCTGGATATGCTCTAAATAATCTAGAGTATAAAGGGAAGGATCATTTTCATAATTAATTTATTTCTTTATTGCACTAATATAATGCCAGCTTTTTAGAAGCCTCATGATCACCCTTATTCATATACAGCTTCTGTTCCACTAGTTATTCTTCATCTAAATCTTTGTCAAGCCTTCCCATAATTATGCAATTAATTTTTTGAACCTAAATGCACAAATTTACATTTGTATCTACTGAGTGACACCTTGCAGATCACCAGGCAGAGCTCCAACTTGAAAAACTAACCGTGGATAATACTTTGTTATCTTTTATATTGGCCATATACCCCAGTGAAGTCATCTAAAAAGCTTAACAAGCATTCTGTCTGCATCATAGATACCAACGTGAAATAATATAGGACAAGGACAGATTACAGCAGCCATCCACCAGTCTCCCCAATTTGACAGATCCAAGATCTTTAGACATAGTTATTTTACCAGCTGTCTAACTCATCCTGCCCATTTTCATCACCTTATCCACAAAGACATAATGGAATTTTATAAAATGCTTTCCTAAACCCAAGGTTTCACTATCTATGCCCTTCCCCTAGGAAGAATCTTTTTTAAGACTAAGGGGTTAATTTGCATGACAAACATGTTTGTCTCCTAGAAACTACCATTCTTTTTGAATGCTCCAAAACAATGTCTGGATACGTTTTTCATGTAATAGAAAAAAGAAATAGGGGACTGATGGGGAAGATTCACAATTCAGTGATAAGAAGCAGCCCAGAAATCTCAACGAGTCTGGGATATTTGTTCTCCTGAATCTAAGGGTCAGATGAACTTCTAAATACAATGCAGCCACTCCTTAGCAGTTTATAACTGCCAAGTAGCAGTGTACACCTCCTGGAACCTTTAGACTTTCTAAGGTTCGTAATCCTGTCCCCCAGTTGGCCATTATATCAGATGAGCCATGCAGCAGACTAGGAAAAGTTAAGATCTCTTGGACTCAGTTTCCTGATATTTTAGTGAATCTTAAGTTACAACAATTCCACATTCCCGAATTGGGACATCCGTCCAGGAGAAAGGCATTTCCCCACTCCCACCATGATCTGGAGCAAACATGAACAACCTCTGAATAGAGCAAAGAGTCTTGTGTGAACAAACCTGGCCTAACATTCTAGACTGTGATCTGTTCGTTTCTAAATAGACTACGATACCTAGTCTCTGAAAATGCCACCCTATCCACCTATAAGTCCCAGGATTCGTGCCCTTATGTAGTCTCCTCCTCTCAAATCTGGGTTGGCCCTGGGACTCGCATTTGACCTATAGGATATAGGAGAAGCAACACAGCATGACTCCAATGCTAGGTCATAAAAAGCCTTGCAGCTTAGAGTGCTCTCTCCAGCAACCCAGCCACTGTGCTGTAAGAAGCCATATGCGGCCGGGCACAGTGGCTCAAGCCTGTAATCCCAGCACTTTGGGAGGCCGAGACGGGCGGATCACGAGGTCAGGAGATGGAGACCATCCTGGCTAACACGGTGAAACCCCGTCTCTACTAAAAAGACAAAAAACTAGCCGGGCGAGGTGGCGGCGCCTGTAGTCCCAGCTACTCGGGAGGCTGAGGCAGGAGAATGGCGTGAACCTGGGAGGCAGAGCTTGCAGTGAGCTGAGATCTGGCCACTGCACTCCAGTCTGGGTGACAGAGCGAGACTCCGTCTCAAAAAAAAAAAAAAAAAAAAAAAAGAAGCCATATGCAAACATTGACGTCCTCAAGAACCTCAACTGAACTCTGACAGCCAGTAGCAGCAGCCATTCAATTGAGTCACTCGAACGTCCAGCTCAGTAGTCTTCTAATGACTGCAGCCCCAGCCAACATCTGACCACAACCACACGAGACAGCAAGTGAGACCACCCAGATGAACTCAGTCAACACCTAGAACTACAAAAAATAATAATAAACTGTTGTTTCAAGCCATTAAGTTTAGGGTTGGTTTGTTACACAGAAATAGCTGGAATCAGACCCAAGCTGGAGACTATGGATACAAGAATCTACTTTTATTATAGGCCTGGAAATGACAAAGATGACTCTGGGGTCCCAGGAACTTATAGCCAAGTTGTCCTGGGCCTCAGATATTTGAGACCTATGGATGACTCAAAACTCTGAAATAAAGATCAACCAGAAGAACCGAGCTCTCTGACACTGTCCTAGTTCAGACTGTTGGAGAGTATCACACAACAGTAAAATCTTACTTAACTTCAAATTCACTCAAGTGGAATTTCAACAAATCACAAATTCATTATATGTGATCTTTAAGTTTTAAAAGTTTGAAATAATTTCTTTAACTTCTAGCATCATAACTGGATTGAAAGAGCTGTTCTTCAAATTAAAAATCAATAGATGTTTATGATCATAGGCTCATAAAATAATGAAAACACCATTCATTCCATATTATTCCACACACCGTGCAAGGTAATGAGTATGCAGCTGGGGTCAAAGGAGACATAACCCTTGAGCAAGCAATCCAGCATGAGAGGTAGACTCCACAAAGTAAACAAACAAATGATTACAACTTCGACAAGGAATGCAGTAATAAAGAAGCAATGGTAGAGGAAATTCTCATCAAAGATGTCTCTCTGGAGAAGAAATATTTAATCTGACACCTGAAGGGTAAGAAAAGTTCCCAAAGTACTTTATACAAGCTGAAAGGCTTGATAATTAAAACTCTTATGTAGTAGATAATTATAGTGAACTGTATTTTTTCTCCATTGACTTGCCTATGCACTCAGAGCACTTAAAAGTCTTCCCCTAGCGTTAGGACTACATTTCAAATTTTGAGTTTCATAAAACCACCTCCCTCCTAACTACTCACCTTCCTCTCACTCTTCTGCATTGTCTTGTTCCCCAAGACCTCCCCAATGTAAGCTTCATCCCAGTTCTGCATGTGGCCCCTTTGTGTGACCCTCATGGACACATTCTCCAGGTTCATCCCCAGCAATCCTCCTGCACATGACTGACAGTATCAGCCCCCTGCTACCATGCACCATGACCCTGAGAAGAAGCACCCTACCTTACATACCACCTGACCCTTAGCCTTCATCTGCTCTTCCAGAGAGAGGAACTTGACGTCTTACAAGTAATCATGTATTTACTAGTATATATTTTTCTGAAATTATTTTCAAGTAGTACATGGACTTTTGATCTTATAGGCAATGAAGGGCTCACACATCTGCTTCACCACAAATCAAGGCCTGTCTGACATTAAGACCTGGCTTCCTGGTGTGGTTGACATTGTTAGTTGCCTCCCCAATATTCACTCCATTTCTCTCCCTTTGTGCTGTGTGGGTGGGATTGACATCCGTGGCAGAGTCAGTTGGCTGATCAGCAAAGATTCATGCTGCCTTCCACAGGATGGAGTGGATGCTGGAAAGCAGATGCCCACTGAAGGCATCTTCTCACACTTCAACTTTTCTTGACCTAGGAGAGGTGACATGATTAGTCTCACCAGTGGAATTTGAGGAGATGTGATGGGTGTCATTTCTGAGCTAAAGTAGTTGAGAAGTAGATGTATCTTCCCCAAGATCTCTTTTTCTGTTTGCAGCAATTTTGGAGCACCACGTTGAAGACAGAAGAGTTCTAAGATACTGAAAAACCTCCTGGAGGTGAACCAATCATTAAGATTAGCAACACCCATATCAATTTACGAGATAACTCAAAAATAAATGTTTACTTAATAAATGTATCAACCCGGAGAGAAGTTGGGATTTATCTGTTATAGCATCTAGCTCTCCCATATTAATATGGCATTATTCCAAGCTCCAGGGATGGATTCAGATTTGGTTCAGAGATGGACATGTATCCCATATCTGAGCCAATCAGTGCATAGTGTTCCTCTAGGCACAGAAGTGTCTTCAAAAGCTGACATACTGCCTAACTCAGTCCAATTAGAGGAAAGATTACGATTTTTTTTCAAAGTTTCAGAGAAAATAAGCTTTGTCTTTCCTATTGAATATGAGTAATAGGCCGGGCGCGGTGGCTCAAGCTTGTAATCCCAGCACTTTGGGAGGCCGAGACGGGCGGATCACGAGGTCAGGAGATCGAGACCATTCTGGCTAACACGGTGAAACCCCGTCTCTACTAAAAACTACAAAAAACTAGCCGGGCGAGGTGGCGGCGCCTGTAGTCCCAGCTACCCGGGAGGCTGAGGCAGGAGAATGGCGTAAACCCGGGAGGCGGAGTTTGCAGTGAGCTGAGATCCGGCGACAGCACTCCAGCCTGGGTGACAGAGCGAGACTCCGACTCAAAAAAAAAAAAAAAAAAAAAAAAAAAGAGAATATGAATAACAAAGTATGTAGTAAAACATTTTGTGACAGTCTGAAGCAACACACAAGAAAGAAGGGCCAAGAGCAACATTAAAAATAATAGGACCAGAGTCTTGATCAAACTGCGCCTGCAGCATATAATCTATTAGATTTTTCAGTTTCCTAAGCTAATACATTCACTTAACTTTTAAGCCAGTTTAAATTTGGTTTTCTTTATTAATAACTAATATCTTCCAAGTATACACTTTGTTACACATGAAACTCTTGTAATCAGTATAGGAAAAAGGAATAAATTAAAACCAATTGCAATTTAAACATAATTCACAAGGGGCGGAGCAAGATGGCCGAATAGGAACAGCTCCAGTCTCCAACTCCCAGCGCGAGCGACACAGAAGACCGGTGATTTCTGCATTTTCAACTGAGGTACTGGGGTCATCTCACTGGGGAGTGCCGGACAATTGGTGCTGGTCAGCTGCTGCAGCCCGACCAGCGAGAGCTGAAGCAGGGTGAGGCATTGCCTCACCTGGGAAGCGCAAGGGGGAAGGGAATCCCTTTTCCTAGCCAGGGGAACTGAGACACACAACACCTGGAAAATCAGGTAATTCCCACCCCAATACTGCGCTGTAAGCAAATGGGCACACCAGGAGATTATACCCACACCTGGCCGGGAGGGTCCCATGGCCACGGAGCCTCCCTCATTGCTAGCACAGCAGTCTGCGATCTAACCGCAAGGCAGCAGCGAGGCTGGGGGAGGGGCGCCCACCATTGCTGAGGCTTAAGTAGGTAAACAAAGCCGCTGGGAAGCTCCAACTGGGTGGAGCTCACAGCAGCTCAAGGAAAACTGCCTGTCTCTGTAGACTCCACCTCTGGGGACAGGGCATAGCTAAACAACAAAAGGGGAAGCAGCAGAGGCCTGTGCAGACGCGAACAACTGTGTCTGACAGCTTTGAAGAGAGCAGTGGATCTCCCAACACGGAGGTTGAGATCTGAGAACGGACAGACTGCCTGCTCAAGTGGGTCCCTGACCCCTGAGTAGCCTAACTGGGAGACATCCCCCACTAGGGGCAGTCTGACACCCCACACCTCACAGGCTGGAGTACACCCCTGAGAGGAAGCTTCCAAAGTAAGAATCAGACGGGTACACTCGCTGTTCAGCAATATTCTATCTTCTGCAACCTCTGCTGCTGATACCCAGGCAAACAAGGTCTGGACTGGACCTCAAGCAATCTCCAACAGACCTACAGCTGAGGTTCCTGACTATTAGAAGGAAAACTATCAAACAGGAAGAACACCTATACCAAAACCCCATCAGTACGTCACCATCATCAAAGACCAGAGGCAGATAAAACCACAAAGATGGGGAAGAAGCAGGGCAGAAAAGCTGGAAATTCAAGAAATAAGAGCGCATCTCCCCATGCAAAGGAGCGCAGCTCATCGCCAGCAATGGATCAAAGCTGGTCAGAGAATGACTTTGACAAAATGAGAGAAGAAGGCTTCAGTCCATCAAACTTCTCAGAGCTAAAGGAGGAATTACATACCCAGCGCAAAGAAACTAAAAATCTTGAAAAAAGAGTGGAAGAATTGATAGCTAGAATAATTAATGCAGAGAAGGTCATAAATGAAATGACAGAAATGAAAACCATGACACGAGAAATACATGACAAATCCACAAGCTTCAGTAACCGACTCGATCAACTGGAAGAAAGAGTATCAGCGATTGAGGATCAAATGAACGAAATGAAGCGAGAAGAGAAACCAAAAGAAAAAAAGAAGAAAAAGAAATGAACAAAGCCCTCAAGAAGTATGGGATTATGTAAAAAGACCAAATCTACGTCTGATTGGGGTGCCTGAAAGTGAGGGGGAAAATGGAACCAAGTTGGAAAACACTCTTCAGGATATCATCCAGGAGAACTTCCCCAACCTAGTAGGTCAGGCCAACATTCAAATTCAGGAAATACAGAGAACACCACAAAGATACTCCTCGAGAAGAGCAACTCCAAGACACATAATTGCCAGATTCACCAAAGTTGAAATGAAGGAAAAAATCTTAAGGGCAGCCAGAGAGAAAGGTCGGGTTACCCACAAAGGGAAGCCCATCAGACTAACAGCAGACCTCTCGGCAGAAACTCTACAAGCCAGAAGAGAGTGGGGGCCAATATTCAACGTTCTTAAAGAAAAGAATTTTAAACCCAGAATTTTATATCCAGCCAAACTAAGTTTCATAAGTGAAGGAGAAATAAAATCCTTTACAGATAAGCAAATGCTTAGAGATTTTGTTACCACCAGGCCTGCCTTACAAGAGACCCTGAAGGAAGCACTAAACATGGAAAGGAACAACCGGTACCAGCCATTGCAAAAACATGCCAAAATGTAAAGACCATCGAAGCTAGGAAGAAACTGCATCAACTAACGAGCAAAATAACCAGTTAATATCATAATGGCAGGATCAAGTTCACACGTAACAATATTAACCTTAATTGTTAATGGACTAAATGCTCCAATTAAAAGACACAGACTGGCAAATTGGATCAAGAGTCAAGACCCATCAGTCTGCTGTATTCAGGAGACCCATCTCACATGCAGAGACATACATAGGCTCAAAATAAAGGGATGGAGGAAGATCTACCAAGCAAATGGAGAACAAAAAAAAGCAGGGGTTGCAATCCTAGTCTCTGATAAAATAGACTTTAAACCATCAAAGATCAAAAGAGACAAAGAAGGCCATTACATAATGGTAAAGGGATCAATTCAACAGGAAGAGCTAACTATCCTAAATATATATGCACCCAATACAGGAGCACCCACATTCATAAAGCAAGTCCTTAGAGACTTACAAAGAGACTTGGACTCCCATACAATAATAATGGGAGACTTCAACACTCCACTGTCAACATTAGACAGATCAACGAGACAGAAAGTTAACAAGGATATCCAGGAATTGAACTCATCTCTGCACCAAGCGGACCTCATAGACATCTATAGAACTCTCCACCCCAAATCAACAGAATATACATTCTTCTCAGCACCACATCGCACTTATTCCAAAATTGACCACATAATTGGAAGTAAAGCACTCCTTAGCAAATGTAAAAGAACAGAAATTATAACAAACTGTCTCTCAGACCACAGTGCAATCAAACTAGAACTCAGGACTAAGAAACTCAATCAAAACCACTCAACTACATGGAAACTGAACAACCTGCTCCTGAATGACTACTGCGTACATAACGAAATGAAAGCAGAAATAAAGATGTTCTTTGAAACCAATGAGAACAAAGATACAACATACCAGAATCTCTGGGACACATTTAAAGCAGTGTGTAGAGGGAAAGTTATAGCACTAAATGCCCACAAGAGAAAGCTGGAAAGATCTAAAATTGACACTCTAACATCACAACTAAAAGAACTGGAGAAGCAAGAGCAAACACATTCAAAAGCTAACAGAAGGCAAGAAATAACTAAGATCAGAGTAGAACTGAAGGAGATAGAGACACAAAAAACCCTCCAAAAAATCAATGAATCCAGGAGCTGGTTTTTTGAAAAAATCAACAAAATTGACAGACCGCTAGCAAGACTAATAAAGAAGAAAAGAGAGGAGAATCAAATAGATGCAACAAAAAATGATAAAGGGGATATCACCATGGACCCCACAGAAATACAAACTACCATCAGAGAATACTATAAACACCTCTATGCAAATCAACTAGAAAATCTAGAAGAAATGGATAATTTCCTGGACACTTACACTCTTCCAAGACTAAACCAGGAAGAAGTTGAATCCCTGAATAGACCAATAGCAGGCTCTGAAATTGAGGCAATTATTAATAGCCTACCAACCAAAAAAAGTCCAGGACCAGATGGATTCACAGCTGAATTCTACCAGAGGTACAAGGAGGAGCTGGTACCATTCCTTCTGAAACTATTCCAATCAATTGAAAAAGAAGGAATCCTCCCTAACTCATTTTATGAGGCCAACATCATCCTGATACCAAAGCCTGGCAGAGACAGAACAAAAAAGAAAATTTTAGACCAATATCCCTGATGAACATCGATGCAAAAATCCTCAATAAAATACTGGCAAACCGGATTCAGGAGCACATCAAAAAGCTTATCCACCATCATCAAGTGGGCTTCATCCCTGGGATGCAAGGCTGGTTCAACATTCGCAAATCAATAAACGTAATCCAGCATATAAACAGAACCAAAGACAAGAACCACATGATTATCTCAATAGATGCAGAAAAGGCTTTTGACAAAATTCAACAGCCCTTCATGCTAAAAACGCTCAATAAATTCGGTATTGATGGAACGTACCTCAAAATAATAAGAGCTATTTATGACAAACCCACAGCCAATATCATACTGGATGGGCAAAAACTGGAAAAATTCCCTTTGAAAATTGGCACAAGACAGGGATGCCCTCTCTCACCACTCCTATTCAACATAGTGTTGGACGTTCTGGCTAGGGCAATCAGGCAAGAGAAAGAAATCAAGGGTATCCAGTTAGGAAAAGAAGAAGTCAAATTGTCCCTGTTTGCAGATGACATGATTGTATATTTAGAAAACCCCATTGTCTCAGCCCAAGTCTCCTTAAGCTGATAAGCAACTTCAGCAAAGTCTCAGGATACAAAATTAATGTGCAAAAATCACAAGCATTCTTATACACCAGTAACAGACAAACAGAGAGCCAAATCAGGAATGAACTTCCATTCACAATTGCTTCAAAGAGAATAAAATACCTAGGAATCCAGCTTACAAGGGATGTAAAGGACCTCTTCAAGGAGAACTACAAACCACTGCTCAGTGAAATAAAAGAGGACACTAACAAATGGAAGAACATACCATGCTCATGGATAGGAAGAATCAATATCATGAAAATGGCCGTACTGCCCAAGGTTATTTATAGATTCAATGCCATCCCCATCAAGCTACCAATGAGCTTCTTCACAGAATTGGAAAAAACGGCTTTAAAGTTCATATGGAACCAAAAAAGAGCCCGCATTGCCAAGACAATCCTAAGTCATAAGAACAAAGCTGGAGGCATCATGCTACCTGACTTCAAACTATCCTACAAGGCTACAGTAACCAAAACAGCATGGTACTGGTACAAAACAGAGATATAGACCAATGGAACAGAACAGAGTCCTCAGAAATAATACTACACGTCTACAGCCATCTGATCTTTGACAAACCTGAGAGAAACAAGAAATGGGGAAAGGATTCCATATTTAATAAATGGTGCTGGGAAAATTGGCTAGCTATAAGTAGAAAGCTGAAACTGGATCCTTTCCTTACTCCTTATAGGAAAATTAATTCAAGATGGATTACAGACTTAAATGTTAGACCTAATACCATAAAATCCCTAGAAGAAAACCTAGGTAGTACCATTCAGGACATAGGCATGGGCAAGGACTTCATGTCTAAAACACCAAAAGCAACGGCAGTGAAAGCCAAAATTGACAAATGGGATCTAATTAAACTAAAGAGCTTCTGCACAGCAAAAGAAACTACCATCAGAGTAAACAGGCAACCTACAGAATGGGAGAAAATTTTTGCAATCTACTCATCTGACAAAGGGCTAATATCCAGATTCTACAAAGAACTTAAACAAATTTACAAGCAAAAAACAAACAACCCCATCAAAAACTGGGCAAAGGATATGAACAGACATTTCTCAAAAGAAGACATTCATACAGCCAACAGACACATGAAAAAAATGCTCATCATCACTGGCCATTAGAGAGATGCAAATCAAAACCACAATGAGATATCATCTCACACCAATTAGAATGGCAAACATTAAAAAGTCAGGAAACAACAGGTGCTGGAGAGGATGTGGAGAAATAGGAACACTTTTACACTGTTGGTGGGATTGTAAACTAGTTCAACCATTATGGAAAACAGTATGGCAATTCCTCAAGGATCTAGAACTAGATGTACCATATGACCCAGCCATCCCACTACTGGGTATATACCCAAAGGATTATAAATCATGCTGCTATAAAGACACACGCACACGCATGTTTATTGCGGCACTATTCACAATAGCAAAGACTTGGAATCAACCCAAATGTCCATCTGTGACAGACTGGATTAAGACAATGTGGCACATATACACCATGGAATATTATGCAGCCATAAAAAAGGATGAGTTTGCGTCCTTTGTAGGGACATGGATGCAGCTGGAAACCATCATTCTTAGCAAACTATCACAAGAACAGAAAACCAAACACTGCATGTTCTCACTCATAGGTGGGAACTAAACAATGAGATCACTTGGACTCGGGAAGGGGAACATCACACATCGGGGCCTATCATGGGGAGGTGGGAGGGGGGAGGGATTGCACTGGGAGTTACACCTGATATAAATGACGAATTGATGGGTGCTGACGAGTTGATGGGTGCAGCACACCAACATGGCACAAGTATACATATGTAACAAACCTGCACGTCATGCACATGTACCCTAGAACTTAAAGTATAATAAAAAATAAAAATAAAAAAATAAAAAATAAAAAAATAAACATAATTCACAGTTCACAAAACCCCAAGTATTAAGATAGGATATAAACTGGCACATCAATAAAACATTAATCAAAATTCATAAGTATTTATACCTATGACATGCACTATATCAGTCAGAATAGGTTAAGTTATGCTTCCGTAATAACTAACTCCAAAATCTCAGTGACTTATGACAAGTTTATTTCTTGCTAATGCTATGCTATGTGCCCCATTCTGGGCCAACTATGCCTCATCTTCATCTTTCCTCTGGGCCTTAGACTGCTAAAATAAGCCTCTATTTGGAACAGGAAAAAGATACAACACAGTGAACCACGTGGTGAATCTTAAAAACTTCTGTTGCATGTATTGGTCAGAGCAAATCTGGAGTCACAGAAATAATTCTTTACAGGAAAGGTAGTGAATATTTGATTTGAGCAATATTAAGATATTTTATTCACATTTTTAATTCAAAAAATGTTCAAATATTTTATTTGAACAGATGTCTAAAGTTGATAAATCCTAAATTACCTACTAAAAGAATAATTAAGACCCTAAAGAATAATCAGGCCCAACCTTACCATTCATTGGCCCACAGATCAGAATGTGAAAATAAGTTCATCCGGCCGGGCGAGGTGGCTCAAGCCTATAATCCCAGCACTTTGGGAGGCCCAGACGGGCGGATCACAAGGTCAGGAAATCGAGACCATCCTGGCTAACATGGTGAAACCCCGTCTCTACTAAAAAAATACAAAAATCTAGCCGGGCGAGGTGGCCGGCGCCTGTGGTCCCAGCTGCTTGGGAGGCTGAGGCAGGAGAATGGTGTGAACCCGGGAGGCGGAGCTTGCAGTGAGCTGAGATCCGGCCACTGCACTCCAGCCTGGGCGACAGAGCGAGACTCCATCTCAAAAAAAAGAAAAGAAAAGAAAAGAAGTTCACCCAAGATTGAAAGAAATTGGGCTGTCAGTAAATAAGTATTGAAAAGTCTTCTCCAAAACATTGTCTTTCACTATTCTAAAATTTTAAAGATTACAACAAAGGTGCTGGTCAGAAGAGAGAAGCACTAGAAAAAATATTGACACTTCAATGGAATTTGAGGAGAAACCTACTTGCAGGAGTATGTCCATCTGTGCCATTCTAATATTTATTTTACTACTAAGGCTTCTCTTCTGTAAGGGGTGGTGGTAACAGTAGCAGCTTTACAGAGGTCACAGAACTGAAAAGGATTTTACTGAGAATTTCAAAGTGCTAAGCACAGTACAAATATGACGTCATGGAAACATCACCACACCCTATGAAGTCGGTGGTCTCATCTCTGTGTTATAGAGGTGATGTCAATGTCCAAGGTCTCAGAGCTACTAAGTAGCAGACACAGATTTAAACATGTGCTTTGCCCCTAAATCCTATGCCTCTCATAAATCAACGTTTGCCAGAAAGAGAGACAGTCTCTGACCTCAACAAAATTATGAAGAGGTGATCCCAAGTTTATATTACCCTCCCTTGTCCAATCAGTGCAAGCCTTTGTGAAGAAATCAGATACTCTGGGGGATAAGGGTCAATGCATTCTCCCACAGAGGGCATGAAGCCTTTGGCCACCCACCTGAAGCCCCACCAGTGACACTCTAGGTCTCCACAGGCAAGAAGAGGCAGCACTGGGAGAGCAGAAGTCTTTCCATATTCTACCTGTCATGCTAAGGGCCACCTTAAGATTGAAGTTCAGGAAAACAGGATGGTGACAGAAAATGGAAAGAAACCTGTTTGGTGATCAAGAAAGCTTCATTTGGTGAAAAACCCAGACCAGAGCAAGATTGAGGAATCAGGAGGCCAGGTGCTGAGGTATAAAGGAATAGACTGGAGGCACAGCAGTGAGAAGTAGGAAAGCACTTGGAGTTATCTCAGGACAGGATCAGCTGAAGAAAACTTAGTCAGTATACTGACTGTTCTCTATTTGCATAGGCACAGATCTGGGTAGGTCAGTGCTTCTGTGACTTTAACCCCACTGAGCCAACTCCTTACTGATAAGGCCACACCCTCTGATGGCTCTGGCTTCTGTGCAATGGAGAGATTTGGCACTGTTCATTGAGGGTTTCACTACAGATCTGTGGCCAGTTTTTTATTTTCCTTGCAAATCATTCTTTGTAATATATCTATAACCTGCAAGTATGGGGCATTATCATAAGTGTTCTCTTTAAAGGAGCTAGAGGGCCATGTTGGCTAATTCAACACCAATATAAATGCCATTTCTTAGTTAATAAAGCATTTTCCAATGTATTAGCTCATTTGAACCTCACGCTAATTCTGCGAAATAAATATTCTCACTCCCACTTTACAGATGAGAAAACTGAGGTTGGGGGCTATTAACTATTTGTACAAAGTCTCACAGTCAGTGGCAGAGATAGAATTTGAATTTGGGTCTTCTGACAATACAATATTGCCCTAAGGAAAGGAATTCATAAATAAGAGAGAACAATTGTGGGCACTGGCAAAGAGGAATGCATTGGAATGGAGAAGAAGGTCCATATGACAGCTGTAAGATTATTTCAAGGAGAAATGAAGACAAATTGGAATTAAGCTCTCTTTTAATTATGCATTTACCAGTGATCTGTCATTGAGAAAGAACTAATACATAGAGTATCAATTTTCAGTAAATATAAATGGCAAATAAGGCATTTAATGAATTGCAAATGACAGTGTTTCTAAGAGTAGTTATCAATCACTAGTAAAGGCCTTCCCATTTATTAATCATATATTTCATTTCAGCAAAGAATCTAACAAAATGGCATAAAGAGAATACAGGGCTGCGCAACGCTTGCAGGGAATTAAAGAGAGAATGCAGAGATGGTGCAGATGGCGACTGGGGAAGGCAGGCGTGAAAAACAAAACTTCTGCTTTATCCATTTCAAAAGTGAAGGGAAGACAAGAGAGAAGAAAAATATTTAGAAATGAGATTTTAAAATAGTCAGGTAACTGACAAAACATGAAGAAAACCGCAAATTCATCCACTGTAGGATAGGTTCTTACGCCAATTCAGAACAAAAAAGAAGTGAAAAGGAAAGAATCTTGGCCAAAAGTAAAGAGCAGTTAGTTCAGAGAAGATAAAAGAGCAAAAGTCTGACTGCTCGGAGAGTCACCATGGTTATGGAGAGGGCTCTAGTACACTCTGAGTTGCCAAATTAATTCGGAGATTGAGCCTATAGGTTCACACAGTTTCAGGTAGTTAGCCTGGCCAGAGTTTTATTCAAAACAAAGGTTAATTAAAAAAAAAAAAAAAAAAAAAAAAAGAGGCTGGGCGCGGTGGCTCACATCTGTAATCCCAGCGCTTTGGGAGGCCAGGGCGGGTGGATCACGAGGTCAGGAGATGGAGACCATCCTGGCTAACACGATGAAACCCCGTCTCTAGGAAACATACAAAAAATTAGCTGGGCGTGGTGGCGGGAGCCTGTGGTCCCAGCTGCTCGGGAGGCTGAGGCAGGAGAATGGTGTGAACCCGGGAGGCGGAGCTTACAGTGAGCCAAGATCTCGCCACTGCACTCCAGCCTGGGCGACAGAGCGAGACTCCGTCTCAAAAAAAAAAAAAATTACAAAGTACTCTCATGCTCCTTTCCCCTACTTCATCCTGCCAACCTATCACAAAAAAACAAAACAAAACAAAACAAAAAAAATTCAGTAAGTCTCTTTGGCCAACTGAATGATTTTAATATCCTTATAAAGTCTTAATAGTTTGTTCTGGTTGTGCTAGTAAAGCCACCATGCAATGGATTTAAGGCAGTGTGAAATTATCAGGAGAATGAAAACCTAGCATCTCTCAAAGCTATTATAGAAGGCATGGTTCAAGAAAGGAATATCTGCAATCACAAAACAGGAAAAGAGAGTAAGGGCTGCAAAGGAGAGCAAAAAATATCTCTATATTAAGTAACAAATGGTTATTGCAACTGGTCAATTAAATTTAGCCTTTCTTCTAGTGTTTAAATTACCAAATCATTTTACACATTTATACAAGGGCAGAAATGTTTGCAACAAACTCTGAAGCAAACCGAATTGTCATTTTTTCTCAGGGAGCCTAATAATTCAACTCCTCATTCAAATAACATTGCATATTTATGAGGCTGGAGTCTAATTAAATTACATCAGTCATCAATCTGATTTTGCTAAATTTTCTTTTCACAGAACTATTAATGGAAATATGCGAATCCCCAAATATGTGCCTTTAAATACTGAGTTATTAGCACTGTGTTTTTTAAAGAAACCCTCTTATAAATACCCCAAATGTGCTCCACCTTGCACATCCCCGTTCTGCTACACACCTGTTTTTCTTCCACATGCTTTTCTGCCACCCTGTATCCCACCCCACCACTCCCAGAATCCGAATGGCAGAAAAGTGTGAATGAGCACAAACCAATCTTGTTATTACTACCATTTCCTTCTGCTTACTCTCAAAATAAGCTTCATAAGAGAGAATTAGGTCACTTATAAAATTACTAAAAGAATCCTTCATCCAAAATCATTCCCCAAGTGGAAGCTTCAGAAACATTAACTGAGGGCACCATGACAACTCTGGCCTGACCTTGGGCCTTCATCTCCACTGGGTTCTGAATATTGGGTCTAACTTTTAGAATACAGCTTCCTATTTTATCTCAATGGTATTTAAACACTCTATAGCAGAAACTATTTTATTTACCACAGTGAAAATGAAATGAATAATTTCTGTGTAGTGAAAGAGATGTTTCTCAACTAGAGATGCTCAACTCTCATAAAACAAGTCACAAAACTGCCTCTCATAGCAACAAATGTATGCAGTCTGGCAGCTAAGAAATAGGTAAGCCAGCATTCTCTTACTAGTTTCACCCCTGTTGTATGCATTGCCTAGAAAAACTTACCCTCATCTTCCTTATTTCAAGCCTCAAACTGTAGAATAGAATCATTCTATTTTCTTTAGTTTACCATATAGTATGCTACAAAACTCCCCTTGCACCATAACTTATAATACTCTTAAAATACATAGATTATCTCACATAGCTATGATTCTGAAGCCCCACTCCTGAGGCTAGAAAATTCTACTCTTGGTTCAGTTCCAACGTTTTATTTTATTTGTTTGTTTGTTCGTTTGTTTATTGAAACAGAGTCTCACTCTGTTGCCCAGGCTGGAGTGCAGTTGCACAATCTCGGCTCACTGCAAACTCCAGCTCCTGGACTCAAGTGATTCTCTTTCCTCAGCCTCCCGAGTAGCTTGAATTACAGGCACATGACACCAAACCTGACTAATTTTTGTATTTTTAGTAGAGACAGAGTTTGCCATGTTGGCCAGGCTGGTCTCGAACTCCTGACCTCAGGTGATCCGCCTGCCTCTCCCTCCCAAAGTGCTGGGATTATAGGTGTGAACCACCACACCCAGCTCCTGCCATTTTACATTTTATGTTCATCTTACACTGGCATTGTAATTTTGAAACTCAAAACTCTCATAAAAACCTGGCTTTAATCTCTCTTTTCAACAACTGAACCATCATATTCCTTTATACTTGGTTCAAAGGAAATTCTAAAAATTATAAAACTCAAGTGATCATTTTGGGGGAACAAAACAAAGGGGCAATTAGATTAAGCAGCATTGAAATAAACTGCAGAATCCAAATGAAATCTCTCAGAGGTTTGTGCAATATTGTTAATAGTTTTGAAACACAGTTTAAACTGAAGGAGGGAGCCCTTCAGGTGTCCAAAGATATACATCTGCACACATTTTATAAATACACACTCATGCCTCTTTACTGACTTAGTCCTCTCTTTGAGTAAAGTCATTCTCCTTCACCATAAGTACACGCAAATGACTGTGTTCCTTAACAGGGGCTGTTCATGTGTGTGTCCCACCAATTTCAACTAAACCTCCGGAACCATCAGGCACACAGACCAAATGTACACTCAGGTGCAACTGAACATACCTAGGCTGTCCAACAACAACAAATGAGATTATTTAATGAATTTTCATGTATATGGAAGAATGTGACTGATAGCATTGATTAAAACCAACCAAGCCTAAGGGCCACTGGCGTTCAACATCTAAACTTCCTAAAATATAGCCCAATCTCACCCTAAAACCTAATAGCCTGCTTTTTAATATTTCTGAGTAGACAGATGTATTTTTTTTTCTGGTTTCCCTGCATACCTTCTTTAGAATTCCCGTTGCTCCCTTTGCATGGGCAGGTTGGCAGAAACATTTTTGTCTGGATTTCTAGAAAACCAAAGGAAAAAAGTAGCTAGCAATAGTAAACTGCTCTCTCATAAAGCAGCTGCTGATTCTGGAGTTTTTTTCTATTGTTTTCCTTGTTGTTTAATCTGAAGAAACATTATTGTCTCCTGAGAAATGGCCACCAGATCAAAATGGTCAAAAAGATATCGAGCTTCTGGATTCTCCACAAACATCCACTCTCTGTGATGAAGTTTCCCCAACGATGCTCTTTCACAACTGAAAATCTCTCATCTATTGCTGCTACAAAGGCCAGAAATCATAGGTGGAAAGCAAGATCATTATCTAGTTTAAAGATAACCCTATGCCTGTAAAAACTGAAAGGAAGCCATACATGAAAATACATATAATGCTGGAAGTAGCCCCCAATGGTAGCATTTGGAAATAGCCCTGCTATTTCCCTATTGTTTAATCAAAATGACCTCCTTCTTTCCAGTTTCTCATGTCCAGGACTCACATTGCTCTCCGCTACCTGAGTCCCATCCCCAGAGACTCTGATTTAATTGGATTGGGGTGAATAGTATTTTTAAGCATTCCAAGTGATTCTATGCAGCCATATTTGAAAGTCACTGTCTCTTCTCTTAACTTGTTCACTGCCCTTTCCCTAAAAATAAAAAAAGAACTAGATCTGAGAGCTCAGTAGGCTTCCGTTATCTGAATTCTACAGGTTATTCAATTAAGTAACTAGTCAAATACTTTGTTGCAGGCCCAAGTGATTTGGATATTAAAACAAATTGAGGATAAGTGAACAGGACTTGGTTTCAATTATTGTACAAAAAAAAAATTAGAAAGTTGTAGCTAGCTTTCCTTTCCCTAAAAATATGCTGGTGAGCTCAGGCATGTTTACTGTCACAATACATTGTCTAGGAAATGAAAATCTGAATCTAGCAGCTCCCTAAACAAAACTAAAATCATAACATGATAGAAAATCACAATGTAGATAACTCTAGGAAGAAAATGAAAGATGAAGTGATGACCAGCCTCTGTCGTACAAAGAAGCTTTCTTATTTTAAATTGCAGCAAAATTCCTCTTTACTAAGAGTTGTATGAAATCATTTCTTTAAGTTAGAGTGTCTTTTATCCAAAATCTTATTACCTTTTATGAACTTTGGAATGCCCAGGCAATGTAATGTTCTACTTTTATTTCTGGATTAAAAAAATAAGGCAGTGGAACATTCATTCAGATTAAGTTATTGGACTTTATTGTAAAGCAGATCAAGGTTTGGATCCTGGCTCTGCACTTAAAGCTGAGAGGCTTAGAGCAAAGAACAAACATGTCTCCAGAGCGCTCATCTCTAAGCTAAGACAATAATGTCCTCCACCTCGTAGAGATGTGAGGATTAACTGCAATGATGCATGAACACTAAACGACCTTGACTGGCGTTATTACTTATTGTTGCTGTTATAAACTATCTCCATTTCACAGAGGATGACATTCAGGCACAGAGAAGTAAATAGCTGGCCAATTCCCACAAAGCTAGGTAGTGACAGAGCCAAGCCATCTAACTTAAAATATACTTTGAAAAATGTTAACTAGAGTAATGCCCTCATGGAACAACCTGTAAATATCCATACCAAAAAAGTATGCATTTGGAACAAATATTGTGCTCTAAGGAATTAAAATTGCAAAACCTAAATAATGTGGTTCCAGAGTCTACATTCTTAACATCCTCTTAGCATTTTTAATATTCTATAATTTCTGGAGTTTATAATAAGAAATTCTAAGTGTGTTAAATTCACACAGCTTTTTGCAGCTGATAAAAGCTTACACATATGCCATCTTATGTTAGCATTACTGGTCTGGAAGAAGCCAAAGCAAAGGTAATTATTGTTCCTCTCTTACACTTGAGGACACTGAGGCTCAGAGGGTTAATGCCCTGCAGAAGGATACCATACTGATAAATAGCAAACTGGAGACTCACCCCTACATCCTGACTTCCCAGTCAGCATTATCTGCCAGAAAACATGTTCACGGTACCCAAAATATACTGAACTTTGGAGATGATCACACCTAAGAAAAAAAACAAGTCTCTATCTTCAAGGCGGGGAGGGCTCAAAATGCCAGAAAGAGCATTTTCCTCTTAGGAAAGTTATTAGTAATTAATAAGCTTCATAATGAGATGTTATGACATGGTAGGTAAATTACTCCAGAAGCAGTAGAAGGAAATACATGTCACATTCTACAAGTCCTGGCCAATGCCAAGGATTCACTTGGAAGGTTAACTAAGATAGAGCTCATTGTACTGTATTAGATATCAGAGTATTTTGTCTTCTTGAAGGTAAAACCTTGGTGACTGATATTACCATCATTCGAGGGCAAGAAGAGAGATCTGATATACAGACCATGAGGCACTTTGAAAACCCTAGACATACAATGCTTTTCACCTTGACATTTCCCATTCTCTAATGATCTATCTACCCAGCATTTTTAGGTAAAAAAAAAAAAAAAAAAAAAGAGGATACAATGTTGCTTCATGGGTCAAACCACGGTCTCTGCTGGTATTTTAATACTGCATCATTATCAACAGGATACGTAAATCACTCGCATCTTATGCATTTAGGCAAATGGGGAATTTTGCTTAGAATTTCAGACTGTGCCCAAAAGTAATGATGTTCAATGCACTAATTTCTGTGCCAAGCCTAGTGGCTGGAACATTGGCTTGGATGCATACACACAGCTCAGCAAGATGGTTGGCAAAGACAGTTGGAAGAGAACGCAGTGCTTTTTATTCTTATTTCTGTTTCATGAACAAGAAAATCACATGCCAGCCTGAGAGACAAGCCACTTCTGTGAGTTTACATCAGTTTCGGGGTAGCACTATCTTCTACTGGATAAAAATTGAACCTAGCAGAAAGATACACCTTTGGAAACCATGGAGACTTCAGTTTGGGCATTTTGATCAGATCTTTGCTCTCAGACAGAGCTGTAAGTGGCAAGAAGCTGGAGGAATTCTTTGAGATCCTTTAAAGAGAACTTTTTCTTGAACTATGATGGGAAAGTTTGCTCTAACTGCACAGTGGATAAAATACACTAAAACTGTGAGCATGGAAAGAGTAATTTGCCTATCTGCAGATCCAAGGCTTGTATTTCTGTAAAGTATTTACAGGCTGTGTAAATACATCCTACATCTTACTCAGTTATTGTAATCAGCATTTCCCTAACAACAGACAAATGTGATAGGAGACTTTTCAGGAAAACACCAGGTTGACATGGTGGCTCACGCCTGTAATCCCAAGACTTTGGAAGGCTGAGGCTGGCAGATCATTTGAGCACACAAGTTTGAGACCAGCCTGGGCACCATGGTGAAACCCTGTCTCAGCTACTCCAGAGGCTGAGACAAGAGAATCACTTGAACCCAGGAGGCGGAGGTTGCAGTGAGCTGAGATCGCTCCATTGCACTCCAGCCTGGGCAGCAAGAGCAAAACTCCATCTCAAAAAAAAAAGGAAAACAAAATATCTGGAGAAGAGATAGGCTTAGGATTTAGTATTCTAAGCTCACAAAACCAGTTTGTAGTCATGGATATCTTTGTGCTTGTTAATAAATCATTGTCAGGGGTATATGTATATCTGTCAAATGTTGGTGTTCAATACTTTCAGGAAATTGAGTGTTTATAGGATTTAATTCATCATGCCTTACATATACTAGGTACTCGATAACTATTTATTAATTCAATTTGATTGATCTAACTTAAAATATACTTTGAAAAATGTTAATAGAGTAATGCCCTCATGGAACAACCAGTAAACATCCACGTCAAAAAAAGTATGCATTTGGAACAAATATTGTGCTCTAAGGAATTAAAATTGCTAAGTAAATTAATCACTTAAAGATTTATATGAATAATTTTAACTCCTTGAATGGTACCTTTTCAAATCCAGTCTAAAATGTCCAATACGTTTGCAATCTGATGTAATCCAGTGAACTTTAATAAGCAGAATAGTTCTTCCCAGTAGAACCAAAACCCAGCTATTCCATTTCTGTAACCTTCTGTGTAAAGGAATGGGCTGAACTAATTTTTTCTGAATTTTTATATTTAATCAACAACATCATTGCCAAAGAAAACCACTTTTCAGAAGTCTCTGCATCCTGGTTTATAACTTATAATCAAAAACTGGAATTTTGCATCTGATGGGCTTTAGTGTGTAACATTATACTGTCATATTTTTTATGCTATAGTTAAAAGTAAGAGATAGTTTCCATTATAAAAATTTTCCCATAGTCAGATTACCCAGCAAAAAACATTTTTCTATAAAAATGGTCTTTACAATCCATAAGCTAGAAATTATTGTGGGTAATTTTTTAAAGAACATCAAAAAAGTTTTGGTTAGTCTAGTAGCATCAGTTGGCTTTAGGTACATGTACAGGATAAGGCAGTATGATAATAATGTCCCACACAAACAAGGAAATCACTTAACAACAACAAAAAAAGCCTTGAGGCCTGAAACTCTGACAACTTACTTATCCTTACCCAGTTGGGGCTACATGGATTGATTTCGGCTACAGCCTGTTCCAAGCAGCAGGAAGAAATGGAAATGGGGCATAATATAACACCCAGAATCATCCAGTAAGCTTGAAATATCACAGATATATCACTGTGGATCTTAGAAAGATATACCTTAGCTCTGGTTTTAGACCCTTGATCCTCCAGAAGGTGAAGATGCTTGGAAATCTGATCTGCCCTGACAGGGTGAGGCAACCCTCTATGACCTTCCCAAAGCCCTGCTGTGCCCATGTCTCAGAGGTCAGCACACTTCACCCTGAACTGTGAGCTTCCTTTAATTGCAGACTTCACTTTCATTTTCTTTGGGTCCTGGTTGGGGAACTTCTCTGTTCTGTTCTGAAAACTGGACACTACCCAAATGTCATCCATGGGGAATTGGTTCAATGAAACGTGTTAGATCCAAACAATAGAGGATCTTCTGCCTTTAAAAAGAATGGTTTAGATTGATACATACAGACAAAAGATCCAAGGTATATTATTAAGTTTAAAAAAAGAAAAAGCCCTTTATTTCTTTCTCTTGTCTGATTGCTCTGGCTAGGACTTCCAACACTATGTTGAAGAAGAGTGGTGAGAGTGGGCATCATTGTCTTGTTCCAGTTCTCAGAGGGAATGCTTTCAGCTTTTCCCTGCTCAGTGTTATGTTGGCCGTGGGTTTGTCACAATAAAATAATGCTTTTATTACATTGAGGTATATCCCTTAAATGCCAATTTTGCTCAGCGTTTTAATCCTAAATGGATGCTCAATTTTGTCAAATGCCTTTTCCACATCTATTGAGATGATCATGTGATTTTTGTTTTTAATTCTGTTTATGTAGTGTATCACATTTATTGACTTGCATATGTTAAACCATCCCTGCATCCCTGGTATGAAACCCACTTGATCATGATGGATTATCTTTTTGATATGTTGTTGAATTCGGTTAGCTACTATGTTGTTAAGGATCTTAGCATCTATGTTCATCAGCGATACTGGTCTATAGTTTTCTTTTTTGGTTTCAGCATTTGCAGCGACCTGGGTGAGACTGGAGACTATTACTCTAAGTGAAGTAACTCGGGAATGGAAAACCAAACATTGATGTTCTCACTGATATATGGGAGCTAAGCTATGGGGATGCAAAGGCATAAAAATGATACAATGGACTTTGGGGACCTGGGGGGAAGGGTGGAAAGGGGATGAGGAATAAGACTACAAATATGGTGCGGTGTATACTGCTCAGATGATGGGTGCACCAAAATCTCACAAATCACCACTAAAAAAACTTACTCATGTAACCAAATACCACCAGTACCCCCAATAACCTATGAAGAAGAAAAAAAAGAAAAGGCAAGTTGCTGTAAAAAGTTGTAAATCTGTATGTATGTATGTGCTAATATATGCATGGAGGAAAAATCTGCTGGAAGCTACACTAAAGGATGAATGGTGGTCACCTACAGGCAATTTATGACAAAAAAGAAAGAAAATAACTTTCATTTTTATTTGATACATTCTTTTCATTTAAAAATTATTGTGTATAAATTTTGTAATAAGAAAAAATACTGTTTATAAGATAATTTTAAAAAGATTAATAAAAACTTTAAGATGTTTTATAATAAACATGCTAAAGTGAATCAAGTCTGAAAAAATGGTTGAACCCCCATTCAACCATTTAGAAATTTAGAAATCCATGAGCTGCTAAAATTGGATGAAAATGTTTATGTGCATGTGCATTTTCTGGAAAGAAGCTCCATACTTTCTATGAGATTCTCAAAGGAGTCTGGGACCCAAAAGAAGGTCATGAACTATGACCCTAGCCAAAACCAAGATAGTTATTCCATCCCTCCATTTGTTTTTATTATCATTTTATCATGAAACATTTTATTACTAATTTCATAGTGCTCACCAAAAGTAAAGTCTATGCAAAGCATAAAAGCTGTGGTTCTTAGTCTTACCCTCATTTAAAGGGGTTCCCATTGACTTAGGAGCAGTCCTGGCACACAAGAAACCATATATGACTGTTCTTGGTAAAAGAAAACTCCTAACAGGCACTAAAAGCCTGTAATCATTCAGAACTTGAGGATAGTTGTCCAAGACACAGACAGTCCTATTTTCTCTATAGAGATGGTTGATTTGTGAAATGATGGATGGGGGTTAGACGAGTGGGGAGGGGCAGAGAAAAAGAAGTAATGTTTGCACTTGAATTAAGGGAACAGGGTTGAGTGAGTTGGGTTAATTTAATCAGTAAAACAAGATTCAATACATTATCTATCAACCTTAAATTGTTTGAAAGAATCTTTAATCATAAAAGTGCATTTAAATATACAGCAAAATGCTTGACACTATGCTCTATATTAATAGAGCATAAATATTAGACAGCAAAACTGCCTAAATTGGTGTTAGGATTTAGATAAAAACTTGCCTTCTGGCCGGGCGCGGTGGCTCAAGCCTGTAATCCCAGCACTTTGGGAGGCCGAGACGGGCGGATCACGGGGTCAGGAGATCGAGACCATCCTGACTAACCCGGTGAAACCCCGTCTCTACTAAAAAATTAAAAAAAAAAACTAGCCGGGCGAGGTGGCGGCGCCTGTAGTCCCAGCTACTCGGGAGGCTGAGGCAGGAGAATGGCGTAAACCCGGGAGGCGGAGCTTACACTGAGCCGAGATCTGGCCACTGCACTCCAGCCTGGGCGACAGAGCGAGACTCCGTCTCAAAAAAAAAAAAAAAAAAACTTGCCTTCTGATGACTTGTAAACTGAATATTCCCAAATCCCTAGGAATGACATTAGTTCACAGAACGCTTTACCATTTCTACCTTGACTTCTTTGACATTCTCCAGAATCAGGTCTAGTACAGAGTTTGAGATCAATAACAATTTGCGATTTAAGTGAGGAGTCATGAGCTATACCTGCACTGGCAAAATGAGGGACATTATTGGTGAAAATTAGGACTAATACTCCACTTTCCAGGTGGTTTATCACTGTCAAAATAGGTCAATTGTGGATTTAGTATGCACTTGAAATGTCAGATATCCCAGAATTCTGGTGCTGACATTACTTAACTGCACAAGTTTTACAGGCAAAGAAATTGAAGGGGTTCACATAATCCACCAAAGCCCATTGCTAACCAACATCACCTAATCGTATTGATATCCGCCATAAGCAAAGCATAGTATTAGGCCCTATACAAAACAGAAATGGGCTCTCCAGGAGTTTTACAGTTTGTCTAGAAAAATAAGATATATACCATGAAGACAAGCAATTTATAATAAAATGTCAAAATGATGACAGGCAAAAACAATTCCATACTATTGGAATGAAATAACATACAGAAGTCATCTCCAGGAGTGATCATGAAGAAGTAGCAGTTCAAATGAAATCTTAGAGAAGTTAGATTTTGATGGTCAATGTACAGTATGGGTAGATTTACAAACTATGGCAACATTATGGCCAAAATTTGGATGGTAGAAACACAAGAGTAGGCTGATAAGAGACTGAGAGGTATAGAATGAGTAAACAAGGTAGGCTGAATGGTCCAGTCTTGAGTAAGACAAGCCTGAAAAGTCAATAAAAAAACTTATTGAGCTCTTATTCTATTTAAGGCACTCTAAATGCATTAATTGATCGAGCCCTTACATGAAGTAAGTACCTCTAGTCCATAAGCAAGGAAACTGAGGCACAAAAAGGTTACGTGGCTTGCCTTCATTTCAACCAGCTAGTTGGAGGTGGAGCCAAGATTCAAACCCCAGGCAAATCTCACCCCAGGCAAAGAGTCACCACATTCTTCTGGCACAAAAGTAGAGCCCCTCAACAGCCAAGCTTAGGAATTTGAGATTCAGCATCAGGTATAAAAATTGGGAATGAGGTGATAATCCACTGATAATGCTTATATGCATGGTTCATCACTACTCAGAATCCTCCTTTAAAAGCATTGCATTATCCGAAGATATTCCCAACAATGTTCACTGATAGTGCCATTTATTCACTGACAAGTCCCATGACTACAGTATTGAGTTAGATATTGTAAAGTGCTTAGTCAAATCTTTATTGGGAGAGTCCATTGTGTTGACATTCCATCACCACATCTTTTAATCCTGAAGATTTAATTTTACCTGTTATTCACCTATCACTTCTGCTAGAAATACAACTCATGATCATAAACAGAGCAAAGTATATTTATTTTCACATGTTCCCTGAACATATGAAAATATGTTTCCTTCCTACAAGGAAAGCCACTCTTGTCATATAAGACATTCATCTCTTAAAAACTAATTTCTCCATCGTAGGTTCGGGTCTTAAAAATCAGTTGGGTTCCTCAGTTACAGATATACAGGACATTACATCTGGACTCTCCTAGGAGGGCAGGGGTGAACTCTTCCTCTGAATATCCACAGTAGCCAAATGACTCCTTCTACCATTGTGGAAAGCCACAGATGACTGTCTCCTAATGATTTACTGCCCAACCCCCAGCCCACAAATCAAAGAATTAGGTTTAGTGAGAAATAAGAATGGTGGCCAGTGGCTACAAGAAGGGGAGGGAATGTTTCAGTTTATTTTCTTAAGCCAATTAATGATGAAACGGCATGGAGGGAAAGAAAGACACAACATGGTCGTAAAAGACTATTTTTCCAGATAAATGGCCAGATATCAGATTCTGTAATAAGTACTTCCACCTATCAAAACACACACATACACACACACATTAACACATACATAATATTAAGAAAATATAGATCTTAAAACACAAAGTAATATTCAGAAACCCTTATGGATATCACCATAAAATGAAACTTTGAAGGACCCTTGAAAATCAATAAATCTGGACATTGCAAACCTTGCAAACTACATATTGCAGGCAGAGGTGTTTGGTTGGGCCTCCAGAATTTTTTAAAATTGAATCAACATTTTACAAAGTAGAGACAAATTACATAAAAACCCAGATTTGTGGCTTCTCTTAAAAAGTAGAAGACCTGGCGACCCTGAACCCCCTTGCCCAAATGGTAACAGTGAGCTGTAGCTGAAAAGAAGCTGCCACCTTTAGAGGAGGCTTAACTGCCAGTTTCCCACCGTCTCCACCACTCCCTCTTGTTCTGAAATACAAATACTAGGTATTGAGAAATTAAATAAAAATAGGAGAGAGCTTAAGGCTTACACCCACCTTGCTTCACTCATTTATGGTACCTGCAAATCTACAAGCTCTGCTCTAGTCCAATCCATTCATTTAAAGAGAAGCAACCCACAGTAGTAAAGTGACTTATAAACTCATTCCATTAAAAGTCACATTTTCATTCAGGAGGGCGTATTGTCTAATGACAATTAGAGATTATGCAAAACTAAATTTGGGCTGTGTGGCTATACAATACCACAATCTGTGGTGAAAAGTTGAAATCTCAATCATTTTATTTACACATTGCCCTCACCCCCACTCCAAATAAAGGGCAAAGGAAGATGCTCAAGTTTTCAGAACAAATTTCCTGCCTAGTTTGGCTTGGTATGGACAGTTTTCATGTGCCCAAATTTTAGATATGACTTCCTTTCATTCTGAGGGCATAATTTATTGAGAAGACATACAAAATGCTTACTATAGACATGCAAATACTTTTAGAAAGGAAACTGGATAAAAACATTGAACAGGAGGGGAAAAAAGGGTGTTTCTTCTTCAGAAAATTTAACTGATAAATTATAAGGAAACTGAAACTGACTAAGATTTATTTAGTGATTGCATGTGCCTTAGGTACTTTGCACACATTATACCAATTAATTCTCACAGCAGCCCAAGGAGGGTAGTATTATTACTCCCACTTCACAAGTAAAGATGCTAGGCCTCAGAGGCGTTCAGTAATTTGAAAAGGACCTGACTTTTCAATCAGGGATCATGCGCATATTCAAACACTGATATGTACGTTTGTAATGCTTGTGAGAGTAGGGAACATGGCTTGCCCATGCACAGGGTCTAGCACATCGATATTTGTTGTGTAAGCCTGCCCATCGCCAAAGCCCAAAAACTGCTATGTACAAGCACTTTCATTCATAAATGTCATCATTTGAACAACCTTGACATATACAACTAATTCATTTAGGCAGGTTCTTGAACAAGGTTTAGGAAATGTTGGTTCTTTATGTTGTGTAGTTAATGACCCCTACACACGTGTTTACTAAGGTAATAAAATCTCTTTTCTAAATAAATTTCTCCTTTCGAATTGTTATAAAAGTCAATAGTCAAGAATTTGGCTGAATTTACGAGCCAAAAGCATGTTTGCTAATGAATAAAAATAACAACTAATATCAAAATAAGAATTAATTCAAGAATGCGCGATTTTGAAGAGTCAGGAATTTGATTAAAATTTCAGTTCCCTTTTTTTCTATAATGAAACAGTTCTTTAACCACAGAACAGCTTTTATAACAATGCCGACGAGTATGGTTCCAAGCAAAACACTCCCCCATTTTAATCATGGTTATTATTTTTGAAAATGAAAATGGCTGAGGTCATTGTAATCTATTTTAGAGTTTGCATGGGTTGATGGTATTTCTGTCTTGGCTTTGAGTTCTCCACATTACCCACTAAATGTTATGGGTTTTGCTGTGTGCCCTTTCAAATCCCATTCTTTCTAATAACGTTATGCTTTATACACATAAATTAGAGTAAATTCCACTTTCTTTCCTAACAACTCCAGATGTGGTCCACACTTTCAAAAGGACTAGAACTTGCCTTAAAAAAAAAATTCAGTATGTACTTCTTAGAACAACTATGTTTCTATATAGATAAAAATGCTGTATGGATATTTAAACGCTGGGTAATTAGTAAAACCATAGGACTTGTGGTTTTTTCACCAAAGTGAAATATGAAGATAATATCTGTGTATTTACTTCTTCTGACTTACAAGGACACACACAGATAAAAAAGTGCCTAGAAACAAAACCATCTGGGCAGAGTTCTAGACCTACTGATACCAATAGGGAAGGGGGGTCTGTATTCAGACAACCATTTAGGACACATCAGTGAGGCTCTCTGTCCGCTGCAGACCCAGTAGACAAAATTATCAAATATCTAAATGCACTAAAGTTACATAGTCAAGGCTCCCTTTAGACGCAGTTAATATTTCACTGACTTTCCGAACTAAGTTGGGGTTTTTATTATAATTCACTATCAGGTCACACAGAACAGCCCACAATCCCTCTAAGTAGCCCCTATACAGCCACACGTAGAAGAATGGCTTCACAATACATACGAATTGTGGAGATCTGGTTATTAAAATGCCTTGAGATCTGTTTGTTTATTTTCTTAAAATCAACTTGCAAGGCCAATGTAATAAGATGCTGTAGCTTTTATGAAAGAGGTGAAATAATTTTAAACACAGACACACAATGAGTTTATTTATTTAGAAACTTGTTAAATAGAGTCTGGGAATTCAAATATTCAATGTTGACATTGTACAGAATTGGCAAGAAGCCAGAACCCAGTCTCCAGCGGGACCCACTGGACAAGGAATTCAGGCCTTTCTCTCCTCCCACTTGAGCTAAATAGGTAGAAGCCATTAGTTATACCCACAGCAATATCTGAACCACACTCAAATAAGCTGCCCCAGCCAGGGCACTTCAAAGGAGGCTAAGTATGTTTAGGTTTTTAGTGCTGAACTAGAGCAATATGTCACACTTTTGAAAGAGTCTTGTAAACAGTTTTTTCCCTATGTAGAGACATCTCTGAAGTTTCTTGTATGGCATGTAGTAAGCAAAGGTAATTAACAAGGATTATACTTTTTTCATTTCCTGGAGGGGCTGGGTAGGATAATATCAATCTGTGTGCAAACTAAGGATCTGGAAGAACAACACTATTTCTCTCTTCCGGTCTCCCTCTCTGGTTTTCTGATCGATTTGTCTGTCTCCTCTTTATCCTCTTCTTCACACTTTCTCTCACTATACAGCCAATTTCCTTGAAAATTCCCTGGTAAACTCTGAAGGCCAGAAGAGTGGGAAGGGGGATATCTAATTTTAGAAAGAAGACCGTGGCTAGTGGAGTGGGGAAGTAGGGAGGGAACTAGTGATTTATCCTGGGCCGTCCAGGAGAAAAGAAAAGCAGACCCTACAGACCATTTTAGAAAATGCCTAGACAGCGGCTTCCAGCGGAAGAAGGGTTAACCGTCACTCCAAAAAAAATGTACCTGGCATCATCAGAGTGTAACTGTTCCCTCCCGACCCATCTCTTCCCCAAACCCATCTCCCTTGCCCTACGAGGCTGGGAAGGAGCCTGTCCCAACGGGGAGAGTGAATGAGTGAGTGTGTGTCTGCCCTGTACACAAGAGTGTCCCTTGTCTTCCTGAAGCCAAGACGTCTGTGGGTGAGCACGCGCATGTGTAGGTGTGAGTTTACACTCTCAATGTAAACCCAGCTCCGAGGGAAGCAGCGCGCCAGGCACGCAGCCCCTCTGAGACTGGAGAGGCGAAGAAGAGTTCTGGCCAAACCTTGGAGCCCTGAGCTGAGCAGCCTGAGGAGCGAGGTGTAGGGGGCCGTCTGAGTGAGCAACTGCCTCCCATCTCACTGGGGCTTCCCCAGCCCCACCCCCACGTCCATCTGGGGCCACTTCCCCAGCACCAGACGGTTTTGAGATGAAGCGTGGGAGGGCTCAGCTCTTGGGAACAGGGCTCTGGGTGCCTTGGGAACAGGGAAAAAGCCGGTGACCAGGAGATGACAAGTCAAGTTTCTCCATCTCACCGCCCGCTTCCAGCGGAGGCAACGCGCAGGGGGGTGCCAGGAGAGAGGGCGGCGAGCCGGGCGTGCCGGGGGCAACTCCGCTCTCTTGTCCTTCTAGCCAGGGGAGGATGGAGCCGGGCGTCCCCCTTCCTGCCCCAGGTCACGACTGCAGCCTTGGACAACTTGGCCCCAACTTACAAAAATAAAAAAATCTCCCAAACAGTAGTAACATGTTTAAAGAGAAATTGCTTACGACTCCTTACCTTCAATTCCAAAAAAGAGAGAGAGAGAGAGAGAAAAGAAAGAAAGAAGAAAGAAAGAAAGAAAGAAAGAAAGAAAGAAAGAAAGAAAGAAAGAAAGAAAGAAAGAAAGAAAGAAAGAAAGAAAGAGAGAAAGAAAGACCAAAATTCGTGGAATGACATGTTAATTTCTAGTCTTACACGTTGAATGTCTGTCCCTGCAGGAAGCCGGCCCCAGGGCTTAGGGGAGGCCTTGGCTCAGAAAGCCTGGAAGCCGAGCTACCCGGCAAAAGTCACACTCACTCCCACTCATACGTACACACACTCACATGCACTCTATAGCCAATACCTACAACTCTGCAGTCCCTACAAATAAAAAAAGAAGCCTTGCTTTTTAGCCTTTCTGCCTCTATAGCTAATGAACCGTTCCCTTCCACAGTGCTGGAGATGAGGGAAGAATGAAAAGCGTAATTAACCTTCCCCTAAACACAAATTTTTTTTTTTTTTTTTTTTTTTGGCAAAACACATCAAAATACTGCAAGAAGACTGTGCTCCAAGTGCCAAATGCAATAAAGAAGTCCTAAGCCGGGGTAATGGTCAAGTAATGGCAAATAAACCGCCTTCCTAGAAGGGGCCTCGGCCTCCGTTGGGAGAAGGATTTTCCTCCTCAGAAGCAATCTGAAATAAACAAATAAATGTATTTTTTAAAACAAAGCTCTGTTTTCATCTGAGTTTCTTAAGGATGAAGGAAAACCCAAGTCGGTGGACACACAGAGACTGAATGCCTGTGTGTTGTGTTTGTTGTTGTCGGGAGGTTGTTTTGTTTTGTTTATCTTAGGTACTGGGCTGACAAGGTGAGTAGTTTAAGGACGGGAGAAAGGGTTGGCATCCACCTTTCCTACTTTAGGGCCTTTTTTTAAACAGAGAGCAAGTGTAGAAGTAACAAGTGCCCCCCTCCCTGCGGTCTTGCTAATCGCATCGCCTTTTGCGACTTTACGAGACTTCTGGGGGGGCCGGTAGCTAAGGGAGTTACTGGATGCAACTCGTTCTCTGCTGTGACTGAATTCCCGCGCGTTGTCACTTTGGGGAAGTAAGGTAAGTGTGGCTTCGGTGTTTCAGGCTTTAGACTTGCTGGGCAGACCCAACCTGCGCTTCCTTTCCATCCGTCAGGACCATAGCAACTGGCATTTCAGGCACGGCCCAGGTGCTATCCTAGCTGCCCGAGAAAATGGCTGGGAAGTCTCCCTGCGCTGCCAGAGTCGGCTTGGCTTTTAGTTTTCTTTTCTTAAAGATGGAAATAAAATTCAGGGGCGTTAGGCACTGCAAATGTCAATCTTCCTGCCTTTCATTTTATTTTTAATTAAATTTTTTAATCTTCCCAAATGACTTACAACGAATTTATCGGTTTCAGCTATTGTATAAAAAACAAGCCCTACAATTTGGAAACTGTGTTATGCATTCAATCTCGGTGTAGATTCAGCAGGTATTTTCAGGGTCCGTGGTCTCTGGTCCATGGGCTCCTGCACTGTAGCCAAGGCCAAATCAGGACTTAAGACCACCAAAGAAATTTACAAAAGACAAAAAGAACGACAAGCTGCCGAGAAAACAACTATTTATATGTAATTTGTTTCCATTGTAATGTTTCCTTTTGCCACAAAAAAAAAGTAGTTGTGTTTTTTAAAGTATTGTGGTAACAACGCCCCTTCTAAACCCAGAAAAAGGAAAACTGGTGCAGAGCAGTGAAGTTTTCGTTGGATGATTGCACCGCAGGGGTCACCAACCATCTCCGCCACGCGCTACTGGGGGAAGGAAATCGCGCTTTAAAATACAAAAATCTGTAGTTTTAATATGATTTCCTTTATTACCCAGATTGTAACTGAAGAATTGCAACGCAGCGCTTCTGTCTGAGAAAGGCAGCTGCGGCAGCAACAGCTGGAGCAGTGCAAGCGGGAATCTGAGGCTCAGTAAAAGTTTGTAAGAGTTGAGATCTAGCTATCGGAAAGCGGCAGCGGCATCTTTAGGGACCCTGGGGACAAAATAAATGGATCTCCCACCAGTTGAATGACAAGTATCATCAGATCGGAAACGAGGCTCAGTTTCTGGATGCTGAGTGGACTGTGCGTGCAGGAATATTTAAAGACGGCATCGTATGTCTTGCTTGGCAATTAAAATAGTTGAAAAAGCTGCTCAAGAAAATTCGAAGGGTTTTGTGTTCTGCTTTCACTTCGGAAGTTATGGGGCAGTGAGTCGCGGCGCGAAGCCTTAAGCTTTTATTTCACAACTTAGGCATAGTTGAAAAGGGCTACCCACCCCCACCCACCACCCCACTCCCGCCAACTCCCCCCCACACACACACACACACTCTCTCTCTCCCCCAACCTTTAGTCCAAATCGAAGCCCGCAAACCTCAAGTATATGTACATTTATTTCTCTGAAAATAAAGACATCGGCCTCATTTAAAAGTAAACAGGAAAAACAGTTCCACCGGCGCCCTTTGACACTGCAGCAGCTAGTGTAAAGAACAATACCCAAAAGAGAAACAGATGGACTGATGACCCGGAGAGCCCTATATTTAGGTTGATTTCTCAGACCCAGGGGAAAGGAAATGTATTGGGGAGTGTACGAGTGCTTGGGTGAGGACTGGACAAAGCACTGGAAAGGCGCCTGGGATGACAGCATCTCGCCGGGCTACACCGCCGACTCCACTGCCCGCGAAGCCGAGGTTGCCGAGGTGCCGCCGACTTCCCGGGCTGCTGCAGGGACGCAGCGAGCAGGGAGGCGTGGATACGATACCTACCGTACTTGGCTCTAATGTGCGAGGGTCGCGCGGGGGGAGACTGGGATTTCACTGGGGAGAAGCATCCCACCCACTTCCCATCTCTCATTTCTGCCTTCCGTAAGCAACACAATTAGAGAGTTCTATTTTCGGCGAGTGCGAGTGTGGGAGAGCGAACGGCGGCCTGTCCACTCCCGAGGCAGCTCCAGCCCCGCGTATTGACGAGGCAGCTCCAGCCCCGCGTATTGACACCTCAAGGAGGAGCGCTCCGAGATACTCCCGGGCTCGGCGCCGCTGAGTCCCCTTCAACTCGAAGTAGAAGCATTTGGACAAACGCAGCCCTGTCGCCTACAGTCCTGGTGGAGCATCACAACGTGTGGGAAAGTGTGGGCCCCGCCGGCAAAGCCAGGCGAGTCATCCAACACTTTTGCTGTAAGAGTGGGGGATGGGTCACCCACCGTCCCCGCCCCAAACCTCTTCGCCCACATCCCGCCAGACCAAGGCCGCTCCGCGCCGGGCAGGCAGGGGGCGCCGGGGAGGGTTATTGACCCTGGACCCAGGCTGCATCCAGACGAAGCGCGGGAAGCTGCGCTGCGCCCTCTCCGCGGCCCAACGCTCTTGCAGCTCGCCCCCTGGGGGTTGCTCGGCGCCCAGCCAGCCCGAGGTGCGCGGGTCGCAGCGCGCCCTCTCTGCCTCCTGCTCCTAGGCTGCCGCCGCTGGCTGTGTGCCCTCCGCTCCTAGCTCTCCGAGCGCTCGCTGGGCCTATTATCTCCCCACCTCCGAGCGCTCGCTGGGCCTCTTCTCTCCCCACCTGCACATGGCTCTGCGGAGCCGGTAGCTCTGCCCTGCCCGTGCCCCCCGCCCCCAGCCCGCGATTACAGCCCCCATCTTGGTGTCCCACATCCCCGCCGCAGTCCTCCCGCCGCGCAGCTCCGCGCCGGAGAGCATGGCCGAGCGCACAGCGCCCACTACCGCAGCCGCGGCTCGGCGCAGTCCACCCGCCCGCCCGCGCAACTTCCAGCGGCCGCCTCGCAACTTTTCCCAACTCCACCACAGCCGCCCGCCGCCGCCGCCACTGTGGCTCTCTCTGAGCGTGCTACCCTACCCAAACCCCAGAAATAAACGGAGGCTCGAAAGGGCTCCCTTCTCCTGCCCGCCCCCCCATCCCCCGCACCCCCCTCCTCCCACACCCGGGACTAGCTGGTTGGCCAGAGGCAACTCTCCCCCGCCTGGGGGGAAGGGGAGGGGAGGGGGAGACTTTCTCCTCTTCTCTCCCCCCCCCACCCCTTCGCGCTCACTCTCGCGCTCTCTCCTCCCTCCCACCCCTAGTCTTTGCTGCCCCCACCCCCACCCCCACCCCGGGGTTGCCACAGCTGGTCGGTGCTCGGGGCTGAGGGCTGCCCAGGCTCCTCCGACGCCCAACCCGGGAGCGAGAGCACGGGCGACCGGGGGCAGAGGCTGGAACCGGCAGGTTGCTGGGGCTGCGCTGCGCCTGCTCTCCACCCGGGGCCCCGGCGCAAGAGGCAGCCCGCGCTCCCTCCCGGAGCGCTAGAGACAGATATGCAAGATGGCAGAGGAGGGGGAAAAGCCAATAGAAAAGGGATATTGCACCTACTTGTGGCCAGTTTCCTTGCCCTGCCTTTGGATCTCATGCTGTGCCCAGTCCTGCAGCCGCTGGTGTGTGGTTGGGGCTTTTTTTTCTTGGATCCTTTCCTTCTTTTGCTCTCCCTCTCGCTCCCTCCCTCTCTCCTCTCTCTCTCTCTCTCTCTCTCTCTCTCTCTCTCTCTCTCTCTCTCTCCTGTTTCTCTCTCTCTCTCCTGTTTCTCCCTCTCTGTCTCTCTCTCTTCCACACAGTCACTCTCTGTCTTTTCTTCTTTCACTCTCTCTCCCTCCCTCTCTCCCTTTCTCTCAATCCACACTCGCTATCTCTCCAGCATTGTCAGTTTGGACACCTTCGCACATGCGCGCTAGACGCCCCTCCAACATCTCAGCGCCGCCAAAAAAAGTTTGGAGCGATTTATCACTTTGATTTGGAGATCTTGTCAGATGGCAATCGCCGAGGAGGCGGAGAAAGGGAGCCGCGGGGAGGGCGGCGGGGGGCGGGGAGGGAACGCAGGGAGCCAGAGGGGAGCAGACACCTCGCCCAAAAAAAGGGGAGGGGGGAATTGAAAAGGCTTGGGCAGAGGATTGATTCCGTGTTAGAATCACCAATAAGCTTGTATCATGATTATTGTTATTGTTTTTCCCACCATAAATTGCTGATATTTTTCTGTACCATCTATAAGGAAAGCAAGAAGCGAGGGGGGAAAAAACTTTAAAAACATTTTTTAAAAACCCTTCTGTTAAAGAACTAGAAGGGCTGGACTCTCGGCTAATAATCCAGGAGAAAGTGAGAATCATCCTGAACTTGAGAAATCTACTGCTGCCGCTGCTACTGCTACTGAAGCTATTGCGGCTTCCGCTTTCAGGGTTGTAAGCAGAATACATAACTGGTTTTTTCCTCGATTTTAGCTGTAATACCAATGCTTGCTGCCATGCTTGGGACATTTCAGTATTATTTCCCTACCAACTAGTAATGATCACCCTTGATTCCCGGGTCCTGGCCAGCGCGGGCATTTGACACCTAAGACCTCCTGCTTTCCCAAAGGTCGGCTGTCACCTTCCGGCCTCCCTCACCGCTGCCCCGGTCGCCTCCCGATGCAGCTCAGCCTGCCTGCCATTTTCACTCACTCGCTTAAACCTACAACCTCGTGGTCAAAAGAAAGAAGAATGGGGGGGAAATCACACACTCTTAAAAAAAAACACATTGTTGAAATTTCCTTTAATTACAGGATTTACCAATGAAGTGCCACTCAGAAATGGGAACTCCTAAAGGGGCTAGCTGTGTACAAGGTATGAATCAATCCCAACTAGGTATAGATTTTCTTTTGGTACAACCTTCTTCCATTAAACAGTTTTGTTCAATACCTTCCATGTGCTATTTATGTCCCCATTAATATCTGTTGCAAATCCTGCCAGACACCATAAAAGAAAATTGCAATCTTTTCAGTCTCGGTGCTGCAACAATACATCCTTGATGTTCAAGTTAAAGGAAAAGAAAAGCAGGTCCTGGGCATGAGTTTGGCAAAGACTGTGGAAGGGAAGGGGAATCATTGAGAATGCCCGGTTGTACCTATTGGTATTTATTATCAAATCTAGCACTGCAGGTATGAGAGAGCAAATAGCAAAGTTCAGCCCCAAGGGGTATCAATGGCCTGCAAATCTCTTTATTCCAGAGAATCAAAGTTCAAAGAATTTGTCCTTGTTAAGGATGCCTACCATTTTCCTTTCTCCAGAGCTGTGTAATTCTGGGGGCATTTGACTGTAAGATAGAGGTCCCTGGAGAACCCAGCTACAGGTCTCAAGGGAGACAGATGTATAAGGTTGAAATGTGAGGAAGGAAAGTAGGAAGATAGAGGAGGGAATTACTCAGAACAGGAGTAAAACAACTTCCAAAAAAGAAGACTCTAGTGCCCACACACGTGGGCACAAGAGAACTCTATTATCCACTCTGAATTAAAGAGGCACCTGGGTTTTTTTTCCAGACCTAGAATTCCTACTGTCCTGTGCATAAAGGTGAGTGTACTAACACATTTGGTGTGTGCAAAAGCACCAGCCATTCCAACATTCTGTTAGGTTCCCACAGGTGTTTGACTCTAAAAGTTCCCCCAAAATGTGACTCCACCAGCTTCCCTCAGTTTAGATGGAGAAGTGCCTTCCCTCTGACCAGCAAATGTCCTCAGAGGAAAAGGAGAAATGAGGCTTGAGAGCTTTTGGAAGAGGGGACAAAATCTCTAGGGAGAGGAAAACACTAGGCTGACTGGCAAGAAGTTCATAAGGCTGCTTCTGATCAGTGTAAGGGACTCTCTAGAGACCATCCCCTAGGCCAGGGGACTGACCAGCAGCGCCTGAAGATCCCAGCTGTCAAAATCTAGAAGGTCTTGTCCCGCCAATCCTCACCTTCCCTGCCAGGCACCCAGGGGCAGCTGAGTACCTTGCCTTGGTGCCCAACCGCCAAGGGAGCTTTAAAAAAAGAAAGAAAGAAAGAAAGAAAAGAAAAGAAAAGAAAAGAAAAGAAAAGAAAAGAAAAGAAAAGAAAAGAAAAGAAAAGAAAAGAAAAGAAAAGAACTGCCTTCCTCCCCTCCACTCCTCCGGCTAATCCCTTTCACCTCATCCCCAGGGGGTCTGTCTATATCCGGGTTCCCCTGGAGAGGGAAGGTTAAGAGGGGTGCAGGAAATGTTCCTAGGAAAGGAGGGGACCAAGGTACCAAACTCTGAGATTAAATGCAAGACCCACATGTGAAACTGAGCTTGCTGTTGCTGCTGAGAAATTATAAACCACGTGGAGAGTTGGGGGGGTAGGGGGTGGGTTCTGTGAGGGGAACTGGGTGGGAGGTGGAAGACTGAAGTAAATCAGAGTCTCCGAACCTCCAAATTTAAAGGTCCCTGTCTTTTAAACTTTTCTAGAAGGGTGGTTGGTGGAAGGGGAGGCGGAATGAGGCGCGGCTGGAGCACCCCTCCCCTTCTGGTTTTGAAGTCTCCGCTGTGGCTTCAGCGCTCCAGTCTTTCTCCCTGGTCTTTCCAACAGTTTCGGGCCACGAGAAAATCCAACCTCTTCTAACAAATAATAGACGCAAACTCCTCTGTGTCCCGAGACCAAACCATTGTGAAAAGACCAGGCATCGTCTTTAAAAAAAAAAAAAAAAAAAAAAAAAAATAGTATTCGCAATATCATTCGTTTTTTATTTTCAAACCTAAAAGCTGGGCTTCTTTTTCCTTTTCTCTCCTTTTCTTTTTCTTTCTTTATCATTCGCTTTCTGCTCTAAGTGTGCGCTAATAAAGAGCTAAGCTGCTAGTTCAAGTGTGTTTAACCTGATGGAGCAAACAACCAGCAGCAACCGGTCGCGCTCCAGGCTGATAGCGCCGCGACCTCTGCGCGTCCGTCCCGGCCGGTTCCCATTCTCAAGTGCCTGTACCCTGTCACTTCCACCTGTCCCAGATCCCAGCCGTGAGACCAGAGCAGGTGACTGTCTGTTCAGCGGCCCCTGGAGTTCCCGACACCCTCTGATGGGATGTCTGAGCTGTCGCTGGTCCAAGAGAAAAGAGGCCTCCAACAAGTTGGCGGAGCTGCCCTCGCTACCCGCCCCCGCCCCACCTCTCGCTTTTCCCTCTCCTCCTGAAATTCGTTTTCTTGGGGGACAGTAGGATGCGTTCCAACGTTTTCTTGTGTTTTCTCCTACGGAAGCGAGCATCCTGGAAGCAGTGCCTCGTTGGAAAGTCGATGCGTTTACGGGTTGTCTGGGTTTGCTTGTTTTATTGCTGTCACTTTTTGTTTTGGGTTTTTGTTTGTTTGTTTAGCAGAAGTGAAGAGACTGAGATGGAAGTTAGAAGGAAGATGGGACATTGACCAGAAAGACACAGACAAGTATATCCCTTCCCCAATTATGTTTTTAAAATTAATGTTAGAAATGGCAAATAACCGATTTTCAATACATTACATGCAACAGGAAATTTTCCTTTCCTCTCATTATAATTGAACGGGCCCCACAGTATCTCTGGAAGAAAGTTTGAATTCTTTATGGAGGTATTTCTAGGCCTATTGTCTTTGTGCAGTGAACTTTACATCATGCTATTCAATCACAACCTATATTCTCCTGGCTACCAGCAAGATTAATTTAATCATTGTAATGCAATTATTAATACTGTTTACCCAACGTTAGGTTTCAGGTTGGCTGTTAAGAAATTAAACTCTCGCTGGGTGACCAGAGCTAGGCAGGGGTTTCTTCATGTTGAAATGAAACAGTCCTCTTTATTTAGTCTCAGGGCTCCAGCTTTCGGCCACCGGCTCAATTAGCCAAAATGGAAACAATTTTCATTCATTGCAATAACTCACTGTTCTGGAGATCGCTTTCAAAATACACATTATTATTATACGCTGACCTCAGTGGTGTGGAGTGGCAATAAAAGAGAGAGGCAGGGAGATCTATCTAGCCCCCTTGGGCTATAATTATTAGAAATTAATTGGGTTCAGGACCCTGGGTAGCCTAGCTAAATTAATAGCTTGTCTAGTGGTTTAAATCCGAATTTTCAGTCCACAGGAGAGAAAGGGAGAGAGTCACAGACATGAAATGCAGACCCAAGGGACGCCTGAGTTTACTTGCAAGACACTCATCTATTAAATAGTGTCCAGAATACATCTGAGTTGAGGAGGGGGGCTGAAGTAGGAGGGGCGCGGGCGACAAGAAAGAATGGAGCAAGATGGGGAGGGAGGCTGAGAGTGAGCAAAAAGGTCTCCAGTTGATTTTATTCGATTTTTCTTGTCTGCATTGTTTTCGGGAGGGGTTGCATTTAGGGGTTAAAATAAAAAATAAAGATCTCGTGTACTCGGAGCTGTCGTGCCGGAGTAAAAGTGAAAAGGGAGCCTTAGGCAAAAGGAAATTACTGCGAGCCCGCGTGACCTTTCAGGGAGGTAATCAATCAAGTGATCAACAGGGATATTTATCATCGCTATATAGGACTACTTCGCCCTGCACAGGCGGGGTGGGGGTGGGGCTGGGGGAGCGAGAGGAGGGTGGAGACACGCGCGCACTTACACACACACGCTCACAAAAGTTTGAACAAACCTGATAAGCCTCGAGATAGAACACGTAGGTTTTAATGTTAAAACTACCTGTTTTGTCTGACATTGTCAGAGAAACACACACACATACACATAAAAGCGCACATCCAGGCAGCAGCGGCTGCAGAAGGTGTTAACTTTGAATGATCCGCCAAGCTTTGCCCTAAAAGGGAAGCTTGCAGAGAAATGCGCGCTTTGAACGCCGGCGCGGCGACAGCGCAGGGCTAACTTGGCTTCCGCGTCCAGCCAGGAAAAGGGCGCCGCGGGCCGCAAGCGGCGTGGGGCGGCTGGGGGCACCCCTTTCCACAGCGACTCGACGCCGGGGCCTGAGACACGGAACAGCCTCCTCTTCCAGCGAAATCCTCGCGCTGCCAGGGCTGCACTGCACAGCGAGGAGCGCTCGGGGCCAGCCGGCTGGGAGAGCACGCGCAGCTGGTGTTGGGCGGCCGGGCGATTTCTGGCCAGTCACCTTCTCTACCTTGTAAAACTCGCCGTTTTGTAAATTGCGTTTTCGGTCCCGGATTTCTTAGCAAATCATTCGGTTTTACAGTCCTGCTCCCTCCCCCTAGTTCAACATCCTCCCATCCAACTTTTGATGTGTATATAAAGGACGGCGAGCAGGGAGCGGTCAGAGTAGCTGGCTTTTAATAATAATGACGATGATGACATTAAATAGTCGATTTAAAATCTAGGCCCCCCGACCCGATCGAGGATTATAATCAGCAGTTCTTTGGAGAGAACGTCGGGCTGATTACTGGCCCATGGGGTTGAGGAACCATTTCCCGAAGGGTTTATGAAACGCAGTTTGGGGTGATGCGCGCCGCCTCCCAGGTGGCGAGCCTAGGCTCCTGCGGTGTGGGAATGTGGGGCCGCGCCAGGGCCGTGCCTATTGGCACCAGATGCTAAGCTCGCGGTCCCCCACCCGCCGCTCTGGCTGCCCTCTCCCGGCTCGGAGCGGCCTCCTCCCACACAGCCTAGTCTGCGGCGCCCTCGCCTGGTTTTCTTGGCCGCAGCAGTTCTTGTGCTCCCGCCGCTTAGGGCTCCAGCTGTGCACAGTAGCCGCCTGGGCGTGGGGGTGGGAAACAGCTGGAGCGCCCCGGGGAGGTGCGGGTTGGGGTGGAAAGGAACCCAACAAGGAGGATTATGAGGGGAGCAAACTCCCGGAGCTGCTACTGGTTTAGAATCAGGAGGAGTAACTTCACGGTGCACGGAACTTGAGCTCCGGAAAGAAACCAGACTGCTCCTGAGCGATGCCCTGGGAAGTCTGGACCTCTTGGGGTCCCTTCCATTGAAAAAAGAATTACCTGGAAGAGTATTTCTCAAAGTGTAATCTACATACGAATTGCCTGGGGATCTTGTTAAAATGCAGATTCTGATTCAGTAAGCCTGGGGTGGGGCCCAACATTTCTCGACAGGCTCCTAGGTGATGCAGATGCTCCTCGAAGTGTAGTCGCAGACCAGCAACATCAAGCATCGCCAGGATTTCAATAGAAACTCAAGATCTCAGGCCCCAACCAAACTCACTAAATCAAAATTGACATTTTAACAAGTGATTCACTAGAACATTGAAGTTGGAGATGCACTGCAATAGAATGTACCTGGCCAGGTTTTCTTTCTTCTGTCTTAAATCAGGACGCCTCTGTGATTGAACTTCATTTCAAATCCTGCTTTCTGCCGTGGTCACGGGAGAGGATGGAGTCAACGAACCTATCCATGTAAAAGCTACATCTCCTCTGGCCCACTGCAGAAACCCTAGACTGTCACATGCATTGACCACTGAGCTTAGGGGCCAAATGCCACCTGCAAGGCCTCCTGGATTCTTGTCTGATTGACATCCCTTACCGCCACTTTCTTCACGCCCCCCTCCCATTCAGTATTTTGCTGCCAAGTCTATGGCTTTTATTTCTCCCTCCTTACATTACAGTTTTTTGTTTACAGATCTTCCTTCTCCTTTCAGCTGTGGACATCTTGAAAGAGATTATGCTTTATATTCTCCACTTTGTGTTTTCATCTGCAGCATGGAAATAGTCATGTCTTCCCACATAGGACTAATATATTAAAATGCTTTGGAAGCCATGGTTGCCATTGTTAAGAAAAGATGGCAGTATTCAGATTTCAGGGCCATTACACATTAGATAAATTCTGGGGTCACAAGATAGAGTTGAAACACCTTAAGTATCAAACCACTGGAGCTACAAATCCCAGTCCTCCCTTTTACCAGCTGCGTAACTTTAGGCAAATTACTGAGCCTCTCTGAGTCCCAGTTACCTCCTCTGTATTATTAGAATAAGTATGTACATCTTGCAGAATACTTGTGATGATTAAAGACAATGTATACAAGGCACCTAGTATGGCACCTGCTACATAGTAGAAATTTAATAAATGGAGCTATTTAGAGCTCCAAGCTCTAACATTTTATAATCGCAAAATGATAAGGGTGTGTGTGTGTGTGTGTGTGTGAGAGAGAGAGAGAGAGAGAGAGAGAGAGAGAGAGAGAGAGAGAGAGAGAGAGAGAGTCACGAGTCTTGGATACTGCTCTTCCCATTCCCATCTGCAATAAGATATGTTGCCTTTAGTCAGCAGACTGCCCCCTCAAATAGCTGAAGCCTGAGGACTTTGATATATACAGAACTGACTGGTACAATTAGATATTAACATTTCCGTTTAAATGGGCACGTGTGTGTGTCTGTGTGTGTGTGAGAGAGAGAGAGAGGAGAGAGAGAGAGAGAATGGTTTTAGCTATGGTTTTTTATTTGTTTTTTGTTTTTTGATTTTTTGTTTTGAGATGGAGTCTCACTTTGTCACCCAGGCTGGAGTGCAGTGACACAATCTTGGCTCACTGAAACCTCTGCCTCCCAGTTTCCAGCAATTCTCCTGCCTGAGCCTCCCCAGTAGCTGTAATTACAGGTGCACACCACGAGGCCCAGGTAATTTTTGTATTATTAGTTGGGACATGGTTTCACCATGTTGACCAGGCTAGTCTTGAACTCCTGACCTCAGGTTATCCACCTCCCTCAGTCACCCAAACTGCTGGGATTACAGGAATGAGACACCATGCCTGGCCCCTTAGCTATGCATGGTTTGGGGGGTTTTTTGTTTGTTTGTTTGTTTGTTTGTTTGTTTGCTTGTTTTGAGACGGAGTCTCTCTCTGTCGCCCAGGCTGGAGTGCAGTGGCTAGACCTAGGCTCACTGCAAGCTCCGCCTCCCGGGTTTACGCCATTCTCCTGCCTCAGCCTCCCGAGTAGCTGGGACTACGGGCACCCGCCACCGCGCCCGGCTAATTTTTTGTATTTTTTAGTAGAGATGGGGTTTCACCGGGTTAGCCAGGATGGATTTTTAAGGGATTCTTGTGTGCTTGTGCTTTCACAACTCAGTTTCATATGAGTCAACACTACACTCAGTTCATCTCATACAAGGACAGTCCTGACCATCTCCCAGTCAGCCTGTGGCAACAGGACCTGGGCCACATGCTGAGGGCCGGTGAGATTCACTGACAGATGCATTGCTACTCCCGGGGCCTTATGATTGCAAGAATTTCTGCACAATATATGCAAAGTGAGTATTTGAAGATGTGTAATGTTTCTATATTACCACGTTCTCTCCCTGTGAGATGGAAGGCACAAAGACAATTCAAAGAGAAAGTGGCTTTCAATGGAGTAAGCACTCTTTCTCTCTTCTTTCTTTTAAAATTATTTTTACATGCTTTTAAATTTGTTCAGTGTTTCTTAAATTTTCACTTTCATAAATCTGATTGTTGCCCATATTTTCAATACATGAAAGTATTTACTCAGTCTAGATTCCTGCCAGGAAATAAAAGATTTGTAAAATTAACACCTACAGGACTTTTAAATTCTTTACTCAAACAAACAAGTGATTATGGTTGACATGAGGAAATATAGACATAAAGCAACTTAATTTGCTTAATATACTTTTAAACTTATAAGTATAGCAGACTTTCCACATCTTTTTAAAGCACAAAGTATAGGATCCATGCTGAGACAGCTTATAAATGAGACTTCCTTGTAACAAGATCCTCAGTGCTCAATAACTTAATTCCCTTGACTTAGGTCCAAGGCAGACCTGGCAACCCTCAAACTCTGCTGGGGAGTGAAGTCCTATAGCCATGACAGAGTGTGATACAGGTGTGCCCTGCTTTATGAAAAGCCACATCACAATGTGATTATTCGCTTCGTGCTATTTTATTAAATAATGAGTTCCCCTGGGACATTTAAAATATGATTTGACTTACAAAAACCTGATTTATACTCACTTTCCCCAGAAACATACCTATTGAAGGAAAGCTATGTTTTTTTAAATGATGATGCATGTCCCATAGCAAATGTTTATAATGAAAAGTCCATTTTCAAAGATTAAGACAAGGGAGTATACCACCATTCTGGGGTTGGGAAAGAAACAATTTCTGTACAGATCAATTGTACACAGAAGAAACTGTAGGACTCATCAATGGAATTATCTACTTTAAGGGCTCATGTAAATATACTAGAAACCAGGAACATGATAAGATTTGGACTTCAAACATTTTAGAAAATATAATGTTCTTGTACTGGGTTTTGATAGTAAAATATTCAAATCAACTCTATAAACACTCTCGAAAAATACACTTTTTGAAATGGGAAGAATTTCTGTTGCATAGAGAAACTGAAGAATAGTTCTAGGGCTAGGTGCAGTGACTCATGCCTGTAACCTCAGCACTTCCGGAGGCTAAGGAAGGAGGATTGCTTGAGCCCAGGAGTTTGAGACCAGCCTGGGCAACATGGCAAGACTCTGTCTTACATAAAAAAAATTAGCTGGGCATGGTGGTGCACAACTGTAGTCCTAGCTACTTGGGAGGCTGTGGTGGGAACCCAAGAGTTCAAGGCTGCAATGTCCTATGATCACACCACTGCACTCCAGCCTGGGCAATAGAGTGAGACTCTGTCTTCCAAAAAAAAAGAAGAATTCTAAAATTTGTCTGGGCTTACACCCATTTAGAAGTAATAGTTTATCAGCAAAAAATCACTATCTAACTCATATCCAGGTTTTCACTTAGCTGTTTGACATTGAACTGGAACTCTGAAATTGGATACATTGGACTCACAAGGACATTTGCTATTCTTAGGGGCTCTAGGAGACAGCTTCAATTCTAGCTACAGTGGAAGCACCAATGCAGAGAAGCCAAGACAGTGAATGATATTTTGATACATCTGTTTCTGTTCTGTTAATGCTTTGCTGAGCTTTTCACAACATTTGTGTCCAAAATGTCTACAGAATCAACTATTATGCAGGTTTCTTCATCAAACCAATTGAGCAATCTGGTGTCTCTTGTGCCTCCCAGAGTGGAGCAACATTTAAGCAGGGAGCAAGGGCTAGTTGGCTACAACCTCTTGTTCCAATCTACCCTACACAGCACTGCCTGCTTAACCTTCCTGAGGCACTGTTCTGAAAGTGTCTTTCTTCTACGACAATTTCAAGATCCCTCAGTCATTGTCAAGATAAAGCCCCAAATTTTTGCCTCTCATTCAAAGGTATTCTACATTGGGGAAACAGCAAGAAAGGTGGGGAATCATGAGATGTGCACCAGAAACAGCAAGGATATTAGGCACCCTACGTTATGGGATTCAAGAAGGGACTTTATGGGAAATAGGTTTGGAAAGACAGGTTGGACACACGCCACAGAGGCTTGGAATGAATGGCAAAATTTTGGGGCTTTATCTTGAAGACAACTGAGAGATCCTGAAGATTCTGAATAGGGGAATGACTTTATCAGAATTTGCCTTAGGAAGATTAAGCAGGCAGTGATGTGAATTATACATCTTCTTCACATGTTCAGACTATCCATCTTTTGAGATTCAAAACAAACATCACCTCCTCCCCTAAAAGTTCTGATATGTTCTTTCAAGTGGAAAAACAATCTCTCCCCATCACAATCACAATCACCTATGGCATCTTAGTTTTACATGTTGGTTTTGTCTGTATCTCTATGATCTCTCTCCATAGGCTATAAATTCCTTGCGGGGATATTTGTATCAACTCTCCTTGTCTTCCACCGCGAAGGCATGTTTTGCTCAAAAATTGTACTGTCTAAATGTAAGGATTCTAATTTTAAACAATTTGAGAAAATCATCAGCCATTACCTTTTTAAATATTGTTTTTTCTTCACTTTCTCAATTCTTTTTTCCTGTTATCTGATTAGATATATGTTAGATCTTCTTGCTCTGTCTTCTGTATTTATTAGCCTCTCTTTCATAGATTCTAACTCTTTAGTATCTTGTGCTTACTTCTGAATAATTTCCTCAAATTTATATTCAAGTTCTCTAATTGTCTCTCTGTATCTAATAAGCTATTTAAACTGTCAATTAATTTTTTTTTTTTTTTTTTTTTTTTTTTTTTTTTTTTTTTTTTTTTTTGAGACGGAGTCTGGCTCTGTCGCCCAGGCTGGAGTGCGGTGGCCGGATCTCAGCTCACTGCAAGCTCCGCCTCCCAGGTTCACGCCATTCTCCTGCCTCCGCCTCCCAAGTAGCTGGGACTACAGGCGCCCGCCTCGTCGCCCGGCTAGTTTTTTTTGTGTGTGTTCTATAGTGGAGACGGGGTTTCACCGTATTAGCCAGGATGGTCGCGATCTCCTGACCTTGTGATCCGCCCGTCTCGGCCTCCCAAAGTGCTGGGATTACAGGCTTGAGCCACCGCGCCCTACCGGTCAATTAAATTTTTTATCTTATTTTTTAAATTTCCATAATTTATATTTGATTCTTTTTTAAAATGTGCCTGTTATCTTTTCACACTGTCTTGTCTTATTTTTTATCTTACAGTTCAGTTTTTTGGGGTTGTTTTTGCTTTTTGTTTTTCGTTTTTGTTTTCAACAGAGTCTTGCTCTCTTACCCAGGCTGGAGTGCAGTAGTGCAATCTTGGCTCACTGCAAGCTCTGCCTCCCGGGTTCACGCCATTCTCCTGCCTCAGCCTCCTGAGTAGCTGGGACTACAGGTGCGTGCCACCACGCCCAGATAATTTTTTGTATTTTTAGTAGAGATGGGGTTTCACCATGTTGGCCAGGCTGGTCTCGAACTCCTGGGCTCAAGCGATCTGTCTGCCTCTACCTCCCAAAGTGTGGGATTACAGGCATAAGCCACCGCACCTGTCCAGGTTAAGTTTTTAAACATTTCAAATATATTTATTTTATCTGACAACTCCATTATCTGAAGTTCCTAGGGACTATTTATTTATTTATTTATTTATTTATTTATTTTTTATTTATTTATTTTGAGATGGAGTTTCACTCGTTTCCCAGGCTGGAGTGCAATGCTGCGATCTTGGCTCACTTCTACCTCTGCCTCCAGGGTTCAAGTGATTCTCCTGCCTCAGCCTCCCAAGTAGCTGGGATTAGACATGTGCCACCACACCCAGCTAATTTTGAATTTTTTAGTAGAAACGGGATTTCTCCATGTTGGTCAGGCTGATATCGAACTCCTGACCTTAGGTGATCCACCCGCCTCAGCCTCCCAAAGTGCTGAGATTACAGGCACAAGCCACCACGCCTGGCCATGGGATCTTTCTAATCCTTCTGTTTGTTGTACCTAATAATCATTACTCAGAAAAATTGTTTTTCCATACTTTAGAATTTTAAGTTGTGAGTTCACCTTCAACAAGATTTTCTCTGTGGAAATCATGTTTAAAATTACTTGACATATCATTTCAGAATGGTTTTACCTTTGCTTTTGTTGGATGCTTCAGTGTTACCAATTTTTTCACTAGTTTATCAGCCTGGCTTTTCCCAAACTATGGAGGAAATGCAATTAGAACCACAGATGTAAGTGATAGTAGGCCTGTTGGAAAGAATTGTCAGGGGACACTTTTTTTTTTAACCCAGAGGCCAGATGAGATAGAAGCTTCCTTGTTATTTCTTTTTCTAGTGAGCTGATGATTTTTCTAGACCAGCATTTCACCGATTACGTAGCCCTTTGAGACACTGATTTATGCAAGGTTATCAGTTTTTATCTCCCCAACTCATGTTGGGCCAGAGCTTTATGTCTTGACTCCATGAGAGTTTTGAAACCTACGCCCGGAGTTCTCAAGGCTATTGTCTCCCCTTCCATAACTATAGGCTGCCGGGATTTTGATTCCCATTGTGTTGAGCCCCAGAGACTTTCCTTCCTTTTTTCAAGAGCATTGATTAGTTATTAAGCAGAATGCCTCAGTGATTTGTGAAGGGAAGCATTGCAGATTATTTAGTCCATAAAAATACTAGGAAGCCTAGACCTGAAAATACCTGTGGTGATTTGCTGTTAGTGAATTTCGCTTTCAATTTTTTCCAATTTTAGTATATGTGCTGCCGAAGCGAGCACTCAATTTTTTCTTTTCTTTTTTTTTTTTTTGAGACGGAGTCTCACTCTGTCGCCCAGGCTGGAATGCAGTGGCGCAATTTCGGCTCACTGCAAGCTCCGCCTCCCGGGTTCACACCATTCTCCTGCCTCAGCCTCCCGAGTAGCTGGGACTACAGGCGCCTGCCACCTCGACCGGCTAGTTTTTTGTATTTTTTAGTAGAGATGGGGTTTCACCGTGTTAGCCAGGATGGTCTCGATCTCCTGACCTCGTGATCCGCCCGTCTCGGCCTCCCAAAGTGCTGGGATTACAGGCTTGAGCCACCGCGCCCAGCCTCAATTTTTTCTTGAATCCTTTTATTTAAATGAAATATCTGACTCCCAAAACCAAGGGAGAGCTGAGTGTCACCTATAAGTAGAACCACAAAAATAGCTTTTTCACATGTTTTTGATAAGCCTAAAATCTTTTGTTCTACCTTTCTTCACTGGTCATCAAAATCATATTCAGCCTTCAATTGTCATCTCAGATTCAGCGTTGTCCCTAATGTTTTCCATGGTAATGATAATAATAATAATGATTATATTAAACCACTGGTCAAAGTGAAAAAAAAGAAGAATTACAGAACAACTATTTATTAAGTGCTTACCCTGTGTTAAGCTCTATAATGGCATTTAGAATATGTTACCTTATTTTTGCCAATAACTCTATGACATTTTTAACCTCAGTTTACTGGTCAAGAAACTGATATTTCCAGAAGTTAAATAACTTTTTGAGGTGGCTTAGCTAGTAGTACATTGAGCGACATTAAATTGCTGATAGTCAACTAGTTTTTTTACCCACAACAAAGCAGTTTTGCATGATTCAATCTAACAAATAATGAAGGTAACATTCAAATTAAGGTCTGACCAATTTCTAACCTCATATACCTTCCTTTAGACAACACAGTGTCTTCACCATGCTAATTATTCCTTCCTGTAGGTTATCATAGCACTCTTATACTATGTCTTCATTCAGTTTCCTCATTTGACCTTCAGTTACAATAAATCTTGTACATCTGTTTTTTCCAGTGGATTATAAGCTCCTTGAGGGCTCTGCCTTAGCTCTGTATCCCAGACCCTTTGCACAGTACTTGGTACAGGATAAGTCTTCAATATGTTTTTTTTTTTTTTTAATAAACTAAACTAGGTTATTCCAGTTTTAGTCAATATTTATATGCAGCTAATGTGTTTTTAAACTTTTCTCTTTCACTTCATTTTTCCTAGTGGCAGTTTCATAACATGGTCCCAAATGTTTTGACATTCTTCCCATCGAAAGGTGGGATCTATCTACGTCTCCTTTCCATGAATCTGGATGGGTTTGTGATGGCTTCAGCCAGCAGAGTGGTGCAGGGTGATGTTAAATGACTTCTAAGGTTTGGCTATAAAAGCTCATGCAGCTTCTGCCTAGGTTTCTTGGAACATTTGCTCTTGGCAGGCTCCCTCTTGAATGCTTCATCTCAGAACCCAGCGGCCATGCTGTGAGAAGCCCAATTCACAAAGAGAGCCCTCACTAGGTTCTCTGGCCAGAAGTCCCAGCTGAACCCAGCTTTTGAGCTATTCCAGCATGCAAGCCAGGTAGATGAGTGAAGATGTCCCCGGATGAGTTCAAACCCCAGCATTATGAGTTGTCCCCAGGCATTTGAGTCTTTCCAGCTGAGGTCCCATATATTGCAAAAACACATGAGTGTAATAGAATGAGTATTGTTTTACACTGCTATGTTGGGGTGATTTATTGTACAGCAATAAATAAGCATTGCTTTTATTTGGCGTGTCTGATAAGGACCACTATAGCCTAGTAAGTTCTGAAACCTCTATAGAGAAATTGGGACAGTAGGAGCTCCTTTTCCCCAGTGATAAGACTCTGCTGCTAGATGACTGTTCCTTTGTCCAGAATCAAAACTAGGCTTCAAGTGGATTTCAGCTTCTGGACATGTTTGAGCATTTGGCTCACACTTGTGTCTTACTTACTGTCTGTCCTGTAAGTCTGAACCCAAACTGGTTGGCTGAGAACAGTGGTCTCCTAACTCATTGTTGTTACTCTTTTCTTGAGGCTGAACTTGCCTCTACCATCCCTCATACTGACTCTGACATGCCTACCCAGCCTACAGCAGCCAAGCCATTCACTAGGAGCTGAGCCCTGCTACTGACCCAGAAGCCCCATTGCCCATTGTACCCTCTTGTTCAGGACTACTCAAAGACTGATTCCAGACCAGGCTGTCAGCCAAGCTTTGCCTTCTTGGACTCTGGCCACTCCTTAAAGGGATGCAGCTCTTTCTTCATTACCAGCCATCCTACAAAGTACGGCCCTTCTCTTTACCAGGATTTGTTGGCAAATAGCATGGCTAGACCTACCCTCTTCATTGCAGTTAGTCTCACCAAATAGTCTAATAGCAGACACACTTGCAGAGATATGCAGGCAGAATGATCAGTGTGAGTCAGTGGTCTCTAGGGGCAAGTGAACCTCCCTGAAGCTCAGAGGCAGAGGTGCCAGGAGTTCCTGGGGCAGCTGTGCTGGAGGTTCTGTCATTCTGTCCTAAGCACCATTCATGTTGAGAAGTAAGCAGGGACAGCTGCAGTGTTTGGTTAGGCCAGTCCTGTGCTGTGGAAGGGCATTTCTTCTAGTTGCTATGTGAAGTATCCAAGCCGGGTTCTCTGTTCCTCCCGGAGATCTATAAACTGTCTGAAATCTTTTAGTAAAACCTTCCTGCTTAAATGAACCAGAGTGGTTTTTGTCTGGAATTAAAAACACTAAATTTACCATCTTCCAGCATCTTGTGACTGTGTGAATCAATCAGAAAATCCTAGAGCTGTAGGCCATTTATTTAATTTTTGTTTGCAGGTCCAGACAGAAAGTACATACCATTAATATTGAAGATCAACTATAAGCCCTACCATGGTAGTAGAAAATTAGCAAGTTCTATGCAGTTACAAACAATGACCAACCAATCAGGTGACATATTCCAATACCATTACTTTCAGTAAAACTTTTAATGTTGGCCGGGCGCAGTGGCTCACGCCTGTAATCCCAGCACTTTGGGAGGCTGAGGTGGGTGGATCACGAGGTCAGGAGATTGAGACCATCCTGGCTAACACAGGTGAAACCCCGTCTCTACTAAAAATACAAAAAAAATTAGTCGGGCGTGGTGGCGGGTGCCTGTAGTCCCAGCTACTCAGGGAGGCTGAGGCAGGAGAATGGCGTGAACCCCGAAGGTGGAGCTTGCAGTGAGCCGAAATTGCGCCACTGCACTCCAGCCTAGGCGACAGAGCGAGACTCTGTCTCAAAAAAAAAAAAAAAAAAACAACTTTTAATGTTAATATTAATAATGTCAAGTAATAAAGGTATTAATATTGATAAAAAGTTTTAATCATTATAAAATAAATGTATGATTTACCTTAAAATTTAATATTTATCTCCCCTTTGACATTTCTATTTTGGGAAAAATGTTTCATAAGGAATATATCTTACAGTAGTACACTTATATAACTTATTAATATTTGCCATGCAATTTTGGAATTGCAAATTGCACTCCTGTAGTCCCAGCTACCGGAAAGACTGAGGCACAAGAACCACTTGAACCCAGGAGGCAGACGTTGCAGTGAGCCAAGATCATGCCACTGCACTCCAGCCTGGGCAACAGAGTGAGACTCTGTCTCAAAAAACAAACAACCAAAATAATTTAGAAATAACTGCTATGAATTCACTATTGTAAATTAAAAGTATTCCATTCTTTAAAGAGACTTTAATGGTCATCTAATGAAATCCTTTGTGAAATTTTTTGATGACAGAAATCTTTCTTCAAAAAAAGCTCCTACTTCTCAGATACTGTACTTATTACCTAGGTGACAAAGTAACCTGTACACCAAACCACCACAACACACAATTTACCCATGCACTAAACCTGCACATGTACTCTGTGAACCTAAACCTAAAGGTTGGAAAGAAAACAATAACAAAAACAAAACAAAAAAAGCTTCAATGCCTAAAACAAACAATATACTTTGGTAGAGTGCCCTCATCCACTCCTTTCCTGAAGGGTCCTGAAAAGCACTGTTTGCAAACCATGGATATACTAGACCTTTCTCATTTTCCTGATTAGGGAAGGAAACTATTTGGCCAAGAATTATTTAATGATGGAACTGGGGCTCAACCTACATTCTCAAATATCTTTTTGGCCAAAAATCTTTCCATCATATTGCATTATTCTATTTAAATGCTAGATCTGAAAGAGTTCTGGTGATGCTTCCTAATTTGTGTTTCCTTTACAGTTCAGAAATGTTGAGAGATATTTGCAAATCTGAGGCTGGGGAGTATCTGAGAAGCTGGAGGGAAACATTAAATAACTTCTACCTATCACCCTGACCCCTAGCACTTCCAAGCAAAGCTGTTTATATAAGAACATTTTAAAATGAGTTCCCTGTGCATTTTGTTTCTGCTTTCCTTGCCTGTTGGCTTTAGTTGAAAGAATCTGGATTGGAAGCCCAGTTAAACACTTTCATCTGATCCAATCACAATCACATCGTCATCTGATAGAAATGCGGCATCACCAAACCTCTAGTCTCTTGTTCACACATGTGGACTCTAATCAGCAAAAAGAATAAGCTGTAGTGACTACAAGCAAATATCTCTGAACTTCACTGAGTTTGATGACAGTGGTAATAAAAATAGTCTTTTCCATGACGAACACTACCAGTAAGTCAACAGTTCAAGAGGGATAGTTTTAAGAGTAACTGATGCATTAGCTCTTGTCAATGAGATTCCTTTTGGCGGTAATATATTCTGGGGATTAAGTTAAACCAAATGTTTGTAACAATGGAAATTTATTCATGTTAACAGTTAGGATTATCATCCCAGTGAATATTCACTATAGTTACAGTCAAATTTACTCTTTTGGACATTGCTTATTTTCATTTCTTTTTTATAAACTCCACTAAAAGCAATAAAGCATCCTTTAACATTTTTAAAGTGTTGCAATTTATTTTCTTTTAAACTGTGGTTGTTGTTGTTGTTGTTGTTGTTGTTGTTGTTGTTTAGGGGCTGATCTCCCTTTGCCCACACAGTGCTGGCAGTGAGCAATGAAAGCTCTGCTTGAGAAAGTTCTGTAAGTTCTTTGGCCACATTTGAGCTCACCATGGCTGGATACTACATGGCATTTGTCCTTTGATTTCAATCTGTTTTCTGCCACTTGGTTACTTCGTGGTCACGCAGGTGAATAAGAGGGCCAGTGTTGACTTTATAACTTGAGAGCTTATCTCTCTGGTTCCTGTACCTAGAGAGAGATGGTGCAGGTACAGAAAGGTCCGTATATACATAGCCTTCCATGAAACAAGCCTTCTGCTAGCTTCTGGAGTCACTCTGGCAATTTGTGGTTGCAGAATTCAGCAAGACTAAGAACTAGTGTTGTGTATCACAAATGCACTTTGTCCTTCAGAGGACTTTGTTCTGAAATTGTTCTAAGTCTGTATTTTTGTCGGTTGGTATTTTTGTCAGCTTTTTTATGTCAGTCTATAAGTGACACTTTATCATGTTTTTAGTCTGTAGAATGAAAGAGAGTAACAGAGAATTTGCATTTTGGGTTGCTTTGTTGTTTGTTTGCTTGTTTGTTTCATCACTCTTGGCTACATAGACACAAGAGTGACAATTATTTCTCCACAATGAAGAGTGGAGAGGGGCTTCATGAGTGATTTCAGTGCACCTATGACCCGGATGCCTTGAGAGGGTCCCCACAGAGCCTTGCATGCCGGTGAGATGGTTCTTCACTCTTCCTGGCTACCACACCACAGCAAGCTCAGAGAAACCCAGGAGGGATGTTTGTAACAATGGAAATGTGCTCATGTTAACAGTTGGGATTTTCATCCCAGTTAATATTGACTGTAGTTACATTCACATTTACTCTTGTGGACACTGTTTGACCAGTGGAGGAGGAAACTCTCATTTATTCCCAAGTCACTCCCAAGTCATCAAACAAACACCAGCTGCAGAAGAGAGCAGTTGCCCAGTGGCCCCACACCTTCCAGCTAACTGTCCCTCAAGCATGAACTGACTGCCCATCTTCCTGTTACTTGGTGGCTCTTAACCATAGTTGCATCTATAATTACCTGCAAAGCTCATTAGAACACTGATACTAAGGTTCCAATCCAAACCAACTAAATCAGAATCTTTGCGGAAGAGTCATGAACATTCCTATGTGTTAATAGCTCCCCAGGTGATTTCCACTTTCCAAAGTACCTTCTCTGTACTAAGTCTTTGACCTTATAGAGATCTTTGAGCCATTGGCCCTGTTGCTTTTTCACTAATTATCACTCTCATTTCCTCATATCCAGATTCCCATGGTCCATAATTGTAATCATCTGCAACAGCTCCATCTCTCCCCATTATTGTACTTTCCTGGTAAAGTCCCTTAACAGGGTTAAACTCACTGCCATAGCTACTGTATACCTGGACCAAATCTCCTGAACATTCCCATGGAAAAACACATGACCAACCATGTTAACTGTTTAATTTTATATCCATGTTTTAGAAAATCCATGGTTTAGAAACCATATTAAAGGAACCTGAAATGTTGACCTCGTGTTAAAAAGTCTTTACAGGTTCCACGTATGAAATAATAACAAATCTCAATTGAACACATAGCACAGCTCAAAAATCCTAGTATGCTTTCAGATTTTCAACTTCCCATACTACAACTTCTATTCTCTCCCCCAAATCTCCTATATTCCCTTTCTCTCCCCACTACTCTTGGCTGATGATCTGGCCTCATCATTGACTGGGAAAATACAGAAATCAGAGGAAATTCCTTATCTTCCTATCCCCAAACCTGCAAAACTACCCACATTTGTATTCAGACTTGTTGCCCTCCCTCCATTTGCTATGCATTAAACATCCCTGTTCCTATGAAAGACCAGCCCTCCTCTTTGATCTGGATCTCTCCTTCTCTTATCTGTTGAGGACTTCATTCCTCCCTTCCTAAGAATACATTGCTAATTTCTTCCCAGAATTTACAAATAAGCATGTTTCAGTATCTTCCAACTTAAAACAAAACAAACCTTTCATAACTCTACATCCATCTTAGCTGTTACACCATGTCCTTGCTTCTCTTCACTTTAAAACTTCTTTAAAAAGGCTTGTCTTTAGTCACTCGCCCCACTTCCTTGATACTCTAGTAAAAACACTATTATCAAGGTCAGCCTTACCTTGCAACCATCTTTTCTTTGATATCTAAAAGGAATCTCAAGCTTAACATGTCCACAAACAATCTCTTTTTTCTAGCACTGCAAAACAATGTGGGCCTTCCTCAGTCTTCCTATTTCACTCAATGGCAGCCTTATCCACTGAGTTAAGCCTTTTTCTTCTTTATCTCATGCCCTATGTATAATCCATCAAAGTGTTTTGTTGGCCATTCATCCAAAATACATCGTGAATCCAGTCCTCTCTCTCCATTTCTTACCACTCCAGTACAATCACTATCATTCCTCACTTGGACAGTCTCCTCTCTTCCGCTCCTGTCTCATGACATCCATTTTCTGTACCGCAGCGTGGGCAGTCTTTTAAAAACCTAGATGAGATCAGATCATGTCCAGTAGCTTCCTACTATTCTTAGAATATATTTACATTTTTTCCTAGGTCTGCATGATCTGGCTCTTGCCTACTCCTCCAACCTCATCAGATACTCCTACCACCCACTCCCACTTTGCCCCAGCATAGAAGGCCCCTGAATGGTCCAAAATCACTCTGTACCCAGACAAATCTCAAACCGTTTAGCTCAGCATGTTATACCTAAAATTCTTGCACCCCAGACTTTCTTTTGGCCAGCTCCTTCTTATCTCAGCTCAACAGTCACTTCTTCTCCCTGACCACTCGTTCTTAAAGTAGCCACCACCCAACACATCACTTTTTATTACATTACTTAGTTTCTTTTCTTCATGGCAAAAAAAAAAGGAGAAGAAGTGATTTTAGTTTCCATTCCAGAAGTAGGTAAAGCTACTTTTAAAAATATCCTCCAGGAATTTGTGTGAAAAAGGAAATGCTGGGCCAGTCACAGTGGCTCACGCCTGTAATCCCAGCACTTTGGGAGGTCAAGGTGGGCGAATCATGAGGTCAGGAGTTCAAGACCAGCCTGACTAACATGGTGAAACCCCGTCTCTACTAAATATACAAAAATTAGCTGGGCATGGTGGCACGTAGCTGTAGTCCCAGCTACTCAGGAAGCTGAGGCAGGAGAATTGCTTGAACACAGGAGGCGGAGGTTGCAGAGAGCCAAGATCATGCCAATGCACTCCAGCCTGGGTGACAGAGCGAGATTCCATGTTAAAAATAACAACAACAACAACAATAATAATAATGCCTGACCTTTAAGCACACTTCCTGAATCGCACAGGTAAGTATTACTGACTTTCTCAAATGGCCTTTGGAGAGGTTTGAGATTTGGTGAGAATAATCACAATTTTAGTTGTAGCTCTGACTACTCAGGTCCTTTGACTAGGTCACATGGCCTAAAGAATTTTGGACCATATATTCTATGTTTCTCTGTGTCCACAAGAAGCACCAACTCAGGGGACTCCTTTTTGTGACAGTGTTTAACCTACCAGTATCTGTGATTTGGAGCAAGCTTAGTGATAATCTAAAGGATGATCTCGTCCTCACTTCTCATAGTGTAAAAGCCCTCACATGGTTAATTTAAGAAATGAGTCTTTTATACATTAAATTTCCTTTTAATAAAAGGGCATAACTAATTTTGTCTCCTTCTAAGTAATAACACTACTTCTGCTTCCAGAAGCTAATTAGGAGATGCCCAGTGTGAATTCTTTGATACCATTGATGAATGAGAAATGTACATGGGTAATTTTTCTTTACTGCTAATAGAAGTTAAACAGCACATGTCCTATGGAATAAAATTTTCTTCTCTGCAATAATAGTAGCTGTTTTGTTTTGACTTCAGAAATCCTGGAATCTCTGTGTAGCCAACAGTAATAACTGCTCATTACAATAATCATCACCATCGACCTGATCAGTCCCCTGGAACACAAGTCAGGACCTAAGGTAATGGATTTTTACCTAGGGTGATGAAGAATTTTACCTGAGGCCTAGGGCAGCCTCTCTGGGAGCCAAATTTGGTGACTGATACTGGCAGCTGTTAATAAATTAAATTCCTAAGTCAGAATTTTTGTTTTAAGTGTTTTCTGAGTGAAACCATATTCAAAGGAACCTGAAATTTTGACCTCATGTTAAAAAGTCTTTACAGGTTCCATGTATGAAATAATAAAAATAGCAAATGTGGATAAGTGAGAAGTTTGTCAAGCAAGGAAAGTAATAGCAGCAACCATGTTACAGAGATGTGGAGACCAACCTCTACTTCTTGGTTTAGGGGTTCCCTTCAAAATAACATGTATGGCTAGGAGAGGGGTAGGTGCTGGAGTGAAAGCAAGCCCTGGGGGTGGTGTACAGAATAAAATCATAAAGTCTCAGGATTAAAATGAATCTGAGGCTTAAATCCCATTTATAGTATTAGAGTGAACCTTTGCTATGTGCCAAACATTAGGTATATTTAGAGTTCAAAAGCAAGGGACTCGGCTCTGTCTTCAAGGAATTCATAGTTTTGACCAGACTATCAGTTCAGATGCATTCTTCCAGGAAGGCATTCAGCTACATTCAAATAAAAAACAAAAACGCATTTACAGAGGCTTAACTAAATAGGGTCATTTCCCTTCCAAATGTTAGGTCCAGAGGTGGGCAATTCAGAGCCATTCAGCCTCTGGCTCCGGATATCTTTGTGCTCCACCATCATTAACATATGACTTCCTTCCACAAGCTAGTCACTCACGGGTGCCAGGTAGCAGCTCTACTCCAGCTGCTTGCCTCCTGCCAGGAAAGAAAGGAGAGAAAGAACAAAGAGGAGGGTAAGAAAGCTGCCTGAATCAGGAAAGTAAAAACTTTCCCAGAAATCTCTAGCAGACGTTGGTTTCTGTCTCCTGGCCAAAATTGTGTAGTAAGGCCACTCTATCTGCAAAGAATTTTGGGAAGGTAAGTACTTAAGCTAGGCATATTGCCACTCCAAGCAAAAATAGAGACTCTTGTAAGAAAAAAAAAAATGGGAGAATGGGAATTGGTTGATAAGCAGCATCTGCCATAGACCAACAAGAACACTGACAATGAAACAGTGGTATAATTTGTACATAATACAAATTTCATGCAGAAAAGCACAGAACTCTATCTTCAGGTTAGGGGGAGGTGTCGTGGAGGGTTCCACTAAAGGACAGTAACACTTGGCTGAGTCTCAAAGAAAGAATGAAACTGTCAAAGTACAAAAGAAAAATAGTTGTTCATCAAAATATTTTTATTTGCCACTGGCAGAAATGTAGCTTGAACCCAAAAGTACCAAGATAAGGTTTCAGGCATTGCTGGCTCCAGTCACCCAATTGATGTCACCAAGACCTAATCTCTCTCTCTTTCTCTCCATCCTTTGATTCTGTGATAGCCAGCAAGCAGCTCCAGATTTACATTACACCCTATCAGCAGCTTTAGCAGTTCCAATAAAGCTCTCAGTATGCATCTCACTGGAACAACTTGGGATATGTGTCCATCACTCTGACCTATCACCTTGGACAGGAAAATGAGAGATGTTGATTGGACAAGGCTGGGCTCTGTGTCTACCTCTGGAGCACTATTCAAAACACTTGAACTAAGAGCAAGAAAGTAGGGTCTCCAAAGGAAAACTGGGAGTAAGTAAAGTAGGGAAAAAGTACAAGTGTCTCTTACAGAGAACAAATTATTTTAGTGATGTTTAGAAGGTGTGATGCACAAGATATAGTTGAACAATTGGCTGATTTTGGTGAGGGGAAGGAAGATTCTGAAATGACACTGGAATTCAGGCTTAGGTACATAAGTATGATGTTACCATGAAACAAGCTGATGACTACACAAACAGAACCAGTCAAGGATGGGCAGGTGAAGGGGTTGGAGGCAATAATAATAACAATAAATAATACTAACTACACTTCCTGGCAAACCAAGGGAAAGGAACAGCAGGGAGCAGTTTCCAGTGCTTAGAACAAACCACTGGACTAGAAATATTGATTTTTAAAAATCTTCAGGCCTGGCCAGGTGCAGTGGCTCAGGCCTGGAGGCTAAGGCAGGAGGATCACCTGAGGTCAGGAGTTCAAGACCAGCCTGGCCAACATAGTGAAACCCCCATCTCTACTAAAAAATACAAAAATTAGCCAGGCATGGTGGCGGGCACCTGTAATCTCAGCTACTCAGGAGACTGAGGCAGGAGAATTGTTTGAACTCAGAAGGTGGAGGTTGCAGTGAGCTGAAATCATGTCATTGCATTCCAGCCTGGGCAACAACAGTAAAACTCTGTCAAGAGAAAAAAAAAAAAAAGCACAAACAAACAAACTTCAGACCCATCTTTGCTTACATGAGCATTTAAAAATGTATTTATTTTAATATGCAAAGCACTCTGATTTTGAAAATTTCCCAACTATATCCTACCTCATCTGTCATCTATTACACTTTCAGTTCTCCTTTCTTCTTTCTCTTAGGTAACTAATGTCTTAAAACATCAAAACAAGGGGTTAAATAAGCAACAGTTTGAGACGAACAGTGATTGGAACCTGTAGACATAATGAAAAATAGCATCTAAATGTTTGAAGCTACATGACGCCAGTAAGCTGTCTCTAAATCCAGTTTAATTAATGTGCAGCCTTTGTCTCCTCCAACATGTCTGAATAAATCCTCAAAACCAAATTAGTATTTTAAAATATGAGTTGCCCAATATGATGTGAGTTAGCATACAAGCAGATTAAGATGGTATTTCCATTTTGAATGAATATAATTTAAGATTTACAAACTTTAAACTAGATTTTTTCTTACACAAATTTGATCTTTCTTTTAGCTGTAACAGATAATTAGTGACCTGGTTTCAAAAGAAAAAGGACAATTTTTAAAAATATTTCCTAAATCGCATTAGTTATATTAATCTCTTAAACTGAAAAAGACTATTTTGAATGTCTCTCTGGAATTCGCACTTCTACAGTACTGCGGTAACGTATTGATAAGAATATTACTCAAAATCGATAAGAAGTTCCATTTCTGGCCGGGCGCGGTGGCTCAAGCCTGTAATCCCAGCACTTTGGGAGGCCGAGACGGGCGGATCACGAGGTCAGGAGATCGAGACTCTCCTGGCTAACACGGTGAAACCTCGTCTCTACTAAAAAAATACAAAAAACTAGCCGGGCGAGGTGGCGGGCGCCTGTAGTCCCAGCTACTCGGGAGGCTGAGGCAGGAGAATGGCTTAAACCCGGGAGGCGGAGCTTGCAGTGAGCTGAGATCCGGCCACTGCACTCCAGCCTGGGCGACAGAGCGAGACTCTGTCTCAAAAAAAAAAAAAAAAAAAAAAAAAGAAGAAGTTCCATTTCTATGCATGTTATGAATAACACAGATTATTCTGAAAGAGGACTAACATACGTAATATTACATATGTTATAGATACTGTTAGGTGTCTAGCCTACAACCATTTCTCCCTTTTCTCCTTTCTTACAGAACCTTGGCTGAGTTCAAGTAACTGTCCTCCCCAGGCCTTCTGCAGCACGGAAGATTGGCCCTGCCCCAATATCAGAGGGTGAATCCTGATTGGTCTAAGATGACCATACTAGTCCTGTTGCCTTCACAGTGACTAGTGAAGCATGTGCTTGTGTGATTTTAGAAGTCGGCTGGGAAGCAACTGGGAAGAATTTCCTCACTCAAAAAGAAGCACAAGAGAGAGGCCATCTAGTATCTCTTAGAGGTTGTCTGATCTGCATGTAGCCTGCAATTGCTATAAGTACTTTGCCACCTTGAAGTAAGCTAGCCTGAAGATAACCAATATACTGGATAAAACTTTTGTTTAAAGATTTATCTGCTCACCTCCTTCCCCACGACCATGGCGTCGCTCAGATGTAGCACCGTTGTCTGCGTGATCTGCTTGGAGAAGCCCAAATACCACTGTCCGGCCTGCCGCGTGCCCTACTGCTCTGTAGCCTGCTTCCGGAAGCACAAAGAACAGTGCAACCCTGAAGCTCGTCCTGCTGAGAAAGAAATAAGATCAGCTCTTCCTACCAAAATCATAAAGCCTGTGGAAAACAAAGATGATGATGACTCTATAGCTGATTTTCTCAATAGTGATGAGGAAGAAGACAGAGTTTCTTTGCAGAATTTAAAGAATTTAGGGGAATCTGCAACATTAAGAAGCTTATTGCTCAATCCACACCTCAGGCAGTTGATGGTCAACCTCGATCAGGGGGAAGACAAAGCAAAGCTCATGAGAGCCTACCTGCAAGAGCCCTTGTTTGTGGAGTTTGCAGACTGCTGTTTAGGAATTGTGGAGCCATCCCAGAATGAGGATTCTTAAAATGGATTATTGTGCTGCTTGCTCAAACGTGTGCTTGACTCCCAGAACCTGCCTGCTCCCTCTCCCAGGAGACCAGCTAGTGTGGGGGGCCCTAGACAGAAGAGGTTTCCAGGATGCAGACTAGGTTATACAGGCCTTTACCGGCATTGATGTGGCTCATGTTTCAGGCAGACGTGGGGCCCTTAAGGTGGCAAGTCCTTTATGGAGAAAAAACTTGACATTCAGATGGTTGTTTTTAAATGTTTTACTTTTGGTACAGTTGATAGACATCACAAATGATATCAAGCTTTACACTTCATATGGAGTTAAACTTGGTCAGTGTTACTAAATAAAATCAGGATGTGATTCTACTGTACATTGCATTATTCATAATTGTTTGAAATTACATTAAATAAATCAACTTATTAAATAAAAAAAAGATTTATCTGCTCAATATTATCTCTTCTGAAAGGTAGCTGTGCTCCATAAATGAGATTGTGAATCAGCTTTTTGTTAGATAAGCGAAGATATCAAACATCAAATTGGTTGTTGCAAATCAAATGTTCACATCAATATGTTTTTTGTTCCACATCTAATCAGGAATGGTGGTAATCTGTCTAGAATAATTTCCAAAGCTGCCTTTAGGTGTGGATTTATTTAATGCATTTGAGAGCACAGAACTTATCAGGGTAGATATGTAGAACTAATAACATAATTGGAAACTTATTAATGAGTGACATTTTATTTAGATATTCTTTAGTCTACAGAAAATGAGTGAATAGAACCACATATTACTAATTTAAAACAATTATCCAGATAATTTGCTTTTTTGAATAGCGTGAGTTTAAGTTTTGATGTTTATTAGTGTAATATCTCTATGGAACCATTTAATCATAGAAGGCTAATCTTTCCCTACAACATTCTCTGCTAAATAAGATTTTCCTGAGAAACATACTAGAATCCTTTTATTCTTGAACCGAGGACTCACTTATCTTATCTAGGCTGATTTGCTGGATAAGGCCATAGCATCAGTCTGTGTGAATCACCCATTTTTTATATCATCCAAAGATAAATTCTTTTCAACAGTGCAGCCTCTTCAGTAATCAGTCCCAAAAATATGTAGGTCAAAGGGGGAAGTGAGTGAGAGGATGCCATGGCTTAATTCCATGTATAATCATCACAGAAAAGTCACACAGACATACACACACACACACACACACACACACACACTCAAATGTCCTCTGACAGTTACTGGCGTCATGTTTAGATATGAGATGGTGTGTTTAGAACATGGCTTCAGAAATCAATACATCAACAATTAGCTGGGCATGGGTCACTGGACCTTAAAAAGGATAACAATGGGGTGGCATTGCCAGAGGAGACCCACTGTCTGGTTACCTGACAGGTGGGCATTACCTTCATAACAGCACAGAAGTGAAAGGAATGATCCTTGGCTCTATAGTTTGTTTTTTTTTTTTTCCGGAGACAGAGTCTCACTTTGTCACCCAGGCTGGAGTGCAGTGGCATAAACATGACTCACTGCAGACTTGACCTCCCGGACTCAAGTGATCTCAGCCCCACAAGTAGCTGGGACTACAGGTATGCGCCACCACGCCTGGCTAATTTTTGTATTTTTTGTAGAGATGGGGTTTCACATGGCTGGCCTGGAACTCCTGGGCTCAAGCAATCCCCTTCCACCCCCCTGTTTTCCAAAGTGCTAGGGTTACAGGCATGAACCACCATGCCGGCCTAGATTTAAAAATTTGATCTCCACAGTGCATCAGAGTTATCAGACTCTTCAAGAAGAGTACTTCATGATAAACAAACACACAGGGGACTGATATGTAAATCAGAATGCCATTTTTTTTTTTTTTTTTTTTTTTTTTGAGACGGAGTCTGGCTCTGTCGCCTAGGCTGGAGTGCAGTGGCCGGATCTCAGCTCACTGCAAGCTCCGCCTCCCGGGTTTACGCCGTTCTCCTGCCTCAGGCTCCGGAGTAGCTGGGACTACAGGCGCCCGCCACCTCGCCCGGCTAGATTTTTGTATTTTTTAGTAGAGACGGGGTTTCACTGTGTTAGCCAGGATGGTCTCGATCTCCTGACCTCGTGATCCGCCCGTCTCGGCCTCCCAAAGTGCTGGGATTACAGGCTTGAGCCACCGCGCCCGGCCTGGAATGCCATTTATTCATTTAAATAAGAAATACGACTGTGACAAAATAATGATCATTTTGGCATGTCCCATTGTCTTAGTTAATTTCTGCTGCTACAACAAAATACCTTAGACTGGGTAGTTTATAAACAACAGAAATTTATTGGTCATAGCTCTGGAGGCTAGGAAGACCAAGATCAAGGCACCAGCAGATTCAGTGTCTGCTTTATAGATGGAGCCTTCTTGCTATGTCCTCACACGGCAGAAGAGGGCACACAGGCTTCCTCAAGCCTCTTTTATAAGGGCACTAATTCCATTCATAATCCCCTCCCACAGGCCCCAACTCTTAATACCATCATCTTGGGGAGTTAGGTTTCAACATATGAATTTGAGGGGAGGGGGACAGAAACACTCAAACCACAGCACCTGTACATGCCTTGTATGTAGTTAATATTTAAATCAAATTATAACCAGAAAGTTGCTTGGTGAGCAGTGAGAAATTTGAATGAATGGAGTTATTTTATGATTCAAATCTTTGACGGCCATGGATTTTGATAGCTTAATTCAGTCATTTTCTTTTTATTATTATTATTATTATACTTTAAGTTCTAGGCTACATGTGCATAACGTGCAGGTTTGTTACATATGTATACTTGTGCCATGTTGGTGTGCTGCACCCATCAACTCGTCAGCACCCATCGTCATTTACATCAGGTATAACTCCCAGTGCAATCCCTCCCCCCTCCCTGCTCCCCATAATAGGCCCCGGTGTGTGATGTTCCCCTTCCCAAGTCCAAGTGATCTCATTGTTTAGTTCCCACCTATGAGTGAGAACATGCTGTGTTTGGTTTTCTGTTCTTGAGATAGTTTGCTGAGAATGATGGTTTCTAGCTGCATCCATGTCCCTACAAAGGACACAAACTCATCCTTTTTAATTCAGTCATTTTCAAAATCTATTATTATTTTATCAACAATATGCCATTTTTAGGATACAGTCTTACAAAGAACACATATACAAGTATACAGACACAAACATATAGATACCTTGGCTCTTCTCTCTCTCTGCTCTGATGGAACAAAGGTAGCCTATTCAGATCCCCACGTGCTCAGCAATCCCATATCCTGGAGGGAACCGGCAGAGGATGGGGAGAGGAATTCCAGTAATGAGGGAGCATATGCAGAGATACAGCAGGATGACAGATTGTGGCACACTTGTGGAAACTACAAGTCGTTGGATAAGAATGAAATATAGTATTTGTGAGGGGATGGAGAGAGAAGAGGCAGTAAGAGATCAGGCTGAAGAAACAAGCAAGAAAAAAATGATGAAGGAAGGACCTTGTAGACTTTGCTAAATTATTTAGATCTTATATAGAAAGCTATGGAAAGCCTTAAAAGCATGCTCAGCGGGGCCATAGCATGATCAAATTTCAGTGTTAGAAATATCACTATAGCTGAAAAATAGAAAATTAGGTTATCAGGAAGGGCACAATATATGCAAGGAATATTGAAGGCCTGAATTCCATGCTCCTAGTGCCCCACCCTTACCCCCTTACCCATAGGACTTCACTGCCATAACCAGTCTTCCAGATGCCAGCACCTGCATTGTATCACCTGAGAGCTATCTCCTACTGCTGGAGCCCACTTTGTTGGCTGTGGCAGGCTTGAAGGGTCAGAGAATGAATGTCCCAGCAACATCTTCTACATCTTCCCCACCCATTTCCTCCACACAAACAGCATTTCCAGCTCTTACAAAGAGACTGGTGTATAACTCTGGAGCATGTGTTAGGCCCATTTGGGATTAAACTCCAGTGGCCCACAGTGGCAGCTATCTTGATAACAGAACTTTTGGCTACTTGCCCTTCCTTGTCTCACTTCCCCATTCTTCTATCCTTGTGGTTCTCATCTCCCAAATAAATTATTTGCACTCAAATCTTTATCTCAGAATCTGCTTTTAGAGAAATACAAAGACAAGGCTACCATAGCTGAAGGATGATGAGGGCTTGAATTAAGCAAAGAGTGGGAGACAAGGGAAGCAAGCTGGAGATACATTCAAAGGATGTGAAGACTAAATAGAAAAGACATTGGAGAATTCCAGCATAGCGTACAGGTTACTGATTTGGGAGACTAGGAGATGGCACTGCCATTCACCAAGTAAAGCAACAGAGGAGAAGGAGAATTTGGGAGGGAAAAAAGATGGGTTCAGACTTGCACAGGCTAAGTGTGAAACAAACATGTAGAGATGAGAAGTAGGATATTGGATGTACCAACTAGAGCTCAGAAGACTGGCCTAGGCTGGACATATATACTTGGAAAAATGGGTTTTGTCATTTTGTGCTCAGCACATGAATCCTCTTCATATTAGGAGAAAACAAAAGATGAGTAAAGGCAGGGCCCCTTCCTCCCTTGAGAGAAATCAACAGGGGGGCAGATTACCTGTCCCAAAGCATTAGCAGCCAGGGCATAATCATGTAACCTGGACTTGCCCAATCAGATGCCTCTATCAGAATTTTTACATATTGAGAGAACGAAACACAGAACCAAAGAACAGTCTGATAATTCTGGGTGGATGTGGTCAAATTGAGAACCCTGTGTTTCTGGGGCAATGGCAGCAGCAATAATGTTCTCTCTTCTATAGTTCCCAACAGGTCAACTTTAGGGGAGGGATCAAGAATCCATGCTAGTTTACCATCATGATAGGAAATACAAGTCAAACTCTGTCTTTTTTTTTTCTTTCTTTCTTGAAAAAGGATCAGCGTTCTATTTCCTAACCTGGGAGGTAGGTTCATGACTGTTTTAGTTTTTGTTTGTTTTATATTAAGTATTCCTATGCATTTGAAACACCCTCTTGTACGTATATTTCACAATAAAAAATTTAAAACAGAGAAACATGTTTTTTCAATACAGGTAACAGAGGAGGAATTATGTACAAGAGTGAAAAGGATATACTATCTGGGATTTGTTTTGAAATAAAGGAGAAAAATGAAGATGACTCATAAAATGTTGATAATTGCTGAGTGACAGATATGGTGGCCTCTTGGGATAGTCTCTCTAAATTTTTTAATGTTTGAAAATTCCCATAATTATAAAGTATCTTGAGTAGGCCAGTGTGATAGGGAGTGGAGGATGAATTAAAAGAGGGAAGACACAGAGGCAGAAAGTGTATCCAGGGATCAGGAAGGAAGATTAATTTGGGGAATAATCCAAGGGAACCCAATGCCTCACACATTAAATATGACCCATATTAGTTGATTGATCTTAATTCAGAAAACTGGCAACTGACTGGAAATAGGACTAAACTTTGTTTAATAAGAAACCTAAGGCCTTGGAAATATCTGAAGACTTGAGTTACCAATAACCCCCAGATTCTTTCTTTTCTAGAAATTCAGATGCCTCAGATCTCAGATTCCCCACCTGTGTGCCACTAATGGCTCACATTTTGCTTTGGTAAACCATGAACATTTTCTTCTCCTTGGTAGCAATTATCATTCTGGATATTAGTAATTCCACTGTTCTGCTCCTAAGGCTGAGAAAAGCATTTCCCCAAAGTAAATTGCCGGTCTTGTAATCGATCTTGCACGGCCAGGATTTTAAGGTGCCACTTTATTCCCTTGCTCCTCAAGCTTTACAGAACCATCTCCACCCCCACTCCTACCCACATCCCTAAGAAGAGGAACATGGAATATGTTTCCAAAGGGTTGTCTGGAGAGGATTTGAGGGCCACAATCCCAGGCCACTAAAAAGAGCCAGCTCCCAAGAGGGGAATGAAGTCTCTGCTTTTCCAGGGTTTCCTCCCCTTCTATTTAGTCTGAAAAGTCTGGGACATACTGCATTATACAGCCTTATTCACCATTTTATCCCAGTATCCTATAAGGAATTTGATCAAAAAAAAAATCCCAGAATATAAACCAGCCACACCTGCAAATTTTATTACAAGCGTGTTGTTTGTTTGTTTGATTCAGATGGGGGAAGAATGGTGGAAAATTAAGAGCTACGGGAAGATTGTCCTCACAGCTCAGCTCCTCTGCTGTGGGCTTCTTTCCAGTTGGTGCAACAGGAGATCTGGGGCCTATGTTTGCTTTTCTTGGCATTCACAGAGGTAGTGTCTGTAGCTGAAGACACTGGGGTTGTTGCCAGAAGCCCTGCTGGAGCTGGGACTGTGTGCATCCAGGTTCCAAGATCTCATCTGCTCACAGCGATGGGGAACATTTTGATCTTGGCAAAAGCTCTCATGCCGGCACTCCATGTCCACTTGATTCTTTTCCCTACTTTTCTGACCCCAAGCAGAGCAGCAGAGTGACCTCTGGACACATGCAGCTGGACAGCACCACTGTCTCCGGAATTCCTCATATCTCCCTGGGGAACTCGAAACAGTGGACACAAACATGACTACAGACTGCTAGTGACCTGGCAGCACGTTCACAACAGGCCCCATGAGAAGAGAAGAGCAAGCCTTCCTTCCCCGGTGGCTGGTTCCACTGTCGTGCCTACTTCAGACACCAGGGAAGTGAATGTCTCAGCCATGCAAAATTAGCACAGTCTGAACACAGTTAGAAAACAAAAAACATTCTCTGTAAGTGGGAGATGTGACCCCCTTCTTTAGGCTGTTGCTGATCATTAACATCAGGGTGGGTGTTCTCCAACAGTGCCTGAGCCAGGCCCCAGCTATCATTTCGAGCCCTTTGGAACTATGGATGTTCCGGCCTATAAAGTCTTCCAAAACTCAGGTCCTCATTTATCACTCCACCCTTGACCGCCCATTTGTGAGACCCTCCAGCGCATTTCCCGCAACCGTTACCTCATTCCTTCACATCCCAGCAGCACCTCACATGCTCTTATACTCATGCACCTCAGTTCCACCTTCTCCTACACGCAAAGGAAGCAATCAGCTTCTCCTCCACTTCTGAGCTGGTGTTTCTCAACTCCCAGTCCACAGACAGGAGAGGCAAAATCAAACCACCATACCACAGGTTCTCTGTTTTAAGTGGGAGCTAAAGAATGGGTACACATGGACATATAATAGACAGATAGAGAAATAATAGACACTGGGGACTTCTAAAGGAGGGAGAGTGGCAGGGAGACAAGGTTTGAAAAATTGCCTGTTGGGTACAGTTTACTAATTCAGGTGAACGGCACACTAGAAGCTCAGACTTCACCATTACACAACATATCCGCTTATGTACCTCTCAAAACTATACCGATTTTAAAAGTTTTTAAAGCAAACTACTATAATAAATTCACTCCCCCACCCATTTCCTCCACACAAACAGCATTTCCAGCTCTTCTTTCCCAAATGTTTAAACTTTTTCTGGATACAAAATAGAGAGTTTAAAGGTTTTGGTTAATGATGTGGTTTTAGTTGAGAAACAGTCTTCATTTATGTGATATAATTTTTGAAGTCATGTTTATTGAGGTTTAATATGTGCTAGCTACCTGATTAAGTGTTATCCTATTCAATCCTTACAGCCACCTTTCTGCAGATAAAGAAATTGTTGTCCAGAGAGATTAACTTGCCAAAGGTGACACAACTATAAAATGGTAGAACTGTAATTTATTTATTTTATTTTATTTTATTTTATTTTATTTTATTTTTTTTTTTTTTGAGGCGGAGTCTCGCTCTGTCGCCCAGGCTGGAGTGCAGTGGCGCGATCTCGTCTCACTGCAAGCTCCGCCTCCCGGGTTCACGCCATTCTCCTGCCTCAGCCTCCCGAGTAGCTGGGACTACAGGCGCCGGCCACCGCGCCCGGCAAATTTTTTGTATTTTTAGTAGAGACGGGGTTTCACCATGGTCTCGATCTCCTGACCTTGTGATCCGCCCGCCTCGGCCTCCCAAAGTCCTGGGATTACAGGCGTGAGCCACCGCACCCGGCCAGAACTGGAATTTAAACTTAAGGCAAATTAAGTTCTGAAAATAATCCTGAGCCTAGAGCCCATGCTTTTAATCACACTATATATCATTTCCCAATCCCTAACAGCACCGCTCTTTTAAAATTTCTTGCCCTCTCTTTGTACTGCCCCTTGCCAAGATCATGATTCCCTACCAACTTCAAGGAAAGTTTGCCATATTACTCCATGATGTTAACCAAAACCTACCCCCCACCAATCTTTTTCTCTGCCATCACCCTACGGCTCTACCAAGGTTAATTACTCTGAGAACTCCTTAATACCCTGTATCAGTCAGAATGCTTTTGGCTACAAGAATCTAAACTCCCAACTCAGGCTAACTTCACTGATAAGGACATTTAGTTTACATAACAGGAATTGTTAAGGATAAATCAGAATTCATGGCTGCATGACTGAGCAGCTCCACAATGCCATCAACAATTCAAGGATCAAGGTTGTTTCTGTCTCCCCATTCTGTAAACTTAATCCTAGAGCTGGCTCCCCTCGAGAGTTGAGGGTGGCTGCCAGAAGCAACTTGCTCCACATTCTTCCTTGCTGTTGTCCCTGAGTGGTAAGGGGTCGGGGGGACTCTCCTCCAATTATTTCTGATTGGACCATATGCCCAACGCTGCCAGTAACAGGGGAATGTACAACATGATTGGTTTAATCCCAAATTCCTGAGCAGTTATCTGACAGCCTGTAGCTGCCAGCTCCTTCAGAGATTGCCTCAGCAAAGAGCATAAACTTTTCATGTACCATCAAGCCAATGATTAAGCAAGATGGTGGTTCTAGGGCCCAGCCATTTCCACCCAGTGCAAGACTCCTCTAGTTGGTATTCATTGCCCTGGAGCTCCTAACTGGAAAGGCAAAGAGTTTGTCAGATCTGCCTCACGGTCTGTTGGCTCTTCTGTGCAATCCTTCTTCCTCTTCTTTTCCTTTTACTGATGTTACTCCTTAATAAGCCTCTGGGACTCCATCTCAGCACCCCCTCCCCAGAAAACCCAATCTACAGCAGTACCCTGCTAGCTATGACTCCATCTTCACCTTCTGTCTCTATTCACCCACATATCTTGTACCTCCAGGAAATCCATCCTGTACCATCTACATTCCACCTCTCCTTCTAAAACTGTTTTTTATCTGCCTTAGGACCTTCAGTCCTTTAACCCATCCCCATTCTTAGTCCACCAGCCACCATCTATGTTCCCTTGCATCATGCCTTTGCCTGGACTGAATCTTCACAACTTTGCTATCATCTGATTTCTCCCTTCCCAACCCTTAGACCAATCCCCAGCCCTGGGAAAGCTATTGTAAAGCATCCTTTCTCCTCCTACGTCTACTGAAAGAAAACCTGAAAACTGGGTTTAATGGCTTAATGAAAAATCCATGCTATCTAACTTTAATTGGACCCTCAGGACAGCTAAGTAATTATTTTACTCATCTCTGTAGACTTCCACTGCATTAATGCCAAATGTTTTCTCTCTTCACTTCCTAATGTCCCTTCCTCCTAGTTTCTCCTCATACTCTGAGGAGTAATTGTTAACCTCCTTTTCCTGTTGATCAAGTATGTAGTCTATTGCCTTTACCTATCCAGATCCATCACACCTCTATTTCCCTTGGAGAAATGGCCAGCCATGGGCATGTGAATGAAGCCAGACCAACAAAACCCTTGTCAAAACTATTAAGGGAGAAAACTTTTGCTTGTTTGTTTTGAGGATTGCTAATCTGTAAAGAAATAAGTCTGGTGCTATAAGCCCCCATATTGTTCCAAAAGGGAAGAGCCTTTCTAAGAAAAAGCCAGAGGAAAGCAGATCAGGCCAGCTGGCACCCCATGAGACTTCAATTACATGTTCTAACAAATTCTCTTTATGTGTCTGTACTTTCAGCCAAGAGTCTTGATATATAAACTCCTTTCAATCTCCAAATTTGTCTCTATCTTTACCTATTCTGATGCGTTCTCACAGGCCTCTGACATAGGTACTGTTCTTGTTTGTATAGTTTTCCTCCTGTGCATTTTTCTTTTGGAATTTGTTTGATCACATTCTTTTCTCCAATGTCTTCTTCCTCATTTCCCGTATTCACAATTGGTATTGGCTGAATAAATGTTACCAAGCTATTTCAAAAGTGGGTCTTTCATGAAACTAGACAGAACACACAGAACACATTTCTGAAAGTGTAAGAATGTGGCTCTTTAACAGTGACTTTATTTGCAGGTGAGCGAGGGGGAGTCATTCCAGAGGACAGGGAGAGAACTTTGATGCAATTTCTATCCTTACATGTTCCTCAAAAGAATGCTAAGATCTCACCTCCTCACTCACTCCACCTCCATTTGGCAGTGAGTACACTCTTCAAGAATTGCCTTGTGGCACACAAAGGCGAGCAGAATATGTGCTGTACTATTACGTGTAAGAGATTCTGCAGAGTTGAGGGGACTTAGGAGGAGGGAGCAGACTGGCGCATATCAGCAGCCCTCAGCTGCCCTCAGAAACTTTTCAATGCCAAGTAGGGTTTGTTTGTTGTTGTTTTCATTTTCTTTTTCATTTAATTTTAAGTAGATAATATATTTACATGATTTAAAATTCAAATCTATATACAAAGATATACAGAGAAATTTCAGTCCCCTGCCCCTCCACCTTTTCCATCAAGTTCTCTGAAGTTTTTAGTTTATGGTTCTGTGTTAGTTTTTATTGCTGCATAACAAATTGTAACAAACTTAGTGGCTTAGAACATATTTATTATCTGATAGTTGCTAAAGTTCAGAAGCCTGAGCAGGATATTCATAGGTTTTCTGTTCAAGTCCTTGCAAAGCCAAAGTCAAAGTGTCAGCCAGGACTGCAGTCTCTCTAGAGCTCAAGGTCTTCTTCCAAGCTCATTCAATTCCCTATAGCTATAGGACTGAGGTGCTTGATTCCTTGCTGGCTGTTGACTTGGAGTCACTCTTAGGTCCTAGATGCCATCCTCAGCCTCTAGCCACATGGTCTCCTTCATGTGCAGTTAACAACATGGCTGTTTTCTTTCCTCTAGGCCAGATGAAAAGCATCATATTGACTGGTCCCATGTACACTCAAGGAGAAGGAGATGACACAAGGCATATGTAGGTAGTGGACAGAATATTGGGAGTCATCCTAAAATTCTGCCTACCACAGACTTCATTGTTGTTTGGCTTATTAAAAATAAAGGCAAAGCAAAAATACACCCACACACAGCTCACACACACACACACACACACACACACCCTTCCCCATTAAACAACAGTGGCATATAATATATACCTTTCTCCATATTGTTTTTTGCACTTAATTTTTTTATTGTTTTATTAAATATACTATATTTATTCAACCATATTTATATACCATATACCATAAGATACACCATATTTATTCAACCATTTTCTAACTCTTAACCATTTTGATTTTTTCCTATATTTTCTTTGCTATTACAAATAGTGCTGTAATGAATACTTTGCATAGCCTTTTTTTTTTCCCTGGGTCAGAGAAATGTGCTAGATGTTGTCAAATTCCCCTATATCAAGATGACACCATTTTGCTTTCCCTCCTTCAAGATATCTGGTATGATTTTGTTTGTGATTTTCCTTTTGTGAGTGAGGTTAAGCAACTTAAAGGGGGGATTTTTGTTCATCTTTCTGTGAACTGTCTGTTCATGGTATTTGCTATTCTTCTATTGGGTTGTTGGGCTTCCCACAGTTTCTAGAGGCTCTCAAGGGGGTTAGTCATTTTCCTGTGATATAATGGCAAATATTTTTCCCAGTTTGTCACTGTCTTTTGACTTATGTTATTTTGCTATGGAAGAAACTTTCATATATGTTGTTGAATTTGTCAGTCTTTCCTTTTAGGGCTTCTGGATTTTGAAACAGAGAGAAAAAGGCTTTGCCCACTCAGTGTTTATAAAGGAACACACTATGTTTTTTTCTTGTACTGCATAGTTTTGTTTTTTAAACTTAAATATCTAAATCTACTTGAAGTGTGTTCTGTTACCTTGTTTAAGGCATTAATCCAATGTAATCTTTTTCAAATGTCTTCCCAGTCAATTGTTCAATCCTCAGGAAAACTGAGGAATAAAAGTCACCAGAAACCAACATCAAAGAGAAAAAAGCTATTCTTAAATAGTTTAAGCAGGTGCAGACTTTCTTAAGACTGTGATAAAGGGGAGTAACAGTGCTTAATTATCTGACCAGGTATGCAATGCCAACCGCCAGACAATTTTATTGAGCTGAACTTGAAGAATATTTAAACCATGTAAATTACAGTGAGAATATGGAGAAAAACCATTGATTTCAGAGCAAGAACATGTATACTTCCTATGCTTGAGTTGATAAAGTTTCCCCTCATCCACAAATGCTACAGAACCAAAATCTTAGTCTTCTCTTATTTTTTTCTTTCTTTTTTTTTTTTTTTTTTTTTTTTTTTGAGGCGGAGTCTGGCTCTGTCACCCGGACTGGAGTGCAGTGGCCAGATCTCAGCTCACTGCAAGCTCCGCCTCCCGGGTTTACGCCATTCTCCTGCCTCAGCCTCCCGAGTAGCTGGGACTACAGGCGCCCGCCACCTCGCCCAGCTAGTTTTTGTATTTTTAGTAGAGACGGGGTTTCACCGTGTTAGCCAGGATGGTCTCGATCTCCTGACCTCGTGATCCGCCCGTCTCGGCCTCCCAAAGTGCTGGGATTACAGGCTTGAGCCACTGCGCCCGGCCCTATTTTTTTCTTTCAAGTTCAAATCTTTATCAATGTCCTTAAGGTACTCTGATTTTTTTTAAATTTACAAACATAAAATTCACTCTTTTGGGTAAACAGTTTATAAGCTTCAAAAATACATAGAATTATGTAACCATTTCCACAATCAAGAAACTGAACAGTCTAATAACCCCCAAAAAATTCTCTCAAGCTACTCCTACCCAAACCAGAATACCTGGCAACTATTGATCTGTTCTTCATCCCTACAATTTTTCCTTTTCTAAACATTATATGTCATATAAATGGAATCCTACTGCTACAGTATGAATGTTTGTGTCCTCCCAAAATTCATGTGTTGAAACCTAATCCCCAATGTTGTAGTATTAAGAGGTGGGGCCTTTAGGGAAGTGACTAAGTCATGAGAGTAGAGCCCTTGTGAATGAGATTAGTGTCCTTATAAAAAAGGCCTAAGAGAGATTGTTTGCCCCTTCCATTGTATTAAGACATATAGAAGTTGCCATCTATGAGGAACAGGCCCTTACCGACACAAAATCTGTTGACACCTTGATCTTGGACTTCCCAGCCTCCAAAACTGTAAGCAATACATTTCTGTTGTTTATAAATTACCCAGTTTAAGGTATTTCATTACAGCCTCCCAAATGGGCCAAGACACCTACTTTGTGTAGCCTTTTTAGTTTGGCTTCTTTCACTCAGCATAATGCACTTGAGATTCATCCATGTTGTTATGTGTTCTTTTTATTGCTGAGCAGTACTCCATGAGATGGATATACTACCATTTGTACCAGTCAAAAGTTATTTGGAATATTTCCAGTTTTCAGTGATTATAAACATTTGCACACAGGTTTTCAGCATACAGATCCTGCATGTATTTTGTTAAATATATACCAAAATATTTCTTTCTTCTAGGGGATGGTGCTGTGTAGTAAATGGCACTATTTTTCTTTTTCTTTTTTTCTTTTTTTTTTTTTTTTTTGAGACGGAGTCTTGCTCTGCCACCCAGGCTGGAGTGCAGGGGCCAGATCTCAGCTCACTGCAAGCTCCGCCTCCCGGGTTCACGCCATTCTCCTGTCTCAGCCTCCCAAGTAGCTGGGACTACAGGCGCCCCCCTCGTCGCCCGGCTAGTTTTTTGTATTTTTTAGTAGAGACGGGGTTTCACCGTATTAGCCAGGATGGTCTCGATCTCCTGACCTCGTGATCTGCCCGTCTCGGCCTCCCAAAGTGCTGGGATTACAGGCTTGAGCCACCGCGCCCGGCCAATGGTACTATTTTTTCACTGCTAGTATAGAAAATTTTTTTTCTGTATTCTGTTAACTTGCTAAACTCACTTACTAGTTCTAGAAGCTTTTGTAGATGCCTTAAAGTCTTCTATGTAGATAATCGTATCATCTGTAAATAGTGATCATTTTACTTGTTCCTCATCTATCTACAGATGCTCTTCAACTTACAGTGGCATTATGTCCCAAAAGATCCATTGAAACTAAAAATACTGTAAGGCAAAAAGGCATTTAATATACGTAACCTGCTGAAGATTATAGTTTAGCCTAGCCTACCTTAAGTGTGCTCAGAACACTTACTTATATTAGCCTACAGTTGGGCAAAATCATCTAAAACAAAGCCCATTATACAATAAAGTGTTGAATATCTCAAGCCATTTGTTAAATACTGTACATTATGCCAAAATGGGGATAATGGTTCTCACACCATTGTAAACTAGAAAAATTATAGATCAAACCACCATAAATCAGGGATATCTGTATACGCCTTCTATTTATTTTTCTTGACTTCTTGCATTGAAAAAAAACCTTCCAGTATAACACTGAATAGGAGTAATGAGAGTGGATATCTTTGTCTTGTTCCCAATATTAGGCAAACATTATTCCACATTATTTCACCACGAAGTGGATGTTAACTGCAGATTTTCTTGAAGATGCCTTTTGTTAGGTTAAGGAATTATCATCTATTTTTTGGTGACTGAAAATTTTCATCATGAATGGATGTTGAATTTCATTCAATGATTCATCTTCATCTATTTATTTGATCATATGGTTTTTCTTCCTTGTTTATATGATTAATTACATTGATTTTTGAATGTTGAATCTACCTTGCATTCATAATATAACCTGGTCATGTTATATTATCCTAATTATGTATTGCTGGATTAGATATTGCTTCTAGTTTGTTGAGGATCTGTCATCTGTGCTCACGAGGAATATTGATCTGTAGGTTTCTTTCTTTTTTTTTTTTTTTTTTTGAGACGGAGTCTCGCTCTGTCACCCAGGCTGGAGTGCAGTGGCCAGATCTCAGCTCACTGCAAGCTCTGCCTCCCGGGTTTATGCCATTCTCCTGCCTCAGCCTCCGGAGTAGCTGGGACTACAGGAGCCCGCCAGCTCGCCCGGCTAGTTTTTTGTATTTTTTTAGTAGAGATGGGGTTTCACCGTGTTGGCCAGGATGGTCTCGATCTCCTGACCTCGTGATCCACCCATCTCAGCCTCCCAAAGTGCTGGGATTACAGGCTTGAGCCACCGCGCCTGGCCGATCTGTAGGTTTCTTTCTCATAATGTCTCTGTCTGGTTTTGTAATAGGGTAATGTTGGCCTCATAGAATAAGTTGGAAAGAATATCATGCTCTTCTATTGAGATTGTAAAGAATTGGTCTCTTTCTTAAATGTTTGGTAGAATTTACCAGTGAAACAATCTGGGCCTAAAATATTTTTCTTTTTCCTTTTTTTTTCCTGAGACAAGGTCTGGCTCTATTGCCCATTCTAGAGTGCAGTGGCACAATCTCAGCTCGCTTCAGCCTCTGCCTCTCCAGCTCAAGCCATCCTCCCACCTCAGTCTCCCACCCAAGTAGCTGGGACTACAGGCACCTGCCATCATGCCTGGCTAATTTTTGTATGTTTTGTAGAGACAGGGTTTGCCATATTGCCCAGGCTGGTCTTTTTTTTTTTTTTTTTTTTTTTTTTTTTTTTTTTTTTTTTGAGACGGAGTCTCGCTCTGTCGCCCAGGCTGGAGTGCTGTGGCCGGATCTCAGCTCACTGCAAGCTCCGCCTCCCGGGTTCACGCCATTCTCCTGTCTCAGCCTCCCGGGTAGCTGGGACTACAGGCGCCGCCACGTCGCCCGGCTAGTTTTTTGTAGTTTTTAGTAGAGACGGGGTTTCACCGTGTTAGCCAGGATGGTCTCGATCTCCTGACCTCGTGATCCGCCCGTCTCGGCCTCCCAAAGTGCTGGGATTACAGGCTTGAGCCACCGCGCCCGGCTAGGCTGGTCTTGAACTCATGAGTTCAAGTGATCCACCTGCCTTAGCCCCCCAAAATGTTGAGATTATAGGCATGAGCCACCACACCCAGCCAATTTTTTTTTTCTTTGGAAGGTCTTTTTAATACAAATTCAATTTCAATTTCTTTAAAAGATAAGGGACTATTCATGTTATCTATTTCTTCTTGAGGGAATTTTGGTAAATTGTGTCTTCCAAGTATGTCATTTAATCTAAGTTGTTGAATTTACAGACTTGGAGTTGTTAATAATCCTTCCTTATTATTCTTTTAATATCAGTAGAACCTATAGGTGATATTTCCTCTTTCATTCCTAATATTAGACTATAGTTGGGAAAACTACAATGCAAGAAGTCAAGATAATTACTTGACTGCAGTCAAGTAATTTATGTCTTCTTTCAAGTTTTTCTTGGTCACTTTATGTTAAGAACTGTGAAGGGTTGGAGATTTTACCCTACTTACAAACTAAGAAATTAGGCTGCCAGTTTTGTAGATTCTGGTAGAAGACATATGACTCCTAAGTCAGAGACAAAGTTTAGTTTAGTGCTTACAGCAATAGCAGCAGCCAGTCAGAGTATCAAGATTGTTGCACCAGTTCCCTAGGCACAGATTCCCACAGGTCAACACAAAGAGGTCTAGATGATACCTGAAATTGCAGTGGCTTGCATTGCAGGAAAGGAACACTAAACTTAGGGTACCAGTATCTTTTATATTGAGCAGTAAGCATTACTTGACCTGGAGTGAGACACTATCTCCGTCTTCCAGGGCTGTTTATAGACCTTATTGGGGGGAAAAGTAGTCTAGAACAAAAGGTAGTCAGTGTCTTACTCAAAAAACATGTAGAAAAGTCAGGGATCCATAAAGAGTTTTTCCCAACACTCTGGTTAGAAATTGATTGATTGTATTGATCATTTCAAAGAACCAGCTTTCATTTGATTGCTATTCACTGATTTTCTCTATTTTTTTTACAATTTCATTCATTGATTTCTGCTCTTAATTTTATTCTTTTCTTCCTTCTGTTTAATGTGGGTTTAATTTACTCTTCTTTTTCTAGTTTTTTAAAGCAGAAACTTAGATTATTTATTTGACATCTTTTTTCTTTTCTGATGAAAGCATTTAATGCTATAAATTTTACTAAGTACTATTTCAGCTACATGCCACAAATTTTTGATGTTGTATTTTCACTTTAATTCAGTTTAAAATACGGCCTAATTTCCATTAAGACTTTTTCTGTAACCACTGGGTTTTTTTTTAAATGTGTGTTGATTAATTTTCAAATATTCATCAGTTTTCCAGAAAACTTCATTATTGATTCCAAGTTTAATTCTGTTGTGGTTGAAACACTTTTTTGAAACCATTATGATTTCAATTATTTTAAGTTTTCTATTATTTATATCCCAGAATATAGTCTATCTTGGTAAATGTTCCATGTAAACCTGGAAAGAATGTGTATTCTGCTATTGTTGGGTGGAGCATAAATGTCAATTCAGTGCTCACTTTAGCAGCATATATATTAAAATTGGAATGATATAAATGTTAATTTAGTCACGTTGGTTGAGAATGTTGCTCAAGTCTTCTATATCCTTACTCATTTTTTTCTACTTGTTCTGTCAATCCTGAGAGAAAAATTTTTAAGTCTTCAAATATAATTGTGGCTTTGTCTATTTCTTTTCCGTTCTATCAGTTTCTGATTCGTGTATTTTGATGCTCTGTCATTAGATGTATACACATTTTGGATTGTTATGACTTCTTAGTCATAGAAGAATTAGTGAATTGATTATTTTATCATTATATAAGTGCCCCTCTCTTTACTTCTGATGCTTTTCCTTGCTTTGAAGTCCACTTTGATATTAACATGGTCCCTGCCATTTATTTGGAATAATGCTTGCATGGTATATTTATTCTATCCTTTCACTTTTAACCTATTTATGTCACTGTATATAAAATAGATTTCTTGTATTCAGTATATAGCTGGGTCTTTTTTTTAATCCAACCTGAAAATTTCTTTTTTTAATTAGTGTCTTTAGGCCATTTACCTTTAATGTAATTATGGATGTGGCTGGATTTGAATTTACCACTTTATTACTTGTTTTCTATTTTTTCCTTCTGTCTTACATTAGTCTATTTTTCCTTTCTCATATTTTTCCAGATTATTTCGATATTTATACTGTCCCATTTTAATATACCTACTGGCATTTTTTGCTATATCTCCTTTTATTATTTTTAGTGGATGTTCTATGGATTACAATATACCTACACAACCTTTAGTTGTCCATTTAGTGTTAATGTTAGCACTTTGAGTAAAAGGTTTTAGACATAAGTAGGAGAAACAAAAGTTTCTTTAGCCTTCCCTTCTTTAAAGTTGCAGTTGCCATTTATAACGTAACATTGAAACCTCCACTAATTTTACAATTTTTGCTTTCAATAATAATACATATGGATATATTTTTTAGAGACAGGATCTTGCTATTGCCGAGGCTGGCCTTGAATTCCTGAGCCCAAGCAATCTTCACACGCCAGTCTCCTGACTAGCTAGGACTAAAGGGCCATGCCACTGCAACCGGTAGTCATACATTTAAAAGAACATACTAGAAAAGTTGAAATGAAGGAAAAAATGTTAAGGGCAGCCAGAGAGAAAGGTTGGGTTACCCACAAAGGGAGGGCCATCAGACTAACAGCAGATCTCTTGGCAGAAACTCTACAAGCCAGAAGAGAGTGGGGGCCAATAGTCAACATTCTTAAAGAAAAGAATTTTCAACCTGGAATTTCATATCCAACCAAACTAAGTTTCACAAGTGAAGGAGAAATAAAATCCTTTACAGACAAGCAAATCCTGAGAGATTTTGTTACCACCAGGCCTGCCCTACAAGAGCTCCTGAAGGAAGAACTGGAAAGCAACAACTGGTACCAGCCATTCAAAAACATGCCAAAATGTAAAGACCATTGATGCTAGGAAGAAACTGCATCAACTAACGAGCAAAATAACCAGCTAACATCATAATGACTGGATCAAGTTCACACATAACAATATTAACCTTAAATGTAAATGGACTAAATGGTCCAATTAAAAGACACAGACTGGCAAATTGGATAAAGAGTCAAGACACATCAGTTTGCTGTATGCAGGAGACCCATCTCACGTGCAGAGACACACATAGGTTCAAAATAAAGGGATGGAGTAATATCTACCAAGCAAACAGAAAACAAAAAAAGGCAGGGGTTGCAATCCTAGTCTCTGATAAAACAGACTTTAAACCAACAAAGATCAAAAGAGACAAAGAAGGTCATTACGTAACGGTAAAGGGATCAATTCAACAAGAAGAGCTAACTTTCCTAAACATATATGCACCCAATACAGGAGCACTGAGATACATAAAGCAAGTCCTTAGAGACTTACAAAGAGACTCCCACACAATAATAATAATAGGAGACTTTAACACCCCACTGTCAACATTGGACAGATCAATGAGACAGAAAGTTAACAAGGATATCCAGGAATTGAACTCAACTCTGCACCAAGTGGACCTAATAGACATCTACAGAACTCTCCACCCCAAATCAACAGAATGTACATTCTTCTAAGCACCACATTGCACTTATTCCAAAATTGACCACACAGTTGGAAGTAAAGCACTCCTCAGCAAATGTAAAAGAACAGAAATTATAACAAACTGTCTCTCACACCACAGTGCAATCAAACTAGAACTCAGAACTAAGAAACTCAGTCAAAACCGCTCAACTACATGGAAACTGAACAACCTGCTCCTGAATGACTACTAGGTACGTAACAAAATGAAGGAAGAAATAAAGATGTTCTTTGAAACCAATGAGAACAAAGATACAACATACCAGAATCTCTGGGACACATTTAAAGCAGTGTGTCGAGGGAAATTTATAGCACTAAATGCCCACAAGAGAAAGCAGGAAAGATCTAAAATTGATACCCTAACATCACAATTAAAAGAACTGGAGAAGCAAGAGCAAACAAACTCAAAAGCTAACAGAAGGCAAGAAATAACTAACATCAGAGCAGAACTGAAGGAGATAGAGACACAAAAAACCCTTCAAAAAACCAATGAATCCAGGAGCTGGTTTTTTGAAAAGATCAACAAAATTGACAGACCGCTAGCAAGACTAATAAAGAAGAAAAGAGAGAAGAATCAAATACACACAATAAAAAATGATAAAGGGGATATAACCACCGGCCCCACAGAAATAAAAACTACCATCAGAGAATACTATAAACACCTCTACGCAAATAAACTAGAAAACTTAGAAGAAATGGATAAATTCCTGGACACATACACTCTCCCAAGACTAAACCAGGAAGAAGTTGAATCCCTGACTAGACCAATAGCAGGCTCTGAAATTGAGGCAATAATTAATAGCCTACCCACCAAAAAAAGTCCAGGACCAGATGGATTCACAGCTGAATTCTACCAGAGTTACAAGAGGAGCTGGTACCATTCCTTCTGAAACTATTCCAATCAACAGAAAAAGAGGGAATCCTCCCTAACTCATTTTATGAGGCCAACATCATCCTGATACCAAAGCCTGGCAGAGACACAACAAAAAAAGAGAATTTTAGACCAATATCCCTGATGAACATCGATGCAAAAATCCTCAATAAAATAGTAACAAACTGAATCCAGCAGCACATCAAAAAGCTTATCCACCATCATCAAGTGGGCTTCATCCCTGGGATGCAAGGCTGGTTCAACATATCTAAATCAATAAACAAAATTCAGCATATAAACAGAACCACAGACAAAAACCACATGATTATCTCAATAGATGCAGAAAAGACCTTTGACAGAATTCTACAGCGCTTCATGCTAAAAACTCTCAATAAATTCGGTATTGATGGAACATATCTCAAAATAATAAGAGCTATTTATGACAAACCCATAGCCAATATCATACTGAATGGGCAAAAATTGGAAGCATTCCCCTTAAAAACTGGCACAAGACAGGGATGCCCTCTCTCACCACTCCTATTCAACATAGTGTTGGAAGTTCTGGCCTGGGCAATCAAGCCAGAGAAAGAAATAAAGGGTATACAGTTAGGAAAAGAAGAAGTCAAATTGTCCCTGTTTGCAGATGACATGATTGTATATTTAGAAAACCCCACCATCTCAGACCAAAATCTCCTCAAGCTGATAAGCAACTTCAGCAAATCTGAGGATACAAAATCAATGGCAAAAATCACAAGCATTCTTATACACCAATAACAGACAAACAGAGAGTCAAATCATGAATGAACTGCCATTCACAGTTGCTTCAAAGAGAATAAAATACCTAGGAATCCAACTTAGAAGGGATGTAAAGGACCTCTTCAAGGAGAACTACAAACCACTGCTCAATGAAATAAAAGAGGACACAAACAAATGAAGGAGCATTCCATGCTCATGGATAGGAAGAATCTATATCCTGAAAATGGCCGTACTGCCCAAGGTAATTTATAGATTCAATGCCATCCCCATCAAGCTACCAATAACTTTCTTCACAGAATTGGAGAAAACTACTTTAACGTTCATATGGAACCAAAAAAGAGCCCGCATTGCCAAGACAGTACTAAGTCAAAAAAACAAAGCTGGAGGCATCACGATACCTGACTTCAAACTATACTACAAGGCTACAGTAACCAAAACAGCATGGTACTGGTACCAAAACAGAGATATAGACCAAAGGAACAGAACAGAGCCCTCAGAAATAATACCCCACATCTACAACCATCTGATCTTTGACAAACCTGACAAAAACAAGAAATGGGGAAAGGATTCCCTGTTTAATAAATGGTGGTGGGAAAACTGGCTAGCCATAAGTAGAAAGCTGAAACTGGATCCCTTCCTTACTCCTTATACAAAAATTAATTCAAGATGGATTGGAGACTTAAATGTTATACCTAAAATCATAAAAACTCTAGAAGAAAACCTAGGCAATACCATTCAGGACATAGGCATGGGCAAGGACTTCATGTCTAAAGCACCAAAAGCAATGGCAACAAAAGCCATAATTGACAAATGGGATCTAATTAAACTAAAGAGCTTCTGCACAGCAAAAGAAACTACCATCAGAATGAACAGGCAACCTCCAGAATGGGAGAAAATTTTTGCACTCTACCCATCTGACAAAGGGCTAATATCCAGAACCTACAAAGAACTCAAACAAATTTACAAGAAAAGGATAAACAACCCCATCAAAAAGTGGGCAAAGGATATGAACAGATACTTCTCAAAAGAAGACATTTATGCAGCCAACAGACACATGAAAAAATGTTCATCATCACTGGCCATCAGAGAAATACAAATCAAAACGAAAATGAGATACCATCTCCCACCAGTTAGAATGGCAATCTCTAAAAAGAAAGGAAACAACAGGTGCTGGAGAGGATGTGGAGAAATAGGAACACTTTTACACTGTTGGTGGGAGTGTAAACTAGTTCAACCATTGTGGAAGACAGTGTGGCAATTCCTCAAAGATCTAGAACTAGAAATACCATTTGACCCAGCCATCCCATTACTGGATATATACCCAAAGGATTATAAATCATGCTGCTATAAAGACACATGCACACGTATGTTTATTGCAGCACTATTCAAATAACAAAGACGTGGAACCAACCCAAATGTCCATCAGTGACAGACTGGATTAAGAAAATGTGGCACATATACACCATGGAATACTATGCAGCCATAAAAAAGGATGAGTTTGTGTCCTTTGTAGGGACATGGATGCAGCTGGAAACCATCATTCTCAGCAAACTATTGCAAGAACAGAAAACCAAACACCACATGTTCTCACTCACAGGTGAGAACAATGAGATCACTTGAACACAGGAAGGGGAACATCACACACCAGTGCCTGTTGTGGGGTGGAGGGAGAGGGGAGGGATAGCATTAGGAGATATACCTAATGTAAATGACGAGTTAATGGGTGCAGCACACCAACATGGTACGTGTATACATATGTAACAAACCTGCACACTGTGCACATGTACCCTAGAACATAAAGTATAATAATAACAATAATAAAAGAACTTACTAGGAAAAATATTCTTTTTTTTTTTTTGAGACGGAGTCTTGCTCTGTCGCCCAGGCTGGAGTGCAGTGGCCGGATCTCAGCTCGCTGCAAGCCCCGCCTCCCGGGTTTACGCCATTCTCCTGCCTCAGCCTCCCGAGTAGCTGGGACTACAGGCGCCCGCCACCTCGCCCGGCTAGTTTTTTGTATTTTTTAGTAGAGACGGGGTTTCACCGTGTTAGCCAGGATGGTCTCGATCTCCTGACCTCGTGATCCGCCCGTCTCGGCCTCCCAAAGTGCTGGGATTACAGGCTTGAGCCACCGCACCCGGCCAGGAAAAATATTCTTTTACATTTACCTGAACATGAGTTAGTTCTCCCTTTATTCTTAATGTTCTAACTTTCTTATAATTTCTTTTCAGCTTGAAGAATTTTAGCATTTCTTTTAGAGCAGACAATGTCAGATATCAAGGAATTTTCTTTGTTTTTTTTTTTTTCCTCTGAGGATATCTTTATTTCTCCATAATTCCTGAAATCTATTTTCACTGATTGCAGAATTCTGGATTAATAGCTCTTTTCTTTAAGAACTTTAAAGATGTTGTTCCATTATCTTCTAAGCTATGCAACATTTTTAAAGATCTTTAAGAACTCTTTTTTTTTTCTCTCCCTCTTTGGTTTTTGTAAGTTTGATTATATCTGTCTGATGTGATTTTCTTTGTCTTTATAAGATAACCTTTTGTGTTTCACCAAATTGGAAAGTTTTTGGCCATTATTTTTTCAAATAATTTTTCTTCACCAATCTTTTTTTCCTCCTGGTGCTGCAATTACACAAATGTTCTATCTTAAAATACTCTCCCATAAGTCTCTGATGATCTGCTCATTTTTAACAAATATTTTTCTCTCAGTTCTTTACTTTGGATGATTTCTATTGAACAATTTTTAAATTTACTGACTTTTCTTCACCATCTCATTCCTGCTATTGAGCCTATCCAGTGAATTTTTTTTATTTCACACATTATATTTTTTAGTTCTAAAATTTTCATTTGGCTCTTTTGGTTATAATTCTATTTATCTACTGAAAACTCCTTCATTTATTTCAAACGTGTTCACTTTTGCTTCATTAAGTTTGGTTATAATAGCTGTTTTAAAGTTTGTCTGATAATTCCAACCCCTGAATAATCTTAGGGTTAGTATCTGTTGATTGTCTTTTCGCTTAAGGATTAGTCATGTTTTCCTGCCTTTTCATATGTTGAGTAATTTTAGATTTTATCTTTCATATTTTTAATACATTTTATACCATGAAACCCTTAGTCTTATTAAAATTCTTTGGAGAATCTTGACTTTTTGTTATTGTTTTAGGAGGCAAATAATATGGCCAGGTTCAGACTATAAATTCTGTCTTTCCTTCTTTGGTCAATTCGTTTAAATGTTAATTGTTTTCCAATCTTTTGCCATGCTGCTTTGGGTCTATACCACACACGTGCCTCTCAGAGGTTAGTCTCTGAATTGAGTGTTGATTTATGTCATAGATCACTCCTCAATACCTTTGTTATCCAGCTTTGGACCTGTTTTGTGCCATTAAAGCTCAGTCTTACAACATAAGATTCCAATATGACACTTCCTTCCCATCAATTCTAACGAATTATATGGATGCCATAATACAGTCAAAGGACATGTTTTTCCATCACTGTTCCTTTGTGGCATTTGTTGCCACCCTCCTATCACATCAGCTTAAGTGATTTGTATTTGAATAACAGAACTCCTAAAATTGATTTTCTTCTTTCCATTGACAAAAGAATTATTAAAGTTGTATTTGTCTATAATACTGAAAAAAAGCCAATACAGATGAAGGACACTCTTCACCATTAGGTGACTTTAACCCAATTTCTCTCTTAGTCTCAATGTATCTCTCTTGTTCAGAGAACTTTCTTGCCTTTCCATCTCCTCCAAGGGTAACAAACGTATTTATGCATGAAGGGAGGTTGAATTTTGTCAAAGGCCTTTTCTGCATCTGTTGAGATAATCATGTGGTTTTTGTCTTTGGTTCTGTTTATATGGTGGATTACATTTATTGATTAGCATATGTTGAACCAGCCTTGCATCCCAGGGATGAAGTCAACTTGATTGTGGTGGATAAGCTTTTTGATGTGCTGCTGGATTCGGTTTGCCAGTATTTTATTGAGGATTTTTGCATCAATGTTCATCAGGGATATTGGTCAAAAAATCTCTTTTTTTTGTTGTGTCTCTGCCAGGCTTTGGTATCAGGATGATGCTGGCCTCATAAAATGAGTTAGGGAGGATTCCCTCTTTTTCTATTGATTGGAATAGTTTCAGAAGGAATGGTACCAGCTTCTCTTTGTACCTCCGGTAGAATTTGGTTGTGAATCTATCTGGTCCTGGACTTTTTTTGGTTTTGGGCTATTAACTATTGCCTCAATTTCAGAGCCTGTTATTGGTCTATTCAGGGATGCAATTTCTTTCTGGTTTAGTCTTGGGAGAGTGTATGTGTCCGGGAATTTATCCATTTCTTCCAGATTTTCTAATTTATTTGCGTAGAGGTGTGTATAGTATTCTCTGATGGTAGTTTGTATTTCTGTCGATCAGTGGTGATATCCTCTTTATCATTTTTTATTGCATCCATTTGATTCCTCTCTTCATGCTAAAAACTCCCAATAAACTAGGTATTGACAGGATGTATCTCAAAATAATAAGAGCTCTTTATGACAAACCCACAGCCAATATCATACTGAATGGGAAAAACTGGAAGCACTCCCTTTGAAAACCAGCACAAGACAGGGATGCCCTCTCTCACCACTCCTATTCAACATAGTGTTGGACCTTCTGGCCAGGGCAATCAGGCAAGAGAAAGAAACAAAAGGTATTCGATTAGGAAAAGAGGAAGTCAAATTGTCCCTGTTTGCAGATGACATGATTGTATATTTAGAAAACTCCATCATCTCAGACCAAAATCTCCTTAAGCTGATAAGCAACTTCAGCAACGTCTCAGGATACAAAATCAATGGCAAAAATCACAATCATTCCTATACACCAATAACAGACAAACAAGAGCCAAATCATGAGTGAAGTCCTATTCACAATTGCTATAAAAAGAATAAAATACCTAGTAATCCACCTTACAAGGGATGTGAAGGACCTCTTCAAGGAGAACTACAAACCACTGCTCAACAAAATAAAAGAGGACAAAAACAAATGGAAGAACACTCCACGCTCATGGATAGGAATAATTAATATCGTGAAAATGGCCATACTGCCCAAGGTAATTTATAGATTCAATGCCATCCCCATCAAGCTACCAATGACAGAATTGGAAAAAACTACTTCAAAGTTCATATGGACCAAAGAACAGCCCTCATTGCCAAGACAATCCTAAGCAAAAAGAAAAAAGCTGGTGGCATCACACTACCTGAATTCAAACTATACTACAAGACTACAGTAACCAAAACAGCATGGTACTGGTACCAAAACAGAGATATAGACCAATGGAACAGAACAGAGTTCTCAGAAACAACACCACACATCTACAACCATCTGTTCTTTGACAAACCTGACAAAAACAAGAAATGGGGAAAGGATTCCTTATTTAATAAATGGTGGTGGGAAAGCTGGCTAGCCATATGTAGAAAGCTGAAACTGGATCCCTTCCTTATATCTTATACAAAAATTAATTCAAGATGGATTAAAGACTTAAATATTAGACCTAAAACCATAAAAAACCCTAGAAGGAAGCCTAGGCAATACCATTCAGGACATAGGCATGGGCAAGGACTTAATGTCTAAAACACCAAAAGTAATGGCAACAAAAGCCAAACTTGACAAATGGGATCTAATTAAACTAAGAGGCTTCTGCACAGCAAAAGAAACTACCATCAGAGTGAACAGACAACCTACAGAATGGGAGAACATTTTTACATTCTACCCATCTGACAAAGGGCTAATATCCAGATTCTACAAAGAACTTAAACAAATTTACAAGAAAAAAATCAAACAACCCCATCAAAAAGTGGGCAAAGGATATGAACAGACACTTCTCAAAAGAAGACATTTATGCAGCCAACAGACACATGAAAAAATGCTCATCACCACTGGCCATCAGAGAAATGCAAATCAAAACCAAAATGAGATACCATCTCCCACCAGTTAGAATGGCAATCATTAAAAAGTCAGGAAACAACAGGTGCTGGAGAGGATGTGGAGAAATAGGAACACTTTTATACTGTTGGTGGGATTGTAAACTAGTTCAACCATTGTGGAAGACAGTGTGGCAATTCCTCAATGATCTAGAATTAGAAATACCATTTGACCCAGCCATCCCATTACTGGGTATATACCCAAAGGATTATAAATCATGCTGCTATAAAGACACATGCACATGTATGTTTATTGTGGCACTATTCACAATAGCAAAGACTTGGAACCAACCCAAATGTCCATCAGTGACAGACTGGATTAAGAAAATGTGGCACATATACACCATGGAATACTATGCAGCCATAAAAAGGGATGAGTTCATGTCCTTTGTAGGGACATGGATGAAGCTGGAAACCATCATTCTGAGCAAATGATCACAAGGACAGAAAACCAAACACTGCATGTTCTCACTCATAGGTGGGAATTGAATAATGAGAACACTTGGACACAAGATGGGGAACATCACACACCAGGGCCTGTCATGGGGTTCGCGGAGGGTGGATGGATACCATTAGAAGATATACCTAATGTAAATGACAAGTTAATGGATGCAGCACACCAACGTGGCACATGTATACATTTGTAACAAACCTGCACGTTGTGCACATGTACCCTCGAACTTAAAGTGTAATTTTAAAAATAAATAAATAAAATTAAATAAAATATATGGATTTATGTTTTATTCTTTCATCTACGAAGTATTTTCCAAGTGTCTATTGTGTGTTAGAAGCTATTTTAGACATTGTTTTTTTTTTTTTTTTGAGATGGCGTCTCACTCTGTCGCCCAGGCTGCAGTGCAGTAGCGCAATCTCGGCTCACTGCAAGCTCCGCCTCCTGGGTTCACGCCATTCTCCTGACTCAGCCTCCTGAGTAGTTGGGACTACAGGCGCCCGCCACCACACCTGGCTAACTTTTTGTATTTTTAGTAGAGACGGGGTTTCACCGTGTTAGCCAAGATGGTCTCGATCTCCTGACCTCATGATCCACCTGATTTGTTTTTCTAAGACCACCAGAGCGGGCACACAAGAACCAGCGACTAGGCAAGGGTAGGAGCAAAACTGCAAGTTTATTTTGGTCACCTAAGGTGTGGGGAAGAGGTCTGTCGGCCTCCGGCAAAGAAGGCCAACAGAGCCCCCCGGTGGGGCTCTCGGACGGAGTTCCCGCAGTCCTGACATCCCGACAGGAGTGGAGGACTGAGGAAGGCCGCGCGTGGCGTGCCTCCGGAGCGGCTCTTCTAGGAGTGGGAGGGCAATAGGCGGGGCACGGACGTGTCGGGGGCGTTCCGCAGGTGCGACCAGGTAAATCTTGGTCTCTTCGGATTGACATCACCTGGCCCATGCCCAGTTGGTCTGCACCTTCCGGGCACCGGCTGCATTTTTGTGCGTGCGGGAAAAGTTGGGGGGGATGAAGAACCCAGAAGTGCACCATCTTGCCTCCATTCATCCAAACAGTCCAACCTTTTATTGATAATAGTGATAAAGGGGCGCCGTGGTCTGTCTGGCTACTTCCTGCTGTTAAGGGGCGCTGTTAAGGTCGGGGCCCATGGTTGGCATTTGGACGTACGGATGAAGAATAAAATAAGGCACAGTATTAGTATAGGAATGAGGAATGGAAGCATTTGTTGGAATAGGGGCAAAACCCAGAAGGAAGGTCCCAGCAAGGTTGAGGAGTATGAGATAGTTAAGAAAATTTAGTAAGTTTGAGGCGCGTGGGGGAAAGCCAAACTGATTTCCACTGATTGCTTTCGGTAGGGGCCCTTTTTAGCTGGGAATGAGGAACGAGTGTGCAGAGTAATTGTTGGCCAGGCAGCAATCAAGGAGTGGAGTTTTTGTGGAGTAGATGGCTTTCCGCTTACTCCTACTACAGAGATATTGGATGGAAGGCTAGGTCCAGAGAAGGATGGCAAAACAGAATAGGTAGCCTCGCTGTTGATTAAAAAATTGTCTTACCCGCTACCAGGAGAGTTACCCGCGGCTCGGCGAGGGTGATAGGGGTCCCCAAGTCTCGGCACCTTCAGTTGTCGTCGTCATCCAGATGTAGGAGCTGGAAGGAGCTCCCAGGAGCCTGGGAAAGGGGGTCACGTGGAGACGCAGCACCTGTTCTCACGGTGGGGCAATCAGACTTCCAGTGTCCTCCCTGCTGGCAAGCAGGGCAGGGGGTTGCTGGTGGACGAGGGTTAGGACATTCACTGGCCCAATGTCCTGATGGCTTGCACTTATAGCAAGGCTGCGTTGGGGCTCGGGGACCTTGAGGACACCTGTTGGCGTAGTGTCCTGCCTTGCCGCACTTATAGCAGGCTCCTTTCGTGGCCTTGGAGTCTGCGGAGTGTGTACTCTCTGGCCTGGGGTTACGACTGGGCTGTAAAGCCGCTGCTAGGAGCTGTAACTTCTGTTTGAGGCGAGCCTGCCGTCTCCTCTCTGGAGTTATAGACCTTAAAGGCTAATTTAACCAGGTCTTGTATTGGTGTCTGAGGACCATCCTCTACCTTTTGAAGTTTTTTACGAATGTCAGGAGCTGATTGAGAAATGAAATAAGACCCCAAAATGGTGGCCCCTGTGGGGGAGGCCGGATCTAACCGGGTATACTGGGTTAGAACCTCAGTCAGTTTAGGGTAGGGGTTAGGATAACCTGGAGGTTATGCCAAGTTAAGTCATAGGCCTGACAAAGGTATCTAAATTCCTTTATGTAGATGGTGGGATTAGCTGAGAAATCACCTAAACGCTTCTCAATTTTGGAAAGATCGGCCAATGAAAAAGGGACATGTACTCTGACTACCCCTCCGCCCCAGCCACCTCTCGCAAAGGCGCTAACACTGTAGGAGGGTGTGGGGCAGGAGTGGAGGCATCAGCAGGGCACTTAGAGCGGGTGTGTGCAGAGACAGGAGACTCAAGACAGCCAGTTGGGGGCCCCGAAGGAGGCACGGGACCGAGTGGATTACTAGTAGATAAGGAGGAGGAAGGAGGAGTCTGGATGGGGGGAGGAGGAGGAGTATAGGGACGAGAGCTCAAGGCCCAAAAGCCTTGTACGTAATTAATTTCAGACCACTTGCCTAGCCACTAGCAGAAATTGCTGAGGTCGATCACGCCACAGTGGAAAGGAAAATTAACCGCTTCCTCCTAAGGTCTTGTTCAAGCTGTAAGGTTTTTAAATTGGCTAGGAGGCACCCTAAGGGGGTGCTCTTTGGAAATTTGGACTGGGGGGTTTCCCGTTTGTTTCCTCTTCACTTACACAATGGACACAATGGAAATGGAAATGGATCCCTGCCTGGCTTCAAAGCGTCCTTTGGAACCAGCAGAGACAGACTGGAGGCTCATGGAGCCAAAGTGGAGATTACCTTCAGGCGGACGTCTCCGTCCTGAACGGGTCTCCCGAGCCACTTGGTGGCTCAAAATGGACCTCGGACCTGCACAGGATTTCTGGCCGAGGGAGGTAAAGAGGAGACAAGGGCACTTACCCCAGAGAGGCCGTGAGAGTGAGGAAAGCGGGTCTCAGGTCCTGGTCCGTCTGCCGCGTGGGAGCAGGAGGAGGTTCCTCAACCCTTAGAGGCCTGAGGAGGGGTCTCCTCCCGGGTCTTCGGCACCAACTGATTTGTTTTTCTAAGACCACCAGAGCGGGCGCAAAAGAACCAGCGACTAGGCAAGGGTAGGAGCAAAACTGCAAGTTTATTTTGGTCACCTAAGGTGTGGGGAAGAGGTCTGTCAGCCTCCGGCAAAGAAGGCCGACAGAGCCCCCCAGTAGGGCTCTCGGACGGAGTTCCCGCAGTCCTGACATCCCGACAGGAGTGGAGGACTGAGGAAGGCCGCGCGTGGCGTGCCTCCGGAGCGGCTTTTCTAGGAGTGGGAGGGCAATAGGCGGGGCACGGGCGTGTCGGGGGCGTTCCGCAGGTGCGACCAGGTAAATCTTGGTCTCTTCAGATTGACATCACCTGGCGCATGCCCAGTTGGTCTGCACCTTCCCGGGCACCGGCTGCATTTTCGTGCGCGCGGCAAAAGTTGGGGGAGGGGGGGATGAAGAACCCGGAAGTGCACCATCTTGCCTCCATTCATCCAAACACCACCCACCTTGGCCTCCCAAAGTGCTGGGATTACAGGCGTGAGCCACCGCGCCCGGCCCAATATTTTTTAAAAGAACTGCCTGATGCTGAAATGAATAGGTTACTAGAGAAATTACAGGACTTATTTTTAAAATAGTTTTTTAGAAAGCTATCTGTCTATTCAAGATTATTAGCTGGATGATGGCTTGAGGTGAGGAATGGACTAGTCTCTTCTCACTGTTCTTAGTTCAGGGACTTCTCAAGACTGAAATAACAAGGCAAGACCTTGAAATAAACCCAAAGCATCTCTGAGAAAAAGCAAAATGCCCCGGGCAGGAGGAGGCGGCCAGCCTGCGGGGATGGCGCGGGTGGCGGGGGGGTGGTGGCAGGGCACCGGCTATCCGACGCCAACGGAGGCCCCCGGGCCCTGCCATATTGTTCTGCCTGGGCGGGATTCTGACATAGAGGCGTTCAGTCATAATCCCACAGATGGTACCTTTGCCCCATTGGCTCCTCAGCCAAGCACATACACCAAATGGCTGAACCTGCGGTTCCTCTCGTGCTGTGCAGGATTACCACGGCAACAACACATCATCAGTAGGGTAAAACTAACCTGTCTCAGGATGGTCTAAACCCAGCTCAAATTCTGGGGTACACGTGCACGGTGTGCAGGTGTTTGTTACATAGGTAAATGTACGCCATAGTGATTTGCTGCACCTATCAACTCATTACCCAGGCATTAAGCCCAGCATGCACTAGCTATTTTTCCTCATACTCCTCCCTTCTCCACCCCGCTTCCCACGGGGCCCAGCGTGTGTTGTTCCCCTCCCTGTGCCTGCGTGTTCACATTCTTCAGCTCCCACTTGTAAGTAAGAACATGCAGCGTTTGGTTCTCTGTTCCTGTGTTAGTTTCCTGATGATAATGACTTTCAGCTCCAACCATGTCCCTGCAAAGGACATGATCTCGTTCCTTTTGTTCCTTTTTTTTATTATTACACTTTAAGTTCTAGGGTACATGTGTACAACGTGCAGGTTTGATACATAGGTATACATGTGCCATGTTGGTTTCCTGCACCCATCAAGTCATTTACATTAGGTATTTCTCCTAATGCTCTCCCCCCCACCCCAAGACAGGCCCCAGTGTGTGATGTTCCCCACCCTGTATCCAAGTAATCTCATTGTTCTATTCCCACCTATGACTAAGAACATGAGGTGTTTGGTTTTCTGTCCCCGCAATCATTTGCTCAGAATGATGGTTTCCAGCTTCATCCATGTCCCTGCAAAGGACATGAAATCATACTTTTTTTATGGCTGCATAGTATTCCATGGTGTATATGTGCCATATTTTCTTAATCCAGTCTATCATTGCTGGACGTTTGGGTTGGTTCCAAGTCTTTGCTATTGTGAATAGTGTCACAATAAACATACATGTGCATGTGTCTTTATAGCAGCATGATTTATAATCCTTTGGGTATATACCCAGTAATGGGATGGCTGGGTCAAATGGTAATTGTAGTTCTAGATCCTTGAAAAAAATACGGAATGCTTCATGAATTTACATGTCATCCTTGCGCAGGGGCCATGCTAATCTTCTCTGTATTGTTCCAATTTTAGTATACGTGCTGCCGAAGTGAGCACGATCTTGTTCCTTTTTACGGCTGCACAGTATTCCATGGTGTATATGTACCACATTTTCTTTATGCAGTCTATCATTGATGGGCATTTGGGTTGATTCCATGTCTTTGCTATTGTGAAGAGTGCTGCAATGAATATACATGTGCATGTATCTTTGTAATAGAATTATTTATATTCCTTTGGGTATATACCTAGTAATAAGATTGCTGGGTCAAATGATATTTCTGATTCTAGGTCTTGGAGGAATCACCACACTGTCTTCCACAATGGTTGAATTAACATACATTCACAACAGTGTAAAAGTTTTCCTATTTCTGCACAGCCTCGCCAGCATCTGTTGTTTCTTAACTTTTTAACAATCACCATTCTGACTGGTGTGAGATTGTATCTCATTGTGATTTTGGTTTGCACTTATCTAATGATCAGTGATGCTGAGCTTCTCTTATATATTTGTTGGTCACATAAGTGTCTTATTTTGAGAAGTGTCTGTTCATGTCCTTTGCCCACTTTTTAACGGGGTTTTTTGGGTTTTCTTCTTACCCAAAAAGGAAATTTGTTTAAGTTCCTTGTAGATTCTGGATATTAGAACTTTGTCAAAAAAAGAAAAAGAACTTTGTCAGATGGATAAGTTGCAAAAATTTTCTCCTATTCTGCAGGTTGTTTATTTGCTCTGATAATAATTTCTTCTGCTGTGCAGAAGCTCTTTAGTTTAATTAGATCCCATTTGTCAATGTTTGCTTTTGTTGCAATTGCTTTTGATGTTTTTGTCATGGAATCTTTGCCTATGCCTAAGTGCTGAATGATATTGCCTAGATTTTCTTCCAGCATTTTTATAGTTTTGGGTTTTCCATTTGTCTTTAATCCATCTTGAGTTAATTTTTGTATCAGGCATAAGGTTAGAATCCAGTTTCAATTTTCTGCATATGACTGGCCAGTTCTCCCAGCACCATTTATTAAATAGGGAATCCTTTCCCTGTTGCTTGTTTTTTGTCAGGTTTGTCGAAGATTATATGGTTGTAGATGAGGGGTCTTATTTCTGAATTCTCTATTCTGTTCCATGTGTCTATTTTTGTAGCAGTACCATGCTATTTTGTTTACTATAGCCATGTAGCACCGTTTGAAGTTGGGTAGCGTGATGTCTCCAGCTTTGGTCTTTTTGCTTAGAATTGTCTTTGCTATACAGCTCTTTTTTGGTTCCATATGAATTTTAAAATAGTTTTTTTCTAATTCTGTGAAGAATGTCAGTGGTAGTTTAATGGGAATAACATCGAATATATAAATTACTTTGGGCAGGATGGCCAGTAATTACTCCAGCAGCCCTTGTGTTGGCTGCCGTGCTGGGATCATTGGAAAACTCGACCCCTGGTACTTGGGATACAAGAACATCTTCTGCTGATTGAAGCCTATACCCTGTGGAAATGTTTTAATGTGGTCCTTAAAGCATGTCCTAAGAAATACTGTTAATACATATTCTTTCTTGTCAGGCCTTTACTTGGTCAGGAATACTCAAGAGCTCTGTCTTTTTGCCTGTAGTTTACCATGTTTTCTTCCATTTGTTTCCAAATCTGGTTTAGCTGTGTTCAGTAAAGCAGAGTTAGCTGAATTAGAGGACATCAGCAACCCTTCTCTCCCAGAGAAAATTTCCCATCAGATAAATCACTGAACTAGCTACCACGTTCTGACACACAGAAGCCACATCCCTGCCACCTGATCACTCACTCGCAGCAAAACACTTTCTCAACAGAGGGAACAAAGAGGCATGCCCAATGCACCATATGAAAAGCTGGGGTTGATCACAAACCCCCAGTATGAAGAATTTCAAAAGAAGGAGGAATGGGAAAGAATAAAAGGATAACTTATTCATAATTCACAGTATCACAGGTGATTTTTTTTTTAAAACAAACGGGCCAGGCACAGTGGCTCACACCTGTTATCTCAGCACTTAGGGAGGCTGAGGCAGGAGGATTGCTTGAGCCCAGGAGTTTGAGACCAGTCTGGGCAACATGGTGAGATCCTGTCTCTAAAAAAATTTTTTTAATATTGACCAAGCATGGTGGTGTGCAAACATGGTCCCAGCTACTCAGGAGGCTGAGGTGGGAGGATAACTTGGGCCCAGGAGTTTGAGGCTACAGTGAGCCGTGATTGTGCCACTGCACTCCAGCCTGAGAAACTGGGTGAGACCCTGTCTCAAAAAGTTAATTAATTAATTAATTAATTAACAAACAGAAGACTGCTGGACTCTACTGTTTAATATAAACTAAAAGATATGACATAATCCTTAAGACTCCATAGCTAATTAAAAAACAACTCCCAAAAAATAACATACAAGCAAATATAGATGACTTTGGGTTTGGCGATGACTTTTTTAGATAGAGTACCAAAGGAATAATCCATGAAAGAAAGGATTGATAAACTGGACTTCATTAAAATTAAAATGTTTTGCTCTGGGAAAAACACTGTCAAGAGAATGTAAAGACAAACCACAGACTGGAAGAAAAATATTTGCAAAAGATCTATCTGATAAAGGACTGTTATCCAAAATATACAACGAACTCTTAAAACTCAACAATAAGAAAACAACACAATTAAAAATGGGCCAAAGACCTTCATAGACACCTCGTCAAAGGAGATCTATAGATGTCAAATAAACATATGGAAAGATACTCTACATCATATGTCATTAGGGAAATTCAAATAAAAGCAACAATGAGATACCACTATATACATATTAGAATGGCCCAAATCTAGACACTGACCACAGCAAATGCTGTGGAGGATGTACAGGAATAGAAACTCTTATTCATTGCTGGCGGAAATACAAAATGGTACAGCTACATTGGAACACAGTTTGACAATTTCTTGCAAAACTAAACATACTTTTACCATATTATCCAGCAATCACCCTACTTGGTATTTTTCCAAAGTAGCTGAAAATATGTAGCCACACAAAACCCTGCACATGGGTGATTACGGCAGCTTTACACCTAATTGCCAAAACTTAAAAGCAACCAACCAACTTAAAAGCAACCAACCAACCAAGCAACGTACGTATTTACCTTTCAGTAGGTAAATACATAAGTAAATTGCAGTGCATTCAGATAATGGAGCATTATTCAGTGCTAAAAAGAAATGAGCTATCTATTCAGTGCTAAAAAGAAATGAGCTATCAAGCCATGAAAAAAATGAAGAAAACTTAAATGCATATTATTCAGTGATAGAAGCCAATCTGAAAAGGGTACACACGTATGATTCCAACTATACAACATTTAGGAAAAGTCATATAGAGACAGGAAAAAAATCAGTGGTTGTCAGGGATTAGGTAGGGAGGAAGGGATGGATTGACAGAGCACAGAGAATTTTGGGGCAGTAACAGTACTCTGTGTGATATTATAACTGGTGAGTTCATGTCATTATACATTTGTCCAAACCTGTAAAATGTACAACACCAACTATCTGGGTGATAATGATGTGTCAATGTAAGTTCATCAGTTGTAACAAATGTACCACTTTGTGAAGAATGTTCATAATGGGAGACGCTATACTTGTATGGGGACAGAGAGTATGTGGGAAATCTCTATACCTTTCTCAGAATTTTACTGTAAACACAAAACTGCTCTAAAAAAATTAAGTATATTGACCAATCCACACTGCTATATATAAACATGTTTATATACTGATAAACTGGGGTGAATAGATATTGTCAAACATAAGAAATTGCCATATTCGAAGACATTCGATGTTCTCCCAGGTGTGTCATTATTGTTATTTATTTGTTTGTTTCATTTTTAATTTTTATGAGTACATAGTAGGTGTGTTATTTATGGGGTACATAAGATATTTTGATAAAGGTATATAGTATGTAATAACTACATCAAGGTAAATCGAATATTCATCACCTCAAGCATTTATCATTTCTTCATGTTATAAATATTCAATTATACTCTTTTAGATATATATATTTTTTTTTGAGACGGAGTCTTGCTCTGTCGCCCAGGCTGGAGTACAGTGGCTGGATCTCAGCTCACTGCAAGCTGTGCCTCCTGGGTTCACGCCATTCTCCTGCCTCAGCCTCCCGAGTAGCTGGGACTACAGGCGCCACCACCTCGCCCGGCTAGTTTTTTGTATTTTTTTAGTAGAGACGGGGTTTCACCATGTTAGCCAGGGTGGTCTCCATCTCCTGACCTCGTGATCCGCCCACCTCGGCCTCCCAAAGTGCTGGGATTACAGGCTTGAGCCACCGCGCCCGGCCCTTTTTAAGATATTTTTAAACAATAAAATATTGTTGATTAAAACCATCCTGTTGTGCTATCAAATATTAGATCCCATTCATTCTATCTAACTATATTTTTGTACCCATTAACCACCACCATTACTCCCTCCCCACTGTGCTTTCCAGCCCCTGGTAACATTCATTTTACTTTCTATGTCCATGAGTTCAATTGTTTTAATTTTTGGCTTCCATAAATGAATGAGAACATGTGAAGTTTGTCTTACTGCGCCTGGCTTATTTCACTTAACATAATGTCCTCCAGTTCCATCTATGTTGTTGCAAATGACAGAATTTCATTCATTTTATATCTGAATAATATATATTCATTATATATCGTGTATGTGTACCACATTTTGCTTATCCATTCGTCTGTTGATGGACACTTGGGTTGCTCCTAAATATTGGCTATTGTGAATAGTGCTGCAGTAAACATAGGAGTGCAGATATCCCTTTGATATACTGATTTTCTTTCTTTGGGGTTTATACCTAGCAGTGAGATTGCTGGATCATATGATAGTTCTATTTTTAGTTTTTCGAGGAACCTCCATACTATTCTCTATAGTGGCTGCACAAATGTACATTCCCACCAACAGTGTTTAAACATTCCCTTTCCTCCTCATCCTACCCAGCATTCATTATTGCCCATCTTTTAAAGAAAAATCATTTTAACTTCGTTGAGATTATATCTCATTGTAGTGTTGATTCACATTTCTCTGATGATCAATGATATTGAGCACTTTTTCATGTATCTGTTTGCCATACGTCTTCTTTTGAGAAATGTCTATTCCAATCTTTAGTCCATTTTGATTGGATTATTAGATTTTTTTTCCTATTGAGTTGTTTGAGCTCTTTATATATTCTGGTTATTAATCCCTTGTCAGACAAATAGTTTGCAAATATTTCCTCCCATTCTGTGAACTGTCTCTTCACTTCATTGATTGCTTCCTTTGTCATGCAGAAAGTTTTCAACTTGATGTGATCCCATTTGTCCATTTTTGCTTTGGTTACCTGTAGTCATAGGCTATTGCTCAAGAAATCTTTGCCCAGACCAATGTCCTGGGGATTTTCCCCAATGTTTTCTATTAGTAGTTTCATAGTTTGAGATTTAAGTATTTCATCCATTTCAATTTAATTTTTATATATGGCAAGAGATGGGATCTAGTTTTTTCTTAGCACCATTTATTGAAGAGACTATCCTTTCCCCAAGGTATGTTCTTGGCACTTTTGTTGAAAATTAGTTTACTGTAGTAGTAAAGATTTATTTCTGAGTTCTTTATTTTGTTCCACTAGCCTATATGTCTGTTTTTATACCAGTGTCATGCTGTTTTGGTTACTACAGCTTTGTGGCATGATTTGAAGTCAGGTAGTATGATTCCTCTGGTTTCGTTCTTTTTGTTTAGGATAGCTTTGGTTATTCTGGGTCTTTTGTGGTTCCATATAAATTTCAGGAATTTTTTTTATATTTCTATGAAGAACATCATTGGTATTTTGATGCAGTTTATGTTGAATCTGTAGATTGCTTTGGGCAGTATGGACATTTTAACAATACTGATTCTGCCAATAGGTGAACATGGAATATCTTGCCACGCTTTTGTGTCCCTCTTCAATTTCTCACATCAGTGTTTTACAGTTTTCATTGCGGAGATCTTTCACTTCTTTGGATAAAGTTATTCCTAGGTATTTTGTTTATAGCTATACATGGAATTAATTTCTTAATTTCTTTTGCAGTGTTTGCTTTTGGCACATGAAAATGCTACTGATTTTTATATGTTGATTTTGTATCTTGCAAATTCACTCAATTAATTTATCCATTCTAATAGCTTCCTTGTGGAGTCTTTAGGTTTTTACAAGTGTAAGCTCTTATTATCTGCAAACAAGGATAATTTGATTTCTTCCTTTCCAATTTGGATGCCCTTTATGTCTTCTTTATATCTTTCTCTTGTCTGATTGCTCTAGCTAGGATCTCCAGCAGTATGTTGAATAACAGTGGTAAAACTGGGCATCCTTGTGTTGTTTCAGATCTTAGAGGAAAGGCTTTCAGCTTTTCCCCTTTCAGTATGATACTAGCTATGGTTCTGTCATATATGATTTTTATTATGTTGAGGTATGTACCTTCTATCCCGTTTTTTGAGGGTTTTTATTATGAAGGGATGTTGAATTTTATAAAATGTTTTTTCAGCATTAACTGAAATGATCATATGATTTTTGTCCTTCATTCTGTTGATAGTATGTATCATGTTGAATAATTTGTGTATATTGAACCATCTTTGCATTCTTGGGATAAATCCCACTTGGTCATGATGAATAATCTTTCTAATGTGTTGTTAAATTCAGTTTGGTAGTATTTTGTTGAAGATTTTTGCATCAATGTTCATCGGGAATATTGGCCTGCAGCTTTCTTTTTTTGATGTTCCTGGTTTTGGTATCAAGGTAATACCGGCCTCATAGAATAAGTTTGGAAGTATTCCCTCTTCCTCTATTTTTCAGAATCCTTGAGAATGATTCATTTGCTGAGAAAAAATAATGTGTATTCTGCAATCATTAGAAATGTTCTGTAAATATTTATTAGATCCCTTTGGTCTACACTGAATATTAAGTCTAACATTTCTTTTTTCCTTTTCTATATGGTCTGTCCAATGCTGAAAGTGGGTGTTGAAGTCTCCAGTTATTACTGTTTTGGAGCCCATCTCTTTCTTTAGTTCTAATAATATTTATTTTATATAACTGAGTGCTCCAGTGTTGGCTGCATATATAATTATTATATTTTCTTCCTGAATTGACCCCTTTTCCTTATATAATGACCTTCTTTGTCTCTTTTTATGGTTTTTCTCTTGAACTCTATTTTACCTTATATAATAATAGGCACTCTTACTCTTTTTGTTTTTCATTTGCATGGAATATTTTTTCCATCCCTTTATTCCAGTCTATGTGTGTCTTTATACATGGTGTCTGTTTCTTGTAGGCAATAGGTAGTTGGGGCTGGTTTTTTTAATCCATTCAGGCAGTCTCTGTCTTGATTAGAGAGTTTAGTCCATTTACATTAAATGTTTTTGTTGATAAGTAAGGACTTACTCCTGCCATTTTATAATTGGTTTCCTGGTTGTTTTGTGGTATTTTCTTCCCTTCTGTCTTCTTTTTTGGGAAAGTGATTTTCTCTGGTAGTATGTTTTAATTTCTTGCTTTATATTTTTTAGATAACATTGTAGATTGTTTTCCTTTAAGTTTACCATGATGCTTGCAAATTACATCTTATAACCCATTATTTTCAACTAGTGACAACTTAACACTGATTGCATAAACAAACTAGAAAAAAGCAGAGAAAACTAATAAAAAACACTTTAACTTATACTTTAACTTTCCCCAACTTTTTAACTTTTTTGGTCTCTATTTATATCTTATTATACTGTCTGTGTCTTGAAAAGTTGCTGTAGTCATTATTTCTGATAGGTTTATCTTTTGGTCTTCCTACTCAAGATATTACTAGTTTACACACCACAATTAAAGTGTCATAATATTCTATATGTGTACATGTACTTACTATTATCAGTGAGTTTTGCACCTTCAGATGATTTCTTCTTGCTCATGAATGTCCTTTTCTTTCACACCTCCCTTTAAGCATCTGTTGTAATACGGGTCTAGTGTTAATGAAACCCCTCAGCTTCGGATGTCTGCAAAAGTCTTTATTTCTCCTTCATATTTGAAAGATATTTTCACTGAATATACATTCTTTTGTGGATTTTTTTTTTTTCCCTCAGAACTTTATGTCAAGCCACTCACTTCCAACCTATAAGCTTTCCACTGAGAAGACTGCTGCCAGACATATTGGAGCTCCTTTGTATATTTCTGTTTGGTTGGTTGGCTGGATTTTTCGAGATAGGGTCTCACTTTGTCACCCAGGCTGGAGTGCAGTGGCACAATTACAATTCACTACAGCCTCAATCACCTGGGCTCGAGCAATCCTCTCACCTCAGCCTCCCAAGTAGCTAGGACTATAGGCATACACCACCATGCCATGCCTGGCTAATCTAGAGATATATGGGGTTTCACCGTGTTACCCAGGCTGGTCTCAAACTTCTGGGCTCAAGTGATCCTCCTGCCTCAGCCTTCCAAAGTTTTAGGATTACAGATGTGAGTCACCATGCTGGCCTCGTTTGTATGTTACTTGTCTCTTTTCTCTTGCTGCTTTTAGAATCCTTTCTTTATCCTTGGCTTTTGGGAGATTGATTAATAAATGTCTTGAGGTAGTCTTATTTGGGCTAAATCTGCTTGGTGCTCTACAACTTGCTTGTACTTGCATATTGATATCTTTCTCTAGGTTTAGGAAGTTCTCTGTTATTGTCCTTTTGAATAAATTTCCTACCCCATGTTTCTCTCTACCTCCTCTTTAAGGCCAATAAGTCTTAGATTTCCCCTTTTGAGGCTATTTTCTAGTTTTTGTAGGCATGCTTCATTCCTTTTTATTTTTTTTCTTTTGTCTCCTCTGACTGTGTATTTTCATATAGCCTGTCTTCAAGCTCACTAATTCTCTCTTCTGCTTGATCAATTCTTCTATTAAAGGACTCTGGCATATTCTTTTTTTTTTTTTTTTTTTTTTTTTTGAGACAGAGTCTCGCTCTGTCACCCAGGCTGGAGTGCAGTGGCCGGATCTCAGCTCACTGCAAGCTCCACCTCCCGGGTTTACACCATTCTCCTGCCTCAGCCTCCCGAGTGGCTGGGACTACAGGCGCCCGCCACCTCACCCGGCTAGTTTTCTGTATTTTTTAGTAGAGACGGAGTTTCACCATGTTAGCCAGGATGGTCTCGATCTCCTGACCTCATGATCCGACAGTCTCGGCCTCCCAAAGTGCTGAGATTACAGGCTTGAGCCACCGTGCCCGGCCGTATCACGTTCTTTAGTATGTCAATTGCATTTTTCAGCTCCACAGGAAATGTAAAAAGGACCTTATCTTGTAACTTGGGCAACAGCTCATCCACAGTAAAATAAAGCACCAAGTAGATTCCTGACATTTCTGACTCCAGGCTGTAGCTCCCAGACAGTATTTCTAGACCCACCCTAGGCCAGAAGGGAGTCCCTCACCCTGAAGGGAAAGACACAAGCCTGGCTGAGTTCACCACCTGCTGACTAAAGAGCCCTTGGTCCTTGAGTAAACATCAATGGTAGCCATGCAATAGTTGCTACAGGCCTTAAGCAAGCCCTGAGCTGGCTTCAGGTCCAAGAAAGATGGCTACAAATAAGCACAGACAGTGAAGACTACAATAAATATCTAACTCTTCAATGCCCAGACACTGTTGTGCCCGAAGTCGCGAGAACCCAGTAAGTGACCACCAGAGTCCAGAGTCAAAGCCAAATAGCCGGGGTTGCTTTATTACGAGTTCGAACCCGGACCTCTCCGCTTTATACAATGGCAGGTAAAGAGAGAGGCCCCGGCTGCTGTTTTAGGGTTTCTTTTATAGCGAGGTACAAACAAGTCACAGAGAAACAGTAGTTACAAGCTTATTATTGGTTAACATTTAAAGTTGAACATTCGATAGTTTCTGGTTGGTTCCCACCTTTTTTGCAACCTCAAACGGCTGGGGGTTTTCCAGATAAGTTGTTTGTGTAAGCCCGGGGGGTGGTCACATGCATGTATGTTTAGAATTTTTCCCTTAGGGGCTTTCTATCTCAACACCAAAGAACATTGCTAGCATCAACACCATCCAGGAAAACATGACCTCACCAAATAAACTAAATAAGCCACCAGAGACCAGTCCTGGAGAAACAGAGATATGTGACCTTTCAGAGAACAAAAATAGCTGTGTTTGGGAAACTCAAAAAACTTTAAGACAACACAGGGAAGGAATTCAGAATTCTATCAGATAAATTTAACAAACAGATTGAAATAATCAGAAAGAATCTAGCAGAAATTCTCGAGCTGACAAATGCAATTGGCATACTGAAGAATGCACCAGAGTCCTTTACTAGTAGAATTGATCAAGTAGAAGAAACAATTAGTGAGCTTGAAGGCAGGCTACTTGAAAATACACAGTCAGAGGAGACAAAAGAAAAAAGGATTAAAAACAATGAAACATGCTTACAGGATCTAGAAAATAACCTCAAAAGGGCAAATCTAAGAGTTATTGGCCTTAAGGAGGAGGTAGAAAGAGAGAAAGGGATAGAAAGTTTATTCAAAGGGATAACAACAAAGAACTTCCCAAACCTAGAAAAGATACCAATATCCGAGTACAAGAAAATGTCAGAACACTAAACAGATTTAGCCCAAATAAGACTACCTCAAGGTATTTAATAATCAAACTCCCAAAGGTTCAAGGATAAAGAAAGGATCCAAAAGCAGCAAGAGAAAAGAAGCAAATAACATACAATGAAACTCCAATATGTCTGGCAGCAGATTTTTCAGTGGAAACCTTACAGGCCAGGAGAGAATGGCATCACATATTTAAAACGCTGATAAGAAGGCCGGGCGCGGTGGCTCAAGCTTGTAATCCCAGCACTTTGGGAGGCCGAGACGAGCGGATCACGAGGTCAGGAGATCGAGACCATCCTGGCGAACACGGTGAAACCCCGTCTCTACTAAAAAATACAAAAAACTAGCCGGGCCAGATGGCAGGCGCCTGTAGTCCCAGCTACTTGGGAGGCTGAGGCAGGAGAATAGCATGAACCGGGAAGGCGGAGCTTGCAGTGAGCTGAGATCCAGCCACTGCACTCCAGCCCAGGCAACAGAGCGAGACTCCACCTCAAAAAAAAAAAAAAAAAAAAAAAAAAAAAAAACGCTGGTAAGAAAACACCTTTAACCCTAGAATAGTATATTCAGTGAAAATATCCTTCAAACATGAAGGAGAAATAAAGACTTTCCCAGACAAACAAAAGCTGAGGGATTTCATGCATACCAGACCTGTCCTATAAGAAATGCTAAAGGGAGTACCTCAATCAGAAAGAAAAGGACATTAATGAGCAGTAAATAACCACCTGAAGGTACAAAATTTACTGGTAATAGTAAGTACACAGAAAAACACAGAATATTATAACACTGTAATTGTGGTGTGTAGACTACTGTTTTCCTAAATAAAAGTTTACACTGAACCACTCAAAAATAATAGCTATAACAACTTTTCAAGACATAGTACAATAAGATATAAGTAGAAACAACAAAAAGTTAACAGTAGGGCTGGGTGCAGTGGCTCATGCCTGTAATCCCAGCACTTCGGGAGGTCAAGGCAGGCTGATCATTTGAGGTTGGGAGTTTGAGACCAGCCTGGATCAACATGGTGAAATCCCGTCTCTACTAAAAATACAAAAATTAACCAGATGTGGCAGCGGACGCCTGTAATCCCAGCTACTCAGTAGGTTGAGGCGGGAGAATAGCTTGAACCCAGGAGGCAGAAGTTGCAGTAAGCCAAGATCGTGCCACCGCACTCCAGCCTGGGTGACACAGCAAGACCCTGTCTCAAAAAAAAAAAAAAAAAAAAAAAAAACTTAAAAATTGAGGGGACAAAGTTAAGGCACAGAGTTTTTAATAGTTTTCTCTTTGCTTGTTTGTTTATGCAAACAGTGTTAATTTGTTATCAGATTAAAATAATGAGTTATAAGATAGTATTTGCAAGCCTCATGATAACCTCAAATCGAAAAACATACAATGGACACACAGAAAAAACGTAAGAAACTAAATCATATCACCAGCGAAAATCACTTTCACCAAAGGAAGACAAGAAAGAAGACCAAAAAAAAAAAAAAAAAAAATTAACAAAATGGCAAAAGTAAGTCTTTACTTTTCAATAATAGCATTGAATGTAAATGGGCCAAACCCTCCAATCAAAAGACATAGACTGGCTAAATGAATTAAAAAATAAGATTTGTTGATCTATTGCCTACAAGAAACATGCTTCACCTATAAAAACACACATAGACTGAAAATAAAGGGATGGAAAAAGATATTCCATGCCAAGGAAACCAAAGAAGAGCAGGAGTAGCTATACTTATATCCAACAAAATAGATTTCAAGACAAAACTATAAGAAGAGACAAAGAAAGTCACTATATAATGATAAAGGGGCCAATTCAACAAGAGGATATAACAATTGTAAATATATATGTACACGACACTGGAGCACCCAGCTATATAAAGCAAATATTATTAGAGCTAAAGAGAGAGATAGCCCTCAATACAATAATAGCTGGAGATTTCAACACCCCACTTTCAGCACTGGACAAACCTTCCAGAAAAAAAATCAACAAAGAAACTTCAGACTTAATCTCCACTTTAGACAAAATGGATCTAATAGTCACAGATCATTTCATCCAAGAGCTGCAGAATACATTCTTTTCCTCAGCACATGTATCATTCTCAAGGATAGACCATATATTAGGTTACAAAACAAGACTTAAAAGTTCAAGAAAAATTGAAATAATGTCAAACGTCTCCTCTGACCACAATGGAATAAAACTAGAAATTAGGCCAGGTGTAGTGGCTCATGCCTGTAATCCCAGCACTTTGGGAGGCCAAGGGGCAGGGAAGACAAGATCAAGAGATCAAGACCATCCTGACCAACATGGTGAAATCTCATCTCTACTAAAAATACAAAAATTAGCTGGGTGTGGTGGCATGTGCCTGTAGTCCCAGCTATTCTGGCACACGCCTGTAGTCCCAGCTATTCAGGAAGCTGAGGCAGGAGAATCACTTGAACCCGGGAGGCAGAGATTGCAGTGAGCTGAGATCATGCCACTGCACTCCAGCAGCCTGGTGACAGAGAGAGACTCAGAAAAAAAAAAAAAAAAAAAAAAAAACCTAGAAACTAAAAAGAGGAATTTTAGAAAATATACAAATACATAGAAATGAAACAATATGCTCCCACATGATCAGTCAATCAAGAAATTATGAAGGAAATTGAAAATTTCTTGAAACAAATGATAATGAAAATACAACACGCCAAAACCTGTGGAATAGAACAAAAACAATACTCAGAGGGAATTTTACAGATATATGTGTGTACATCAAAAAAGAAGAACAGGCCGGGCATGGTGGCTCAAGCCTGTAATCCCAGCACTTTGGGAGGCTGAGACGGGTGGATCACGAGGTCAGGAGATCGAGACCATCCTGGCTAACATGGTGAAACCCCATCTCTACTAAAAAATGCAAAAAAATTAGCCGGGCATGGTGGCGGGTGCCTGTAGTCCCAGCTGCTCAGGAGGCTGAGGCAGGAGAATGGCGTGAACCTGGGAGGCGGAGCTTGCAGTGAGCTGAGGTCCCGCCACTGCACTCCAGCCTGGGCAACAGAGCAAGACTCCGTCTCAAAAAAAAAAAAAAGAACAACTTCAAATAAAACATATAATGATGCATCTTAAAGAAATAGAAAAACAAGAGCAAACCAATCCCAAAATTAGTAGAAGAAAGCAAATAATAAATAATAAAGATCAGATCAGAAAAAGAAAACTGAAATTAAAAAAATAGCAAAAATCAATGAAACGAAACATTGGGGTTTTTTTTTTTTTGAAAAGTTAAATGAAACTGACAAACCTTTAGCCAGACTAACTAAGAAAAAAAGAGAGAAGATTCAAATAAATAAAATCAGAAATGAAAAGGAGACATTACAACTGATACTGCAGACATTCAAAGAATCATTAGTGGCTACTATGAGCAACTATATGCCAATAAATTTGAAAATATAGAGGAAATGGACAAATTCCTAGATACATACTGCCTACCAAAATTGAACCAGGAAGAAGTCCAAAACCTGAATAGACCAATGAAAAGTAATGAGATCAAAACCATAATAAAAAGTCTCCCAGTAAAGAAAAGTTCAGGCCTCATGGTTTCACTGCTGAATTCTACCAAATATTTAAAGAACTAATACCAATCTTACTCAAACTATTCTAAAACATAGAGGAAGAGGGAATACCTCCAAACTCATTCTAAAAGGCCAGTATTACCTTGACACCAAAACCAGACAAAGACACACCAGAAAAAACCCAGTATCTCTGATGAATATTAATGCAAAAATCCTTAAAAAAAAATACTAGCAAACTGAATTCAACAATGCATTAGAAAGATCATTCATCATGACCAAGTGGGATTTATCTCTGGGATGCAAGGATGGTTCAACATATGCAAATCAATCAATGTGATATAAGATTGAGGATAAAAACCATATGATCATTTCAATTGAATGATGGATAGAACCATACAATCAACAGAATCAAGGATAAAAACCATGTGATCATTTCAATTGATGCTGAAAAAGCATTTGATAAAATTCAACATATTTTCATGGTAAAAAAAAAAACTGGGGATAAAAGAAATATATCTCAACACAATGAAAGCCATATATGATAGACCCACTGCTAGTATAATACTGAATGGGGAAAAACTGAAAGCCTCTCCTCTAAGATCTGGAACAAGATAAGGATGCTCACTGTCATCCTATGTTATTTAACATAGTATTGAATGTTCTAGTTAGAGCAGTCAGACAAGAGAAGGATATAAAGGGCATCAAATTGGAAAGGAAGAAGTCAAATCACCCTTGTTTGCAGATGATATGATCTCATATTTGGAAAAACCTAAAGACTCCACAAGTAAACTATCAGAGGATTTGAAATCTCCGGCCTGTTCCAAGATGGCTGAATAGGAATGGCTCCGGTCTGCAGCTCCCAGCATGATCAACACAGAAGATGGATGATTTCTGCATTTCCAACTGAAGTACCTGGTTCATCTCTTTGGGACTGGTTGGACAGTGGGTGCAGTAAACAGAGGGCGAACCAAAGCAGGGTGAGGCATTGCCTCACCCAGGAAGCGCAAAGGGTCAGGGGATTTCCCTTTCCTAGCCAAGGCAAGCTGTGACAGACTGTGCCGGGAAAATCAGGACACTGCCACCCAAATACTGTGCTTTTCCAATGGTGTTAGCAAATGGCACACCAGGAGATTATATCCTGTGCCTGGCCCACGCCCACAGAGCCTTGGTCACTGCTAGTGCAGCAGTCGGAGATCAAACTGCGAGGCAGCAACCTGGCTGGGGGAGGGGCATCCACCATTGCTGAAGCTTGAGTATACAAAGCAGTCAGGAAGCTCAAACTGAGTGGAGCCCACCGCAGCTCAAGGAGGCCTGCCTGCCTCTGTGGACTCCACCTCTGGGGGCAGGGCATAGCTGAACAAAAGGCAGCAGAAACTTTGGCAGACTTAAACATCCCAGTCTGACAGCTCCAAAGAGAGCAGTGGTTCTCCCAGCACAGCGTTTGAGCTCTGAGAACGGACAGACTGCCTCCTCAAGTGGGTCCCTGAGTACTCTAACTGGGAGACACCTCCCAGTAGGGGCCGACTGACACCTCATACAGCCAGGTGACCCTCTGAAACGAAGCTTCGAAGGATCAGGCAACAAATTTGCTATTCTGCAATATTTGCTGTTTTGCAGCCTCCACTGGTAATACCCAGGCAAACAGGATCTGGAGTGGACCTCCAGCAAACTCCAACAGACCTGCAGCTGAGGGACCTGACTGTTAAAAGGAAAACTGACAAGCAGAAAGGAATAGCATCAACATCAACAAAAAGGATATCCACACCAAAACCCCATCTGTAGGTCACCATCATTAAAGACAAAAGGTAGATAAAACCACAAAGATGGAGAGAAACTAGAACAGAAAAGCTGACAATTCTAAAAACCAGAGCATCTCTTATCCTCCAAAGGATTGCAACTCCTCACCAGCAATGGAACAAAGCTGGATGGAGAATGACTTTAACGAGTTGACAGAAGTAGGCTTCAGAAGGTCAGTAATAACAAACTTCCCCGAGCTAAAGGAGGATGTTTGAACCCATCACAAGGAAGCTAAAAACCTTGAAAAAAGATTAGACGAATGGCTAACTAGAATAAAGAGTGTAGAAAAGACCTTAAATGACCTGATGGAGCTGAAAACCATGGCATGAAAACTACACGATGCATGCACAAGCTTCAGTAGCCGATTCAAACAAGTGGAAGAAAGAGTATCAGTGATTGAAGATCAAAAGAATGAAATGAAGCAAGAAGACAAGTTTAGAGGGAAAAAAGGTAAAAAGAAATGAACAAAGTCTCCAAGAAATATGGGACTATGTGAAAAGACCAAATCTACATTTAATTGGTGTACCTGAAAGTGACGGGGAGAATGGAACCAAGCTGGAAAACACTCTTCAGGATATTATCCAGAACTTCCCCAACCTAGCAAGACAGGCCAACATTCAAATTCAGGAAATACAGAGAATGCCACAAAGATACTCCTCGAGAAGGGAACCCCAAGACACATAATTGTCAGATTCAACAAGGTTGAAATGAAGGAAAAAATGCTAAAGGCAGCCAGAGAGAAAGGTCGGGTTACCCACAAACGGAAGCCCATCAGACTAACAGCAGATCTCTCAGCAGAAACTCTACAAGCCAGAAGAGAGTGGGGGCCAATAGTCAACATTCTTAAAGAAAAGAATTTTCAACCCAGAATTTCATATCCAAACAAACTAAGAGAATTTTAGATCAATATCCCTGATTAACATCGACGTAAATATCCTCAATAAAACACTGACAAACCGAATCCAGCAACATATCAAAAAGCTTATCCACCACGATCAAGTTGGCTTCATCCCTGGGATCCAAGGCTGGTTCAACATATGCAAATCAATAAATGTAATCCATCACATAACAGAACCAAAGACAAAAACCACGTGATTATCTCAATAGATGCAGAAAAGGCCTTTGACAAAATTAAACAGCCCTTCATGCTAAAAACTCTCAATAAATTTGGTATTGATGAACGTATCTCAAAATATTAAGAGCTATTTATGACAAACCCGCAGCCGATATCATACTGAATGGGCAAAAACTGGAAGCATTCCCTTTGAAAACTGGCACAAGACAGGGATGCCCTCTCCCACCATTCCTATTCAACATAATGTTGGAAGTTCTGACCAGGGCAATCAGGCAAGAGAAAGAAATAAAGGGTATGCAATTAGGAAAAAGGAAGTCAAATTGTCCCTGTTTGCAGATGACATGATTATATATTCAGAAAACCACATCGTCTCAGCCCAAAATCTCCTTAAGCTGATAAGCAACTTCAGCAAAGTCTCAGGATACAAAAATCAATGTGCAAAAATCACAAGCATTCCTATACACCAATAACACACAAACAGGGAGCCAAACCATGAGTGAACTCCCATTCACAATTGCTATAAAGAGAATAAAATACCTAGGAATTCAACTTACAAGGGATGTGAAGGACCTCTTCAAGAGAAATACAAAGCACTGCTCAACGAAATAAAAGGGAACACAAACTGGAAGAACATTCCATGCTCATGGATAGGAAGAATCAATATCGTGAAAATGGCCATACTGCCCAAGGTAATTTATAGATTCGATGCCATCCCCATCAAGCTACCAATGACTTTCTTCACAGAATTGGAAAAAATGACTTCAAAGTTCATATGGAACCAAAAAAGAGCCCTCATTGCCAAGACAATCCTAAGCAAAAAGAATAAAGCTGGAGGCATCACGCTACCTGACTTCAAACAATACTACAAGGCTACAGTAACCAAAACAGCATGGTACTGGTACCAAAACAGAAATATAGACCAATGGAACAGAACAGAGTTCTCAGAAATAACACCACACATCTACAACCATCTGATCTTTGACAAATCTGACAAAAACAAGAAATGGGGAAAGGATTCCCTATTTAATAAATGGTGGTGGGAAAACTGGCTAGCCATATGTAGAAAGCTGAAACTGGATCCCTTCCTTATATCTTACACAAAAATTAATTCAAGATGGATTAAAGACTTAAATATTAGACCTAAAACCATAAAAACCCTCGAAGAAAACCTAGGCAATACCATTCAGGCCATAGGCATGGGCAAGGACTTCATGACTAGAACACCAAAAACAATGGCAACAAAAGCCAAAATTGACAAATGGGATCTAATTAAACTAAGGAACTTATGCACAGCAAAAGAAACTACCATCAGAGTGAACAGGCAACCTACAGAATGGGAGAACATTTTTGCAATCTACCCATCTGACAAAGGGCTAATATCCAGAATCTACAAAGAACTCAAACAAATTTACAAGAAAAAATCAATCCCATCAAATAGTGGGCAAAGGATATGAACAGACACTTCTCAAAAGAAGACATTTATGCAGCCAACAGACACTTGAAAAAATGCTCATCATCACTGGTCATCAGAGAAATGTAAATCAATCTGTAACATGACAAATACAATGAAAAAATACCAGGAATTTTTTTAATGAAAATGGTACTTTCCCCTCCCAGCAGTCTCTTTAAAAGAGTTAAATTAAGACATGAAATGATCATATTAGCCTTAATTCTTCTCGTTTATTAATGGAACACCTTGGAAACATGAAGATAAATGTCCCACCTTGGAGAATTTGAGATAAGAGTGAATAGAAATGAAGAGAAATTACCAAGATTTACCAGTTCACACTCACAACCATCATGCTCTGTTTATTCAAAGGTGCCTACAGATGCCTGATGTCAAATTAAACCTTTAATGTATTCTGATGTCAAGGGAGCTTACAAACATAAGGCCTGTTCTTAGGTTCACACTTGGGTCTTTGTACATAGTAGAGGCCATAAAACCAGGTAAACAGCAAAAGGCTGTTGTGAAACAAGATAAATGAGAGTTCCATGTGTTATCAAGAAATTCAAGCTGTTTCCTGTGATGAAAAATACATAGATATACATATTCACTATGTTCTTAAGAATAGTAGTTCCACAATGTGTTCATTTACAGGCATATTAATATGATAAAAGAAATGATGAAATTTGGTTCTTTGCCTGAAGAAAAACTTGTTATAAATAGGAAAGCTGGCCAGGTGTCCAGTGATCCTAAAAATAGGTAAGCTTCCACTGCAAAAACCATCACCACACACGAAATAATGAGAGAAACACAAGCTCACTTTATGGAAAACATCCACCAAGAAATAGCCAAAATAATTCCCTTCATTTGACCATAAACCCATCAAAACTTCATGGAATGTGGTTACATTATTTATGCAGTACCTGCATTCAGTAAACCTTACATGCTGTAGCATTCTTAAATAATGAGAGAGTCAGACAGACAAACTTTCATGGGATTTGTTCTCTAATAGAAATTCAAGTATCAATGTAAATCTTCGGAATCCTGAGGAATTTTCTACTGAAATGAACAGCCACCAACACAAACTGACCTGGAAACAGCTTACAGCTCATTCCTCCTTGACTCCTCAAAACCTTTTTTTTTTTTTTTTTTTTGAGAAGAGTCTCACTCTGTTACCCAGGCTGGAGTGCAGTGGCACAATCTTGGCTCCCTGCAACCTCCACCTCATGGGTTCCAGCAATTCTCCTGCTTCAGCCTCCCAAGGAGCTGGGATTACAGGCATGCACCACCACACCTGACTAATTTTTGTATTTTTAGCAGAGACAGGATTTCACCATGTTGGCCAGGCTGGTCTTGAACTCCTGACCTCAGGTGATCCACCTACCTCGGCCTCCCAAAGTGGTGGGATTACAGGCGTGAGCCACCGCACCCGGCCAAAACATTTATTTTTAAAAATCTAACTACTTCAGTGTGCAAGAAGGAGTGTTATGAAAGAAAAAAAAATCTAACTACTTAAAGTGAATCACTTTTATCCTTTAAAAAACAGAAATCGGCCAGGCGCAGTGGCTCAAGCCTGTAATCCCAGCACTTTGGGAGGCCGAGACGGGCGGATCACGAGGTCAGGAGATCGAGACCATCCTGGCTAATACGGTGAAACCCCGTCTCTACTAAAAACTACAAAAAACTTTGGGAGGCTGAGGCAGGCGGATCACGAGGTTAGGAGATCGAGACCATCCTGGCTAACACGGTGAAACCCCGTCTCTACTAAAAATACAAAAAATTAGCCAGGCGCGGTGGTGGGCGCCTGTGGTCCCAGCTACTCGAGAGGCTGAGGCAGGAGAATGGCGTGGGCCTGGGAGGCGGAGCTTGCAGTGAGCCGAGATCGCGCCACTGCACTCCAGCCTGGGCGACAGAGCAAGACTCCGTCTCAAAAACAAAACAAAAAACAAAACAAAAAACAAAACAAAAAAACAGAAATTTGTCCGGGTGTAGTGGCTCTCACCTATAATCCCAGCACTTTGGGAGGCCGAGGCAGGTGGATCGTCTGAGGCCAGGAGTTGGAGACCAGCCTGGCCAGCATGGTGAAACTCCGTCTCCACTAAAAATACAAAACATAGCCAGGTGCGGTAGCACAGACCTGTAATCCCAGCTACTCCGGAGGCTGAGACAGGAGAATCATTTAAACCCAGGAGGCAAAGGTGGCAGTGAGCCAAGATCGCGCCACTGCACTCCAGCCTGGGCAACAAAGTGAGGCTCTGTCTAAAAATAAAAAATAATAATAAAAAATAAAGGAATTCAAAAGGATTATAGTCAGATTCTGAGAGACTGGTACTCAGCTATAGGAACAAGGAAACAGTCATTTTTTAATGAAAAGTAGCCCAATATTAATGTGTGTCATAAAAACCTTTGAAGTCTTAATCAGCATGATGTCATGGAAACTAAACCTATTTGATACCAGCAGATGTGATCCACTTTTTCTTTTTCATTGCATTTTATTTCCGGTTTGATGTTCAGGAATGCAGTGGTAGACTCTTGTCCTACCTCCTAGCAGTTTTGTCTGCAAAGAACTGTCTTCCCATCCACAGTCCTACAAAGAGCAAAATGTCAATGGGATGATTTTGACAAATAAATGACTTGTTTTGAAATACAAAACCAAAAGTTATAGCCAATAAACAATCAACTTAGTAACAAATGTTACATATTAAAGGTATATGCTGGCCGGGCGCGGTGGCTCAAGCCTGTAATCCCAGCACTTTGGGAGGCCGAGACGGGCGGATCACGAGGTCAAGAGATCGAGACCATCCTGGCTAACACGGTAAAACCCCGTCTCTACTAAAAATACAAAAAAAAAAAAAAAACTAGCCGGGCGAGGTGGCGGCGCCTGTAGTCCCAGCTACTCGGGAGACTGAGGCAGGAGAATGGCCTAAACCCGGGAGGCGGAGCTTGCAGTGAGCTGAGATCCGGCCTCTGCACTCCAGCCTGAGCGACAGAGCGAGACTCAGTCTCAAAAAAAAAAAAAAAACGTATATGCCAATGAAGGATAACACTCCTTATGGAAAAATAAAAGCTAGAGAGTTATAGGTGATATGCCAATGTTCTCTCATCATACTGCACAATGTTATAATAATTAGGCTTTCAAAAGAATAGATGATGCTAGATGTGGAGGATAAGACTATATCTTAGGCCTTTTTTAAAAAGTTCATTTATTGTTGTATCACAAAAGTAAAGCTGTTTAACCTGTAGAGCAGCTATTTTGCTTAGGCCTTCACCTGTAATTTTTGAAATTTTTGAAACTGTGGTGCCATTACTTACCAACACAAGAAATGCACTTTATAAAGTGTAACTGCTCGGGTTGAGGGGATCAACAAGAGGATCAGATCTAAGAGAAACCTCTCCCAAAGCCTAGTCTTCCCCCTTCCCCCACTACTCCTTTGAGAAGGAAAGAGTAAATGTGAGCCTTGGGTACAAAATTGGCATTGTTTTATTTATTTCTTACTTTATTTATTGATACAAAAATGTGAAAAGCTTACACATTTCTAGGCAAAAAGCACACTTCAGGATTTTTTAAAATACAAGCAAAAAAACCTCTATGGGTATATAACAAGATCTGAGCATAAACTTTAACAGAACAAACTAAAACCTGCTAGCTTAACCTCTCTTGCTCCTGCCACAGACCATCTACCCACAGGTTCTCTTTGTTCACCGCATTCAGCAGCCTTCTCTGGAGCTGCTTGCCTGTCTACCCTGGAGTGAAAGAAGGCATAGTTTTCACAGTACAAAAGTACTCACATACTTTTGTACTCCTTCAACCAACATTTAAAAAGTAATATTGTACAAACATGCAAACTGTTTCTGTCTTCAATTTATAATTTTAAATAGGCTGATTTCACTTTACAGAGTAGGAGAAAAAAAAATCTAAGTCTGCAGTTCTTCATGTGAGGCGACTTTGTGCTACAGGTGAACAGATATTGCCATCTACTGTCGAGAAAAAAGAAAATAGTTAAGCCAAAAGTTTTCAGCCTTCTTGAGGTTTTGACAGATCATAAATTTAAAATGGAAAAAAATGACTTTATGACAGTAGTCAGTTTCTTTTTACTTATTCAGCTATTTAGCATTCATAAAGTAATTTGAGAACTAAAGAGAAGAAAAAGCATAATAAACCAGAAAACTTTCTTCCCTAAAATCAGAAAAATTGCTATGAGTAATTATTCTTAGTTTTGATTAAAGTTGAAAGCAAATCATGTTTTACTGGGTTCCATTTGGCCCACAATATTAGCTACCGCAATCGAGAAGAAATGTAAGTAATGTCTTTTTTTAATTACCTTAACTCCATTTCAAAATTTACCTTACAAATAGGTTAATTTGTTTTATCATAAAAGTCACTGGAAACACTCATGGCAAAGTCAGTTTTTAACTTTACGTTTAGCTATTAATACTCTTTTGAAAAATAGAGTAGCTACCTCTTAGCCTTCTTTGGGCCTCTAATAGTACATACTTAAGCTCAAATTTACAGAAAGCCCCTTTAGGGCAAAAAGCTACCATAAAAGCAATGCATCTGAGTCAGAGAACCCAGCCATGTTCTAACTCTCCCACTAGGAAAGGGAGACAGAGCTCTGAGCCTCAGATCAATCAATGTGAGGAATGACCTGTCTTTATTCTGGTGGCTGGTGTTGAGCTGGAGGAAATGATTTGGTGACCGAAATTCAGTTGTCTTTGCACATGAAAAAGTATTTTCCCCTCTAAAAAATATTTATTTAACTCTGTCGACAGCCAGGCACCACACCATGTCCTGTAACAGCTATCTCGTAGTCGAGAGACGCGAATGTGAAGCATAATGTGTGGATTGTGCGGAACAAGCCCCCAACGTGAATGTCTGTGAAGAAAAGGGAAAAAGACCTTTAATCTTTGCGGTGTGTTAGGCCAAGTATGAAAGCTAACTACACACTGCACTCTGGAGGACGTGTCTGTGTGTGTATCTGTGTGTGTATCAAGGAGCTGATGTTTTTAAAATTGGTAACTGATTTTGCTATATTGACAGTTCTGGTTCCAACCACTATGATTTATTCTGCTGGCTTCGTTAAAATATTGCCATCATAACTAAGGCTGGTATAGCATTTACTGTTCATAAAGTAGTCTCATGCATGTCACAATTTGCTCATTTAACAAATGTGTACTAAATACCAACCCTGTGCGAGGTTCTTGCAAGCTTCAGGAATACAAAGCTAAAAGACAAGGTATCCCATCTTTCAAAAAGCTTCACAGTCTGGGGAGGTGAGAGGGAAGCAAACCTCAAAGGTGGATTTTAAAACCAATGTTAGATGTCCTGTGATAGAAGAATGAAGGGGCGTTATGTAAAATGAAACACAGTAGCTCTGTTTCTGCTTGGAGGGACACAGTCAGGATCTAGAAAAGCATAAGTAATCGAAAACTAAATGGCACATGATCTAGCAGAGAAGGGACATTTTCTGAAAACCACAGATCATTGTTGGATACCACAGGCTCACTGGGTATCAGCAGGTGAGTCTGGTGAGGAAGTGTCAGGCAGACATCCTGGGCATATATGCCTAGTGTCACATAGGGAAGTTAAAAAAAAAAAAAAAAAAAAAAAGGTTATAAAAGGAAAGCTTACAAGCAGAGAAGCAGCAGAGTGTCCGCAATCCCCTGAACTCTCATTATCCCACAGTTTCGGCCCTGTGTAGATGGGCCACATGTTCATGGCTAACACTGCAGTAGAAAGGGATCCTGCCCTACAATCCTATAGGGAACAAGGAGCATCTATGCACTTGGATGTCCCATGGTCAGAGAAGTGGATTGATAGAAAGGGAGGGTCTCTGCAGCCCAGAAACTGGCATCCACCTGTTCTGATGGGCTAACTCTAACTTGCTGAGCCAACTTTCTACTCATCTACCAAAAATGGGAAGATGAGCCTCCAGTTCTATTGCTTCTAAGAGGAATGCAGAACAGGAACTGAATGAAGTTTCTTGTCTGCTGCAGCAAGGAGGTGATTCGAAACCGCAGGTGTCAAGGAACAAACAACTGTTCTTGGTCAGAGAAGTAATAGGATCTGACTTATATTTTAAAGAGGTCACCAGCATTGGTGAAATGCTGGGTGAAAGATAGGAGGTCAGCAAGGAGCTATTGCAGAAGGTCAGACTAGGGGGTTTGACCCAGAGCAGAGAAAATGGGGAGAGGCAGTCAGACTGGAGAGATGCTACACAGGGATGGAATGGACAGAACTTCAAGACTGCTTAGACGATGGGGATGGGGTAAAAGAAGGAAAAAACAGGGTCTCATATTACCTGGTGTCTGACTGAGTGACAAGGTGGATTGGGGAAGACAGAGTAAGGAGAAAAAGAGAAGTAATAAGGCTACTTTTTTCAACTTTTTATTTTGAAATAACTATAGATTCATAGGAAGTTGCAAACATAGTACAGAGAAGTTTCATGTACCCTTCACCTCATCTCCCCTAAAAGGGACATCTTACATAATTTTAGCACAATATCAAAAGAAGAGAATTGACACTGGTACAACATGTGTGTGTAGTTGTCATTTGATCACACCAGTTGATTTCTGTAACCACCAATTCAATTAAGATACAAAACTATTTCATTGCCTGGAAGATCTCCCTCATGCTACCCCTTCACAGTTACAGCCCCCTTCCCTCCGCCACCCCTATACCCTGGCAGCCACTAATCTATTCTCCATCTCTACAATGTTGTTATCTTGAAGATGTCATGTTAATTGAATCATTCAGTATGTGACCCTGTGTGATTGGTTTGTTTCACCTAGCATAATGCTGGAGGTGCACGCAAGCTGTTGCATGTATCAATAATTTGTTTTTTATTGCTGAGAGATATTCCATGGTATAGATGTACCATAGTTTGTTTAAGTAGTCACCCACTGAAGGACTTTTTTTTTTTTCCAGTTTAGAGCTATTAAAAATAAAGCTGCTGTGAACAATTGTGTAAAGGTACAAACGTAAGTTTTCATTTATCTGGGATAGATGTCTAGGAGTATGATTGGTGGGATATATTGTAAATGTATGTTTAGTTTTTCCATAAATTGAATAGGGCTAATCTTTCAAGTTAAGTATTATTTTGTCCCCATTTTGAAAGAAATGGGAATTACGGTGATTAGCAGTTCAGACTTTGGTGACAAGTAGACTTAGGGTTGAATCTCGCATTGCCATAATCAACTGTGGAATTTGGCAAATTAATTAACCCTGATATAGTTCTATATCATTTTATCCCACATGTAGATCTTTATAACCTTTCAATGACTTCAGAATAGCACCAGAATAATTTCCTGCTTTATTGTACACAGAACCAGTAGGATTCCTAGGTATGAAATGCACAATTATGCCAGTTATCAAATAAGGAGAAAGGGAAGCTGGGCTGAATAGAACTGAGAATGTAGGAGAAAATGGAACAGTTTTTACTTAGGTTAAGATGAGCAGGGGATGTACTGGAGACTGTGATGGGATAAGAGAATAGGAAGTGGCTAAGGTTTGTAACCGGGCAACTGAGGGTGGATCTAGAATAAGCCAGTCTCAAGGCTCATACAGAAAAAGAAATATGATGTGATGTGTGATTTGATAAAAGACTCCAGTTCAGCAAGGTTCTGGTTACTAGTAGTTTCTAAGCTACAGGTGTTGTGAGGGATTCAGAGATGAAAGCAAAGGGAAGGATGAAACATGTATGATCAAGTCAGCAAACATTATGACTCATCCTCTGTAGGTGGTTTAAGGCGAAGTTAAAAAATAAAGGTGTATCATGTTGAGGCGGGGTTGACAATGGGATAGGACCATTTACAAGAAGCCAGCTCCAGGTGGGACTCTAGACAAACAGGAAAGATCAAGTAGAAGCAGCAATTTAGACAATATATGGCCGAGTTCAAGAAAGTCAACAGAAGCAACAAAGGGCAGAAATATGCCTAAGTTCAGGTAACCAGAGTCAGCTATTGGGAGGTCAGCAGAATTATGGAGCAAGTGGGGTGCATGAATCTGATTTTAGAAAACAGACTTTTTGCTTATCTATTTTTTGCTGTCTGCTACTCCTGTGAAGCCCTGGGCCTTTGAGTATCAGTTCTAGCCAGGAAGAGCTCAAAGACCTGCCATAGTAGCCTATCTTTGATGAGAATAAAAGATTGAGATTACCTTACATAAGATTAGTAGAGGCTAATGTATTGGTTAGGAAGCTTTTGACTACAATAACAGTTAGACACAACTGAAAGACCCGCACATGATAAAGAAATATGTAACGTGGCGAGCGAGGTGGCTCACACCTGTAATCCCAGCACTTTGGGAGGCTGAGGCTGAAGGATTGTTTGAGCCCAGGAGTTCAAGACCAGCCTAGGCAACATAGCAAGAACCCATCTCTACCAATAAAAAACAAAAATAGCCCCGTGTGGTGGCATGCACCTGTAGTCCCAGCTACCGGGGAGGCAGAGGCAGGAAGATCTTATGACCCCAGGAGTTTGATGCTGCAAGTGAGTCGTAATTGCACCACTTTACTCCAGCCTGGGCAAGAGTGAGATCCTGTCTCAAACAAACAAGAAGAAATTTATAGGCTGAGCGCAGAGGCTCATGCCTGTAATCCTAGCACTCTGGGAGACTGAGGCGAGCAGATTGCCTGAGCTCAGGAGTTTGAGACCAGCCTGGGCAACCTGGCTAAACCTCATCTCTACTAAAAATACAAAAAATTAACCAGGTGTGGTGCATGCCTGTAGTCCAGCTACTCGGGAGGCTGAGACAAGAGAATCACCTGAACCCAGGAGGCAGAGATTGCAGTGAGCCGAGATCACAGCACTGCACTCCAGCCTGGGCAACAGAATGAGACTGTCTCCAAAAAAAAAAAAAAAAAAAATTATAATATGACATTAAAAAGTCTAAGGACAGGGAATTCCAGAGCAAGTCAAACTAGCAGAAGAACAATAGCAGCAGAGCAAGTCAAGGACACCATCCATTCCATCTTCCTCTGTCATCCTCATACTTAGTCCTGATTGCCACAGTATATTCTCAGGATAAATCTAAAATATTTCTTTTGGGGGTTTAGAATCAGAAAATTTAAAAATTAATCCTGGTTAGTTAAGTGTTTTGGTTAGTTGAATTCTTTTTTTTTTTTTTTTTTTTTTTTTTTTTTTTTTTTTTTTTGAGACGGAGTCTCGCTCTGTCACCCAGGCTGGAGTGCAGTGGCGGGATCTGAGCTCACTGCAAGCTCCGCCTTTCCGGTTCACGCCATTCTCCTGCCTCAGCCTCCCGAGTAGCTGGGACTACAGGCGCCGCCACCCCGCCCGGCTAGTTTTTTGTAGTTTTTAGTAGAGACGGGGTTTCACCATGTTAGCCAGGATGGTCTCGATCTCCTGACCTCGTGATCCGCCCGTCTCGGCCTCCCAGAGTGCTGGGATTACAGGCTTGAGCCACCGCGCCCGGCCGGTTAGTTGAATTCTAACTGACTGAAATTCTTCTTTAGGTCTTTGTTGTTGTTGTTGTTGTTTTTCTTTTTTGTTGTTGTTGAGACAGAGTCTTGCTCTGTTGCCCAGGCTGAAGTGCAGTGCTGCAATCTCCATTGCAGCCTGCCTCCCGGGTTCATGCAATTCTCATGCCTCAGCCTCCTGAGTAGCTGGGATTATAGGCATGTGCCACCAAGCCTAGCTAATTTTTGTATTTTTAGTAGAGACAAGGTTTCACCATGTTGGCCAGGCTGGTCTCGAACTACTGACCTCAGGTGATCCACCTGCCTCGGCCTCCAAAAGTGCTGAAATCACAGGCATGAGCCACCGTGCCCAGCCTAGATCATTCTTTGTATTTCATATCTTGTCCAAGATTTCATTCTAACATCAGGATCAGATCACTTTCATGGTTATAGATGAATTTCCTTTATTTCCATTCTCAGAACATGAAGAGATGACTCTAAATATTGCTTTTGAGGAAGTAAGTGGTACACCTTAAATTTGCATAGTAGTACACTTTCACATGGTTTGCCTAATCTAATCTTTACAAATATTTGTGAGTTAGAGAGAGCAGATATTAATAGCCTCATTTTAGAGATGAGGAAATAAAGGCTGAAGTTTTTTTTTTTTTTTTTTTTTTTTTTTTTTTTTTTTTTTTTTTGAGAAGGAGTCTCACTGTGTCACCCAGGCTGGAGTGCAGTGGCCAGATCTCAGCTCACTGCAAACTCCGCCTCCCGGGTTTACGCCATTCTCCTGCCTCAGCCTCCCGAGTAGCTGGGACTACAGGCGCCCGCCACCTCGCCCGGCTAGTTTTTTGTATTTTTTTAGTAGAGACGGGGTTTCACCGTGTTAGCCAGGATAGTCTCGATCTCCTGACCTCGTGATCCGCCCGCCTCGGCCTCCCAAAGTGCTGGGATTACAGGCTTGAGCCACCGCGCCCGGCCGGCAAGGCTGAAGTTTAAGTGAATTGCCCAAGGTCACTGAGAAACTACATGGCAAAACTGAGATTTAAGCCCAGATATTCTCTTTCAATTCAGTGCACTTTCCACGTGTGGGGACAATAAATCAGATTTCTCTAGGCCAGTGCAAATTTCACATATCAAGTCACAGTCTCCCCATTACTGCACTCATATTTGTTGAAACAAGAGTTGTTTGTTGTTGTTGTTGTTTTGTTTGTTTTTTGTTTGTTTGTTTTTTGTTTTTTGTTTTTTTGAGACAGAGTCTCTCACTGTCACCCAGGCTGGGGTACAATGGTATGATCTTGGCTCACTACAACCTCCGCCTCCTGAGTTCAAGTGATTCTCCTACCTCAGCCTCCCTACTAGCTGGGATTACAGGCACCTGCCACCAAGCCCAGCTAATCTTTGTATTTTTAGTAGAGATAGGGTTTCACCATGTTGGCCAGGCTGGTCTCGAACTCCTGACCTCAAATGATACACCTGCCTTGGCCTCCCAAAATGCTGGGATTACACACATGAGCCACGGTGCCCGGCCAAGAGTTGGTTTTTAAATTAGAAAACACAACCATTATAATTAAAACTGTGGGTGGGCTTCCAAAGGAGGAATCAGGTCAGATACTCAAGCTAATACTCTAATTTCAGTGCAATGGAAGAATGGCTGTGTCTTATCCCTTCCCACTCTACAACTAAACAGTGAAAAAGAGAGAAGTTTAATAAATAAAATGGAGCAGGAAGTTTGCAAGGACAGAGGTAGCACTGCTTAAGGGAGTGTGTCACAGATCTTGCTTACCCTCAATTTATCCTATATAAAATTCAGTAATAGTAACTAAAATGCAGTGTTTTGTACTAATAAAATAAGACAATCACTTTAAAACAATCAATAAAGGTAGTTTGAGTATTAGAAGAATAAAGAAACCCTTGCACATGACCCGGGCTCTAACTTCAAAGAAAAAAGAAGCCATAAGATACGAACCCCCTTAACTCCCTACCATGAAATCTTTAAACTTATGACCTGTATCTGATGGCCCATTTCCTTTCCTTTTGCTCTTTTCTTTTCTATGGAAAATCCCTCTTCTGCTGTACTGCCTTCCTAGGAACCTTTCTCCAGTTCCAGTCATCAACCTTTTTTGTTCTTCAGACCCCTTCCTATCAGCACATAAACATGGTTATTCAAAGCACCCTCCCTCAACTCATTACCCTGTCAGCTAACTCCCCTATTTCTCTCCTCTCCTTCATAAACTAAAGAACTATCTCTGTCTTCCATCTCTCCATCAATTCCTACAACTCAATTCTCAATCTACTGCATTCTGGCTTTCTGCCTCCCCAGTCCATCAAAACTACTCTTACCAATATACATGATGACTATATAATGTATTGTCCAAACCGGAATTTTTGAAAATGCTATTTAAGTCTTCCTCCCCTACCCATCGTTCTATGCCATAAAACCCTGTTCATTTCCTTCATACTCTGCAATTATATATTTACTAGTTTACTTATCACTGTCTGTCTTCTAGTTTACTGCCAAACTTTGGGGATACTGAAGTTTAGTTGCCCTGGTGCCTGGCATTCCCAGCACCTGGCATAATTTTGACACGCAGCAGGAGCTGAGTAATTCTTTATTAGATGAACGGATAAATGAATAAGCAGATGAAAAAATAAACAATTACCTTGCAGAACACTTTCATAAAATAGTGGCATAAATACTATAAAATTGAAAATACTATAGCTGGATCTTTGTACCCTATTTAAAAAATCAGCAATGGAATCTCTGAGATAAAGGTTGGACAACCAAAAAAGATCAGAGTTGACACCAGGAAGAAGGTAAGAATGAGTGGGAAAAAGTCGAGAGAACTGGTGAATTCAAACCATTTCCTCTTTTCTTCTTTGATACTTGCTATCTGTGTAACCCTGTTTTAATTCCATATCTTGCACCAGAGAAAATTACACTAATGAACAGGTAAAACAATCTTTCTTTTTTTTTTTTTTTTCAGATGGAGTTGCCCAGGCTGGAGTGCAATGGCATGCTCTCGGCTCACTGCAACCTCCTCCTCCTGGATTCAAGTGATTCTCCTGCCTCAGCCTCCTGAGTAGCTGAGATTACAAGCATGTGCCACCATGCCCAGCTAATTTTTTTGTGTATATGTGTATTTTTTTGTATTTTTAGTAGAGATGGGGTTTCACCATGTTGGTCAGGCTGGTCTCGAACTCCTGACCTCAGGTGATCCACCTGCCTCGGCCTCCCAAAGTACTGGGAATACAGGCGTGAGCCACTGAGCCCAGTTCAATCTTCCTGGTTAAGGAACACCATTCTGTCTGATAGAGAGGGAAGACCTATGAATGTGGAAGTCAAACACTCAGAAGGATTATCAACCGCAGTGCTATTTTTGCTATAGTCAGGTTGTTGCAATGAATACTAAAGAAAGATCTATTCCATAACAGGAATGACACTTTGGACAGCTATCAAATAGCACTTACTTAATTATCTTTTTAACAGTCACTTTTTAAAGATTAACTTTAAGACAAATATTTAACTAGATAGATGTTCTCCTATCAGTTATACATCAATCACATGAATCTGTCTGTAATAAGCAACCAAATATGGTGAGAGCTACTGCTGAGAAAAGAAAACATGGGAGCGGGAGATGGAGAAAGGTGAGAGAACTGGGAGTTTTTATTATTGTATATCTCATTACTCAAAAGCTACACATTGGACACATACACGAAAAAGAAAAAGTCTTTCACCTCTGAGAATAAATATTCCAAGCATGCTCTGTGGTCCCAACTTCCTTTTTTTTTTTTTTTTTTTTTTTTTTTTTTGAGACAGAGTCTCTCTCTGCTGTTGCCCAGGCCAGAGTGCAGTGGCGCAATCTTGCCTCACTGCAACCTCCACCGCCTGAGTTCAAGCAATTCTCCTGCCTCAGCCTCCCAAGTAACTGGGACTACATGCATGTGCCACCATGACTAGCTAATTTTTTTGTATTTTTAGTAGAAACAGGGTTTCATCACGTTGGCCAGGCTGGTTACGAACTCCTGACCTCAAGTAATCTACCCACCTTGGCCTCCCAAAGTGCTAGGATCACAGGCGTGATCCACTGCGCCCGGCCCCCAACTTCCTAGTTTTGGGGCCTACATCTCGAATACCATAGAGCTGTAAACAAGATTTGTTCTGCCCTCAGAATGACAGCCCTTGGGCCTTTCCTATTTAATATTACAAATAATCACAAACCATGTCCATGGTATTTGGTAGTTGCAAAAGGTCTCAAATAGGAGAAAATGTACTTGCAAATATAGCATTTGAAAGCTGCATGTCCTATCTTTACAACGCCATCTGTCACTGTATCCAGGGAGGAGGGGTACAAACTGGGAGAAGAGCAGGTCCCAGAAGTCTCTGAGGCATGCCTCCTGTGTTGTAGAGAACATTTCCTTCTAGGACAGAAGCCACCCTAACCTCTCTTCTAGGACAGTGCCACAATACAATTATTTGGTAAGATAGCAATCAGAGAGCAGTCATGCCAATTTTCCTACATCAGTTAAGGTACTTCTGAGTGAAGCAACAAAACTCCTGACTCTAACTGGCTAAAACAATCAAGGCGATTCATCAGCTCATGTATTTGAAAAGTCCAAAGGCAGGGCAAGCTCACGCATTTTGAAAAGTCCAAAGGCAGAACTCCGCCTCTCTTTCTCTGTGTTTCCCTGGGCTTTACCCTTCTTTGTGAGTTGACCCTGTCCTCAAACTGGCCTCCCTCTTAGTTGCAAGTGACTGATAGGAACAACACTGGTTACTTACGTCTTCATTCCCATTAAAGGGTAGGAAACTCTCACTTCACTCAGCCATTAAACTGAAGTTCAGCACTTTGTTCTGATGAAGCCATCCCAGAACCAATCATAATGGCAAGAGAGAGGGAATTAGAACCATCCTTGGATACAGACAAGAGTCAATCCATCCCACCTATGATGCATGGCTGCAATTGAATGCAGGAGGAGGGTGTGATGCAGGAGAGGCACCATCATCTATGTATCCAGCCTCTGCATTGATACCCTTGACCCCCATGACTTAATATTACACACACACACACACACACACACACAACTCTGAGAAACAGACTCTGTGTTTTTAGCCATTATCTCTCTCCCTGCCATCTTTACCTCCTGCTTTCTCAAAACTTTTGGCAGGGAAAGCAAGGCAGGAAAGAAGATGAGAAAAGATAAGACAGAGAAGATATAATGTGTCCTTCATTTTAGTAGTAGAAGGACTCTGGAAAAGATTGAATGATTCAATCTGCATAGCTACTCAAGGTTTGCAGCTGCGGCCAGCTCTAGTCCTATTGACAACCAGATATACACAGTGATCAAGATAAATTCTGTTTTGGGAAATTCTAGAAGAGAAAGTAAAATAGGTAGATTACCCAGAGGTACTATACAAGTCTGGACAATTCTCCTTCAAACCAAATACTACCCTTTGGGTTAGTCATGTACTCTTAGTAATTAAGTAAAGGAACAATCTAAAAACATAAAAAATTCTGCACATAATTATTCACAATAGCAGTAAAAAAATTAAAAACAAGTTAAATATTCATCAGTAGGTGAAGTGTTACATAGATTATGATATATCCATTAAATGGAACATTAGGAACAATATTAAATAATGGTTCTGAAGGCTCTGTAATAACATGGAATAATATTTATAATTTATTACTAAATTAAACAGCAGAATTTGACATATAAGTGTAAAATATACATATAAAAAGAGACTGGAAAGAAATGTAATAAATAATGACCTGAATTTTACTGAAACGTGATTGTTTTCTATTTCTCACCTTTTTGTGATATTGTCACATTAATTTTGCAACTGAAAAACATTAGAAAGCACTATTACGGCCGGGCGCGGTGGCTCAAGCCTGTAATCCCAGCACTTTGGGAGGCCGAGACGGGCGGATCACGAGGTCAGGAGATTGAGACCATCCTGGCTAACATGGTGAAACCCCATCTCTACTAAAAAATACAAAAAAACTAGCCGGGCGAGGTGGCAGGCGCCTGTAGTCCCAGCTTACTCGGGAGGCTGAGGCAGGAGAATGGCGTAAACTCGGGAGGCAGAGCTTGCAGTGAGCTGAGATCCGGCCACTACACTCCAGCCTGGGCGACAGAGCAAGACTCCGTCTCAAAAAAAAAAAAAAGAAAGAAAGAAAGCACTATTAATTATAGATATCTACTTAGCATTTGCCTCTGTGCTGGTGGAATCATAGTTACAATTAGCTGGTCTGTTCTCTGCCACAACAGCACTCCATCATGCATTCAACAAACAATTTTTTAGCACCTCTTATGTACTAGGCACCTGGGATCTATCAGTGAGCTCAATGAATTGGGTTCTGCCCCTATCCTTATAGCCCAGTGAAGAACACAGATAAGCAAATAATTTATTGCAAATTAGGAAAACATGTTATAAAGGTAATCAACCCACAAGAAGAGGGGTAACCTGCTTCAAAAGGGGGTCAGAGAGGATTCTGAGGAGGTAGTATCTAAGTTGAGACTTGAGGAGGAGAGAAGAGGCCAGGAACTATGAGTGCAATTTAAGCAGAGAACCCAGGATGAGAAAGAGTTTGGTACAAAGGAGGCTGGTGTGGCTGAAGCACAGTGCAAGAAGAGAAGAGAGTGTATTAGTTTGTTTTAACACTGCTGGTAAAGACATATCCGAGACTGGGAAGAAAAAGGGATTTTATTGGACTTACAGTTCCACATGGCTGTGGATGCCTCAATCATGGTGGGAGGCAAAAGGCACTTCTTACATGGTGACAGCAAGAGAAAATGAGAGAAGAAGCAAAAGTGGAAACCCCTGACAAACCCATCAGATCTCATGAGACTTATTCACTATCACGAGAATAGCATGGGAAAGACTGGCCCACATGATTCAATTACCTCCCCCTGGGTCTCTCCCACAACACATGGGAATTCTAGACGATACAATTCAAGTTGAGATTTGGGTGGGGACACAGCCAAACCATATCAGAGGGGTAAGCAGGGGGCCAGATTATACAAAGCCTGGATAAGAATTTTGGATTTTATTCCAAGTGCAACATGAAGTCACTAAAGGGTTGTGTAGAGAAAAAACATGGCTTAGTTAACCTTTTAATAAGATCACTTTAGTTTCATTGTGAAGAATTAATTGGTAATGGATGGGAGGCAAGATAAGAAGTAGAAAGACCTGTCAGGTCTTTGTAGAAGATGGTGAACTGGGCTGGGGCAGTGGCTCACGCCTGTAATCCCAGCAATTTGGGAGGCCAAGGCAGGTGGATCACCTGAGGTCAGGAATTCAAGACCAGCCTGGCCAACATGGTGAAACCCCATTTCTACTAAAAATACAAAAATTGCCGGGTGTTGTAGCACGTGCCTGTAATCTCAGCTCCTTGGGAGGCTGAGGCAGGAGAATCACTTGAACTCGTGAGGCAGAGGTTGCAGTGAGCCAAGAACACACTACTACACTCCAGCCTGGGCAACAGAGCAAGACACTGTCTCAAAAAAAAAAAAAAAAAAGATGGTAAACTGGATTAAGGTAGTGGCAATGAAGCCAAAATGGGAGGATCACTTGAGGCCAAGAGTTCAAGACCAGCTTGGGCAATAGAGCAAGATCCTGACTCTCAAAAAAATTATTTTAAAAATTACGCTGGTGGTACACATCTGTAGTCCCTCTGTTTCTCACCTTTTTAAAATGATATTGTCACATTAATTTTGTAATCAAAAAAAGTAGCATTATTAATTACAGATTACTTAGCATTTGCCTCTGTACTAACTCCTGGGCCCAAGTGACCCTCCCACCTCAGTCTCAGGGCTGCAGTGAGCTATGTCACACCACTGCACTCCAGCCTGGGCAACAGAGCAAGACCCAATCTCAAAAAAAAAAAAAAAAATAGACCAGAGGATACAGAGAGGTGCCGGGAGAATGAGACATCAGCAATGGTGCCCAGAAGACTGATTTGAGCTATAGGGTGTAGCAGCGGCATTTACAGAAATGGGGAAAGGGAGGAAAAAATAGATTTGGGGGTAAAATTAAGAATTTAGTAACTTTAAATAACCTAAGACAGCACCATATAATTTGCTTATAGACTCCTCTGTCTCCAGGAAGACCTTTAAGGGTGAGGAATATATTTCACCTTTGAAGTCTCAACATTCATGAACAATACAACATGTTGCAGACTACATATTTAGTGTTTGTTAAATGAACATCACAACTTTGCAAGTAGTTCATTCATTCCAGTATAATAAGATTCTAGTTATTGTGAAAAGCCATTTAAACAGTTTTCCTTACCAAGGAAAAGTTGATAGATGATTAATTTTTCTTTAACTTAAAAAGAGAACGAATGTGATTTAAAAAAAATTTTTTTTGTTTAGTTTTCTGCAAAGTAAAATAGCAGTTAAAAGCTTAAATGTGTGTGTTTACATTCTTGGGCCTGCTACTAACCTTCTTCAAGTGATTTTACCTCCCAACGTTTCAGTTTCTCCATTTGCAAAAGGAAGATAATAGTGGTTGACTTATCTCACAAGGATGTCATGAAAATAAGTCAGATAAATTGCTTTGCCCTCCTTGGAGAGGGGCTCTAGAAAGTAAGCATTATTAGATATGATGATGAATACCCACAACTTCAAAGATATTTTTAAATTACCCCCCACCCCCTGCCCCCAAGTCTTTGAACATGTTAAGCCTGTGAATAGCACGGGGTTAGGTGTTTATACATTTCTGGCAAGCTTTCACCTCTTGTTAAAGCAGTAAATGGTCTTTGAACAGATGTATTTCTCATTCTTTGATAACTATGCTTCCTTGTTTGTACACTTGAAAGATGATTATAATCTGGCATATGAGGTCAAGTTGAACTCCTTGGTGCCATTACAGTTCAAATGTAGCTTTAATTTTTTCTTCCAACGTTGAAAATAAATCACCCAGTTCACTTTAGCAAACTGTTCACATTTTTTAAAAAGATTGTGGGGAATATAACTGTTTTTGCAACTGATATGTATAATGTTTTTCATTTTAGTTATAATATCCTCATTGATCATACAAAAAATTCAGTATTTGTATTTCTTCATTTTTGCATTTTTCTGTTTTCCTTAAATTGTTTTTAATAACTATAATTATGCCTTTTAACACTTATATAGACAGCCGTAGTACACACATAAATATCACCAAAGAGAAAACCTAGGGCCCCAAGACAAAAAAAAAAAAAAGATAGTCAAACATCATCCAGAGAAAGATTTTAGCTGCAGGTGTGCATCAAGTTCATAATTGGTGTTATTTTAAAAATTCACAAACCATTAGCACTTCCACTCCATATTATCTCTTAACTATATACCCAAATCAAAACCACTTCCTGCTGAAGTCACTACAACATATCCATCAGAGCACTGTAAAATCATTACTTGGGAAGAGTAAGACAGGCTTCTCCTTTCGTTAATAGTACCAGTTGCTGTCACACACATTACTCATATATTCTCCCCACAACCACCCTTTAAGGGAAGTATTCGTACATCTGGTTGACACATGTGGAATGTAAAGTTGGGTGACTTATGCTAGATTCCCTCAGCTAGGTTAGAACAGGGTAAAAGTACAGGACCACAATAATACCCTTATTTCCATATCTTCCTGTTTCCTTTGTATATCAAGGAAGAAATGAGAATTTGAGGCAACACAAATGAAGACCATATATACTTTGATACCTACCTAGGAGGGGAGATATAAACCAGAGTAAAGGACAAATATGGGAAAAATTGCCTCATTTCCACTGAGTGATGGTGGAACCCTCTTCACATCCCATAAAGACTGACAGAATGGACATGAAAGACAGGCCCACCTCTCAGGCAGAACCACTGGAAGAAATACCCTAACCCCTATACGTGAAGGAGTAGCATTACTACTTTCAGAATATTATTAAAATTTAATTTTGAAACTTCTCTTTAGTGATATTCCCAGAAACCTATAAAAGATACCAACAGTGTAAACTCCTCTCAAATACATTTATTTTGAGTAGGCCTTAAACTGGTAGGATGGTCCAAACCCTCACCCTTCTAGGGAAAGCATTCAGGAATGCTTAAATTTGCCTAGGCCAAAGGTCACAAATTAATAGCCTATAATGCACCAGATTTTATCTCAAAAGGTTTTTTGACTGGCCCATTGCAATGACTTCAGCTATCAACAACCTAAGCTAGGAGGTCCCCAGGCCATCCTTACATCTGACAAACTGACTACAAATTGAGGGGTTCCCACTATCCCTTCAAGTTTCATAATTCAGTAGAATGACTTACAGAACTCAGGAAAGCGTTATTTCAGTTTTATTACAGTTTTATTATAGCAAAAGGATGTTTATTACAGTTATTATTATGGTTTTATTATAGCAAAAGGATTCAAATCAAAACCAGCCAAAGGGAGAGACACATAGAGTGAGGTCTGGGAGGGTCCCAAAAAGAAGGCTCCATGGTCCCTCTCCTCACGTTCTCAGGGACACACTTTCCTCCTAGCACACTGAGTACTGCCAACCACAGACGTTCATCCAAGCTTCCGTGTGTCCAGAGTTTTTACTGAGGCTTCATTACAGGCATGATTGGATGAATCACTAGTCATATGGCTCAGACATGTGGCTCCAAGTCTCTCAAGAGGTTGGGCTAGTATCACGGGGCCCAAAGCCCCAACACTCTAATCACATGACTGACCAACCCCCAATCATGAATCATCTCGTTAGTGTAAACTGTTGGGTCTAGTCCAATGGGTCTACCATGAAAAGACATTTCCACCATTCTTGGTGAATTCTAAGGGTTTAGAGGCTACTTCCAAGGGTTCAGGAACAAAGGCCAGCCAAATTATTTACTATGCACTTATATAATACTTAAATTTGATTTCAATTTAGTTACCAACATTCTATAATCAGTGGTGCTGACATAAAAATCTGATTTTTGTCTTCTCTTGCAATATTGACAATTTTAGGCTCAATTTCTGTAAGACTGCTGCCTCCTTAAAAAGGGACGCTCATTCTCCCCACCATCTCTATAGTCTCTATTTTCTTATTCCTAGTGTGATTCACTTCTTTGTTTCTTTTCTGTCCACTGCAGACATTTAAATTTGCAAATCCTGGCTTAATTCTTGGGTATTTTTGCTGTTTTTACTTCCATCACACATTATTACCTTAAAAGAATGAACATGGAAGGAATGACAGTTACCTTTTGTCACTTCATTCTCATCTTAGTTTAAAACCACTCCTTCTTTTTTTTTTTTTTTTTTTTTTTTTTTTTTTGAGACGGAGTCTGGCTCTGTCTTCCAGGCTGGAGTGCAGTGGCCAGATCTCAGCTCACTGCAAGCTCCGCCTCCCGGGTTTACGCCATTCTCCTGGCTCAGCCTCCGGAGTAGCTGGGACTACAGGCGCCCGCCACCTCGCCCGGCTAGTTTTTTGTATTTTTAGTAGAGACGGGGTTTCACCGTGTTAGCCAGTATGGTCTCGATCTCCTGACCTCGTGATCCGCCCGTCTCAGCCTCCCAAAGTGCTGGGATTACAGGCTTGAGCCACCGCGCCCGGCTAAACCACTCCTTCTTTACACTTTGTATGACGGTGGGTGCATGTGTACACACATTTGTGCCTGTGTATCTATTTGTCTCTTAAGTCTTGAGTCAGGCTAACATGGAATTTTTGACTGCAGAATCAGGACAAGCTGAATTAAAACTCAATGTCGGCCGGGCGCGGTGGCTCAAGCCTGTAATCCCAGCACTTTGGGAGGCCGAGACGGGCGGATCACGAGGTCAGGAGATCGAGACCATCCTGGCTAACACTGTGAAACCTCGTCTCTACTAAAAAATACAAAAAACTAGCCGGGCGAAGTGGCGGGCGCCTGTAGTCCCAGCTACGGGAGGCTGAGGCAGGAGAATGGCGTAAACCCGGGAGGTGGAGCTTGCAGTGAGCTGAGATCTGGCCACTGCACTCCAGCCCGGGCGACAGAGCGAGACTCCGTCTCAAAAAAAAAAAAAAAAAAACTCAATGTCATCCTCAGAAACAAAACCCATAACCAACCCGGACCTTACAAAGGAAGCCCCTCATTCTGAAGGACAAAAGAAAAAGCATGTTTCTCAGTATTTTTAGAGCTAACCCTTCCTTCATAAGCATAAAATTCTCACACCCTTCTTTTTGTGAAATGCAACTGAAAATAAAAAGAACAAGTATCGTCATTTGCAAACTTCATATAACCTTTCTCTCACTATATCCCTTTGAGAATCACTGGTTTAAATCATATAAAAGGCATGAAAGAAGCCCTAAGTACCTCAGGAACCATGTGGACACCTATAGTCTCTCTCAGATACAGGTGTCACATAGACCTTGAAGTACAGTCAACCCTCAATATTCGTAGATTCTGTATTTGTGGATTCACCTAGTCACCAAAATTGTTTATAATCTCAAAAGCAATACCTGCAGTGCTTTCACAGTCATTCATGGGCATGTGCAGAGCCCTGAAGTTTCATTTCCCCAACACAAAGGTTCCCAGTTCTGCCCCTGTAGTCCGAAAAGGACACTATAAACAAGTGTCCTATTTCTGGTCTATTTAATGGCAAGTTTTTCATATTTTTGTGCTTTTAGTTGGTCATTGTGCTGTTTAAAATGACCCCCAATCATAGTGCTTAAGTGCTGTCTAGCGTTCCTAAGCACAAAAAAGCTGTGATGTGTCTTACAGGAAAAAAATACTTGTGTTAGCTAGGCTTCATTCAGGCTTAAGTGATAGTGTTGTTGAATATGAGTTCAATGCTAATGAATTAACAACATACTTCAGGATGTCTTTAACAGAAACACACACAAGATTATGTACTGATTGTTTGACAAAAATGTTGTGACCGAATGTTCCCAGAAACCTAATCCTGTAACTCCTCTGGGGGCAATGGCTCAGTATTCACCAATTCAGTGTTCACTGAGGCTTCACAGAATGTAACTACTGCAAATAACTAGAATCAACTGTACTTGTAAAAAAAGTGAAACACACACAGCACAAAATCACATCGAAGAGTGTTGGGGCGGGAGTGGATGTGGGGTGGAAACCAAGGTTACAACTATTAAGGAGGTTATTTTATTTTAAACCAGAAAGTGATGATGGAGTTAATGCTAGCCATCTGTCCCAGGTTAACCAACAAAGCGTTAGGGTGCAATACAGTGAACAGAACACTGGACTAGAAGTTGGGAAGCCTGGCTTCTGGCCACAACTCCGCAAAAAAATTAACTTACGCAAGTAAATAACTTAGGCAAGTAAATAAAACCCCTCTCAGCAGCAGTTTCTTCATCTACTAGGGTCACTCAAATCTGTGGCAGTAAGAAGTCACTTTTGGCCGGGCGCGGTGGCTCAAGCCTGTAATCCCAGCACTTTGGGAGGCTGAGACGGGCGGATCACGAGGTCAGGAGATCGAGACCATCCTGGCTAAAACGATGAAACCCCGTCTCTACTAAAAAATACAAAAAACTAGCCGGGCGAGGTGGCAGGTGCCTGTAATCCCAGCTACTCGGGAGGCTGAGGCAGGAGAATGGTGTGAACCCGGGAGGTGGAGCTTGCAGTGAGCTGAGATCTGGCCACTGCACTCCAGCCTGGGCGACAGAGCCAGACTCTGTCTCAAAAAAAAAAAAAAAGAAGTCACTTTTGCCATAATTATGATGTACAGAAAATTTTCACATAAATTATCTCACTGGATGACCTGTATGGTCATCCAGGATGACTGACCGTCTTTACTCCAGAATTACAAAACTTAATCATTTTACCACAAAGAAAAAATATATTGAATGTTTATAATACTAAGAAGAATTGTCCTTTGGACTGTTCGTAATAGACATGTCACAGGGAGGACTTCAAATATGAGCTAGAAAACAGCTATGCACTTATTTTTAAATTGAATGTATTAAATCACTATTTTCTTTTTAAAAATGAAAGAAAAATATTCCCAGTCTGTTGCCATTCTTGCTTCAAGGCCCTGCACCACGACAAAAGTTGTAAATGTGGAGAAGCAAAAGTACCACTAGATGGAGTAAGAACAAAAGACATGCATTTCTCTGCAGTTCAAGGAATCCCCGCCGTCTTGAAAAAGGGGTCTTAGTCCCGGCACGGTGGCTCACGCCTGTAATCCCAACACTTTGGGAGGCTGAAGCAGGCGGATCACCTGAGGCCAGGAGTTCGAAAAAATTAGCCGGGTATCGTGGTGTGTGCCTGTAATCCCGGCTACTCAGGAGACAGAGAGAAAATCGCTAGGAACCCAGCAGGTGGAGGTTGCAGTGAGCCAAGATGCGGCCACTGCGACACTCTGGGTGTCAGAGTGGGACTCCGTCTCAAAAAAAAACAAATTAAAGAAAAAGGGATCTTAGATCACCCTGAGTAAAGTGAGGCTTACTGAAGCTGAGCTACTTCCTCAAGACTCCAGACAAGTTCTTGGCAAAATCGTAACTAGAATTTCATTCCTTACTTTCCACAAAACTATGCTGATTGGAGAAGTAGTTTTCCTTATTTAGAGAACATTACCAGCAACAGTGGACTCTAGAAGTTCTTTTACATTTCTTAATTCTAATAGTGCTAAGAAATGTATCCGCTAGACAATTCCAGGGGACCTACTTTGGGTAATAGGTTAAAAAGCTGTAAATATACAAGTTTATAAATTTACTGACATGCTCTTAACTACGGACCCTTTCAATCATCAGGATTCAGGCTATCACCCTAAAGGTGGGTCTTTATATTCACATCCCTGGCTGCTATCTCTCTTGGCAACTACTCCCAGAAGATGGGTCCTAAGGAATTGAAGGTATGGATTTGGGACGGAATTACCTTGTCGTAATGAGTGGACAGAATGGCCCGTTTGTTTCTTTCAACCTAGTGGGCCATCAGCTTATTTTCTTAAAGGAAATCAGAGCCAATTCTTGAGGGAGACTGCCGGCTGGGAGGCTGGTGGGGGTGGGGTGGAATATGTTCCTCTGTAAATTTCTTTTCCGTCTTTCAGTATACCTAGTGTTCCGTTACTGAAACGCTAAGCTTGTGGGGGTTATTTATATCCTACTGCTCAAGGTCATCGCCAAGGTCTAATTTTTCAAATAAATTTGTAACCTTCGGCATAAACTGATGACCATTAAAGGAACACAACTTGAATTTTCGTTTAGATCTTCTAATTAAATATTCATTAAATGCTTAATGATCTCTCAAAAAAAAAAAATCACGGCCCTCCCACACCCAATTGAGGGCACCGGTCCAGATCTACTTTGGGAGAAGCAAAAACCTCAATAAAACCTGCAGACCAGGAACTAAGTTGTAATACAACCATAAAAGGCAACAAAAAGCCGAAGACCGGAGAACCCACGCAGGAACGGCCCCAGGCAACCTCGGCTCACTGCCCATTCATTTTGGCCAACTTTGCAGATGCCTTCACGTCTCCTGACAATTTGCAGCACACCGGCCCAGTCAGTCAGATTTGGGGATTCACAAGCCGCCACTGCCGGCGAGGGGTGACGGATGGGCACGATCGGCGTCCCCCCACCAGCAGGAAAGCGAACTGCATGTGTGAGCCGAGTCCTGGGTGCACGTCCCACAGCTCAGGGAAGCGCGCCGCGCGCGGGGACTCCGCTCCGTTCCTCTTCCTGCGGCCTGAAAGGCCTGTACCTCGCCCTCACCCCCGAGGGACCCGCGGCTGACAGAGCCCAACTCTTCGCGGCGGCAATGGGCGCCTCCGGAGAAGCCCCGGGCCGACCGCGGCCTCTAGGCGGGGTTCGGGGGCTGGGCAGGCGACCCGCCGCAGGTCCCCGGGAGGGGCGAACGGGCCAGCAGCTGACATTTTTTGTTTGCTCCAGAATGAATGGTGGAAGGCGGTAGGCCGAGGCTTTTCCGCCCGCTGAAAGTCAGCGAGAAAAACAGCGCGCGGGGAGCAAAAGCACGGCGCCTACGCCCTTCTCAGTTAGGGTTAGGCAAAAAATGGCCGCCACCCCTCCCAGGCCCACCCTCCGCAACCCAGAGCACTGCCGGGCTAGTCCGCTTATAAAGGGAGCGGCCGCCAACCACGCGGATTGGCCAAGCTTATTCTCGCGGCTCTCGTGATAGTCACCCTGGCAGCAGGGCGGGGAACGGGAAATTAAAGTTCCATTTCCGGCCATGAGGAAAGACGCTGACCTCCCGCACGTCGGAGAAAGGCTTTGCGTCTTTACTTCCGACCTTCTTTAAAGGTGAAACTAGCTTGAGGTATCTGAGGGCCTTTTTTCTATGCTCTGCAGACCACACGCGGTTCACCTCGACTACCTTAAAAATGGAATTCACAGGAAGATTTTAGGGCCCAGGACACAGAATACTGATTCCTAGTTTTGATCATTACATTTTTTGGAGAACTTTGTGAAAATAGATTCCCAGGCAGCACTGACTAAAGCAGAATCTTGTCTCGGCTCAGTGGGATGCGTCAGAGTTCCTACCCTGCCCCCTTCTCCTTAGAATGCCTTCTCCAGCCCCTCCTTGAGCAGAGGATGACTTTAATCAAGTGTAACTACTACATTATTAATCTTAAGGACTGGATCTCCCTTTTATTAGGAAAGGAAGGCGTTTCAATCATTGACTTGCTTTACAGTAGTGCTGTGTTTTGATGAGGGAAAAAGAGGGGAGTAATCCACCATAAACTGTAACGAATTTTTTTTTTTTTTTTTTTGAGACAGTCTTGCTCTTTCGCCCAGGCTGGAGTGCAGTGGCGTGATGTCGGCTCACTGCAACCTCCGCCTCCCGGGTTCAAGCGATTCTCGTGCCTTAGCCTCCTGAGTAGCTGGGATTACAGGCACCCGCCACCACACCTGGCTAGTTTTTGTGTTTTTAGTAGAGACGGGGTTTCACCATGTTGCCCAAGCTGGTCTCCAACTCCAGGGCTCAAGCGATCCACCCGCTTTGGCCTCCCAAAGTGCTGGGATTACAGGTGTGAGCCACCGCAACCGGCCGAGAATTTTTATAATGGCCAGTATAGTGCAGTTTTACATATAAATGACAAGATGATCTTAAAAGTTTTACTCATGTTCAGTTGGATAAACTCCGTGGAGTTGTCGCTGTCTGTCCTCGATCTAAAAGAAAAGTAAAATGTCTCTCTTTCCATCTTTCTCCCTCCTTCTCTCTCTCCCATCCCCTTTTTCCTTCATAGCATCTGCCAGGTTGTAAAGTTTTTTAAGGACAGAATCTGACTCCTGTTTTTACCACTATTGCACTTAGCACAGTACCTTACATAGAGTAGATGCTAAATGCTTTGAGTTATATGTCAACACCACTACCATTCTCTTAGCATCCCACATTATCTCAAACCCTTCTTTCCCCTTCATATCTAAGTAGGCACTACATCTTGTCAGTTTTCATAATTTCTTTTTTTAAATTCCTATTGCTTATAATCTTGAGTACAAGACTTGGCACTTTATATCTGGACTAGTAACTTTCTAACTGATCACCAAATCTCCAGGGCCTTCCCTGTTCAATTTATTCTCCAAACTATCACCACATTCATCATAACATAGTTTCCTTAAGGCTTCTGCTTTTAAATCTTTAATTTCTCTCCTTTGCATATTGGATATTTAGCACTTAAAGCCTTTCAGTTCCTGGCCTTCACTTAACCTTGCTAGTCATAGCGCTTGCTCTTCTCTATATGAGCTCTTCACTTGAACAAAATCAGTCTAAGCTAGGCGTGGTGGTGCACACCTGTGGATTCAGTTACTTGGGAGGCTGAGGGCAGAACCCAGGAGTTGGAGGCTGCAGTGAGCCATGATTGCACTACTGCACTCCAGGCTGGGAGACAGGGCAAGACTCTGCCTCTAAAAGTAAATGAATAAATGCATCCATAAATAAAAATTTTAAAAACAAACAAAATCAGTCTATTAAACATGCCCTGAATATGCTTTGTTCATTCTCATCTTTAGCAACTTGTTCATTTTAGCATGCTTGCCTGGATATCTGCCCTCCATCCCAATGCCACCCCTTCCATGATGGTGTACCTCTGCTATGGAGTCTCTTTCTTCACCACAGCAACCTTCTTTCCCTAAACTTCAATAAGCTTAAATCTTATCACTCATTTGGCACATAGCATATTGTACTACATATGCTCTCTTCCAAGGGAAATATAAGCTCACCAACATCAACTTATAGAAGAAACACTATGGGAAACATTATTTTAACTTGGTTCTACTCAATAGACACCTGTTCTTGAGCTTCATCATTATTATCCCCAAGCCCATTATAGAAATACAACAGAAATATTGGCATCCCAATAGTTGAAGTATTTTCTCTTCTCCCAGAAACACATAATATCCAAAGTTTCTGTCACATATACTCAAAACATTTTCTTCTAACCATTTTATCTGTATTTCAGAAGCATCTTTGGTGTACTATGTTGGGTCCAACTTCTTTAAATTCTGCAGCAGTGATCCACATGTCCTGGAAGGCAGACAAGGATGCAAGAATAGAACCTCCCATCCACACTGATATTTTCCTTTCTGGGGGAGCTATAACTTGCACAGCGGTGTTGGCAGGAGCCACCTTTGCTATATCCTTAACTAGCCGCTTGTCTAAACCAGGGAAAGAGGTTGATCCCCCGGCAAGGATAATATTGGAAAAGAAGGAATTCCTCAGGCCTGTATCACATTTCATTATGCTGCTGAGGCATATCTTATCAATGCCAGGGGCCTCAAGGTTCATACAACACGGAGAGAAGAGGGCCTCTGGACAAGAAAAGAGCTGGTCATGGAGCCGGACGACCTGCCCATCAGGTAGTTGGTAAACTTTCTCTAGACAATCAGGTTTCTTGGCCATTTCCTCTTCGTAGTTGATTGCCACATAACAAAAGGTCTCCTTGATGTCTTCAACAATCTTTCTGTCTGAAGCACTAAGCAACATGATACCGTGGTTCTTCATTAGCACCATGAGGTAGTTGGTGAGGTCAAGGCCCGCCAGATCCAATTGCTGCACACCATGAGGCAGACAGTAACCCTCAAAGATGGGCACACTCTGGGTAACCCCAGCACCTGAATCCAGCACAAGACCAGTAGTGAAGCCAGCAGCAAAGAGAGCCAGCACAGCCTGGATGGACATATAGAAGGCAGGAACACCCAGATGCTCAAAAAACACTTCCACGATCTGTTGCCGGTTGGCCAGTGGGTTCAGGGCTGGCTCAGTAATCAAGACTGGGCCATCACACGGCTTCAGCTTTAGGTTATAGTCATAGATATGCTTCCACATGATCTCCATGTCCTCCCATGAAGTAATGAGACCACGCTCCACTGGGTAACTGTAGGGAGAGCACTAAGATCAATGACAGCTTTTTATTTTTCTAGTTCTATTGTCTTCCACCATCAGTTAATACCCCGCGTTTATTACCAATATCCCTTTATGGGCAATAACTGCCACAGCCTCTCACAGAAGGTAAGTGTCAGCAAAAATTAGCACAGCTACTTACCTCTGCAATTTTTGTTGCTTTCTATTTTCTCTCTCCTTTGGAAGTTTATGACTTTTAAAAAATTGGGAAATGTCCACATTATAGTGTAGTTTAAATGTCAATCGAAGAGAATAACCCAAGTGACAAAAGGAACCATGAGTTAATATTCTTTTTTTTTTTTTTTTTTTTTTTTTTTTTTTTTTTTTGAGACGGAGTCTCGCTCTGTCACCCAGGCTGGAGTGCAGTGGCCGGATCTCAGCTCACTGCAAGCTCCGCCTCCCGGGTCCACGCCATTCTCCTGCCTCAGCCTCCCAAGTAGCTGGGACTACAGGCGCCCGCCACCTCGCCCGGCTAGTTTTTGTATTTTTTAGTAGAGACGGGGTTTCACCGTGTTAGCCAGGATGGTCTCGATCTCCTGACCTCGTGATCCGCCCGTCTCGGCCTCCCAAAGTGCTGGGATTACAGGCTTGAGCCACCGCGCCCGGCCTGAGTTAATATTCTTAAATGAATTCGTTCGATAACTTTATACGTTTGAATACATTTGTATAGCCACAGAGAGCAAAATGTTCAATTTTTTAGATGTGTGGTACCCATGGAGATTTGTGACCCGCGCGTTTGTAGTTAACTCCAGCTGGCTCGGGCTTTCCTGCTCCCTGCTTCCTTATCCTTTCTGTCCCCATTGCGCACCTCCTTTGGGGTTCTTCCCAGCCCCACCTCAACACCCCCAGTCCCCCCGCCCCCAGCCAACCCAACCCCAGCCCCACCCCCAACCTCCCCAGCCCCGCCCCCACCTCCTCAGCCCCGCCCCCAACCTTCCCAGCCCCGCCCCCGCAACCTCCTCAGTCCCGCCCCCTGCAACCTCCCCAGCCCCGGCCCCAATCTCCCCCGCCCCGCCTCCCACAACCTCCCCCGCCCCGCCTCCCACAACCTCCCCCGCCCCACCCCACACAACCTCCCCAGCCCCACCCCCCCAGCCTCCCCAGCCCCACCCCCCACAACCTCCCCAGCCCCACCAGTCTTGCTGGGAGAAGGAGGTACCTGATGGACAGCGAGCTCCTCCAGTCCTGAGCTTGGTCACCCACGCAGAGTTCTAGCCCGCCCAGGGCCGCGCGGCTCTGGCCCTTGGCGCGGCCGATAATGTTCGGGTAGACAAACTGGGGCTCCCGGCTCCCAGCCAGTCCCGCCTTGATCACTCCCGAGCCGTTGTCGATCACCACCGGAAGCTGGCAGTGGTTCATGCCGCCGCTGCCGCCGCCGCCTCCTGTCTCTGGGCCGCTCTGGCTGCGGGCTCTGCCGGGCCGACTGCCTGAAACACTGCGTCACAGAGGCCCCCGCACGGCCCGGTGAGGCCCGAATCCTGGGGCGCAGGCGGGGATTCGGAAGGCCCCCAGGCGCAAGGACTCGCTGGACGCACTGTGCTCCTCATGTCACCGCCCGCTATTGCTTCTCGCAGGAACTGGGCCACCCCAACCCCTGGAATCCCGGAATCCTAGTATCAGGAAAACCCGACTTTCCCATCAAAAGATTCAACTCTAACACTTCACAAGTGCATTTCTCAAATACCCAAAAGAGCTATAAAAGCAGTTTTATTTTCCAAAGCCACTGAATTCTGGTTAACTGGTGGCGGTTCCGGGGAGTTCTAGAATTCGCCCTTGAAACTGGGGAAAAATGAGACTTAAAAGGGGAAAGTTGTCGCAGGAAGGGAGGCAGTGTCTGCTTCTGAAACGTTAAACTTCTAAAATAAGGAGAAAAATGCTAGAATTTAAATGAGTTTTAAGTACGTTTATTATTTTTTCTGTACACTGGGCAATGCTTTGTTGTGTTTCTTCCTATGATTTCCAAGCAAAATATACGCAATTAAAACAAAATAGTAGTTCCTCGCACATATATATATATTCGAATTATATCCTTCTGGTGTAATCTGCAAGCCTCATTCCCTACTCTTGATTTTTAGACTGAAGGACGTGCCTGCCTTTTTGGAGGAAAAGTGAAGTTTCTCAGGTCGTAGGAAATTCAAGTTTGGAAAAATTTAAAAGTACATTGCATGTCAATAAACGCATCCTGGTGTCTGATTCTGCATACCCTGTAGAGAATTTTAAAACAAGCAGTCAATTTAGAACCTCTGCTTGGTCTTCATAAGCAAAAGGAGGAAATTCAAAAGTAATTTTACACGTCCTTCCACCAGCAGCTGAAAGGATGGCTTTTTCGCAGCTGAATAACGAAAGCTCCCTGCTTCGCCCCGGACTCTGAGCAGCTCAACCTGCGGAAAGGATGTATAAATAAAACCTTATTTCCCAGGAGACAAAAAAAAAAAAAGTGCACCCAAAGGAAGGGCAACTCGGGAGTGCCTGGTTTCTACCGCGGTACCTAGGCGCTTTGGAAGAAAGTGCATGCAGATTCAAGCTTTTGAAATAGTTTCGCACTGTTCAATTGGGCATAAATCATTTTTCACTTGAGAATTGCGAATTGACACATATATATCAAGGACTATACAAGAGGAGTATTACAGTGAGGTTTCCGTAGTGTAGTGGTTATCACGTTCGCCTAACACGCGAAAGGTCCCCGGTTCGAAACCGGGCGGAAACAAACTCAGTTACACGTTCTTTTCTAAGCTTGGGAGAAATCGTGAGATCACTTTTTTTTTCTTTTTTTGGTTAGCGTGAGATTTATATCGGTCTTTTAAAAGACATGATCTTGATAGCAATTTGAGAGTTTGAACTGTAAGTTTTTATGTTACTTTATTCGTTCACCAAATGTTTTTATGGAAGCCTTGCCACGTGGAACACGTGCCCCGGGTTTTAAATGAATTTGACTCACCAGCTAATATATAAAGAATACTGTACAGCCTAGAAGGAAAGATCAAAGTGTAAAAGTGGTTAGTCCTGTCGCCTCCTGAGCGTTTTTGTATTATGTCACTTGGTTTTTCGTCTGAAGTGAATGTAAATAATCGTATTAAAAATCTTCTAGTCCAGACGCAGGAAAACCTTTTCCGGTATAAAGCCCACCTTCCTCTAATGTTGCGCATGCCCACTGTGCCCAGCTGCTCCGCTTTCGTGCATCCCCGACTCCTGTCACCAGGTAAGGGCATCTTGGAAGCTGAGCCACAGTTGGCTGGGGCACAAAAAAACCAGGGGGTGCCAAGAGTTTTCAGGTTCGTAAGCGGGAAAGGGGTGCCGAGTCTCAGCTAAAAAATCCCCCATGGCAGAGATCCGAGTACACTTGCAGCAGTTTCCACCGGTGGGGGCCCCGAGAAAGGGGAGGATGATGGGAGAAGACAAGCAACTACAAGCCCCCGCATCCAGTGCGCAGCTGGCTTCAGGAGAGACGCCCGCGGTGCAGTGCTGCCGGGCCTCGGCGCAGTGCCGGGGCAGAGCGCCAGACGCTGACTGCCGACACCAGAATGCTCGCGAAGAGGAAGACAGGCGGAGCGCTGCGAGCTAGCGAGCCCTCAGCTCTCGTATCCATGACGCCTGCTGCTTCGAGGGACCCCTGGCATGCTGGGGTGTGGGTCTCTGTGGGCCATCCTGTCCCGCCCCGGCCGGCGCTGGATCCCCACGGCCCCAGAGCCTCCCGCACTGCCACGGGATGACAGGGCCGGACATGACGCCACCGTGGAAGGAAGGGAGGGGCGGAGCGTGGCGCGGTGACGTCCTCCCAAGATGGCGGAGACAGAGTGAAGAAACTGTGTTCCGCACTTGGGTTGCTATCGGTGAGTTCCTACTTCACCCCCAGCCCGCCATTCCCTGTCTCTCCAGAACCTGGGCCATCGGAGGGCAGGCTCCTTGGAGTTCCCGCACGGGTGCGGGCGCAGGTGGAAGGCTTGGGTTAGGCAGCCCCGGAGTGGCCTGGGCCACAACCTCTGCTGTAGCAGTTCGCGGGAGTGGGAGCTGGGCAGAGGGCAGGGCGGCAGAAGCCGAGGAGGGACTGGCTGTGGTTGTCACTCTCGGATGCCGCCTCGCGTAGAGAGAGTGGGAAGGGAGAAGGTGTGGCCTCCTCGGCGCGAGTGATAGAACCTTTGACAACAAGCCGTGGCCCAGCACATTCCCGGCTCTATGGGCAGCCACCTCGCGTTTTGGAGAAACTGCACTGGGGAAACTAACAGGTTTCGGTGACTTGAGAGCAGTTTTTAAAAACTCGTACTGTTCTGCCCCTATCAGTCCCAAGAGATCGTGTCTTAGTGGCTTAAAAAAATTTTTTGTAACATAAGTATGTCTACTGAGCTTGAAAATCTGAGGGTTCAACTGATGTGAAAGCGTTAAGTTTTGCGGTGCTTTTTTCAGGTGGTAGAAGTGTTGCCATTCACCATCGCTTATTGATATGTCCAAAGGATTGTGTTAGTTGGTCAAGGGAACCAAAGATAGAAAGGCACCCATCCCTTCATTCTTAACCATATATGTTTGATAAGGATTTTCAAGGGGGCTAAAATAAAATTGTTAAAGTTATGTCCTCTGTCCCTTCCCTCACTGAACGTTGATGAAAACTTTGGTTACTGATTTACTATTTCTTTTTGTCTTTTAGATCAAGGGTAGAGTTCCATTCTGATATCAAAATGCAGTATTCGCACCACTGTGAGCACCTTTTAGAGAGACTGAACAAACAGCGGGAAGCAGGTTTTCTTTGTGACTGCACCATAGTGATTGGGGAATTCCAGTTTAAAGCTCATAGGAATGTACTGGCCTCCTTTAGTGAGTATTTTGGTGCGATCTACAGAAGCACTTCTGAGAACAATGTCTTTCTTGATCAGAGTCAGGTGAAGGCTGATGGATTTCAGAAACTGTTGGAGTTTATATACACGGGAACTTTAAATCTTGACAGGTAAAGTACACATTTTATTTCCAGTTGTAAAAACTAGTCAGTAGTCTTCACAGCAAAAGTAGCTTTGTGTTTTTTCCCTTCATTCTCTGAACTCAAATTCTTCAACTGTTTTATGCGTACAATGTTTGTTTTTATAAAGAAATCAGTATCATTGATTTAGGATGAGCAGGCAATATTTCATAAGCACAGAAACCACAGATGATAAACAGTAAGATTTCTGACACGTTCATCTACTGAAACAGAGCCTGTGATTTCACTTACGTAAACTTGAACATTAAACACAATGAATTTATTTTATTTTATTTTTGAGGCGGACTCACTGTCACCCAAGCTGCAGTGCAGTGGTGCAATCTCTGCTTACTGCAACCTCTGCCTCCCGGGTTCAAGCGATTCTCCCACCTCAGCCTCCCTAGTAGCTGGGACTACAGGCGTGCACTACCACACCTGGCTAATTTTTGTATTTTTTTTTTTTGGTAGAGACAGGGTTTTACCATGTTGGCCAGGCTGCAAACACAAAAAATTCTAAGTGACTTCCAGTTTCCCATTGCTTTTTGGTCCTTGTATTCCTCTGGTCTCTCTCCCTCATTCTGACTCCTGTTATCTCTATTAACCTACCAGTACTAATACTGAAGTAAGGTCAAAGATGCTAGAATGCTTCTCTAAGATGCTTACTGTTATTATCACAGCATTAACAAAAAGTGGGTTCTGAGGAATCTGATATTGCAGGCACTGTGTGTCTCCCCTATATAATGAACCATATAATTAGATTAATATCAATACATTTACTGATTGTAGGGGAAAAGGTGGAGGGAATAAAAGCAAAGAGAAACTGATTAAATTACCCCTGTCTTATTTCTGCCTCTCCTATGAAAGTGGGAACATGAGTAGACTGTTCATAATCTTCTGATATGGGAAGATTATAGGCTTTGGAATTAGATCTTTCCTGTCAGTTGCTATGTCTCCTTGAGCATGATGCAATCTCTCTGGGCCTCAGTTTCCCCATCTGTCAAAATGAGATGGTAATAACTACCTTGAGGCTAAATAAGGTTTTACTTGATCCTTATTCACTTCCCTGTGAACATTAATTTCTTTATTTTTCTTCTTTACCCTGTCCTCCCCCTTTAATTCCACATTTCTTGGAGAAAAATTAGAAAAAAGAAAAAAAGAAACACCTGAAATTCTGCTACCCACTGGTAACCCCTGTTAACCTTTTGATATATATTAATTCATTCTTTTCCAGATCTCGGTAGAGATGTGCATGTATACAGTAAGCAAAATCTTTCCCTCCCTTTTATATTGCAACTTATCATGGAAAGATACTTATTTAAAAATCTAGAATCAGGGTGCTCATTAATCCTTTTGACAAGGAAACATTCTTGTGCAAGAAGTATCCAGTGTGGGGAGGGGAGGGAGAGAAAAGTAAACTTTCATACTATTTTGGAATTATTTTTAAATTTTGGTATAATGAAATCTTCAAGTGAGTTCTTGATAAGTTGATTAAGGGAAAAGAGCAGTGTGAATTTTAACTGGCCTTCAATTTAATGTTTTCCCTTTCTCAATTAACTATGCAAAAAAAAATCTTCATTTGAATACACAGTAGAGCACTTTTCTTTGAGACTTCATGCAAAGAACCAATGTGAAGAACAGCCAGGTGTTTTGTTCAGTCTCTTGGTACATATCTTTCCTGGGGACTGGGGAGCTAATTCTTCGAGTTCAGCTAGAAATGCAAGAGAGGATTTATACCAAAATAGAAAGGCTTACAACTTAGTGATTAAGAAAACGGGTAGAATAATAGAATTAGTTGGCTCAGGGGCCAGATTACCTTGGTCAAATCTTCGTTCTAACATTCTGTGCTCTTGGACAGGTTATTTATTTCTTTGGACTTCTGATTTTTCACTTGTATTTAAAATGAGGATTATAATAGATTTCATAGGCATGTCCTGAGGATAATCTTATAAAGCATTTTGGCATATACCTGGCAATATGCAATTAAATGACCTTCAATGACTGTTCACAAGATGTTATCTAATACTTGTAAACAAAAGCAAATCTGTTAGAAGTAAATGTTGATTGGTGCTCTTAACTGTGACTGAGATTATAGCCGTCTATGAAATAGTTTGTATGAATTACCATTTCAATGTTGAACTTTTTTTTTTTTTTGAGACAGGGTCTCTGTCGCCCAGGCTGGAGTGCAATGGCACGATCTTGGCTCACTGCAACCTCCACCTCCCAGGTTCAAGGGATTCTCCTGCCTCAGCCTCCCGAGTAGCTGGAATTACAGGCACCCACCATCATGCCCGGCTAATTTTTGTTATTTTTTGTAGAGATGGGGTTTTACCGTTTTGGCCAGGCTGGTCTTCAACTCCTGACCTCAGGTGATTCGCCCACCTTGGCTTGCCAAATTGCTGGGATTGCAGGTGTAAGTGACTGCACCCGGCCTTGAACAATTAATGTATAACTTCCTGCTAACTTATATTGGTCTTAAAGGCTACCTGACCTTGTTATCTGTTTGGCAGTTCACTTTTATGGAGCAGTAAACACAATTGGAGACCAAAAGATCTTTTTTAGTGGCCCAGCCCAAAAGACAATTTTTGAAAAGCTGTTGTGACGCTAAATTAAATAAGGGGAAACAGACAGGTGGCACTTGAGGCAAAGCAAGTTTAATTAGAAGATGATGAGAACATGGGTAGAGATTTGTAGATACTGCAGGATACTTTTAGAGATCTTAGAGGTTCATGACACTAGTTATTTTTTATTTCAAATTTTAGTCCTTCAAAAAAATAGTGTCACCAGCACTGTATTTACATTGTCAGCTTTGATTAAAACCCTTTTCTGGCTTATACTTACAACAAAGAGAGAAAAAGATCATCTTCCTAAAGATAAACCATATTTAGGGAAAAAATCAAGTAGGAAGATTATTTGAGAGTAAGGGGGATGTGTGTGTGTTTCTATCCTCAAATACTTATAACAGTCATATTTTTAGTGTTAATACCAACTCAGCTCTAATTTTACAGCTAAGAAAGTTGAACCCCCCAAAGATGCTGACTTACCCTAATTAAGTCAGCTAGTAATGCCAGAGCCAGTGCTACATTAATCAAACAACCTTTCACCACATTGTGAACTTCTGAAGGGCAGAGACTATTAATATCTTAGTACCATTAATATCTTAGAGATATTAATATCTTAGAGACCATTAATATCTTAGTACCACACATGGTAGATGCTTAGTAAACATTTGACTAGAATATTGAACACGGTGGCTTAAGTCTTTGTAATTCTCATATCACAAACACTCCAGCTAATTTGGGTTGCGTATCACCAAAAAAGGTTGAGAGGGTTGCTAGAGAGAGTTTAATATTCTAAAACCTTGTTCCTCTAAGTGGGTTCCTCTTAGCAACATTGGCATCACCAGGGAGTGTATTAAGAAATGCAGGCAGGCTGGTGGCTCACACTTAGGGAGCCCAAATTAATCCTAGCATTTTGGGAGCCCAAGGTGGGAGGATCACTTGAGGCCAGGAGTTCGAAACCAGCCTGGGCAGCATAGCGAGACCCTGCCTCTACAAAAAAAAAAAAAAAAAAAATCCAGGCGTGGTAGCACATGCTTGTGGTCCCACTTACTTGGGAAGCTGAAGCAGGAGAATCACTTGAGCCGAGGAGTTCAAGGCTGCAGTGAGTTATCATTATACCAGTGCACTCCCGCTTGGGCAACAGAGGAATGTCCCATCTCAAAACAGAAAAAAGAAATGCAGAATCTCAGGCCCCATCACAGACTTACTGAATTTGAATCTATATTTAACAAGATTCCTGGGTGATTTACACGCACAGCAAAGTTTGGCAAACATAATTAAAGTCCTTCACAGGGGAGCAGGAGAAAACAGTAGGAAACAAGAGTCATTAGACTTTGCCTCTTTTTGCCTCTTGCCAATCCAGAAAAGTTGGTTGCTATCTGAAGAGGTCTCAGGATGAATGGAGGAGGTAGTGAGTTGCCATCAGCTATTTTTGTGTTCTAGAGTTTTTTGTTTTTGTTTTTTAAAGCCGAAAATTTAACATTTAAGTTTTCTGCAGTGGTTCACTGACAGCTGTGAATAGCCATTATCTTTCATCTCTTGAAGTTCTGTAAAATTGGAGATTTTCACCTAAACATTATTCTGAATGAATTTATAAATATATTTTTCTCTTAGTGATGTCTTTTTCATCATTCTGCTTCATTAGGTCTTTAAAATACATTGAAGAATATATGCAGCTCTGTTTCAAAAAGTTTTTCTTTGATCAGAATATTGTCATGTAGCCTTGTTTCCTTACAGTTGGAATGTTAAAGAAATTCATCAGGCTGCTGACTATCTCAAAGTGGAAGAGGTGGTCACTAAATGCAAAATAAAGATGGAAGATTTTGCTTTTATTGCTAATCCTTCTTCTACAGAGATATGTAGTATTACTGGAAACGTTGAATTGAATCAACAGACTTGTCTTCTTACTCTGCGAGATTATAATAATCGAGAGAAATCAGAAGTATCTACAGATTCGGTTCAGGCAAATCCTAAACAAGGGGCGTTGCCAAAAAAGTCATTTCAAACAAAAAAGAAGAAGAAGCCTTTCAACTCCCCGAAAACAGGGCAGAATAAAACAGTGCAATATCCCAGTGACATCTTAGAGAATGCATCTGTTGAATTATTCCTAGATGCAAATAAACTGTCCACACCTGTAGTAGAACAAGTTGCACAAATAAATGATAATTCAGAACTCGAGTTGACATCAGTTGTGGAAAATACTTTTCCAGCACAAGATATTGTGCAGACTGTTACAGTGAAACGGAAACGTGGAAAATCACAGCCAAACTGTGCTCTGAAAGAACACTCTATGTCTAATATAGCGAGTGTCAAGAGTCCTTATGAGGCAGAGAACTCTGGGGAAGAGCTGGATCAGAGGTATTCCAAGGCCAAGCCAATGTGTAACACATGTGGGAAAGTATTTTCAGAAGCCAGCAGTTTGAGAAGGCACATGAGAATACATAAAGGAGTTAAACCTTACGTCTGCCACTTATGTGGAAAGGCGTTTACCCAATGTAACCAGCTGAAAACGCATGTAAGAACTCATACAGGTGAGACGGGTGTGTGGGGAGATAAAATTATTTTTATACTGTGACTAAAATAGTGTATTTTTATAGAGAGTACTTAGCACACACTACTTGTGATCAGAAGTTGGTATATTTTTCTATTCATCAAAGTATTTAACAGTGTTAAACTGTTGAAAATTTGTTTGTAATTGTAACCAAGTATTTAATGGCTATTTAAGCCCTATTGCATCAACTCCTTATACCATTTTCCCTCCAAATAAGCATGTTGATTTAGCTTACCAAGTATTTAACAAAGACATTAAAACTGATAAAGAGAAAATGTAATTACAATTCAGGCCAATTTTCAGATATTGCCAACACTTATTACATACTTTCTAGACTTTGTTGACTTCTGAACATGTTCATTGGAATTACACATACGGTGTTCCCTCAGCTTCTACAGTTACCTTTATTTTGCATGTCCTCTGGTTGTAAAGTATGAGCACCCATTGGTACATTTAGATTTGTACTTATTTATTTATTTATTTATTTTATTTTATTTTTTTTTGAGACAGTCTCACTCTATTGCCCAGGCTGGAGTGCAGTGGTGAGATCTCGGCTCACTGCAAGCTCCGCCCCCCGAGTTCACACCATTCTCCTGCCTCAGCCTCCCGAGTAGCTGGGACTACAGGTGCCTGCCACCACGCTCAGCTAATTTTTTAATATTTTTAGTAGAGACTGGGTTTCACCGTGTTAGCCAGGATGGTCTCGATCTCCTGACCTCGTGATCTGCCTGCCTCGGCCTCCCAAAGTGCTGGGATTACAGGCGTAAGCCACCGAGCCTGGCCCTAGATTTGTACTTTTTTAAATGCTGTATGTACTTCTCTCATTTTGAATTCAGAAACACTAATTTCTTCTAATTCTACTGGTGTTTTCAATGGTCTGGAAAAGATTGTATTTGTTTTCAATTCCAGCAGTTAACATTTTCTTAATAACAAAGCTAGTACTGTTGGTGAAATCTTATATGACTTATGCAACCAAAACACTATTTTTTTCTAAATATAAATTTTATTGTTCCTTTAGGTGAGAAGCCATACAAATGTGAATTGTGTGATAAAGGATTTGCTCAGAAATGTCAGCTAGTCTTCCATAGTCGCATGCATCATGGTGAAGAAAAACCCTATAAATGTGATGTATGCAACTTACAGTTTGCAACTTCTAGCAATCTCAAGATTCATGCAAGGTAAAAAACTAAATGAGTTGTTTGATCTTTTAGTCTTTTAATCACCATAGTCTTATGAATAGACTATTATATTAGAATTCAGGACAGTAGAATTTTAATTGTGGTTCCACCAAACGGTATTAACACATTCAAGGAACCACAAGGAAGCCATAGTAGTTGATAGGAAATAAGCGGGGTCAGGGGACTACTAGGAAATAAGGTCAGACTGATCCAGAAATAAGATCAGAATGGTCCAGAATGCAACTTAAGAGGATCATTCTGGCTGGTATAGGATTATAAGAGTCGAATCAGGGTAAACAGGAATCTATAGATAAAAGCCAAGCAAGGGTGATGGTGGTTCAGGCCAGGGTGGCAGCAGTGAAAGAAATAAGTAGTAGTAGATTCTGGATATATTTTAAAGTTAGAAATCACAGAATTTGCAGACAGATTGATTGTATGTGAAGTCTGGAAGAGAGTCAAAGATGATTCTGAGGTTTTGGGCCTGAACCCCTATAAAGATGGAGTTGCCATTAACTGAGATAGAGAAGGTTTGTGGATAGAACAGTTTAAGTGGAAGTGTAGCAATTTACGATTACAGTTATGAGCATGTTAAATTTGAGATGACTTACACTTCTGAACAGAGATGTACAATAGATAATTGGTTATCTAAGTCTGCAGTTCAGGGGACTGGTTTAAGGTGAAGATACCAGTTTGGCAGTCATCAGCATATGACAGTATTTAAAGCTATAACCTTGGCTAAGGTCACCAAGAAGGTGAATGTGGACAGAAGAAATCAAAAGATGGTCCTGAAGCACTCTAACTTTATGGGTTCTGAGAGATGGGTGAGAAACAGCAGACTTAACGAGGAAGGAGCAGCCAGTAGAGGAGGAAAACCAGGAAAGTGGGCTGCCCTGGAATCCTAAGTGAAGGAAGTTATTCCGGTTGGGAGTGGTCAGTTGTAAAATTCTATGATAGGAAGATGAAGACTGAGAATTGACATGGATTTAGCGAAGTGGAAGTCAGCAGTGCTCTTGACAAAAGCATCATGAGTAGACGCTAGTAGAGAAGAAATGGAAGTAGAATACTTGGAGTCTCAAGGTTTTGGTAAAGGGGATCAGAGAAAGGAGGAGCAAGTAAGGTCAAGGGTGTTTGTTTTTTTGTTTGTTTTTGTTTTTAATATGGGAGATATCAGTATATTTGTATACCATAATCCAATGGAGTGAGAAACATGGATGATGTAGGATTGGGGAAATTGCAGAAGTGATATCATTAAGTAGGATCTCAAGTATACATATTGGAATTGATGGATCCAGATGAACTGTTACCCTCATGTTATATGAATTTTTCTCAGTGAAATAGGAAGCAGGGGGTGTCACCTGAGAGTAACAATGGGTGAGGAAATGCTGATGGTTTGAGGAGAGAGTTTTCACGAGTCAAAGAGTGACTAGACTCGTGGAAATAATTGCCTGCAGTATTAGGGGCCCACTGACAACCATATGAAGATCATGGAAAAACTTTTTGAACTGATCTCAGAACTAATGTTTTGATAATAAATATTTGTGTTTGGCAGTGTTTACACTGAAACAACTACTGATAGTCTTGGCCTGTTAAGATGACATGAAATAAAATGTGTAAAAAATTTCATGAATTCTTGCTATATAGACTGATCTCCAAATTGTTTTACTTATTTAACTTTACATTTATTTACTAATAGGAAGCATAGTGGAGAGAAGCCATATGTCTGTGATAGGTGTGGACAGAGATTTGCTCAAGCCAGCACACTGACCTATCATGTCCGTAGGCATACTGGAGAAAAGCCTTATGTATGTGATACCTGTGGGAAGGCATTTGCTGTCTCTAGTTCTCTTATCACTCATTCTCGAAAACATACAGGTGAGTCTGACAGGGAGAGACTGCTTAAAATAAAGTTATAAATAAAAGAAAAAGAGGACTTGGGCCTTTAGCAAAGTAGATCGCAAACTTTGTAGTTAGATATGTGTTTGCACTTCTATGAGCTGTTTATGATTTTCACATATTGGTTAAATATAAAAGCTGACTTATTTTCTAGAATAATACAAGGTGGGTGAAATAAATTATATAACTTACACATTAAAATCAGTGAGATAATTTTGATATTATATAAACTTGCATTGAGATGCATTTTGTGACTTTAAAACTACCTTTTCAGCTTCCTGAAGGTCATCTCCTATAGTTAGGGTTGGGGAGTGGGTTTGGGTTGAACATTGATGTTTTTAACTTGTTAGGACCTTTCCTACACAGATATTCTGAGATTTTCAAATTAAGTAATTCAGACACAAAAGAGCAGTTTGGAAACAAACTGCTTTTTTAGGGTACATTTTTAAAAGACTTCCCTACATGCTTTTATTCTCCTTTATTAATATAGTAGATAGCAAGAATATGTGGGTTTATGAATTGACATGTTCTTAATCATATAAAAATCAAATTCCATGCCCAAAGCATCTCTACTAGAAGGGACATTTTTAGGAATAAAGTTTTAACATATGAAAACTTATGAACAGTATATAATAATTACTAATATTCATTTACTTGGATCACTGAAAATACCTCTAAAGTACAATATAGAGAGGTTTTAATTTAAATAATATTTCAGAAAAGCTTACTTTAGATTATTTGTAATTGATAAATATTATATTGGTATAGTACACCACTTCGCTATCTTTTATTTTCCATCTAGGTGAAAAACCATACATATGTGGTATTTGTGGGAAAAGTTTTATTTCCTCAGGAGAGCTCAACAAACACTTTCGGTCCCATACAGGTCTGTGTTTAGGGAGAACGTATTATTTTTTGTTCTCTCTTAATTTCTTTTTATGTAAACCTTGACTTTTAAGCCATTATGGACTATATGGTATTTAGTCATACTATACCTACAGCAATATCTTAATGTATAAGTATCAACTTATTTGCTTATTTTGTTTTTTTTGTTTTTTTTTTTTTTTAGTTTGGAGTATGAATTAAATTTGTTAAAGAATTGTGTTGGTTTTCCAAGAAATATGCCAGATAATCAATAGTTTTTAAATGATTTGGATTAAATTGCACAGATATACCAAGAAATGAAAAGGAATAGGTAATACCAAGATAACATCAGATTTTCTTACTAAACAGTGTTTAGTATGCAAGTTTTAGGAACAAATTTTAATTTTGACATGTTTATCGTAAAAAGTAGTTTGTAGCCGGGCGCGGTGGCTCAAGCCTGTAATCCCAGCACTTTGGGAGGCCGAGACGGGCGGATCACGAGGTCAGGAGATCGAGACCATCCTGGCTAACACGGTGAAACCCCATCTCTACTAAAAAGAAAAAATACAAAAACTAGCCGGGCGAGGTGGCGGGCGCCTGTAGTCCCAGCTACTCGGGAGGCTGAGGCAGGAGAATGGCGTAAACCTGGGAGGCGGAGCTTGCAGTGAGCTGAGATCCGGCCACTGCACTCCAGTCCGGGCGACAGAGCGAGACTCCGCCTCAAAAAAAAAAAAAAAAAAAAAAAAAGTAGTTTGTAAATTGTATAAAGAAAATATTGAATGTAAAAAATTTTGAAAGAAAGGAAAATGCCATTTTGAAAGAATACTGTTCTAACATTCTCTTTTTAAAAATTCCTTCTCGTAATTCCTACCTAGAATAATGTGAGTACTTAATAGAGATTAAGAACTTTTTGGTGACTTTATATTTGCACACACTTTAGTTTACACCATAAAGCACTGAACAGTTCTTATTTCCAAAGAAGTGTAATATTGTAGCATGTTGGCAGTATTTTTAAGGATTTTCTAATTTGTCAGGTACCTGAGAGCAGAAACCATGATTATTACACTTATTTTCCCCCAGCTTTATCTCTTAGCCAGTGTCTGGAATATAATTGACACTCACTAAATGTTTCATAGAAATACAAGAGTAGGTTTACTTTGCAAGTACATTTCTGTTCATGAAAATGCTCAATTTTTCTTGAGATACAGATTTTTTGTATAAAGGAGTGACTAGGTTGTATAGAATCTTTAATTTCACTATACTATAACCAGGTGATTAAAGTGACAATTTGAAACCAAATTTAAACACTATAATAATTTTTGCCTTGTGTTCATAAACATTGATATTTTTGTCTTAGCTAGCAGCTTTTAAAATATTGAAATTTAAACTTTTTAATTTGTTTTTCAGGAGAGAGACCATTTATCTGTGAATTATGTGGAAATTCTTACACAGATATTAAAAATTTAAAGAAGCACAAAACAAAAGTCCATTCTGGTAAATGCTTGTTTTTTTGTTTTGTTTTGTTTTTTTTAATTTGGTGCTTATATGAGTTCTATTCCTTAAAATGTTGAGATGAGATGTACATTTAAGCAGTTTAAGTTAAATGTCTATTTCAAAAACTAGGTTTATACATATGAGGAAAGTAGCTTTTTTACAGAAACATTCATTTTGGATTTCTTTTCATATTGAGCCTCTTATTAAAAAAACTTGAAACATTTCCTCCTTTTAAAATCTGACTTAATAACAGTCCCAAGCATGAAGGAACATATAAGCAAACTATGTGTCACTGTATCCCATACTGGAGTCTGGATAGCTCAGGGTTTACTACGGTTATTATGAAATAAAAAAAGGGGGGGGGTTGTTACCATGAACACTAGTCCAGAAATGTTTAAGAGGAAATAGGGAAACAGGTAACCCTACACTGCTATAATATATAAAAATGGAAAGCCAGACAACAAGTCTTGAGTCTGTTGGTTAAAATGAATTCTTGTAAAAGCTTCCCTGTGCTTACCATTTTATTCTGTCATTATTAGAAATGACACTAGGCCCTTCTGGTGTGTAAATACTTAAACATCATAAGTATTAAGACAGAATTATTTGAAAACTACAGTAAGTCATTAATTTAACCACTTGTTAGATTTCTGCAAAGTGTACATTCAGAGAATATGAAGTTAAACAAGGCGTAGTTCTGGTACTCAAAGCACTTACAACCTGGTGTGCAAGACCAGAAACCCAAATAAATAATTACAAGGGAAAATTTAGGGCATAATCGACACAAAAGTGCTAAAGAAGATACTGTTTTTCTGAGGTAAGTACTAGAAAAAAACTTAATTTTAGGGAACTTGAAGGATGGAGAAGAGTTCAAAGATGGAGATGGGAAGAGAGAATTCCTTCCAGGCAGAGAACATTGTAAAGAGTCAATGGGACAAGAAGGAAATCTTGACTAGTTGAAGTGAAGAGTAGTTTGGGAAGAATACAGATAATTACAATTTTACGAAAGCAGTTTTGTCTACCTAACAAGGATGGTAAAACCGAAATCATGTCAACACTTGAGAGTAACGGAAGCATGTTAAAGCTGTTGGAAAATTTGAAGGCAAAAGTACATCTTTAGTCAGTGTGCTAATTGTTCCCTTGAGTAAAGCAGAATTTCTCACCTCTGAAAATATATGAAAGTGCCATACATACTATTCTGAACTCACAGAATAATATGAACAACTTATTAAAAACATTCAGTGAATGAATAGAGTATTTCTTACCACTATTTAATACTTTGAGGGAGTTAAAGAAGTATGACTTGACATTTATTCTCAAAGAATTTACAGTCTGGTTGAGGATTCAAGGCATACCTGAGTAGAATGTTAAATGGTAATAAGAGAGATAGATGCCACAAGACAGTATATGAAAATTGCAAATGTATGATTAAGCAGATAAAATAGCTCACCCTATTTCATTCTTAATCAAGTCCATTTTTTTTAATGGAGTTAGTGCTTGAACTTAACCTTGAGGCCCAGATTAAATTTACATAGATAGTGAGGAGGGCATATCTACAAAAGAGAAACCACTTGAGTAAAGGTATGGAGGTTGGAATGTAATTTCTGGGAATGGTAAGTACATTAGTCTTTCTTGTTTTTAAAGATAATGTAGATTTTTTTTCCTTCCATTGTAGGTGCAGATAAAACTCTAGACTCCAGTGTAGAGGATCATACTTTGAATGAACAAGATTCCTTACAAAAAAGTCCTTTATCAGAAACTCTGGATGTGAAGCCTTCTGATATGACTTTACCATTAGCTCTTCCACTTGGGACTGAGGACCAGCACATGCTTCTGCCTGTCACGGATACTCAGTCTCCTACATCAGATACATTGTTGAGGTCAACTGTGAATGGGTATTCAGAACCACAATTAATTTTTTTACAACAATTATACTGACTTTGTGAGGAATATGGAATTGCTAAGATGTCATTGGTAGCAAACATCTCTGGTAAGGTGCATATATTCATCTCTGATAAGGTGCATAAATTCCCATTCATTTGAGTTGTGACCATTATTTTTCATTCACTGAAGTAAAAGCACCTGATGCTGCATCACAACTGCAATGTTTGTTTTTATTTTTGGCTTTTATATCTATACTCCACACAGCTTTTTAAGGAATGAATTATGTAGCACTATTTTGGGTGGATGAGTTTTATTTTCTTTTAAAGCTGCCTTAATTCCATTTTTATTTTGCATTTTAGAATTGCCCTTGATTTACGAATCAGCCAGTTAATGTGATTCAGTTTTGACCTGTGGGATTTTAAAATTTTCCTGCCCTCAGAATTTAAGCAAAATCCATGATAGTATCAGCCCAAGAGTGTGTTACTATTTGTAAGCCCCACGGATCAATACGTAAACTATGGAGAAAAAGTAAAATTTCATATTTCCGCTCGTGAAAATTGAGGTGCTGAATAAGAATTGTGCTATTTCTCTATTAATATATTCTGTTAGAAGTAACTTTTCTAATGAAACAACAAATGTTTCTCAAAATCTAGAAAAGTGCATATAAAGTTTTGTTCATTTAGAACTCAGTATTCTGGAGAAAACCAATGGTCAGTACTTTTGGTTTGAGTTATCTGAGATTATATTTTCAAAATGAATTTTAAGTAGATATTTGGTGTTTTTATCTTGTCAAAGACAGTTTCAGAATTTGATTCAGTTTATGTTTTATTCGGTTTCTAAAATATTGGAGATGAGGAAAATGTACTTGAGTTTTGAAATATTTTGATAAGCCTCTCTTATGCCTGTTATGCACTTTTAAAATAAATATTAAATTCCAGAAAGAATTTTCTAGATATAAACTTAATGCATACTAGAAATCACTCGGCTTCTAAATTTGGTACATTATATTGCATAAAGAGTTAAGAAATTAACCTCAATTATAAGTAAACATTTTGAGTTAGCAGAAAGCCAACTTTAATTAAATATTTTATATTTGAGTTTTCTATAAGTTTGGGGTTTGTTAATTTTATAAATTAAACGACAACTTTTGGTTGTGGTTGTAGTTTCACAATGGTACTTCTCCTTCCAATCGAATGTAGAAAATTCGTTATTATCCTGATATTTGTACCACTCATCCCCATGCCACTTTTCCCACATATTAATTTATTTCACTGCCTGATCTTTGGATATGAAATTATCAGTTCCACGAAGTCAGTTTTTATAGTGCCGATCAAACAGCATGGTGACATTCTTTCTTATTCTTTTTTTCCCCCCACAAGGCTATTTTTCAGTGTGAGATGACATCATTTCTTATTTCTGCCATGCTGTGACTTTTGTTTTCTGCTTTTAAACTACACCTGTAGTACAGTTAATATGGTTTTTATTGGTATTGATTTCTTTAATTCATTAATTTTCTCTATTTGGGACCCAAGTCACAGGAACCAATTAAAAGACATAATAAAAATACTTAATGCTTGTAATCTGTAGAGATCTTCACCATTTCACAGCACACACATTATTTTCCTAATAAATTGCCACTGGTGGGACATGGGACTGACTTATTTGAATAGAGTTTGAAATACCACCTTTGTACGATACAAACTTAATATTTGATTATTTTATCTAAGAAATTTATGCATGTGTATTAAGTTAAAATAGTGGGTTTAAATAAAATTTATAAAGCATTAGAATGTTCACCTAATCTCTTCTGGGTTAAATGTGATAGGACTGTATTGGAATGTGAAGAAATTAAAGAAAATTAAAAGACTCAGCCTCTTTAGGAAGTTTGCTAAAATGGAGAGGTTATGTTTAATTTATTTATATCTTCATTAATCCCAGCATCTAATGAACAAAAAACTGCTACAGTGATGTCATAATTCTATAAGGGCAATAGTTGCCAAATTTCCTCTGGTATAATTAGCATTTTGCCTTTGCATAGATTAGCCTTCAAATTTATTATTTTTAGTATTATTTGATATAATTGAAGTGGCTAAGATTGATTGAGCTTTTCTTGATCACATTTTCTGCTTCTTAGCTAAAGTAATTTTATTTAAATTGACATGGCTTGAGTTGTCATCATTTTCTGCTCTTCCAGAATGATGTGCAGAGAAGACTTGAAGACGGTATCTCTTCTTTGGCATTCTTCTCTTAATGCTATGCTATTGTTTATCATAATATGCTTATATTTAGTTGTATCTGGTATCATTCTAACACTCATAACTACCATTTTAAGTCCAACTTTATATTTGTTACAACGCAGAGTTTTGGGAAAGGTCTATTAGTAATTATTTAAGTATTACATATTTTTATGGAAGTCTTTAGAAGGTGAATATCTTACTGAAAAACTTTTCTAAATGAATTTAATTTTGTTTTATATTTGTATCAGATCATGCCTACTGTATGTTAGGTTTTAGACTGTTTTAAAAGAAACCCTAGATTATGTAAAAATTTTTTTGCTGTTTTTAAATGGCATTTGTTTTATGTTTAATTTCACAGGATGATTTTTGATAGACAAATTTTAGAAGACCTTTTTTGAAAGGTAATGGTTCTATAAGTTCCATTCCAACAGTAGTTTATTTCTCTGTTTCAGTCCTACAGAAATTGTGCAAGTAATTGAAATAATGTACATGTACCAGTTTTTTTAAGTATTCTAAATAGTTCTGCCATTTAATGCATATCAGAAACATGTTTAAGAAATACCAATATCGGCCGGGCGCGGTGGCTCAAGCCTGTAATCCCAGCACTTTGGGAGGCCGAGACGGGCGGATCACGAGGTCAGGAGATCGAGACCATCCTGGCTAACACGGTGAAACCCCCGTCTCTACTAAAAAATACAAAAAACTAGCCGGGCGAGGTGGCGGGCGCCTGTAGTCCCAGCTACTCGGGAGGCTGAGGCCAGGAGAATGGCGTAAACCCGGGAGGCGGAGCTTGCAGTGAGCTGAGATCCAGGCCACTGCACTCCAGCCTGGGTGACAGAGCGAGACTCCGTCTCAAAAAAAAAAAAAAAAAAAAAAAAGAAATACCAATATCCAGGCCCACCCCACCTATTGAATCAGACAGTTCCCAGGGCATATATATGCTGGAGAAGCCCCATAGGTGATTTTAATGTATACCAAACATGTAGAGTCTCACTCTGTTGCCCAGGCTGGAGTGCAGTGGCGTGATCTCGGCTAACTGTAGCCTCCGCCTCCTGGGTTCAAGCAATTCTGCCTCAGCCTCCTGAGTAGCTGGTACTACAGGCACGTGCCACCACACCTGGCTAATTTTTGTTAGAGATAGGGTTTCACTCTGTTGGCCAGGCTGGTCTCGAACTTCTGACCTCAGGTGATCTGCCCACCTCGGCCTCCCAAAGTGTTGGGATTATAGGCGTGAGCCACTGCACCCAACCATGAACTACTATATTAAACAGTTCTTGATGTTCTACCTTTGGGAAGCAGTTTAAAATGATGCTCTTGAATATAATTTTCAATATTTTACCTAGATATGAGTACCTAGAACTTTTTTTTTTATATACTTTAAGTTCTAGGGTACATGTGCACAACGTGCAGGTTTGTTACATATGTATACATGTGCCATATTGCTGTGCTGCACCCATTAACTCATCATTTACATTAGGTATTCCTCCTAATGCTATCCCTCCTCCTTCCCCCCGAATTCCTAGAACTTTAAATACCATCAAGTAAAATTCTTTAAATTCTACATTTTTACTTATTATTTATGGGCAATATTGATATGTAGTTATTACAGCATTAATTTTTTGAGATAATAATATAGTCTGCTCTTCTGTCCTCTGCAACTCGTGCTTCTGTTCATTCAAAAGAGGTTTGCTGTACAGAGACTCCTTGACTTATGGGTTTATCATAAGTCAAGGAGTATACTGAATATGTATTAGTTTCACACATTGTAAAGTCAAGAAATCATAAGTCGGAGACCATCTGTATTTGTTTAAGAAATTAGATAATTACTATGTAAATACAGTATTTAATTTCAAGAAAAATTTACTAAAATAAACACTATGGATGTGAACATCCACATATTTGGATAACAGTATCTGGCCAGTGTTTCAAATGCTGGGAAAAAATTCAAATCAGAATGCATAAAGCTGCAAAGATGATAAACTACTCTTAAGTTTACAGTCAAATGGAGATGCCAAGCATAAATATAACTTGCAATAAGACAAGCCAGGATGTTGAGTATTATAGTAGGGGAAGGCAAGAAAGGAAATGCTGAGCAGTCATCAGGAGTAGAATGGATAAACGGCCATTGCTTACCTGGATAGGCAAACAAGGAGATGGCTGATGGAAGAATTTGCACATAGCTGATGAAGAGTGAACTAGGCAGAATGGAGAGAAAGTGTTAAGTGGAGAGGAGATAGAAGTCAGAGGCTCTCCAGTACTACACCTACACCATCTTGAAATAGTCCTCTACCCATAGTCTGTGCTGAAAGAGTGAGATTAGATAGCCAAGTTTGTAACCCATGTTCTCACATGCCAACCACAGTTGCGTGCTGGAGGGCGGGGATTAGACAGCCACTTATGTAACACATGATTCCATACTTGTGACCACAGCAACAAAACACTTCACCAGGGAAAAACAATTCATAGGCCAGACTGAGCTGTTAAGATTCTTTCTCACAAATTTGAGCTATGAAATTCTGAGACAATCAGGTAATGATATACCTATAAATGAAAAGATCATTTCAGAACTGGCCTCGAAGTCAGTGAAGCAAGCTAAAGTCTAAAGGAAATGATGAGTAAGCAGAGAAACCTGATCTATAGAGCAAAACTAGGGAATGAAACAGGTTTGCGGAGCCAAGAGACTGCCTTAAAGAGATCAGAAGAGTGGCCTTACTTTCTGGCTTTGCAATCCTACTGAGGTGATGCAGCCATGATTCATTTTCTGTCCCTGGATGCCATTGATTGTGGCTGTTGTATCCTTATGTTAAATCCCCTTTTTCTTAAACAGGCTGAGTCACTTTCCTTTCCTTGTCATCAGGCAGCCCCAAATTGGACACCTAAGCTTTGATCCTTGGTGATTGAGAAGATAGTGATACCATTGACATCGAGATAAGTCAAGGAGCATGTTTAGAGAAGGGAAGCAATTTTGATGTACCGAATTTGATTGGTGGTGAGATATGCATGAAATTTCTGGTAGTGGTTGGAAATGGGGCCTGAACCAGGACAGGTTAAAGCCAGAGATACAGATCTTGCAGCTAATAATTTATAGAAATGATTAAGGCAGCTCTGGAAGATGGTATCGGAGAAAAAAAGATGAGGACAGAATTGGGGGTAAATTCATTTAAATAGATGGAAAAGAAGATGGAAAGTGATAACAGAAAGGAAGAAAACCAAGGTGGCACACATTTTTCAGAGGCAAAAGTGGCTTTGTAGCAGTCACATGGTACAGAGAAGTAGGATGTAAATCTGAGACAACATTGGGTTGGATAATTGGAGCATGGTGATCCTTTAGAAGGCAGGTACAGTATAACACTGGGAGCAGAAACCAGATGGATATAGTTGTAGTAGATATTAAGAAGACATAATAAATAATACTATAGAAAAGTTTGAAAAGGAGAGCATTTAAGACAAATCATCATTATTTTCCCAAATATGTGAAAAGCACATACTGCTTTATTTTTTGCTTTCAAATTTGAAACATTGTAAAATGATGAGTGTAATATGATCTGCAACAGTGTAAGATGGAGCAGTCTTTGAGCTGGGTCTTAAAGGATGATTGCTAAGAGAAAAGTGAAACAATACATACAATATGGTTGCAGATTTGCTCTTTATAATTTAGATGTGCAGAGGAAATGAGAGTTTTCCTATGGAACTTATATGTCCTTCCTCTTGGGCCCATACCCAGTGGTAAGTCTGGAAAAAATTAACTTTTAGTTTTAGCCAGTTTAAAACCTAGTCTGATATAAAGGGGATAGAATTTATAATATCTTAAGGGATTTTAAGGTAATGCTTCATCTTTTGGAGAAATGCTGTTTTATTTCTGCCCTTTGTTTCTCTAAAGTGGTGTCCAGACATATCTTACAAGACAGTGGCCATCAGGGTAGACAGAGTCTTTCTTGAGCCCTTCCATTCTCTGGGCATTATACTGACCTCTGTTGCGGCAGGCAGCAGCTTATAAAATAAGTAACCAAGTCTTTCCTAGTCTGGTCAGAGCCCAGTTGTCCTTTGCTGAACTGACTTCATCTCAGTTCTCATGGATGTGGAAAACTCTCTGGGGCCCTGTCAACTGCAGCTCTGCCTCAGGCAGCAGTCTAGGTCAGATTACAGGTTTACCACCTGCACCCCACTGTGAGCTCAAGGTAAGCCTACTTGCTTCCCCTTCAGCCATCTTCTGAATCTCCCTTTGGGGGAATATGGGAACTTGTGGGTCCCTTCTGTAGCACACAGGAAGAGACCATAGCCTGGGAAATCAAACTCTTTCCAGAATCTAGTAGACTCCCTACTACCCAGCATGTGAGGAATACTATAAAGCAATTAAAAGTGAACAGACTACTGCTACATTAAACAACATAAATGAATCATACTAATATAATGTTGAACAAAAGAAGTCAGACACAAAAAGTGTATATTGTATGCTTCCATTTATATAAAGGTCAAGAACAGGCAAAACTACTCTTTGGTATTAGAAATCAGGATAGTGGTTATCTATGAGAGGAGGATGGGAGAAGCTAGCAGCACTGACTTGGGAAAGGGGTATGTATATGTTTATATATATTTGCCTGTATTTATGAAATTGTTATTAATACCTGTCTGTAACACGTAAATAGGATAGGTAGAATACTTTTTCAACTTCTGAACTTTGAAACCCTTTGAAAGTCACTGGTAATTTGCTACCACAAACCTTTTTATTAATACTACTTAATAACTTTCAGTTAGATACCTATAATGACCTTTACTTGCATGCTATTTCACTACTTGGTTATATTTTCATTATAAAAAGAAATTTAGTCTAGTTCCTTGGCCTCTTTCTCCAGGGTTAAAACTTTAGTCTATATTGTAAAATTTCTTTTAAAAAATTACCCTACTCAGTTTTTCACAGTAGATAGTTATACAAAGTTATTATCTTTTACACATTTGAAAAAAGTAACTTGTTTTAATTTATAAAGGAAAACAAATAGGCCATAGAATATTAACCTCTGTGAAATAATAAGACAAATGTATGAAAATTATTTTAGAGCTACTTTTTCATGGCTGCTGACCTACTGGAACAAGAGCAAAACCTGCATTAGATGAGTGGTCATAAGATTCTCCAGAAGTTGATGTCCAATAATAATGCTTTTTAAGACCATTGGAGACTTCTGCAAGATATACACGTCCATCTACCACAAATGGCTCCACATCTGTATTGTCTGGTTTTAGACGACCCATTTGAATTAAGTCTGAATATGCCTAGGATTTTTAAGAAAAAACTGTATCATTAAGAAAAAATGTATTCAATTTACAGTGCTTAAAGAAATTTAAATATTCAAATTAGCTGTGCTAATTTGTAGTTTAAAATAAAATATTCTGAATAACATTGCTGAATTTTAATATTTTCCAGGTATTGTAGGTAGATTTTTATTCATTTAATTACACAGAATGAAATTATAATGTTGCAAAACTTATTTCTAACTTTTAATGTATTAGATATGTTTTGTCATTTTGTGACTCCTAGAGTTAATTTTCTATACTACCAATTTTGTGGACCAAAGCTCTTATGGTCAAAATTTTCAAGTCCCACAGATGTTCATAAATTGGAATAGGTAGGGAAGCTGGATAGGAGGGCTGTTGTATACATTCTTAAAAATCTGCTGATAGCTAGTTACCATTCCTCAGAAAAATTAAGGGAATCCCAGATTTGGACATCCAATTATATAGAGTTCATGACCCCCCTGAATCTAATTACAGATTTAGGCTAAGAGAGACAATTCCATAGAATTGGATGCTGACCTATTATTTCTTAATTGTAGAATTTATATATATATATATATATATTATTTTTTTTTTTGAGACAGAGTCTTGGTCTGTTGCCAAACTGGAGTACAGTGGCACGGCTCACTGCAACCTCTGTCTCGGGTTCAGGCGATTCTCCTGCCTCAGCCTCCGAGTAGCTGGGACTACAGGCCCACGCACCACCACAGCCAGCTAATTTTTGTACTTTTGTACTTTTAGTAGAGATAGGGTTTCACCATGTTGGCCAGGATGGTCTCAATCTCTTGACCTCGTGATCCCCCCGCTTGGCCTCTCAAAGGGCTGGGATTACAGGCATGAGCCACGATCCTTAGTATCTATGTAACAGAGTCATACAAACATGTTGAACTGGTTTGTCAGTAAGGTTGGCATTATGGAGAAAGATGGAAATTTAAACATTAAAAGATTTAAAAGTCAAGTTGGTTTTTGCTTTAGCTTGTCATTCATCATTAGTTCCAGTTCCAAACTCAACTTACTCAGCTTCTGGTGTGTAGAACCTAAAGGATTATGGATGTTTTTCTAAAATTAAGGGTTGGTTTTTTTGGGAGGGTGGTTTAGACAATACTGTATGTTTTATTACTCTTTTTAGTGGTGGAATTTTGGTTAGTCCTTTTGCAAATTTTGAGAATTTTAACATCTACTTTTTCCCTTCATTCTTTCCAAATGAAAACTGTTACCATTATTTCTGCTTTGAAATTAGTATCAAAGGCTATCTGTATTTATGTGAGCAACATGCCAAATATTTTGATAGCTTGTACTCCATCTCTCCCGTTCCATATTTTGGTATAATTATTAGGGAGCAGATCAGAAATTTTGCTACATCTGATCAATAATTATGATTTTTTTTAACCTTAGAGGAATTCGAACTGTGTCATTCAGTGATGTGTAATACTAATACATAGTTTTAGTATCTTTTGTTATTTCAACCACCAAACTCTCTAGTAGCTAATTTTAGGACTTATGTTAATTATCAAAACTGCAGTGTCTCACTGTGTAACCATTTCTGAGGCACCTGTAAATAATATCCGATGTTACAGAGATGATCCCAGAAAAAGCCTCAGTGAAGGAAAAAACTTAAAACTTACTACACACGTAGCCTCATCAAATTTGTTTCCCCAAATGTAGATATGAGAGAATGTGAGATTTGTTTTCATTGATTGTGAAAGAGCAACAAGTCCTTCTCCCTCTATGTTGTTGCTGATTACTGACAACCTGAAACCAACAGTTCCACAAGGAAAGAATACAAAAATTAGCAACATTTCTTACAAACATTTTCTTGTGTAGTCTTAGCATTATTCCTCAGTATGTTGTAATGTAGTGGTAGAAATACTGACCCATTTAATTCCTAAAATCCAAGAAACTTAGTTTTCTAATTAGATCTTTGGGTACTTACTAGAGCTAACTACATTTTGAAAGTCTTCTGTTTTATATTTTTCAGTAAATGTTTGGGTGGATAGCAGATATATTTTTCTGGATAAATGCATCCAAGTATTTTATTCTTTAGTTAATTTTTATTTTTAAAAGTCTTGATCATATTGAATGCTTCTGATTTTTCTATTAGAATTCAAGATAAATAATATAAGCAATACAAATTTTCTCATTAATTTGAAGGAACCATTAGTAGAACCAGTCTAATTGTAAAAGACAGTACATTTGAACAATAGAAATTTTTTTTTTTTTTTTTTTTTTTTTTTTTTTTGAGACGGAGTCTCGCTCTGTCGCCCAGGCTGGAGTGCAGTGGCCGGATCTCAGCTCACTGCAAGCTCCGCCTCCTGGGTTTACGCCATTCTCCTGCCTCAGCCTCCCGAGTAGCTGGGACTACAGGCGCCTGCCACCACACCCGGCTAGTTTTTTGTATTTTTTTAGTAGAGACGGGGTTTCACCGTGTTAGCCAGGATGGTCTCGATCTCCTGACCTCGTGATCTGCCCGTCTCGGCCTCCCAAAGTGCTGGGATTACAGGCTTGAGCCACCACGCCCGGCCGAAAAATAGAAATTTAAATGTTTACTGTAACTTAATACTATGTCAGTTTAGAAGCTGAGTTTTCATATTTCATCATCATCTTAAGAGTTAAGGGGTTTGAGGTTAGTATTTAAAAATTTGCTTTTTTGTTATTTTGATTAAATATAAAACCATACTAACGCTTTAAGACTCCTGTTGTGTGAAGTAAGAGTTTCACTGAGATAGTTTGCACCTGCATTTTCAATTCTGTTAAAGGAAAGATCTATTACTTCCAGGGTAGTGTTGCTTTTCAGTACATCAGCCAAATACACCATTCCATCATGAGTTATTTTGTTGCTGGGAAAGGAAAAATAGTTATATTTGAAAATATGAAATAGTGTTTTTATTCATAGTGATAAGATGCTTGAAAACTTAAACAGTACTTTGTGTTTTAGTAAAGGTTTATTTTAATCACTTGATTTCCAAGAAAGTTAATGAAAATTCACCATAAAATATTGCTTTCATTCTTGTTTACACAACTAAATTGCTCATTTATGTTACTAAAAGATAGCAGTAGTAAATATTAAAGCTTAGGACAAAGGGTTGACAATTGGTTGCAGTTTCTAATCACTGGAAATAATGTCTAACAAAGTATCCCAATTACCATGAATATTTATATATAGATTATTCCCATGATTTAACTTTGAATTATTAATGTGTAAATTATCACTTACCAGCTGACATCAAGGTAGCGCAGGCTACTGTTCAGATACAGTGCATCACATAACTGTTGTATACCACTGTTTTTTATATCATGCTTACACATGTGTAGTACAACAAGACAGTGATTTTCTTTCAACATGCGGCCTATATGGACTGTGGACTCTTCCTAAAAGTGGATAAAATCTTATTTCTAAAATATAATTTTGAAGTAGTGCATGTTTATCAGACATACGCTGTTATTTAAATTAGCTTTTAAAAAAGATTATATTGGTTAAAACTTAGTCTACAATTTGCATTTGTTTAGTCTATCTTAAAAAAATTATCTTTGCCACAAATGATATTTTTTACCTTCTCAGAAGGTAAAATATAGTCACTATATTTTACAAGTGCCTGCTACCTAAGTGATATAAAAGATGCTGGTTAATTTGGGTTTTTAAAGGAACAATAATCAGTCATTTCGAAAGGAAAAAAAAAATGGTCCCATCATGTATTGAGCTTGTAATCCATCTTTCAAGTCTCTAAACCTTTCTTGTACCTTCCTTATGTTCTTAAACTTTGCTCTTGATCTCTACTCTTGACGGTTTTCAGACAAAATACAAAGACATTTCCCAATCTTTATTTTATATTAAGAATACACTCATTAACCCTGTGATATATCTGATCCTTCCCTTTTATATTCATCTCAAATTCCTAAGAGGTTTTATTCTTATTTTCTGATCATCAAAAGACCTTTTTTTAAGTTCCACAATCTTGCTGCTTCTAGGCAAAAGATACATAGCATCAGTGAAGATTTGAATACCAGGCATTTTAAGTTTTTAACAAAATCAAAGCATATTTTCAAATGAATAGCCCAAAGTATTTTGTGACAAGAAGTACTCTTGCATGATTGCTGTATAACATAATAAGTCACTGGAAATGCTGATGATGAACATAGATAACTATATGTGTTCTTGTTATACATAAAGGTACTTTAAAAAAAACTTTAAATGAAACCACCTAGCAATAGCAGAAAGTACATGAGCTTTATAAAAAAATCTGTCAGATACTAGCTTTACCTTTTACTGGCTATATGACTTTGGGCAAATATTTTCATCCAGCTGAGTCTCAATTTCCATTTTAGTAAAGTAGCTGAAATTATGCTTCCCTCACAGAAATAAGTTAACTGAAAAAAGGTGCCTAGCACAAAATAAGTGTTCCATAGGCAGACTACAAAGCATTTATTATTGTTCAATATTCTGTAATTCTGTATTTGATGAAATTGCTTTGACACTGAAAAGATATACCCAAAGGAATGTTATGTAGACTAGTATCTTCAAAAATGCAAGCCAGCCATGCTAAAGGGATGCTGTGTAGTCTAGGAACGTAAAAAAATGCAAACCAACCACACTTAGGGGGTTCCACTATTGCTCTACCTAGTGCCAGGCACAGAAGACAAACTCATTATGTTTTTGTGTTTGGGCCTTGATTGTAGTTCTAGGCTATAAAGCTTGAAAGCAGGAGTATCCTAATTAAGGGAGGAACTATTGTCAGAAATAGTAAAGGGTTTTAGCCCCATTCACCGAGTTTGTGACTTGATTTGTCTAGCGTGGCACCTGGCATCAGTATTTTTCAAGTTCCCCGGATAATGCCAATGAGCGTTAAAGGTGAAGTCCAACATCTTAACAGCTTTTTGTTACCCCATTCCTCCATGGTAGTAAAACAGTAAAACCCGTAAATGTAATTAATTTGCAGGTTTGTATTTGGGAACAGCAATTTAAGAGCAGAATCGTAGCCTTGGGGATAGAGAAGGTAGTGGCTGTCCTGGAGAAGAACAAAACAGGCTAGCACCTAGCTGGCTGCCAGAAACACCAGGCTGAGAGCAACAAGGGAGCCTGGGCTTTTAATAATAAGCATCCTCAGGTGGATTTAGGAATGACACCACTCAACATATTTTAAAAAGGGATCATGCTTATAATGTGATCTCCTATATATAAACATATTTCTGCACAGATACAATCCAGAAATTTTTTATTTAGCCTTCAAATCTCCTGTCATGTCCTCAATCTGAGAACCTCCCTATCACACTCACCTCCCCTGCTTTGATTTCGATTACCCTCCTTATGTCCCCATGGCACCCCAAGCATATCACTCTCCAGACTTGTCAAGCTCCTTCCACCTAGATGGAAAACTCACTGAAGACAAGTGCTATGTAATTTATTTGACTTTAATACCTCTAGCACCTGGCTAGCATTGTGTCTGGTTTAAGGTTGCATTCAAATATTCGTGGTGTGAATGAATCATGAGTGAAGCAATTCACTGCATGCCTACTTTGAGCTGTATTTTGCTAGTCTTTTACATATTTTAAAAATAGGAATCTATTTGAAGATTCTGAGGGTCTTGTTGAACAGATTGGATTTACGTACATGAAACAAGGTGATGTAAAACTGCAAAAATTCTGGTACCGAAAAGTGCAAAGATAACTGAAAGGGAGATATCTATGTAGGCAAAGAATGTAAAATACACTTCTGAATATGAGAATACTACTTTAAAAATATCGTTAATTCTCAGTTATTCATACTGAGGGGGAACAATGAAGTAGATAATTTTAAATTATCTAAAGTGCTTTGATCATTTAAAAAGTTCAGAGTTTAGCTGGGCATGGTAGCTGATGCCTGTAATCCCAGCACTTTGGGAGGCCAAGGCAGGTAGACAGCTTAAGCTCAGGAGTTCAAGACCAGCCTGGACACCATGACAAAACACTGTCTCTACCAAAAATACAAAAAAATTAGCTGGGCGTGGTGGTGCTTACCTGTGATCCCAGCTACTTAGGAGGCTGAGGTGGGAGGATCATTTGAGCCCAGAAGGTGGAGGCTGCCGTGAGCCGAGATCCTGCCACCGCACTCCAGCCTGGGTGACAGAGTGAGACCTCATCTCAAAAAAAATAAATAAATAAAGTTCAAAATTCAAACATTGACATTGATTGATTGATTGAGATGAAGATGAAGTCTTGCTCCGTCGCCCAGGCTGGAGTGCAGTGGTGAGATCTCAGCTCACTGCAACCTCTGCTTCCTGGGTTCAAGCGATTCTCCAGCCTCAGCCTCCCAAGTAACTGGGATTACAGGCGCCTGCCACCATGCCTGGCTAATTTTTGTATTTTTAGTAGAGACTGGGTTTTGCCATGTTAGCCAGGCTGGTCTCAAACCGCCTGCCTCGGCCTCCCAAAGTGCTGGGATTACAGGTGTGAGCTACCGTGCCCAGCCAAACATTACATTTTAAACATTGAACTTTATAAAGTGCTTAGACCATTTACTTTTCCTAATAGTTAGATACACGTTTTTGTTTATACCAATAATAATGTGAGTTCTTATTCTCTAGCTGTTTACAAGTGATAGGAGAAGAAAGCCACCCAGAAGGAGCAAGAAGTCATGAAAGTACGAACCATGTTTTTACTCATCTTTCTGTCTCCAGCAAGCAGCTTATCTATAGATAGGATCAAGTCCAAACTTTCCAGACTGCTTTTCACACACGTTTTGCTTTTATTACTCATGATTTCACAGGTGTAATGGTTCAGCCACATCAATGTAACAAACAGTTCACACCGGGCTCTTATAATGTGGCCTTTAAAATCTTCACTATTAGGAGAATGGCGTGAACCCAGGAGGCAGAGCTTGCAGTGAGACGAGATCGTGCCACTGCACTGCAGCCTAGGCAACAGAGAGAGACTCCGTCTCAAAAAAAAAACACTTCATTATTTATGCTTTCATCTTGACCACTTTGACCCTCGCAGGTTTACTCACTAAGAACTTGAGTTTCAAGAGAAAAGATGACATGTTTGCTGCTTAAGTAAGCAATATCTAAAAGCATATTTAGTTATAAACATCTTACCAAGAATTGATATAATTTTCCTTTAAATAAACATTTTTATAAATAGTAGTTTACAAGATATAATACACATATCTCTAAAACTACAGTGTATTCATGTACCTTGACATAAACTTGTACCTTAGTTTCATTCAAGTTGTTATATTAACTACCATCACTTTGAATACATACCTGTTCACCATACAGTATAGGTCGGTTTAGGTTTATTGCCTTAATTGCTTGGTTTCGAGTTAGTACTGTAGCAAATGCTATCACACTTTGCATTCCCTAAAAACAGGTAAATTCATTAAGGAAACTGACAAAGTATATAATAATCTCGCTACATAAATATTTCAAGATCAGCTATCTGCATTCTGATAAAATTATTTTTAAAATTTAAGCATTCCTTGCACTTTGAATTGTAAGTTGATCAAATTCAAAAATGAATTGTTACTGTATTCTTTTTTCCTGGTCCTAAAATCTATCTAAAACATGGCATGGGGAGTTTCTTAATGTTTTAGTGTCCCTTTCCTGAGTGTTTCCCTCTAGGTTTTTATTCCTCACCCCTCAAGCTTCTATGTGGATCCCAGCTAGAGCTCATACTACTTATGCAACACATTTCATTGTGCAAGCACTTTTATATTCATACTAGTACTTTAAGTGTGTGTGTGGTGGGAAAAGGTTACCAATCACAGTTTTCACAGATCCCATAGGCCTCTCTTGCTCTATCTGACTGAAAGGGCCTAGTCCACCCCCATATGTGTGATGGACACCACCATGTACACCCAGCTGGTATGCCGGAAACCATGGGCTTCCTCTCACTCTGCCATTCCTCTTAACCTTCCCATTCAGTTGATCACTAAGTCTTACAGATTCTGCTGCCTCCAAAAGATGTCTCAAATTAGTCTGTTCCTGTCCATCTCCATGGCCACCACCCCAGCCCAAGTCCTCCTCACTTCTCACCTGGACTTCTAAGTGGTCAGATGGCTTCTTTAATTTTCCACAGAGAAACTAGTAATCTAAAACTGCCAGATCATTACCCCTCAGAGCTTTTCCAGATTTCTATGATTTGCTTTTTCCATAATTTGCATTTATAACACAACCCCCACTTCTTCCCCTTACCCATGACCTACACCCACACAACTTTGCCATATATGGCCTCTATAAGCTTCTCCACTTTTACTTTGAGGCACTCTTAACTTTGTCTGCTCAGCTATTCTGACTTCTCAGTTACTAAAACCTGTGAGACTTGCTATTTTATTATTCATGTACCTCCCTTGTGATTTTTGCCATATCTGAGTATGCAAAATATTTAACACTATTTTTGTTTTTATTTATTTTTTGAGATAGGGTCTCACTGTGTCGCCCAGGCTGGAGTGCAGTGGCACACTCAGCTCACTGCAGCCTTAACCTGCTGGGCTCAAGCAATCCTCCCACCTCAGCCTCCCTAGTAGCTGGCATGCAACACCATGCTTGGTTAATTTTTGTATTTTTTGTAGAGACGGTGTTTTCCCATGTTGCCAAGACTGGTCTCAAACTCCTGGGCTCAGGCAGTCTGCCTGCCTTGGCCTCCCAAAATGCTGGGATTACAAGCGTGAGCTACCACGCCCAAACTTACTTTACACTATTTACTTAATACTTTCCCATTAAATCAACTCACTTTTTCACTTACATTTATTTTAAAATAAAACTTTGTTCACTGCTATAAATGGAAAACCATAATCCCTTGAAACAAACAAAGCATCTGTAAAAATAAATACTTGAGTATGAAAATTACCTCCCTCTGCACCAGGAATCCTACCCATGCCACACTTAAGCACTAGCTTAATGTCTGTGCATCTGGATGCTCTGCCTGGAAGGTTCTGACATGGACACTCTCCATGACAGTTTTTTCTCTCCTTCATAACTCATAAATATTACCTCCTCAAGTCTTAGGCAACCATCCTGTAGCAGAATTACTTCTCCCCATTATCAGAGTACTCAAGTCACTTTTGTAGCACTTTCTTCTATTTCTTTATTGGTGTTTTCCCAAATAAAATATAAGTTTCATAAGGGCACAGGCCATATGATTCACTGTTGTATCGTTAGTATCCAGCACAGTGACTGGTATGTGGAGATGATCAATACCGAATTAATGTTTTCCCAGAACCACATTGGCTGCATCTACCACCTTAAAAAGTTAATCTTGGCCGAGCGCCATGGCTCACGCCTGTAATCCCAGCACTTTGGGAGACCAAGGCAGGTGGATCACCTGAGGTCAGGAGTTCGAGACCAGCCTAGCCAACATCATGAAACCCCATCTCTACTAAAAATACAAAAAAAAAAATTAGCCAGGTGTGTTGGTAGGCACCTGTAATCCCAGCTACTCAGGAGGCTGAGGCAGGAGAATCGCTTGAACCTGGGAGGTGGAGGTTGCAGTGAGCTGAGATCATGTCATTGCACTCCAGCCTGGGCGACAAGAGTGAGACTCTGTCTCCAAAAATAAAATAAAAAGTTAATCCTTCAGAATCTATTAAACCAGAGAGCCCCCTGGCCCATCTTATTTTCATGTCACATTGATTAACCTGAGGCTATACAACAGGTTCCCAAGTATAGGCCTGAAGATTTGAAAACATGTCAGAGAAAGTGAAGCCTGGAATTTGAAGACATGCAAAAAAACACATTTCTCATTATCAGGCCAGGTGAAGGTTGAAAGCAACTTTTATATTTTTTAATAATTTTTAGAGACAGGGTCTTACCATGTTGCCCATGCTGGAGTACAGTGGATGTTCACAGGCACGATTGTAGTGCACTGTAACCTCAAACTCCTGGGCTCAAGAGATTCTCCCACCTCAGCCTCCTAAATAGCTGGGACTAAGGTACATGTCATGTCACCCAGCTTCAGAGCAGCTTTTAGCATCATCATTTTAAGTTTTTGTGCTACAATATAAGTAACTACTAAAAAGTATTTTATTTTTGTTTTGAGGCAGTCTCACTCTGTCACCCCAGGGCTGGAGGGCAGTGACATGATTTCAGCTCACTGCAGCCTCCGCCTTCTGGTTCAAGCGATTCTTCTGCCTCAGCCTCCTGAGTAACTGGGATTACAGGCTCCCGCCACCAGGCCCCGACTGATTTCTGTATTTTTAGTAGAGACGAGGTTTCACCATGTTGGCCAGGCTGGTCTTGTACTCCTGACCTCAGGTGATCCACCTGCCTTGGCCTCCCAAAGTGCTGGGATTATAGGCGTGAGCCACTGCACCCAGCCTAACCATGTATTTTCAAAAGTAAAAAAATTATATGAATAAAGTAATATTTGTTTAATTAAAGTGAACATGATCTTTTTCTAAAAATTCCATACAGTTTAAGATGAGCTATGTAGATGGACGTTTAGGAATATTTTTATTAAGTATTTTTCTGTTATTTACTATAGTCTGATTTTATTAATCTGCACTATTATGTCTAGGGGAAAAATACCTTTTCTCTGATATTAGACATAAGAGGCAAAATTAGTCATTGATAAGACTCATTTAGCTTATCTGGATGCTTTTCTCATAACCATTTTACTCACCAGGTCACAGTCACCCAGATCTAATTTCTCTAAGGATGAATTAATTTGCAGCATTGCAGCAAAAAACATTCCACCTTTATTTTCAATTTTGTTTCCAGTCATTCTTAGGTATTTCAGAGTCTGATTCTTCTGAAAAGGAAAAAAAATTTTTATTTAAAAATTTTTAATCCACAGAATTCTATACATTACATGAATTAGGAGACTATTACTATTTGCAGCCTCCAGTTTTCATGGAGACAGACCAGGGTATATTCCTTTTTTTTTTTTTTTTTTTTGAATCTCGCTCTGTCGCCCAAGCTGGAGTGCAGTGGTGCGATCTCGGCTCACGCAAACTCCGCCTCCCGGGTTCACGCCCTTCTCCTGCCTCAGCCTCCCGAGTAGCTAGGACTACAGGCGCCCGCCACCACGCCTGGCTAATTTTTTTTTTTTTGTATTTTTAGTAGAGACAGGGTTTCACCGTGTTAGCCAGGATGGTCTCGATCTCCTGACCTTGTGATCCACCCACCTCGGCCTCCCAAAGTGCTGGGATTACAGGCATGAGCCACTGCGCCCAGCCAGAACAGGATATATTCCTTAAAGGTAACATTCAATCTACCATAATAGATAAAAATCTAGTTTAACAGTTGAGTGGAAATAATGCCCAAGAAACAGATGCCCAAGCAATAACCAGTAAATAAAGCATATATTAATAAACTTTCCTTTCACTGGAAAAATCTGTACATTTATCTTAAGAAAATTATAGCACTTCACTTTTTTAAATTGAGGTGAAATTCACATAACATAAAACTGACCATTTTTAAGTATACAATTCAGTAGCATTTAGTACATTCAGTGTTGTGCAGTCATCACCTGTAGCTAGTTCCAAAACATTTTCATCATCCCTGAAGCCAGTCCTATTCCATTAACCAGTCACTCCCCATTCCTCCTATATCACTTTTAAAGTAATATAATGTGATAAATGTTTCACAAAATTACAGACATTTCATCATTCTAATGAGTAAATATTAGGACATATGTGAGGAAAAGAAAGATCAGACTGTTACTGTGTCTATATAGAAGGAAGTAGACATAAGAGACTCCATTTTGTTCTGTATTTGAGATGCTGTTAATCTGTGACCCTACCCCCAACCTTGTCCTTGCAAGAGACATGTGCTGTGGTGACTCAAGGTTTAATGGATTTGGGGCTGTGCAGGATGTGCTTTGTTAAACAAGTGCCTGAAGGCAGTATGCTGGTTAAAAGTCATCACCATTCTCTTAATCTCAAGTACCAAGGGACAAGTACACTGACAAAAGTCGCAGGGACCTCTGCCTAGGAAAGCTAGGTATTGTCCAAGGTTTCACCCCACGTGATAGTCTGAAATATGGCCTTGTGGGAAGAGAAAGACCTGATCGTCCCCCACCCTGACACCCGTGAAGGGTCTGTGCTGAGGAGGACTAGTGTAAGAGGAAAGAAGCCTCTTGGCGGTTGAGATAGAGAAAAGCATCTGTCTCCTGCCCATCCCTGGGCAATGGAACATCTCCATGTAAAACCCGATTGTACGTTCTGTTTACTGAGAAAGGAGAAAACTGCCTTAGGGCGAAAGGTGGGACTTGCTAGCGCAATGCTGCTCTTTATGCACTAAAAAGGTTTATGAAGATGTTTGCATATGCATATCAAGGCACATCACTTTTCCTTAAACTTATTCATGTCACAGAGATCTTTTTATTCATACGTCTTACTGCTGACCTTCTCCCTAGGATGATCCTATTATCCTGCCACTTCCCTTTTTCTAAGATGGTAAAGATAATTATCAATAAATACTAAAGGAACTCAGAGACCGGTGCCAGTGCAGGTCCTCTGTATGCTGAGTGCCGGTCCCGTAGGCCCACTTTTCTTTCTCTATACTTTGTCTCTGTGTCTCATTTCTTTTCTCAAGTCTCTCATTCCACCTAACGAGAAACACCCACAGGTGTGGAGGGGCAGGCCACCCCTTCAAACATATAATAGTGCAAATAATTATTACAATTCAAACCCCTCTGTGATCAGGAAAAAGGAAAGGATGTCCTCTCACCACTTCTATTTAACATTGTGCTGGAGGTTCTAGCCAGGGCAATTAGCCAAGAAAAACAAAAAGAAAAACCATACAAATTGGAAATGAAGTGAAACTCTGTTTGTATGTGACACCGTCTTGCATAGGGAAAATCCTAAGGATTCCACCAAAAAAAACTGTTAGAACTAACACAAGAGTTCAGCAACATAGCAGGACACAAGATCAATATACAAAAAATCAGCTGTATTTCCATGTGCTAACAATGAACAACCTAAAAATGAAATTAAGGACAACAATTCCACTTACAATGGCATCAAAAAAATAAATCAATAAAACGTTAGGAATAAATTTAACAAAAGAAATGTAAGACTTGCACATTGAGAACTACAGAGCATTGCTGAAAGAAATGAAAGGCCTTAAATAAATGAAACATCTCATGTTCAAAGTTTGGAAGACTTAAGATGGCAATACTCCCCAAGGTGACCTACAGATTTACTGTAATTCCTATTAAAATCCCAGCTGCGGGCCGGGCGCGGTGGCTCAAGCCTATAATCCCAGCACTTTGGGAGGCCGAGACGGGCAGATCACGAGGTCAGGAGATCGAGACCATCCTGGCTAACACGGTGAAACCCCGTCTCTACTAAAAAATACAAAAAACTAGCCTGGTGAGGTGGCGGGCGCCTGTAGTCCCAGCTACTCCGGAGGCTGAGGCAGGAGAATGGCGTAAGCCCGGGAGGCGGAGCTTGCAGTGAGCTGAGATCCGGCCACTGCACTCCAGCCTGGGCGACAGAGTGAGACTCGGTCTCAAAAAAAAAAAAAAAAAAAAAAAAAAAAAATCCCAGCTGCTGGCCAGGTGCGGTGGCTCATGCCTGTAATCCCAGCACTTTGGGAGGCCGAGGTGGGCGGATCATCCGAGGTCGGAAGTTTGAGACCAGCCTGACCAGCCTGGAGAAACCCCATCTGTACTAAAAATACAAAATTAGCCCGGCATGGTGGCGCATGCCTATAATCCGAGCTACTCGGGAGGCCGAGGTAGGAGAATCGCTTGAACCTGTGAGGCGGAGGTTGCCCTGAGCCGAGATCGCACCATTGCATTCCAGCCTGGGCAAGGAGAGCAAAGCTCCATCTTCAAAAAAAAAAAAAAAAAATACCACATGCTTTTCTTGCAGAAATTGATTAACTGACCTAAAATTCATATGGAAATGCAAGCGACACAGAGGAGCCAACACAACCCTGAAAAAAGAACAAGGACACACTTCTTCGTTTCAAAATCTACTACAAAGCTATAGTAATCAAGATAGTGTGGTACTGGCATAAGGACATATAGATTAAAAGAACAGAACTGAGAGTACAGAAATAAACCCCTGTAATGATGGTTAACTGATTTTTGGACAAAGCTGTCAGGACAATTCAATGGGAGAAAGAAGTCTTTTAACAAATGATGTTAGGACAGGTGGATATACACATGCAAAAGAATTAAGTTGGACTCCTACCTCATACTATATTCAAAAATTAAAATGGATCAAAGAATTAAAGACTTTGCTAAAACTATAAAACTCTTTAAAAAACATAAATCTTTGTGACTGGGTTTTCAAGATGAACCTTGAAAACATTAAGCCAGTCACAAAGGCCATATATTGTATGATTCTGTTTATATGAAATGTCCACAGTAGGCAAATATATAGAGAGATGAAGTAGGTTAGTGACTGCCAGGGGCTGGAGAGTAGGGGGTGGAAAAGATGGAGAGGGATTGCTTATGAGTTGAGGGCTTTTCTTTTTAGGGTGATAAGTATGTTTTAAAAATAGTGATAGTAGTGATTCTTGCACAGCTCTGTGAATATATTAATACTTAAAACACCACTGAAGACTTTCAAAGGGTAGATTTTATGTATGTGAATTAAATCTTAGTAAAACTATGACTTCAAAAGTGTTCATGCAATGTCTACACTTGAATAAAGTATAATAAAAATATGCATTCCTACAATATTAAAATAAGTTCACTTCAACATCGGATGCTGTTGGTTCCAAGCTATCAGAAGTTAGAATTTCCAAATAAAATGTTAGTTTGAAATACATAAATGCTTACATGTAGCACTTTAGCAATCAATTCTCCACCTTCAGGCCCAATATCATTAAACATGAGGTTTAAGTAAATGAGATTAAGTTGTTTCTATAAGAGAAAATAAGCTATTACACATTATTATTATTATTATTGGAAACTGATCAGTTTTACATACATACACACAGTATATATATATATATATGTATATATACACACACACACACAGTATATACTTTATTTGAATAAGTGTTTTCCTCGAAAGAAAATCTTTATAACCAAGAAAAACTGTATCCTAGCAAAAACAACTACCATTAAGGAAAAAAAAAATCATTCTCATGTAAACAAAATATAATTACAATATAAATGAAAGAAAAACTTTCATTTGAATCAATCTGAAAGATGGATGTGGTGTATATATTTAATCATGGTGTACAAGTTTGCAAAAGAACTCAGGAGCTCTAGCTACTGGCTCCATTGAGACCAAATTCACAGTGGGTTTCCAGTATATTTCAAGTGTTCTGGCACAGAGTCGGAACCCTTGACATCGGGTAAAACTAGTGTTTTATGTGTGTGTCATTAGACTAATTGGTTTCACTGTAAACGGAACTAAGGACATTTTGTAGTAAAATAATACCTGAACCAGTTTCGCAGCATAGTATGCACCAACATCACTTAGAAGGTTATATCCAACATCCAAACCTGAAGCACAGATGAATAGAGCTGATATTCCTTATAAAGAATACTTAAAATCAGATCAATGAAAAGCAGGAGGTATTGATTCTTATGGAAACATACCATTAATATACAGACAATTCTTTAAAATTCTGGAAAGAATCCAAAAATCTTCACCTGTAACTCTTTCTACTGGCACTAAGCGATTGTTCCCAGCAATGTTTAATGTGATTCCTGCTGCTAGCCTGTTAAAATAAAAAAAAAAAGATTTTGAAATAGAAACCCAGTAAAGAATTAAAGTATGTTTCCTTCATGTATAAATAGTCATATCACAGATAACAGTTACTGGAAGCAAGCATATAGTAAGTAGACTTATATAGTATATTTATAACAGATAACTTAAAACTACTGAACATTCTGCAGACTGCAAAGTGCTTTAAAAGATTCCATATAATTTCTCTCTCACACACACTCACACTCACACAAATAGTATCCCCACTTTATAGATAATAACACTGAAAACTTCAATGATTTTCTTAGACAAACCCAGCTTAGGTCAAGCGCGGTGGTCACGCCTGTTAATCTCAGCACTTTGGGAGGCCAAGGTGGGCGGATCGCCTGAGGTCAGGAGTTCGAGACCAGCCTGGCCAACATGGGGAAACCCTGTCTCTACTAAAAATACAAAAATTAGCCAGGCATGGTGGCGGGCGCCTGTAATCCCAGCTACTCAGGAGGCTGAGGCAGGAGAACTGCTTGAACCCAGGAGGCAGAGTTTGCAGTGAGCCAAGATCATGCCACTGCACTCTAGCCTGGGCGACAGAGGGACACACTCGTCTCAGGAAAAAAAAAAAAAAAAAAGATTCACCCCGCCCACATACACAAAAAAAAGATTCACCCCGCCCACAGAAGTTAAAGATCACTCTGGAGCCCAAGCTTGGGTACTCCCGGTCTAGTGCTCTTTCCTGAATGCTATACCACCTCTAAGACCTACTAACAGTGTTGCTCGTCTGCTTACTTACCTGAATCAAACGGTGTATCCATTTTACCAAGCATTTTCAAATGGCTATAAAATCACTCAATATGTTAGGATTTTCACACACATGAATATAAGCAAACACTATTAATGTAATTAAGTATTTGTCTTTCTTACCCCTTTTTAATTTCTTCATCCACTTCTTGGAGTATACGCAATATAAAAGGATTAATTTTCTGGGATTTTTCCATACACAGGTTAGAATAATGTTCCTGGAGACCAGATTCTGGAGATTCTGAAAAATATATGCATCCTCCATCACATATAAATTATTCTAGAAACTTTTTTAAATACCATAAAAACTATACTTATTTCAAAGATATGAGTTGTATGTGTGTATAGTGGGGGTAGGGAAGAAAAGGAAACAGAAATAAGGTTAGCAAAAGAGAAGAGAAAAATAATGGGATAGATCATTAAAACGCTGTTTGGAGAACTAGGGCCACTGAACCACCCACTGAGGCTTGGCAGACACTGGCTCAAGTGAGCACCCTACGTTGGAAGTGACATTAAGGGAGAACTAAGCTCCATTATGTGCCAGGCCTGGTAGCTGAGGAAAATGACTTCCAAAGAAATTATATATTTTGTCCTAAACCATGCAGCTAATAAGGGCAGAGTGCAGAATCAAACTGATTCAAAACCTCTTTCCACTGTGCCCTATTGGGTTGCAGTGACTCAACATTTCTTTCTTTTTTTTTTTTTTTTTTTTTCAGTATCTCAGCATCCATCAGAGGAAAAGGTTTCTTAAAATAGCTTCATATAAAAACAATTTTATCTAATAACCTAACTCAAAAGGGATCTGAAAAATCACCTACTACCACAAGCTTCTTGGATACCCTCTACACCATCCCAAGTTTGAATGTAACTGTCAGTTCTTCATACCAAATCGAGGCCTGGCTCACAGAAGCTCTTCTCCTACCCAGCCTTCCATTTCCTCTTTCTAAAGGTGACTTTTCCCTAAGTTCTTAAGAAGACAGAAACAAAGCAGGAATTGAGATCTCCTTTCTGTTATACATGCAGCTTTCCTTAATGACCTTACTGTTTTCAGTAATACCTCAAAAGCATCTTCTGCAAGGCCTACGTCTTCTGGGGTGGAAGTTATGCTGTTACTTTTCTTAGAAGCACAGGCCACTGTTTTTGTTTCTATACTTCTACCTTTTGTGGATGTCTTTTAAAAATTTGTGCACAGAGATCTCATTGCTCAACCAGCCTAGCTTTTTAGGAGCTGGCTTCTCTTCTAAGACTCTATATCTCAGAAATGTTGTTTACTGAGTGTCCTTTGCACTCTGAAGAATAATGAGTTTGCTAAACGGATCTGCAGAACAAGATGTAACATGAGGAACATTATATTTCAGATGAAAGCAAACAAAATTTTCTTATAGTTTTTATTTTTATTTTTATTTTTATTTTTATTTTTTTTAAGACGGAGTCTCGCTCTGTCGCCCAGGCTGGAGTGCAGTGGCCGGATCTCAGCTCACTCTTATAGTTTTTAATAACCTTTTAAAAAATAAATTTAATATACTTATTCCAGACAATTTGGAAATTCCTTTTTTTTTTTTTTTTTGAGACCAGTTCTCAATCTGCCGCCCAGGCTGGAGAGCAGGAGCACAATCTCAGCTCACTGCAACCTCCGCCTCCCAGGTTCAAGCGATTCTCCTGCCTCAGCCTCCCAAGTAGCTGGGACTACAGGCACACACCACCACACCCGGTTATAAAGACGGGGTTTCACCAGGTTGGCCAGGCTGGTCTTGAACTCCTGACCTCAAGTGATCAGCCCGCCTCAGCCTCCCAAAGTGCTGGGATTACAGGTGAGCCACTGCGCCCGACCGGAAATTTCTAATATTAAAAGAAAATACATGTTACTCTGCAATCCCACTGCCAAAGAACAACCACAATTGAGGTCTAGGCATACATACTTCCTATAGTTTTTCTTTCATATGCATATTAAGTATTTTTTAAACAAAATTGGAATCTTTGGATATAATTTTATATGCTGTTTTTTTCAATTAACGTTATATTGTAAGCAGTTTTCCCATGTCACTAGATAATCTCTGACAATTTTAAATAGCATAATTTCTGTCATGTGGATAGATGCACATATTGAAAAAGCTTCACCTATTTTGGAAAATTTTCATGTATTTAAATGATATTGTAGCACAATATTTCCCAAATTGTATTTTGTGGAATATTCATGTTCTACAGGATGATCAAAGGGGTTCCAAACAGAATAGGTTTTATTATCAAGTATGTTTGAGAAGTCCTAAAATAAACAAAACTATACAGAGACACAACACTTCTCAGAGTATTTAAAACATGTGCACACTCTTCAAACTGTTAAGCTTGAGAATAGGGAAGATAAGAATGCTGCATTTCCGGCCGGGTGCGGTGGCTCATGCGTGTAATCCCAGCACTTTGGGAGGCCGAGGCAGGTGGATCACTTGAGGCCAGGAGTTCGAGACCAGCCTGGCCAACATGGTGAAACCCTATCTCTACCAAAAAATACAAAAATTAGCCGGTGTGGTGGCGCGTGCCTGTAATCCCAGCTACTTGGGAAGTTGAGGCGACAGAATCGCTTGAAGGTGGGCGGTGGAGGTTGCAAGATTGCAGTGAGCGGAGATCGCGCCACTGCACTCCAGCCTGGGCGACAGAGGAGACTCCATCTCAAACACACACACACACACACACACACACACACACACACACCTCACTTGGAATGCAATCTACAAAATGCTGCTTTAGCGTCCTCCCCAGGAAACAAAGCAACTAGATCCCAAATAGAAGATGGAGCTGGGCTCCCAGTAGGCTTCTTTCTTCCCTACTCTCTTCCTTGGCATTAAGAGAAAGATTGCCCTGAGAATCTCCGAGATTCAGCGCTGCCCACACCACAAACAAGGCACAGAAATGTGTCAGACTACAATTCATTTTCGCGAAGGCATGAAGGAATCTTAGACTACGAGCTAAATACAGCTAAACAAAATTATGGAAATATTCTTATTTAACAAGCTAGCCACAGATTTACAGTATTTAAAAGTTTCTGCTACCCTTCCTTTGACTTAAAATTCACCTATGTATTTTTTATGCCAGGATTTTATGGCACCAATGAATTGATTTCCTATACTGTATTCACATTAGAAGGAAAATAGCCTTCAAATTGTAAAGTAAAAACTAGGAAATAACCCAGCTACGCAGAAAAATGTAAAGAACCTGTAACCCAAATTTCATTTTTTCATCCACGACTCTGGCAGCACGTTTTACAATTTCCAGAGAAAGGACTTATTTAGGAGGCAGATCCCTCCAAAACATGCTTTTCTATACTTAGCCAAGCACTGGGAAATCCAAGAGATGAGCATGAGTCAGAACGTGGGTGCCCCACTCAGAATCCGCAGTGTGTATATTTGAACAAATTGTTATCCCAGCTTAAATTTCCTCTCATGCTAAAGGCAGAGCCTAACACTGCCCATCTCCTGGATGCAGTGAGTACTATTAAGCCAGCCTCCGAACACAGTTCCGTATCCACAAACATACTTTAAAACAAGCATATAAAACGGAAATGGCGTGTAAGGGGTGGCCCTTCAGGGTATGCTTAACTCGCTAAAGATCATTCATGGGCGCAGAAATATTTAAAATGGAGATAGTACAGAGGTGCAAAGTCAGAAACGGTATCAAGACCCTCATGCCCACCTGTGACCTGCTCTCTGGCACTTACACAAAAAGGGGTCTGAGAAGAGCCCCCCAGACACACCCTCCCGGATGGAGACCCTGGAGATCCCGAGAGCACGGCGACAGACACCATCTGCAGAACCTATCGCACAAACGGCGGGGACTCCTCTCCTGCCCTCGTTTCGGGGCGCCCCAAACCTCTGGTCACAGCTGGGGTTCCCAGGGGCACTCTCCCTCCGCGCCGCCTTGGGCTGGCGGGCTGCTAGGACTCCGGCCGTGGGACCCCGGCGCCCCTCACGCGTTTTGTCCGGGCCAGGCCGCGCAGACGGGCTCCCTGCTTCTTACCGCGCTGGCCCACCAGGGCCGCGCCCGGAGTACGGGCCTGAGTGGGGGTCCAAGCCGGGGACCTGGCCGGCGCACGGGCGGCCTCTTGGGGACTCCCCATGCTCCTCTCACTCACTGGCCGCGGCGGCTGCGCTGCCATGGCGACCGCGCGCGCGCTTACAGTCCGCCTGCAGCTGTGAGGTGGATACACCAGCTCCGCGCTAGCCTGCGCCGAGTCCCGCCAGCTGTGCCTGCCCGGGCCCCGAGGCCTAACTGCTAAGGCAGTGACCGCTAACTCTGTGGAGGTCCTCTGTCACTCTGCCCTGGTTAAAGGCAGCCTGAGGGAGGGCGTCCTGGCTCCTTTGCAGGGAGGAGTTCCCGAGGTTTGAGGGGCTCCGCTGCTGAGCTAGGGCGGGGGCTACAAAGAAGATTATGACAAAGCCCCCTCCTGCAAAGTGTTCACCGGCCTGCCCAGCCAGCGAAGAAGCAGAGAGTAGCATCAGCACATGATAAAGGTGTAGTGCTTTGGGAGCATAAAGGGTTTTGTGCTCCCAAAGGGCGGGGCTACCTCCCCAAAGGGAGGGCTTCTTGAAGGAGGTGATAACTGGATGGTCGGAAGGAGGCTGCCAGAGGGCAGAATGCTTGGTGCGTTCTGGGCATGCGCAGGTACTTGAATGTACTCAGATCAGTACAGACAACCGGGAGGCGGTCCGGGCCAGATCTACATGTGTTACTGAAAGGCCAGGGGTTGCGTCTAGATCCTGCTGCTCCTAGCACAGAATGCCAGTCACTGAAACAATGAGAATTGCCAGGGAAGAAGGCAATTGCCAAGGAAGAACAAGATTTAACATGAGGAACATTATATTTCAGATGAAAGCAAACAAAATTTTCTTATAGTTTTTAATAACCTTTTAAAAAATAAATTTAATATACTTATTCCAGACAATTTGGAAATTTCTTTTCTTTTTTTTTTTTTTTTTGAGACCGGTTCTCAATCTGCCGCCCAGGCTGGAGAGCAGGAGCTCAGTCTCGGCTCACTGCAACCTCTGCCTCCGGGATTCAAGCGATTCTCTGGTGCTGCAGCCGAGGAGATGGGAAATCAGTCTCAAATCTGTCTCCCCAACCAACTAGAATCAGGGGTTTATATAGCAAGAAAGAAATGTGACCACTTGCAGGAAATCAGGAATTAAGGAGGGGTAAGGAAGAGGAGTTGGTCAACAGGAATCAGGTGGTCGCTTAGGGAATCACGATAGGTGAGGGATCTGGTGTCTCATTGTCCAGATGTGATGATCTGGTAGGTTTCATTTCCTTGATACTGAAACGGTAATAGTTTCCTTATCACCCTTGCAGGGCATGTGATGGTGAGGCAGGAAAACAGGGTCTGGAGGTAGGGATCATAAGGCCGATTCACACTTCGGCTATAACAGGAAATATCCTCTCCATAGGGTGTACTCCATAAACGACTTTGTAACCTTACTTCATCCTCTTCATTTACACAGGGCGTACTCCAAGTAACCAATGGAATCCTCTAAGGGGTATTTAAACTCCCAAAAAATTTGTAACGGGGCCTTTGAGCCCCTGTGCTCGGCCCACTCCCACACTGTGGAGTGTACTTTCATTTTTAATAAATCCCTTCATTCCTTCCTTGCTTTGTTTGTGCATTTTGCCCAATTTTTTTGTTCAAGACGCCAAGAACCTGGACACCTTCTACCAGTAACAATGGGAGTGTGGCTTGCTTCTTTGGTGCTCTGCTGAAACCCTTAGGGGGAGCATGCAGACGGGCAGGTTTTGGGGCACGTGAGCTCGGAACCCAGGGCAGTGTCTAGGAGCGAATGCTTACAGCTTCTGAAGCGAAGCTCTGGTAGGCGTGTGTTACAGGGTGCTCTTTTAGTTTTGCTGTCTATAGGCGGATTGTGTTAATCAGCTCAGTTAGACCCTCTGTCTTATCGCAAGGACAGAGGGTTTTCTGCATCCTGGGGTTCTTGCCTTGTTGTACCGGTAAAATCGGATCACACAATGGGCTTGGAGAATGAATGCAAGGTTTATTGAATGGTGGAAGTGGCTCTCAGAAATGGATGGGGAGCCAGAAAGGGAATGGAGTGGAAAGGTGGTTTTCCCCTGGAGTCCCCTGGACTTTCCCCTGGACTCTCCGCTGACTACGCTGGCCAAATTCCCCTCGGTCTATGCATCCTTCTACCTGTGGATGGTCTGGCAGTGTCCGCTGGTGCCTGTCAGTGTGCTCTTCTGCTCCTCTGTTCCTCTCAATGTCCAGCCACCTGTGTGCTCCTCCACTGGTGTGTTCCTCTCAACATACAGGCGCTTGTGTCTGTGCCTACTAGGGTCTCTGGGTGTTTGTTTGTTTGTTGTTTTTTTTTTTTTGAGACGGAGTCTTGCTCTGTCACCCAAGCTGGAGTGCACTGGCCAGATCTCAGCTCACTGCAAGCTCCGCCTCCCGGGTTCACGCCATTCTCCTGCCTCAGCCTCCGGAGTAGCTGGGACTACAGGCGCCCGCCACCTCGCCCGGCTAGTTTTTTTTTTTTGTATTTTTTAGTAGAGACGGGGTTTCACCGTGTTAGCCAGGATGGTCTCGATCTCCTGACCTTGTGATCCGCCCGCCTCGGCCTCCCAAAGTGCTGGGATTACAGGCTTGAGCCACCGCGCCCGGCCGTTTGTTTTTTGAGAGTCTCCCTCTGTGGTCCAGGCTGGAGTGCAGTGGCATGATCTTGGCTCACTGCAACCTCTGCCTCCCAGCTTCAAGTGATTCTCCCACCTCAGCCTCCAGAATAGCTGGGATTACAGACGCCCACCACTATGCCTAGCTAATTTTGCACTTTTAGTAGAGACAGAGTTTCACCATGTTGGCCAGGCTAGTCTCAAACTCCTGACCTCAAGTGATCCACCTGCCTCTGCCTCCCAAGTGCTGGGACTACAGGCGCGAGGCAACGCGCCTGACCCTTTAACCCATTTTGGTTTGATTTTTGTATGTGGCAAGAGATAGGGGTCTAGTTTCATTCTTTTGCATATGGATATCCAGTTTTCCCAGAATCATTATTGAAGAAACTATCTTTTCCCCAATGTATGTTACTGATACCTTTGTCAAAAACGAGTTCACCATAGATGTATGGATTTATATCTGGGTTCTCTATTCTGTTCCATTGGTCTATGTATCTATTTTTATGCCAGTACCATGCTATTTTGGTTACTTTAGCTCTGCAATACAATTTTAATTTAGGTAATGTAACTCCTCCAGTTTTGTTCTTCTTGCTCAGGTTAGCTTTGACTATGCTGGGTCTTTTGTGGTTTCATATAAATTTTAGGATGTTTTTTCTATTTCTGTGAAGAAGGTCTTTGGTATTTTGATAGGAATTGCATATAATCTGTAAATTTATTTGGATTAAATGGACATTTTAACAATAATTATTATTCTAATCCAAGAACATAAAATCTTTCCTTTTGTGTGTGTGTATGTCCTCTTTAATTTCTTACATCAATGTTTTATAGTTTTCACTGTAGAGATCTTTTACTTCTTTGGTTGAGTTTATTCCTAGGTATTTTATTTTATTTTTAGCTACTGTAAATGAGATTATTTTCTTTTTATGATTGTTTGCTGTTGGCATATAGAAATGCTACTGATTTTTGTATGTTGATTTTGTATCCTACAACTTTACTGAATTTGTTTATCCATTCTAATAATTTTTTTGGTGGAGTCTTTAGGATTTTCCAAATATAAGATTATATCATCTGCAAACAAGCATAATTTGAGTTCTTCTTTTCCAATTTGGATGCTCTTTATATCTTTCGCTTGTCTACTTCCTGTAGCTAAGACTTCCAGTGCTACATTGAATAATGCTAGTTAAAGTGAGCATCCTTGTGTTGTTCCAGATTCTAGAGAAAAGATTTTCAGTATTTCCCATTCGGTATGATACTACCTATGGGCCTGTCATATATGGTTTTTATTGTGTTGAGGTATCTTCCATCTACTCCCAGTTTCTTGAAGGTTTTTATCATGAAGGGATGTTGAATTTTATCACATGCTTTTTCAGCATCAATTAAAATGATCACATGGTTTTTGTCCTTCATTCTGTTGATAGGATGTATCACAGTGATTGATTTGTGTATCTTGAGCCATCCTTGCATTCCTGAAATGAATACCACTTGGTCATGATGAATGATTTTTTTAATGTGTTGTTGAATTCAGTTTCCTGGCATTTTGTTGAGGATTTTTGCATCAAGGTTCATCAGGGACATTGCCCTATAGTTTTCTTTTCCTTTTCTTTTTTTTTTTTTTTTTTTTTTGGTGTGTCTTTATCTGGTTTTGGTGTCAGGGTAATAGTGGCCTCATAGAATGAATTTGAAAGTAGTGTTTCCTCCTCTATTTTTCAGAATAGCTTGAGTAGGATTGGTATTAGTTCTTCTTTAAATATTTGATAAAATTCAGCATTGAAGCCATTGGATCCCAGGCTTTTCTTTGCTAGGGTAACTTTTTATTATGACTTTGATCTTTTTACTTGTTATTGGTCTATTGAGGTTTCAGATTTCTTCATGGTTCAATCCTGGTAAATGGTGTATATCTAGGAGTTTATCCATTTCTTCTAGGTTTCCCAGTGTGTTAAAATATAGTTGATCCTTGGAATTTCTGCTGTATCAGTTGTAATGTCTCCTTTTTCATCTCTGATTTTATTTATTGGGTCTTCTCTCTTTTTTCCTAATCTGGCTAGAAGTTTATTGATTTTGTTCATCTTTTCAGAAAACTCAACTTTTCATATCATCTTATTAATTTTTTGGATTGTTCTTTATTTTAATTTCATTTATTTCTGCTCTGATTTTTATTTCTTTTCTTCTGCTTGTTCTTTTATTTTTATTATTTATTTTCTTCTTCCTTTTTTTTTTTTTTTTTTTTGACAGCGTTTTGCTCTATTGCCCAGGCTGGAGTACAGTGGCATGATCTCAGCTCACTGCAACCTCTGCCTCCTGGGTTCAAGCAATTCTCATGCTTCAGCCTCCTGAGTAGCTGGGATTACAGGCACACACCACCACACCTGGCTAATTTTTGTATTTTTAGTAGAGACAGGGTTTCACCATGTTGGCCAAGCTGGTCTTGAACTCCTGACCTCAGGTAATCCACTTGCCTCAGCCTCCCAAAGTGCTGGGATTACAGGCATGAGCTATCACTCCAGCCTTCTACTAACTTTGAATTTGGTTTGCTCTTACTTTTCTAGTTCTTTAAGATGCATCATTACATTGTTTATTTGAAGTTTTCCTGCTTTTTTGATGTAGGCACTTAATTCTATAAACATTCATCTTAGTACTGCTTTCACTGTATCCCACAGCTTTTGTTATATTGTGTTTCTATTTTATTTATTTATTTATTTATTATTTATTTATTTATTTATTTATTTATTTTTGAGACGGAGTCTCGCTCTGTCGCCCAGGCTGGAGTGCAGTGGCCGGATCTCAGCTCACTGCAAGCTCTGCCTCCTGGGTTTACGCCATTCTCCTGCCTCAACCTCCCGAGTAACTGAGACTACAGGTGCCCGCCACCTTGCCCGGCTAGTTTTTTGTATTTTTTAGTAGAGATGGGGTTTCACCGTGTTAACCAGGATGGTCTCAATCTCCTGACCTCGTGATCTGCCCGTCTCGGCCTCCCAAAGTGCTGGGATTACAGGCTTGAGCCACTGCGCCCAGCCGTGTTTCTATTTTAATTTGTTTCAAGAATTTTAAAAATTTTCTTAATTTTTTTCATTGACCTACTGGTTATTCAGGAGCATGTTGTTTGATTTCCACGTATTTGTATGATTCCCAAATTTCTTCTTGTTGTTGCTTTCTAGTTTTATTCCACCATGCTCAGAGAAGATATTTAATATGATTTTGATATTTTTGAAATTTTTAAGACTTGTTTTGTGACCTAAAATGTGGTCTATCCTTAAGAAGATCCATGTGCTGAGGAAAAGAATGTGTATTCTGCAGCTGTTGGGTGAAATGTTCTGTAAATATCTAGGTCCATTTGATCTATAGTGCAGATTAATTCCAATGCTACTTTGTTGATTTTCTGTCTTTATCTGTCCAATGCTGAAAGTGTCCAATGCTGAAATCAACAGCCATTATTATACTGGAGTCTATCTCTTTCTTTATCTCTAGTAATATTTGCTTTACATAACTAGGTGATCCAGTGTTGGGTGTATATATATTTACAATCATTATATCCTCTTGATGAATGAACCCCTTTATCATTATATAATGACCTTTTTTGTCTTTTTTTATAGCTTTTGTCTTGAAATTTATTTTGTCTAGAAATCTATTTTGTCTAATATACGTGTAGCTACTCCTGCTCTTTTTGTTCTCCATTCACATAGAATATCTTTTCCCATTCCTTTATTTTCAGCATATGTGTGTCTTTATAGGTGAAATGTATTTCTTGCAGACCACACATTGATCACTGGGTCTTGTTTTTTAAAATACATTTAGCACCTCAAGAGCAATTCCTCAGAGCCCAGCACAGCATCAAGATTTGCCCAGGAATTGCAGTCCTTGTGACCTGGACTGCATTTCAAGTTTATTTAGAACCCCCAGAGCACTTTATCCCACAGTGTTGGGGCTAGCCAGAACTCAGGTTCCACCCACTGGCATGGACAATTCCCCTCTGGCTAGGGCTGGTCTAAATGCTCCCTCCATGAGCACCAACTGAATTTCTACCCAGTAGTGCTTTCCATTGTGACAGGCAGCACTGAAGTCCATTACAAAGCCCCACAGTCACTTTTCTCTCCCTCCCCAAAGCACACATATTCTCTCTCTGTGCCACGTGGCTACTGCTGGGGGATGGAGGAGGGATGGTTCTGACAATCCAGGACTGTCTTTCCTACCCTCTGCAGTGCCTCTTTCCTTGCTATGATGTTAAAACCAGGGACTGTGATTGCAAACTCGATTTTTGGTTCTTATGAAGGTGCTTTCTTTTGTGAATAGTTGTTCAGTTTGGTGTTCCTGTTGGAGGGGATGATTGCTAGAGGGTTCTATTCAGCCATCTTGCACTGCCTCCAGGATTTTTTTTTTTTAACAAGATGTATTTGTACAGAATTCTCTCAGCTATGACTCCCTGTTGAAGAATTTTCTTTCTGGTATAGGGAAGGCATGTTTTGCATGGGAGGTTTTAGCTCCTGTTTTCAAGGAGGGAAAGGGAAGATTAGAATACACTTCTTGCATCTGCCATTTTTCAAGTGTCTTTAGCTTAAAGTAATCCTCATACCAAAGTGGCATATTTTGGAGTGGCATATTCTGCTACTCTTTGTTACCATTACATGAATTTCCAGTCTGAAGTCAATTAAGGTTACTTTTAGTTTGTTTGTGGTTCACCAGTTTTTAGAAGGAATAGATATGCTGAATGAGGTTTTAAGCAAAATCTTGAAATTCTTTTAACTATAAATGGATTTTTATGCTAACAGAGAGAGTCGCGCACCATATTGACCTCAGGAACCTAGTCTTACCTATCCAGTTTGCACATAGACGGACTTGGAAACAAAAGCATGAACACTCACTGTAAATTTGAGAGGGCTGATTAGTTTCTTAAATGATTTTCTCAGGTGTTGGAGTTACACAAAGAAAGCTAATTGTTAAACTATGCAAATCTTGGCTCCTTCAAATGAAGATGCAACAATTATTTAATTTAGAAACCACCCCACCATAATATTGGATTGTAATAATAAGTAAATTAGATCACATTTGGGTAGCAATCCCTAGGAAAAAAAATGGCCAAAAAAGACCAAATCTTCCCCATTCTCATTTACTGTGGTGGAATTACTGGCAAAACTATTGCAAATCCGGGCTTTACAATCTCCTTTTATTAAATCCACAAATGAATGTGAAATACGGGCGTATATATAGCTTTCAGGGGGCCGTCAAATTGATGGGATATATGATTAAGGTGAGATAACATACACACACAATTAGATATTCTAAGCAGGTCTTATTATGGAGAAAGATGAATGTTAAGAGAAATAAGTTATTTCATGTGTCTGGAAGCCCAGACACCCTCATATTAATTCTAATCCACATAAATTTCTCCCAAGTGACTTTGTTGTAATGCTGCACAGTAAAATCAAGTCTAAAATCTCACACCCAAGAAGAATGATTTTAATAAATGCCAGGTTTCCTGTAAACGAGTGATGTTAAAACTCTAGGTGAAGTTGTGTCCAATTCTCTGCTCTTACTCACACTTCCTACGATGTTCTGAGAAGAGCCCTTTCAGTTATACAATTTCTTTATCTGTGAAACGGGCTAACAGTGATGCCTGCTGCATAGGATTGTTGTAAAGATTGATGAGGTTACTTTAAGTAAAGCCTAGAGTACATAATCATTGTTCTAGGTGTTCCCTATTTTTATTTGTATTATCGCCTCAGTCTACATACTGTGGAGAATTTTCAGAAATTTGCAAGTAGGAAACTGGAGATTTTACCTTACAGGACTAAATAGTATTAGATAAATTTAATCTGCCTGATGACTAAATGACAAAAATGTTAGAGACAGCTAGTTTTAAACAAAATCAGTGTTAAATATTTCCTTTTATTTAAATAACACTTGTCTCGGAGCTGGTTTTGAGTCCAGGCATAAAGCAACAAGCTCCTGAAGCACATAGTGTTGTGTTTTGAGGAATAGTAGTATTATGTATGGAACTAGAAATGTATCCCCTTCATCTAGGGACTAGGCCTCTGCAATGGATGAGAGGTCCAGATACTCCAGAAGGACTGTCTTCATGCTAAAAAGAAGTTCAAAGATGCTACCGCCAACCTTGCCACTATCATGTCATGTTGTTCTCTGCCTTTCCCCCACAGACTCTGTGTGTGTGTGTGTGTGTACTAAAGACTTACCCTTCTGAAATACAATATTCACATCTTGCATTTATAAGATTTATAAGCCTAGTAGTGTAAGTCTGCTGATTTTGTTTTCATTAAAGATTATCTTTAGTTCCTTTGCATTTTCTTTTCTTTTCTTTTTTTTTTTTTTTTTTGAGACGGAGTCTCGCTCTGTCGCCTAGGCTGGAGTGCAGTGGCGCGATCTCGGCTCACTGCAAGCTCCGCTTCCCGAGTTCCCGCCATTCTCCTGCCACAGCCTCTGGAGTAGCTGGGACTACAGGCGCCCGCCACCGCGCCCGGCTAATTTTTTGTATTTTTTTTTTTTTAGTAGAGACGTGGTTTCACCGTGGTCTCGATCTCCTGACCTTGTGATCCGCCCGTCTTGGCCTCCCAAAGTGCTGGGATTACAGGCGTGAGCCACCGCGCCCGGCCTAGTTCCTTTGCATTTTCACATAAATTTTAGAATCAGCTTGTTAACTTCTACCAAAAAAGAAAAAAAAGTTTGCTAAAATTTTGACTGACATTACATAAAACTATAGATCCAATTGGGGGAATACTAACATCTTAACATTATTGAGTATTCTAATCCATGGACATGATTTGTCTCTCCATTTATTAGACTTTAATTTGTTTCTGGGTTGGGTTTTAGTTCATTCCAATTAACTGCAGTTCCAAATGTCTCGCTTAGACAGAGTTAAGCCCCTTCCAGCCAGGCTTCAGTACTTAAGGCCGTGAAACTACAGGTCCTCTGTTCTTTAGTCCGGCCTGCAATTTTCCCTGTGGCCACTTAGCCAGCCAAAGACTAATGGGAAGAACTAGTTAGTGGGGAGAATGGACTTTGCATTTGGGGCTACTCCAAATTCTAATCCACTATGCCAGCCTACACATGACTGTTAAAAGTTTGGCAGGTTTATTCTTCTCCCGGAAGTTCCTTTGCCTGTGCCTATTAAAGAGTTGTTTCTCTGCCTGACAGTCCTCAAACTTGCAAATGCCATCAGCCATGAGAGGGTCTACTTACAGGTCTCTAGTTATTTAGGAAAGGCTGGTGCAGCTCTAGAATATAGTGTTTTGGGGGGGTTTTTTTGGTTTGTTTTTTGTTTTTTTGTTGTTTGTTTTTTGGGGTTTTTTTTTTTGTTTGTTTGTTTGTTTGTTTTGTTTTGTTTTGTTTTTTTGCTTTCTTTGTATCTTCGGCTCTCTGGTGGCTTTAAGGAAAAATACTACATTTTAAAATATGAGGTTTTTTCCCTAGTGTTTTCTCAGTGTTATGGTAAGAGCAAGAATCTTTTGCAACCTTCTACATCCTACTGGAAACATTCAGAATAGGCTTTTTTTTTTTTTTTTTTTTAAGTGAAATTAGGCTGGGCCCAGTGGCTCATGCCTGTAATCCCAGAATTTTGGGAGGCCAAGGCAAGTGGACCTGAGGTCGGGAGTTTGAGACCAGCCTGGCCAACATGGTGAAACCCTGTCTCTACTAAAATTGCAAAAAAAATTTAGCTTGGCATGGTGGTGGGTGCCTGTAATCCCAGCTACTCTGGAGGCTGAAGCAGGGGAATCGCTTGAACCCAGGAGGCAGAGGTTGTAGTAAGCCGAAATCACACCATTGCACTCCAGCCTGGGCAACAAGAGCGAAACTCCGTCTCAAAAATTAATAAATAAATAAAATTGAAGTTAATCTCTTTTTTTTTTTTTTTTTATGTGAGTCTACGTGTTAGGGGAAGGAGTCTACACTTTAATTCTTCTTTTTTTTTTTTTTTTTTTTTGAGACGGAGTCTCGCTCTGTTGCCCAGGCTGGAGTGCAGTGGCCGGTTCTCAGCTCACTGCAAGCTCCGCCTCCCGGGTTTATGCCATTCTCCTGCCTCAGCCTCCGAGTAGCTGGGACTACAGGCGCCCACCACCTCGCCCGGCTAGTTTTTTGTGTTTTTTAGTAGAGACGGGGTTTCACCGTGTTAGCCAGGATGGTCTCGATCTCCTGACCTCGTGATCCGCCCGTCTCGGCCTCCCAAAGTGCTGGGATTACAGGCTTGAGCCACCGCGCCCGGCTACACTTTAATTCTTCTAACATGAAATGCAAAAACCTAAATTTTATGTTCTGTCATAGTTTCAAGCAGTAAGTTTAATCAACTAGGTTTTAATTTTATTTTTCTTCAGTATAGCAAGTCTGGTGGCAGGTAAATTCTGATTTTTTTTCATCCTTTTCACAGTATTTCAGATTTTGAATATTTGTGCTTTTCTTCACAATAATGTCAAAAGACATAAAATCAGTAGAACATTCATCTAAAATTCATCAGAGAAATGATCCACAGCACGTCAATGATAGAACATTTTTCATTGATGCCTCTAATCAGAGCTTGACTGCCATTCCGTTGGAAATCTTCACATTCACAGAAGTAGAAGAAGTGCATTTGGAGAACAACCAGATTGAAGAAATTCCCCAGGAGATTCAGCGTTTGAAGAACATCAGGGTCCTCTACCTGGACAAAAACAACCTGAGGAGCCTGTGCCCGGCGCTGGGGCTGCTGAGCAGCCTGGAGAGACTGGACCTGAGCTACAACCCCATCTTCTCCTCCTCCCTTCTCATCGTCAGCTTCCTCCACGCCCTGCGCGAGCTCCGGCTCTACCAGACCGACCTGAAGGAAATTCCCGTCGTCATCTGTAAAAACCTCCACCATCTCGAGCTGCTGGGACTGACCGGAAACCACTTGAAATGTCTGCCCAAGGAAATAGTGAACCAAACCAAGCTGAGGGAGATCTACCTTAAGCGAAACCAATTTGAAGTTTTCCCCCAGGAGCTCTGTGTTCTCTATAATCTGGAGATCATTGACCTGGACGAGAACAAAATCGGTGCCATCCCAGAAGAGATCGGGCACCTGACGGGGCTGCAGAAGTTCTATGTTGCTTCTAACAACCTTCCCGTTCTGCCCGCGTCCCTGTGCCACTGTAGCCAACTGTCGGTGCTCGATTTATCCCATAACCTCCTCCACTCCATCCCGAAGAGCCTCGCCGAGCTCAGGAAGATGATGGAAATAGGGCTGAGTGGGAACCTCCTGGAGAAGGTGCCATACCTCATTTGTAGGTGGACCTCGCTGCACCTGCTCTACCTGGGAAACACAGGCCTGCACAGGCTGCGGGGCTGCGTCAGGCGCCTGGTCAACTTGCGCTTCCTGGACCTAAGCCAGAATCATCTGGACCACTGCCCGCTGCAGATCTGTGCGCTGAAGAACCTTGAAGTCCTGGGACTGGATGACAATAAAATAGGACAGGTACGGATTCCCTTTCTGGCTGTGACTATGCTCTCATCCAGGGTCCTTCCTGCCCTACGTTGGTTCAGTGTCTAAACAGCAAATTTAAACTGACTTTATGGGCGAAAATCCAAGATTACTAAATATTCAACAAGGTGATACTTTGTATTACTTTCTTTTCCCCTAATAGCAGCAGTAATCATAATAGTAGCTAATGTTTATTTAGAGGGTGTATGTGCCAGTCACTGAGCTAAGTGTTTACATGGATCATCTCGTTTACCTCTCACAACGACTGTGTCCTCAATGATATATGAAGGAAGTGAGGGGCAGGGAGCTTAACTAACATGGCCAAGGCTACACAGCCTGTAAGTGATACAGCCGCGATTCCAGCCCACAGCTGCCAGGCTCCAGGGTCTACATTCTTCCCCCCCTCCCCCGCCCCCCAAGATGGAGTCTAGCTTTGTCGCCCAGGCTAGAGTGCAGTTGGGTGATCTCGGCTTACTGCAACGTCCGCCTCCCGGGTTCAAGCGGTTCTCCTGCCACAGCCTTTCGAATAGCTGGGATTACAGGCACCTGCCACCATGCCCAGCTAATTTTTGTATTTTTAGTAGAGACGGGGTTTCACTGTGTTGTCTAGGCTGGTCTCAAACTCCTGACCTCGTGATCCCCCCGCCTCAGCCTCCCAAAGTGCTGGGATTACAAGCGTGAGCCACCGCGCCCAGCGCAGGGTCTATATTCTTAACAAAGACCATCTCCCGACAGAGTTTCCATTAACAGCAGATGTTTCTAATACATACAGCCTTAGAAGCCTAAAGTTTCATCCATAGGAAACTGCAAAACCAGATCTGTCCCTAGAGAAACTGTCCCGTGTGTGCAGGGTGGCATATTCAAAAATGGTCATTTAGCATTGTTGATAATCATGAAATTATGGGAGACAATCTAAATGTCAGTAGGGGAGTGGGCAAATAAACTTCAATATATTCATAAAATGAAGTTATATAGTAATTTAAGTGAACTGGTACTGTATGTGCCAATATGGATAGATCTCAAAATTGTGATGTTTGTTGAAAGGAAAACCTAAAGTTCTACATCAAATTGCAGAACATTGTGATACCATTTATAAATTTTAAAATCACACAAAACTATATATATAAATATATATATACATACACACATATACACACAACACATATTTTATGGATATTTTTATATATAATGAAAATATAAAATACTAACTGGAAGAAAACTAAATTCCTGAAGGTGGCTGCCTCTGGGAAGAGAGAAGGAAGTCAACAAAATAGAGAAGCAGCTGGGTGCAGTGGCTCACTCCTCTAATCCCAGCACTTTAGGGGGCCAAGGAGGGAGGATCATTAGAGGCCAGAAGTTCAAGACCATACTGGGCAATGTAGGAATGTGCCTTTAAAAACCAAGAAAGCAGGCCGGGCGCGGTGGCTCAAGCCTGTAATCCCAGCACTTTGGGAGGCCGAGACGGGCGGAACACGAGGTCAGGAGATCGAGACCATCCTGGCTAATACGGTGAAACCCCATCTCTACTAAAAAAAAAAATACAAAAAACTAGCCGGGCGAGGTGGCGGGCGCCTGTAGTCCCAGCTACTCCGGAGGCTGAGGCAGGAGAATGGCGTGAACCCGGGAGGCGGAGCTTGCAGTGAGCTGAGTTCCGGCCACTGCACTCCAGCCTGGGTGGCAGAGCGAGACTCCGTCTCAAAAAAAAAAAAAAAAAAAAAAACCAAGAAAGCAAATGGGGAAGAGATCCTAAGGGGACTGAACTTAATTGCAGTGTTTCATTTGGTTTATTAAAAGATTTGGGCAGTTGGGCATGCATGGGTTTATGTTTCTTTATTATTTTATAATATTCTATTTATTTTAATTTTATTTATTTATTTTTGAGATGGAGTCTCACTCACTCTGTCACCCAGGCTGGAGTGCAGTGGTGCTATCTCGGCTCACTGCAACCTCTGCCTCCTGGGTTCAAGCGATTCTCCTGCCTCAGCCTCCCAAGTAGCTGGGACTACAGGTGTGCGCCATCACACCCGACTAACTTTTGTATTTCTAATAGAGGCTGGATTTCACCATGTTGGCCAGGCTGGTCTCAAACTCCTGGCTTCAAGTGATCTGCCCGTTTTGGCCTTACAAAGTGCTGGGATTACAGGCGTGAGTCACCATGCCTGTCCTATAATATTTGATTTAAAAAGAAAAAAAAAACAGTTGTTAAGAGCAAAAGACAACTGTAGAGGGAGTAAAAAGGGGAATTTGGAAATCAACAACTGTAATCAAATAATAGGTCTGCTTTACCTGGCCATGGACACCAGTCTTATGTGTTCCCCATACATTACAAAAGTCCTGGTCCTTACAGGTTTATTATTAAAAATCTTTTTTTTTTTTTTTTTTTTTTTTTTTTGAGATGAACTGTCGCTCTGTCACCCAGACTGGAATGCAATGGTGCCATCTCGGCTCACTGCAACCTCCACCTCCCAGGTTCAAGCGATTCTCCTTCCTCAGCCTCCTGAGTAGCTGGGACTACAGGCGCCTGCTACCACACCCAGCTAATTTTTGTATTTTTAGTAGAGGCAGGGTTTCACCATATTGACCAGGCTGGTCTCAAACTCCTGACCTCGTGATGCGCCCACTTCAGCCTCCCAAAGTGCTGGAATTACAGGCATGAGCCACTGTGCCCAGCTGCTAAAAAATCTTTTATTTGATTTTTTATTTCTAGAACTTTTTTCCCCGAATTGCTATGGGGTTTTAAAGCTGCCTTTCAGGAAGTAAACATTTTGATGGTAACTTGTAGATTCAGGACGAAATTCTAGGACTTAATCTCTACTGATGTAGCAACTCACCTTGGAGGATTTTTGAGGTTCCGTGAGAGCCCATTCCACTGAACTATTCCACTGCTGATGTAAGAAATTCCTTTTGGTGGATAAGTCTGTCATTCTGCAGCTGGAGTGAAAGACTTAAAATATAAAGTACATATGGGAAGGATGACACATTATACTGAGCCATGAATAATACCAAATCCTGTTCTGAGAGAAATTTTAAGAAATCAAAGGAGCGAATCACACACAGACTGCTTGTTAAAAATAAGCTTCATCCAATACCAAGTTTTACCACAAGTCAAACTGCACTGAAATGTAGACATGTTAAATATTACTGTATTGAACATGACAATCTCTATGTACCATTGCTTTTTCCTCTTCAGTTATTCTGATGGGCTTTGTGTGTGTGTGTGCATTTGTCCTCCCTTCTCAATTTCCTCTCATGCTAATACCACCTTCCAATGCATTTCTCTCCTTAATGAAACATGGCCTTTAAGCCAGCTCATTATCTCTCCCTCCCCAAAGACTCAACTCATGGGTTACTAGCTCTTAAAGCCTGACCAGTAGCTTCTACTTGCCTGTGTGCATGCAAAAATATCTGATTTTCAATGTGCACCTAGATGGATTTTATTTGTAGAGTATACTTCTATTAAAGGAGAAAACCAGGCCAGGTGCGGTGGCTCACACCTGTAATCACAACACTTTGGGAGGATGAGGCGAGTGGATCAACTGAGGTCAGGAGTTTGGCCAACATGGCGAAACCCATCTCTACTAAAAATTCAAAAATTAGCCGGGCATGGTGGAGGGCACCTGTAATCCCAGCTACTCAGGAGGTTGAGGCAGGAGAATTGCTTGAACCCAGGAGGCAGAGATTGCAGTGAGCTGAGATTATACAATTGCCACTCCAGCCTGGGCAAGAAAAGCGAAATTCCATCTAAAAACAAAAAACAAAAACAAAACAAAACAAAAAAAACAATGTACCAGATCCCAAAATGGCTATATGTCAATTATAGTGTCATCAGTAATTGTCTTCATCTAATGCTCTACAGATTTTCTATTCTATACATCTAGATTTCTTCTCATTATACTTTACTATGACTATGATGAAACTAACTACTGGATCTTAAATATTCTGAAAAAATTTTTTGAACATTCAATGTGCTTTGAAAAAGAAAAGCTAAGCCTTTATGAGTTAAGTAAACAGCAACAAGAGTGAAATTTCTAGGTTATAATAAAATGGTTAGATTGAAAAATATTTTTTCATTGTTTTGGACTGCACAGAAGGCAGGCATTTTGTATTGAAGGGCTCTAAGTGCTTGATGAAGAATTTTGAAATAGCCAAAGAGGAAAGCTTAAACATCAGTTTCTCCAGATACTGACTTGATCTAATTAAAATATACAGGTAAATAAATAAAACTGGAAAACTGTTATAGCATTTTTAGGAAAATGAGTCCTTACTCTACACAAAAAAGAGAAAAATGCATTATTTTTCCAAGTATGTGAAACTTTTACAGATAGGTTGTCCTACAGTTAACTTTCTTTTTTCTCCAACTGTAAGTGGCCCATTCACCAATGACCTGTCTGTTCCGGCTATCGACAGAGAGGTGGGGTGGGAGCAGCTCAGCTGTGCTCTAGCCGGAATGAAAGTCGGGTGACTAACTAGGGAATGGCCGGGAAGAATGTCCATGAGCTCAAGCAGGGAACTGTGGGGAAGGATTTCCCAGTTAGGAATTAAGCCAGATAAAGGAACATATGAGTTAAGGAGCTGTTGAGCTATATAACTGGAATTTTTTTTCTACAAGAAAATAAGGCATCTCTGTAACCCAGTCAACAGAGTGATTGTCACATATTTTAAGAATGAAATTTTTTCCCATGTGGTTCCCATGGTTCAGAAAGAAACCGATAGGCAGATAAAATGGTGAAGTTGATTTTGGCTGTACTAAAGTGGGAAATCTGATGGTTAGAAGTAGCCATAGAAGACAATGAGCTTTTCTTCACAGGAGGTGGTGTTTAGATACAAACGGATGGCTCGCTGTAGAATGTATGCAACCACTGTATTAGAAGGTTGAAATAGAGAACCTTCTTAAGGCCTTTCAGCCCTGAAAGTGTGGCACTCTGTGAAATGCCAACCCAGTTCCAACATAGGGTACACAAGCCTGGGTATTCACTGAAAAGCAGAACACGACACGATAGGATCATAATGGAGTTCACTGAACACTGATTAAATGGTGTGAATATATGTTTGCCTCCAACTGAGATTTCAACTGAAGTTTCAAAATTATTAAAGCCTTTTAGGATGAAGAGTCATATCACGAAATGTATTAGTTCCAGTAACTGAATGTATTATGAATATTATTATTTCATTATTAGTCATATCACTAGAGTCATATCACTAAATGTATTAGTTCCAGTAACTGAATTTATTATGAATATTATTATTGTATTATTACACATGACTTTAGTATTTTTCTTTCAATAGTGTCAAGCAGTTGCCACACTACAGTCCATAAATGGCAAGAACGTAGGTTAAAAATTGCTCCAAATTTTTTTTTTGAGACAGCCTCTCACTCTGGCGCCTAGGCTGGAGTGCAGTGGCACAATCTCGGCTTGCTATAACCTCTGCCTCCTGCCTTCCAGAGATTCTCCTGCCTCAGCCTCACAAGTAGCTGGGTTATAGGCACCCACTACCACGCCCGGCTAATTTTTGTAGTTTTTAGTAGAGACAGGGTTTCGCCATGTTGGCCAGGCTGGTCTTGAACTCCTGACCTCAGGTGATCCACCGGTCTTGGCCTCCCAAACTGCTGGGATTAAAGGCATAAGCCACCGCACCCGGCCACAAAAAATTGCTCCAGTTTAAAGTGGTGCATAAAAGTGAAATCAGAGATTTTAGATCCAAAGTATAAATACTGTAATGCAGATACGTGCAGAAATTTTTCATCAGTAGGAGAGGCTAAGTTACTCCACTTGTTTAGCAGTCTGCCTCAGAACCAAAAGCCCAATTTATCTCTGCTGACTGTTAAAAATAATCTTGACCTGAAACTTATCTTTTTGGAATACTTCTAGTTACCTTCAGAATTGGGCTCACTTTCAAAACTGAAGATACTTGGACTAACAGGAAATGAGTTCCTTTCCTTTCCGGAGGAAGTCCTTTCTTTAGCATCTTTAGAGAAATTATACATTGGGCAAGACCAGGGATTCAAACTTACCTATGTGCCAGAACACATTAGGAAACTGCAGGTAAGCTTCCCCAAATGAGCAGGCTAAGAGGCACCTGCCACTGCCTCTTAAATTGACTGAAACTGAGAAAATATGAGGTCTCCACAGGCTGGATGTAGCATCATCCATACTAGATTTCCAGCTTCAAACAAGCAATCACTTTTACATTTTGAGGTTTCCACTGTCCGTGAACAACCCTTCAACATTTCATTGTGATTGCTGCTGGATATGTCCTGCCACACTTCTTTCCACTGTGTGATTTGGTGTGCTTCAGTTACAGAAATTGGGTCTACCTCTTTCCATTTAATTTCCACTTTCTATAAGTAGCCCCCTGAAAACTGGACTATTTTGAAGTTAAAGAGTATCATACAAGTGACATGCTAGGAGCCTGCATTTTGGTGCCCAGGATTTCCTGTAAGGGCAAGTGTGACCTCTCTCCCTGCTTGGAAAAGGGAAATCATGTTGCACCAGCTTCCTGGATCTACAGGGCTGTGAGGAATACTTGCAAAGCAACAGGATAACTTCATTCAAAGTAGCCATACTAGGGTATCTTCATGTATTCATCCTTTAAAGAACTATTTTTTTTTTATGTTCCTGTTGTTGCACATTTTTTTTTTAGATAGAGTTTCACTCTTGTTGCCCAGGCTGGAGTGCAATGGCACAATCTCAGCTCACTGCAACCTCCACCTCCCGGGTTCAAGTGATTCTCCTGCCTCAGCCTTCCAAATAGCTGGGATTACAGGCGCCCGCCACCACACCTGGCTAATTTTGTATTTTTAGTAAAGACAGGGTTTTGCCGTGTTGGCCAGGCTGGTCTCGAACTCCTGAACTCAGGTGATCCACCCTTCTCAGCCTCCCAAAGTGCTGGGGTACAGGTGTGAGCCACCGCGTCTGACCTGCTGCACTCTTAAACATGATAAAGTAGGCGTGGGCTGCCACATAACCCCCAGCCATGCAATGCTATGTACAGCATAGGTAATTCTCACTATGACACAGGGAGTCTATTCCTAATTCTCCATTCCTTTGCCCTGTGTTCACAGAACACCTTTCATCATCTTTTCCTTTGTACCTGTACATGTACAAATATTAGATTTTTGCCCAGTGAAGTTGAAAATAGTTATTTTGAATACATTCAAACCCATTCCCTGTGCATTTTGGCTACTTTCACATGAGGCAATATTGCGTTGATAGTTGAAGCAATGATCATTCTGTAGCAACTGCCACAGATAATTAGCTATTAAAAAAGAGTTAATGATAAATGTAGTTAATTATTCAAATTATTTTTTCATAAAGTTCTGGTGAAACAAATAAGCACTAGATATCTGTAGTCTGTTTTCCCTGCATAAATGGAAACCAAGTCTAATGGATTTACTCAAAAATAATTTTATGTCTTGATGATGATCCTTTAGACATGCTTTTTCCCTTTAACCCAATGCATTATCTCCGCATTTAAAGTAAAAAAAAAAAATATATATATATATATATATGCATGGGCACCCACAGGTGACTCTGGTCACTATAATTAATTAATCAAGGTATATTATTATGGTATACTCATGTTATTTCAGAGTCTTAAAGAGCTATATATAGAGAACAATCATCTGGAGTACCTGCCCGTATCCTTGGGGTCAATGCCTAACCTAGAAGTTCTTGATTGCCGGCACAATTTGCTTAAGCAACTTCCAGATGCCATTTGCCAAGCACAAGGTGAGGAAACTTAGTAGATTCACAGCCTAGTAGAGTTTGTGGCCAGTATTTCCCATGGCGAATGGCTTCCTTGCTTTGCTAAAGACCAATCTGGGTGTTGGGAGAACTGAGTCTATCCCATTACTTCCTTGCAGGGCTCACTCAGTGACATGGGGGAGGCCAGGTGTCCTGATTAGTATAGCTAAGAGTCTTGCAAAGGCAGTTAAGTCATTTATTAGAATGGAAAAGTAAACAGCAACTGCTAAGAAAATTAGCATTCACCCATACATTCATTACACTACCAACAAGAATTTACTGTACACTTACTGTATGCCAGAATTTGGAATTGGGATCCTGCAGTAAATTTCATCTAGGTCATTGAGTCACTTGAATAAAAGAAAAAGCACTGGCCCACAGTGGTGAAATTAGCAACGGACTTTCTTGGACCTACATGATTGACCTGGAAAACTATGTATGATCCCTATTGAAACAGCCAAACACTTTCTGCTAGACTAAGCCATTCTTTGTACATTCATCCATTCACTTAACATGCTTTTGCTGAGTACCCACTGGGATCAGATTTTAAATGTTTCTTTTTTTTGTTTGGTTCTGAATCCCTAGGCTTATGCACATGTTTTCAAACTACAGCGATTTTTTTTCTTTCTTTTTATTTTTTTAGACAGAGTCTCGCTCTGTTGCCCAGGCTGGAGTGCAGTGGCGAGATCTCAGCTCACTGCAAACTCCACCTCCCGGGTTCACGCCATTCTTCTGCCTCAGTCTCCTGAGTAGCTGGGACTACAGGCGCCCACCACCACGCCCGGCTAGTTTTTTTTTTTTTTTGGTTTTGTTTTGTTTTGTTTTTTGTATTTTTAGTAAGGACAGGGTTTCACCATGTTAGCCAGAATGGTCTCGATCTCCTGACCTCGTGATCTGCCCACCTCAGCCTCTCAAAGTGTTGGAATTACAGGCGTGAGTCATTGCACCCGGCCCAAACTATGGCTATTCTTTAATGAAAAAAGAATGAAGAAGTATTAGAGTGGAAGCTGATGCCTACTCATAAGACATTCAAAAATTGGGGGCAAGGCCGGGCGCAGTGCTCATGCCTGTAATCCCAGCACTTTGGGAGGCCAAGGTGGGCGGATCACCTGAGGTTAGGAGTTCAAGACCAGCCTGGCCAACATGGTGGCCAACATGGTGAAACCCCATCTCTACTAAAAATACAAAATTAGCTGAGCGTGATGGCACATGCCTGTAATCCCAGCTACTTGGGAGGCTGAGGTAGGCGAATTGCTTGAATCTGGGAGGCAGAGGTTGTAGTGAACCAAAATCACACCACTACACTCCAGCCTGGCGATGGCGAGACTCCATCTCGGGGGAAAAAAAAACTGGAGGCAAGGGGTTGTATGCAATACTCCTTAGTAATGCTCCTGACCATAAACTTTTATCCTGTCCTTGGTCCCTGGAGGAGTGAAATATTCTCAAAATTTTCAGTGTTTTCTATTTTTCTGTCTCTAATATTTATGGACACTGGCTTCAACAACTTTGAATTGTTATAAAGAAGTTGTAGGTTGGGTGCGGTGGCTCATGCCTCTAATTCCAGCACTTTGGGAGGCCGAGGCGGGTGGATCATGAGGTCAGAAGTTCGAGACCAGACTAGCCAATACAGTGAAACCCCATCTCTACTAAAAATACAAAAATTAGCCGGGGTGTCTGTAATCCCAGCTACTCAGGAGGTTGAGGCAGGAGAATCACTTGAACCCAGGAGGCGGAGGTTGCAGTGAGCCGATATCGCGCCACTGGACTCCAGCCTGGGTGACAGAGCTAGACTCCATCTCAAAAAATAAAATAAAATAAAATAACCAAGTGTGGTGGCGTGTGCCTGGTATCCCAGCTACTCAGGAGGCTGAGGCACTTGAATCATTTCAACCTGGGAGGCAGAGGTTGTAGTAAGCCCAGATCATGCCACTGTACTCCAGCCTGGGCAACAAAGTGAGAGACTCTGTCTCAAAAAAAAAAAAAAAAAAAAAAATCAATAGCCCGCTGACCTTAGGAGCAGCAGGGTCTGAGAGTGATTTTTCCCAGTGGGCTGTCAGTTTCAGCTAAAAACTGTTGCTCTAAACAAACAAAGCATTTGGACTATCTGGAGACTGAATTCTGTTCTCTTCATTATGGGAAGGAGCAAACAGAGCTAGAACTTTTATTAGATGGTAGAAAAAGTTTTGTCGGATCTTGTGCATCCTTCCTCTCATTCTTTTTGCAAATGCAGAATTGGATCCTTCATCTATGTGGGCAGGATTAGGTGACAAGTTAATATTGTTTGTTCTAAGATGGATCCACCATTTAAAAAAAAACCTTTTCAGCTTTGAAAGAATTACTGCTGGAGGACAACTTGCTCACCCATCTTCCGGAGAATTTGGATTCCCTACTGAATCTTAAGGTTCTGACACTGATGGACAATCCCATGGAAGAACCCCCAAAAGAAGTGTGTGCTGAAGGCAATGAGGTCATATGGAAATACCTCAAGGAAAACAGAAATAGGAATATGATGGCAACAAAGGTAAAATCAGCCCAGATTGTTGATAACAGTTGCTTTAGAGGGAGTCTAATGGTAAACACATTACAGATTATCCTATGGAGCAACTCCTTACACCCTTGTCCTGCTTCTGAAAAGAGAATTTACTTAGTAACTTTTATGTCACCAGGGCTAAGGGTAAGAAGATTTTTTAATGTCAGCCCTAGTATTTTTGTCTTTTATGTCCCTTATTTCTTTGTCCAATAAGAAGCCAACAAATAGGCAAAGGAAACCAAAACTTCAAAATTTCAAACAATCTCAAATTCTTGGACTATTTCATTGGAATGAAAAAAGCTTGTATTCACAAAAGCAGTAAAATACATTTTAAAAATTAGAAATGAAAGCATTTATAGATGAGAGGCTGAGTCCAGGGTTCTGAGCTGCCATTGATTAGGATCAAAGGGCTGAGATCCTTGTAATTCTGCTCTAGCCCTTTGAGCCCATGGAGATGTAGAACAGTTCTGGAATGTTTCCACTTCAGCCAGTGTTCTTTATTCTCCAACTGGCCCAAGTCCCCATCACCTCACAGCCGGATGACTACATAAGCCCTTTGACTGGTGTCCCTGCTTCCATGCCAGCTCCCCTACAATATACCTTCTGCTCAGCAGTAGCACTGATGCTGTTAAAACATGGGCTAGAGCTCACCACTCCACTGAAATTGGCAGTCCTCCATTTCACTCAGAGTAGGAGTCAAGTCTTTGGTCCGTAAAATCTTCTCTCAATAGCCCTCAACCCTATCAGACCTAATGTCCTCCCTTTTATGATAAATCTTTTGTGATACCTCCTTTACCATTCCAAAATAAATTCAGAAATAATAAAAACCTACAAAAGCACATAATTTTAATTGAAATAATCCCTGAGTAGCAATTTAAAGGAGAAAGAAAAGTAATTTATATACAAATATATATTTCAGGCTGGGCATGGTGGCTCATGCCCATAATCCCAGCACTTTGGGAGGCTGAGGTGGGTGGATGGATCACTTGAGGTCAGGAGTTCAAGATCAGCCTGACCAACATGGTGAAACCCTGTCTCTACTAAAAATACAAAACTTAGCTGGGCATGGTGGTGTGTGCCTGTAATCCCAGCTACTCTGGAGGCTGAGGCAGGAGAATCGCTTGAACCCAGGAGGCAGGCAGGGGTTACAGTGATCCTAGATTGTGCCACTGCACTCCAGCCTGGGTGATAGCTATCTCAAAAACTAAAATAAAAAATTATTTCAATGTGTATATGCTCAGGATGGATTACACTTGAAAGAATGAAAGTTGTGGTTTTAATTGAATACTTCCTGAAAGCATTTTGAAAAACCATGCACCCTCTTGCACATTCTTAAAATGATATTTAATATATTGCTGGCCACAAGTTTAAATCATTGCAAAGGATGTTAATTTCCAGTGAATTTTAAATGTTGACATTTTAAAATAGAGCTGTTAGAACAATATTTTAACTACATCCAGTGGAAACTGAATATCATTATGATTTGTCAACACCAATTTATAAATACTTAAACAAGTTATTATTTTATAGGCAGAATTTTTATATCTTTTCTTCTTAAACATGTACTTCCATTCTACTTTCCCCTCAAAATTGATCCTAAGGTTATATATATACACATATGTCTTTCATAGATTGCTCTTTTGTACTTCTAGGCAACAAAAATATTTATATAAATTAAATTTTTAAAATTTAAAAATGTATATACATTATAACTATTAGTAGTATAAAATCACCTAAAACAACATAAAATTTCTTACAAATTTTAAAAATTATTACACATATAGGATTTTTTAGAACAGTGTAACAAAATGAGAGAGTTTTTTTAGTGTAGTTTATATATTCATGCATAAATCTTGATGATTATTAGAATAACACAGGGTTTATTACAGATTCTACTCCTGTTTTTCATTTTATAGATGAAAGCCTTGAGAAAACTTGTTCACGCAGATGAGTTAATGAGAACGGAAGAAGCTTTTTTTGCCTGTAATATTTTATTTTAAAAAAAACAATGCTTCATACATCTCTGAACTTCTTCCAGATTTATATCCCCCAAATTGATAGCAGGTCTTAGCTGACATGTCAACTAGGTTTCCCTTATTTTTCTTGAAAGTAGAATTAGAAACCACCTGTCTTGCAAAAGGATTGGTTAACTAGTCCTTACAGTCATTCATTTTCTCATCAACACTTGTACTTTGAATTGTCTTGTGTGTGTGTGTGTGTGTGTGTGTGTGTGTCTTAATGATTTTTGGAATCCAGGGCAATGCACTATAGTAAGATTCAGGTGGGTTCAAGGCATGCCCTTCTTCTGTGGAGCACCAAAGGGGCAACTGGGATGGGGGATCTGCAGTTATGTTCTCGGGATGGAAGCTGAAGCTCAGGAAATGGACTGTCTTCAACCTATCCATGCCTGCACACCGTTGGAAAGGCTTTGTAGACCAGGGTACAGACCACACAACTGAAGACTGCTTAACCTTAAGACAATAAAAAGTCCCATAAATTTCTAAACTGCCTCTAGAGAGTAGTGCTGTTCCCTGGATCCTGATCAGTCTGCTGTTTTCACTACCCATCTCATCTTTCCTACTCTCACTGGGCTTCAGTCATAAGCAGATACCTGGTGTTCTTCCAAGGACCAAGCATGCTCCTGGCTCAGGGCCTTAACACTGGCTTTTCCTGTGCCCAGAGATGCTTCCCTCAGATACGGGCAAGATTCTGGCCCTCACTTCGTTCCATCTCTGCTTAAACGTCCTCTTATCAGAGAGCCCTTCCTTGATTCACCTTATATAAAACAGCATACATACCCCCAGCCACCTCTTTCATTTGTTCATTCATTTAACAAACATTTATTGAGCTTCTACTATGTACCAGACACTGTTCTAAGCACTGAGATACATCAGTGAACAAAACAAATATTTATGTCCTCACAGCACTTAAAATCTAGTAGGAGGGAAATAAAAGCATGAAATATAAAACATAAACTTAAATACTATGTTAGAGAGTGCTACTGTGGGAAAAAAAACCAACAAGAAAACAAAAAAAAAACTAGGTCACCCTAAGGGGAACTGAAATTGCCAGTAGTGTTTGGAGGTGGGGAAGTGGGTAATTTAAATAAGATTGTCAGAGTAGGCCTCATTGAAAAGATGACAGTCTTAGCTTAGGCTGCTACAACAAAATACCATAGAACAGATGGCTTAAACAACGGAACTGTATTTTCTCACAGTTCTGGAGGCCGGAAGTCTAAGGTCAGAGTATCAGCATGATTGGAGTCTGGTGAAGGCCCTCTTCCTGGCCTGTAGAAGCTGACTTCTCCCTGTGTCTTCATATGGCAGAAAGAGAGAGACAGAGAGAGAGAGAGAGAGAGAGAGAGAGAGAGAGAGAGAGAGAGAGAGAGAGAGACGGAGACAGAGAGAAATTGCACTAGAGAGTGCTAACTCTCTGATGTCTCTCCCTATAAGGCCACTAATCTCATCATGAGGGCCCCACCGTTATGACTTCATCTAAATCTAATCATCTCCCCAAAGCCCCTTTTCCAATTTCCATCACACTGGGGATTAGGGCTTCAACATACGAATTTGGGGCAACGCAGTTCAGTCCATAGCAATGACTATCGACCAAACCCTTGAAGCAGCGGAGAGGTGAGCCATCTGAATACTGAGAAGAGTTCCAGGCAAAGGAAGCAGCGAATGTACAGGCCCTGAGTCACAACTATGCCTGTGTGTCTGAGCAGGGAGGAGGCCTACATGGCTGGAGCAGAGTGAGCCAGGGAAAGGGGAGTTAAGAGGTTAGAGGGGTCAGGATTGAGGAGGCAGATCAGAGAGGGCCTTGTAAGCCATATAAGAACTTTGGCTTCTATTCAGAGAGAAGTGGGGAGCCACTGGACAAGCCTGCTACTAGAGGAGGGGTATTGCTGGGTAGGTAGGAGGGAATAGGATCCAGGGAACAAGTGAGGGCTGGCTTTAGGCAGGAGCACAGACAGCCCAGTAAGGAACAGGAAGGCAGGGCATAGGCACTCAGATCCCCTCACCATGCATGGTCGCCCTCCATAGCACTCATCACCGTCTGTCAAATTGAACATTCATGTGTTTATTTTTTACTGTCTCTTCCCTCACTGGAATGTGAGCTCCATAAAGTTGAGACAGTTATTTCTCTGCTGTTGCCCAAAAGTCTAGAGCAGGCCCTGGCACATAAAAGCAATAAATGCATTTTTAAAAAAATTTGTCTGAATGCCTGGCCAATTGAGAAATATAGAAAATAAAATTTAGAGTTCTGATCACATCCCATTCTCCACATCTTCAAGACCACGTATCAGAATAAAGAGATTTAACAATCTCCAGTTCATTGTGATACCAGCCGATGCTGAATATGGGTTTATTTTGTTTTCAGATTCAGGCGTGGTGGCGTGGAACAATGGTACGGAAAGGATTTGGGAAATTCGGTGAACTACTAAAACCACGAAAGAAAGGAAAGACTTCTCCAAAAGATAAGAAAGGAAAGAAGGATGTAAAAGGAAAACCAGGAAAGGGGAAAAAGAAATAATCCTATAAATTGATAAATTGGGGTAATGGACCTAGACAGATTAAGAAGGCAAAATATCTAGGAATTAGATGCCTACTACATTAAAATTATTCATAAAATTATGTTTATGTGTAAAAATAAATGATTCTTACTTTTACTGAAATATTTATGGATAAAATGATATAACACCTTGGAATTTCTTCTAAATAATATGGGAGGGGGAGGGGAAAGTGGGTAGGAGTACAAGTGAAACAAGATTGGCCATACATTGGTAACTGTAGAATAAGGTGATGAGTACACAGGAGTTTGTTATACTATTTGCCTACTTTTATTTATTTTTAATTATTTTTTAAGAGAGGATCTCACTCTGTTGCCCAGGCTGGTGTACAGTGGTGCAATCTCGGGTCACTGCAACCTCCATTTCCCAGGTTCCAGCAATTCTCATACCTCAGCCTCCTGAGTAGCTAGGACTACAAGCGCATGCCACCATGCCTGGCTTTTATATTTCTTTGGTAGAGATGGGGTTTCATCATGTTGGCCAGGCTGGTCTCGAACTCCCGACATCAAGTGATCTACCCGCCTTGGCCTCCCAAAATGCTGGGATTACAGGCATAAGCCACTGCACCCAGCCAGTCTACTTTTAAAACTTTTATTCTGAAATAATTATAGATTCACAGGAAGTTCCAAATAAATATTTAGGTAGGTCCATGCACTGCTCAGCCTCCCTCAATGCTGACCTCTTTCATAACTATAGCACAATAACAAAACCAGAAGATTAACATTGCACTCATTTGTGTGTGTGTGTGTAATCCTATGCAATTTTGTCACATATAGTTTTGTGTAGGCACCATCACAATCAAGACACAGATTTGTTCCATTGCCACAAGTTTCCCTTGTGCTATTCCTCTGTAGCCATACCTACTGCCTACTCCTCTCCCAGTGCCTAACCTGTTCTCCAGATTCATAATTGTGTCATTTTAGGAATGTCACATAAATGGAAACATATAGTATGTAACTGGGATTGGCTTTTTTATTCAGCATAATCCACTTGAAGTCTATCCAACTGGGGCGTGGATCAGTGGTTTGTTCCTTTCTGTTGCTGAAGGAGTATTTCATAGTCCCACAGTTTGTTTAACCTTTCACTCATCATTTCCAGTTTTTTTGCTATTGTGAACAAAGCTGCTATGAACATTCATGCATAGGTTTTTACATATGCATAGATACTCATGGAATTCCTGGGAATGCTTATGGTATTCATGGTATTCTTTCATACGATGTAACCCAAAATATCCCCTTTACAGCATTCAAAACCTCCTCATCCTGAAAACGTTTTAATTTGGAATAGTGTTGATTTTAAATTTGCATGTCTTTCAGGCAGTGATTGCAATACTAATTATTAGTGTAGTAAGAAGAAAGCAAAACATAATTTGACTAGAGCAGGTCAGAATAGAAATGTGTATACAAACCTCTCTGCCATGCAATGACTTTCATGCTCCAGTAAAAGAAAATCAAAGATTTCAAAAATAGTTTAGAGCAACATGAAAACTGTCATTAATGAACTAAATTAGTTTTATGAGCCAATTCCATTTCAAAGAAATGCCTGGAGGCAATATGTTAACAATTTTTTTAAACAGTAAAAAGAAGTTTTAATGTATTTTAACAAGATGTGTTTTTCACAGTGAGTTTTAAATTTTCAAACACTTTTTACTAAGATTTATATGTCAGTGACTATCATTATTGTTCTGGTTTGTATCTGAGATAAAAGGCACCAGAACATAAAATAATAAACCATAGGCCGGGCGCGGTGGCTCAAGCCTGTAATCCCAGCACTTTGGGAGGCCGAGACGGGTGGATCACAAGGTCAGGAGATCGAGACCACCCTGGCTAACACGGTGAAACCCCGTCTCTACTAAAGAATACCAAAAACTAGCCAGGCGACGAGGCAGGGCGCCTGTAGTCCCAGCTACTTGGGAGACAGAGGCAGGAGAATGGCGTAAACCCGGGAGGCGGAGCTTGCAGTGAGCTGAGATCCGGCCACCGCACTCCAGCCTGGGCGACAGAGCCAGACTCCGTCTCAAAAAAAAAAAAAAAAAAAAAAAAAAAAAAAAAAAAAAAAAAAACCATAGAAGGGTATGCTTTCTGATAAAAACCTACATAGACCACATTAAGATACATATAGTGATAGTAATGATACATGAAACTCTTAGACAGCTAGTGCCTTTCACATTAGAATCACACACACACACTCACACACACCTTTATATTTAGAACATTTAACTTGTAGGAAAAGAAGAGGCACAACATTTCTGGGCAAGAGAAAAGCAGTTGCAGTACCAGAATCTAAACGCTTTTGGCAAGGCTTCTAAACAGTAAATGAACTAATTATATATCCAAAACAAATCCATTGAAAAATGCCATCTTTGTTTCATGAGACAGAGAATAATGGCATGCTTATATTAGATATTATATACATATATTTACAAAGCTCTTGTAATATAAGTCCCATTAAACGGCCCAGAAGTTGATATTCAGTTCATGACACTGGAATTCGTTCATGTTCTTTTCCTTTGGAGAATGGTTTGTAGCTTAGCAGGATGTGGGAAGTCAGCTTACTGAAACCCGCCATGGTCAAAGTGAATGCTCCTTTTTTTATCTTGGTCAAAGCATTCTAGTTCTTCCTCCTGTGAAGCTGGGAGTATCCATCTTTTCATTCCTATCTCTGTGATCTGAGGAAGTTTGGTCACAGCACATAACAAGTGTCTAAACCATTGTCCACAATCTCGAAAATTTGATGGTCGAAGGCTAATATCCAGCTCGATTAACTCTTTGAGGAACCGCACGTTTTGGCAGAACATGGTCCACCCTGCATCACAGATGCTGTCATTGTAGCTCAGGTCCAGCTTTCGCAGTTTGGCCAGATGACCCGTCTGTATGACCGATGCTGGAAAACAAAATCACTCTAAATGCTAACATACAAGAATACCGTCTGCCATGGCTATTCCCATTTCCCATAACACTATCTCCAGGACTAGTAATGACAAGATTAGTAATTAGTAATGATTTGTTATTAGCAGCTTTATTCAGGACATCTGAAATTGGTAACAGATTTCCTCTCTGTACATCCCATCTACAGCTTTTTAAATTTCTTTTTCCAAATCCCAATCCAATAATTTTTTTTGTCAAGTTCCTGCTCTCTGCTCCACTGGAGTCCCAGCTCTTCCTACAGTCTTTCTCTAATTAAATATAAAGAGTGATGGCTCATTGGCTTTAACTAAGGACCATTTGTAAATAATCGTCTTGCTGCTTATACTGTTTAATTGTTCATTGTTCATTCATTCAGTCATTCTTCATCCAGCAATTATTTAAATGAGCACTTTCCATATGCAGAACATACCTGGATAATTTCCAATTCACCTTAGAGACCCCAATACACATGACAGTTTTCCCTATATGGGTACTACCTACAATGGCACTTAAAAATGATGACTAATGTACAATCTGAGCTATTTGATCAGAAAATAAATAAGTTGATGAAATAAAGACTTCTGTAAGAGGAGGCAGGAGAGATAACCAAGGCAAATAGAACATGCTTCCCTTTTCAACCAAACCCAGGAATGGATTGCAGAGATCAGGTGAGTTGTGTAGAATCTTGGAGATGAAAGGGATCTTGGAAGTCTCCTTATCCAACCTCCTAATAAATGATCAGAGAGAAATCCTTTTCACAGCCTCTCTACTGATGATCACCACAATTCTGCCTGAACCGTTCTTTCAAGTTTGCCTCAGCATTACAGAGCAGCTCCTAGCAGGAGGAAGCCCTCCCACAGGGCCCCAATCTATCTTCTGGTGTCTTTCACCCCGTGCCCCCATCGGTCAGCTGAAACATTCAGCTCCTTCTTCCTCATGTCAGCCCTGCAGTGTTAGACAACAGCCAGGTCTCCCTCAAACTTTATCCCTCTAGGACTGAACATGCCCTGGTCTTTCAGTCTTTCCTCACACACATGGCTTTCCAATCAAGGAGGATGTTCCAACTCCATCACTTTCACTTGCCTACAGTTTCATTCCACAGTGAATTTGAGAGCTCAGCCACCCGTGCACACAGCAGCTGCACTCTGTCTCTAGGTGTCCATGTCAATGTGTGTCTCTCTTCCTTCCTGTCTTGCAACATTACTCACAATATTCTTGAGACCTAACTAAGTGTTAAAGACAATGTGCATGCTTTTTCTCTTTCATCCTATTTTACTATTTTAGATTTATTACATTTTTTAAAATCTAGATAGTGGAAACATAGGCCATAGATATACTCTTTATAGTTTACTATGTGAAAAAATAAATGCCATTAATTATTTTTAAAATGTGCATAAGCTAGTGATTAACAAATTTTTAATGTTTCTATTAGAAAAAATATAAAAGTGGCAATTGCTAAAACGACATATAGTAATACTTGTTTTTTGTTGCTGTTATTGTTTTTGTTTTTTGAGATAGAGTCTGCTCTTTGCCCAGGCTGGAATGCAATGGTGCAATCTCAGCTCACTGCAACCTCCAACTCCAAGTTCAAGCAATCCTCCTGCCTCAGCCTTCCAAGTAGCTGGGATTACAGGCACCCGCCACTATGCCCAGCTAATTTTTTTACTTTTATTACAGACAGGGTTTCGCCATGTTGGCCAGGCTGGTCTCAAACTCCTGACCTCAGGTGATCCACCCACCTCGTCCTCCCAAAGTGCTGGTATTACAGGTGTGAGCCACCACGCCTGATCTGTAAAATATACCCTGATGAAATGTAAAAGTATAAATTTGACCTGAGAAAAAACTGTCAGTAGAGATTAAAATATATATATACAATGGCTGAAGACATGGCAGATAAAATTTGATGCAGACAAAAAAAAAAAGACCTAATTGAGGCCTGGTGTGGTGGCTCACGCCTATAATCCCACCACTTTGGGAGGCCAAAACGGGCGGATCACGAAGTCAGGAGATCAAGACCATCCCGGCTAACACGGTGAAACCCTGTCTCTACTAAAAATACACACACACACAAAAATTAGCCAGGCATAGTGGTGGGCACCTGTAGTCCCAGCTACTTGGGAGGTTAAGGCAGGAGAATGGCTTGAACCCGGGAGGCGGAGCTTGCAGTGAGCCAAGACTGCGCCACTGCACTCCAGCCTGGGTGACAGAGCGAGACTCCGTCTCAAGAAAAAAAAAAAAAACCTAATTGAAGAAGCAAATTTTAATTATAAACATTAAATAAAATAACTTAAATATATTTAATGGTGTCTAATTCAGAAAAATAAATAAATAAAAATCAAAAGCTTATTTTTTAGAAGACTCACAACATCAATAAACCCTTGTGATAGTCAGAATTCTAAATAGCCACCTTAAGGTTTCCATTGTGTTCCCAGGACTGAATGTGATAGATTTTGCTCCCAAGATTAGCTTAGGCTATATGGCACACCCGACTTTAAGAAAGGGAGACTATTCATATGGAGTTAACCTAATCACAGGAGCCCTTTGAAAGCAGAGAGAATTTCCTCCTACCGGTGGCAGAAGAGGAAGGAAGTTACAGAAGTCAGAGAGATTTAAAGTGTGAGAGGCACGGACAATCCACTCCAGGCTTGCAAATGAGGGGCCATGTATCAAGGAATGTGGCTGGCCTCTAGTAGCTGAAAACAGCCCCCAGCTGAGAATTAGCAAGAAAAGAGGACCCTCAGTCCTACAGCTGCAAGGTCCTAGACTCTGACAACAAAAATGAGCTTGAAAGTGGATTTATTCCTAGAGTCTTCACATGAGAACTCAGCCTGGCTGACACCTTGATTTCAGTGTTGTAATACCCTACACAGAGAACGAACACAAGCTGTGCCAGACTTCTTACCTACAGAACTGTGAGCCGGGTGAGGGATGAGAAATTACTTCCCACATTACTCATTCGGGTGATGGTTACATCAGCACCTCAGACTTCACCACTACAATATACCCATGGAACAAAACTGCACTGGTGCCCCTTACATTTATATAAGCTTTTAAAAAGAACTGTGAACAAATACATGGATATTGTTTTAATCCACAAATTAACATGTTACACAGCAACAGAAAACTAATACCTTTGGTCACACTAGCCAAGAACAAAGAGATAGAAACACAACTTATCAATATCAGGAATGAGACAGGAAGTATCACAATGGGCAGTAAAAGGATAATAAGGAAACAACTTTAATTCCATAAATTCAACAACCTAATGAAATGGGCCAATTCCTTAAAAGACACTATCAAAACTTAAAGAAGAAATAGACAACTGGAATAGTCCTAGCTCTATTTTTTTTCTATCTCTATTTTTTAAATTGAATTGGTAATTTAAAATATCCCACAAAGAAAATTCCAAGTTTAGATGGCTTCAGTGGTGAATTCTGTGAAACAGTTGAGGAAGAAATAATACCAATTTTATCCAATCTTTCTGGAAAATAAAAGAGGAAGGAACACTTCCCAACTCATTGTATGAGGCTATCTATACCCTCATAACAAAGCCAAAGACATTATAAGAAAACCAGTAGGCTGTTATCCCTTGTGAACACAGGCACAAATATCCTCAAAAAAAATTAGCAAATAACATCCAATGCTATATAAGCAAGATAATACATAATGATCATGACCAGGCTGATTTAACATTTAAAAATCAGTTAATATTATTAATTATTATTAATATTATTATTCATGATATTAATGAACTATAAAGTTTTTTAAATGCTCATCTCAATAGATGCAGAAAAATAATCTGACAAAATTCATTACAAGAACTCTTAGCAAATTAGGATTCTTTAGCCTGATAAAGGGTAGCTACAAAAAAACCTATAGCTAGCGTCATACTTAATAGTGAAAAATGGAACGCTTTCCCCCTCAGCTTAGGGAACTAAGAGTGGAAGCAAGGCAAGAATGTCTGCTCTCATCTCGTTCAACATCTATTGGAAATCCTAGCCAGCTAAATAACCAAGAAAAAGAAATAAAAGATATGCAGTGGAGGTAAAGACATAAAACTGTCTCTAGACTGGGTGCGGTGGTTTCATGTCTGTAATCCCAGCACTTTGGGAGGCCGAGGCGGGCAGATCACGAGGTCAGGAGATCGAGACCATCCTGGCCAACATGGTGAAACCCCGTCTCTACTAAAAATACAAAAACTAGCTGGGGGTGGTGGCGAGTGTCTGTAGTCCCAGTTACTCAGGAAGCTGAGGCAGGAGAATCACTTGAACTCAAGAGTCGGAAGTTGTGGTGAGCTGAGATGGCGCCACTGTACCCCAGCCTGGCAACAGAATGAGACTCCATCTCAAAAAAAAAAAAAAGCTGTCTGTAATCATAGATATGACTGTCTATATAGAAAATACTACAGAATCTACCAAAAATATCCTACAGCTAACAAATGAGTTTAGCAAGGTTGCAGTAAAATGTCAATATACAAAAATCAATTGTATATCCACATACTAGCAATAACATTGGGAATCTAAAATTAAACAGTATCTTTTGTAAGAGCACAAAAATTAAATACTCAGATACAAATTTAACAAAATATAAAAACTATAAAACACCAGTGAAAGAAATCAAAGAGTACTTAAATACAGAGATAGACTGTGTTCATGGATTGGAATACTCAATATTGTTAAGATGTCATTTCTCCCTGAATTGATCTATAAATTCAATGTAATCCCAATCAAATTTCCAGATGGATTTTTAAAATAGCTATTGACAATCTGATGCTAGCTGTATATGGAAATGCCAAGTAACTAGAATAACCAAAACAATTTTGAAAAAGAACAAAGAAATACTACTTCATTTCAAGACTTACTATAAAGTTTCAGCAATCAAAACAGCATGATATTGGTAAAATAAGAGACACAGAGATCAATGGAACAGAGTTGAGAGACCAGAAGTAGGCCATCACAAATATGGCCAATTGATTTTTGACAAAAATATAAAGGCAAATCAATGGAGAATGGATAGTCTTTTCAACTAATGGCACTCCAATAATTGGACAGTGACATGCAGACACATTAATCTCTACCCATACTTCATACCTTGTATAAAAATTAACTCAAAATAGATAATAGGTCAAAATATAAAAGGCAAATACAAAGCTTCAAGAAAAAATATGGAAAAAATTTTTGAGAAATTAGATTTGCAAAACACTCTAAGACACAATACAAAAAATTCATCAGATTAACAAATTGATAGATCTTTATTAAAACTGAAAGCTTTACTCTGCAAAAAAACACTATTAAGAGAATGAAAAAGCCAGTGGGACAGACCCAGAAAAAATAATAGCAAATTATATTTCTGATAAAGGACTTACTTGTATTCAGAAAAATCTAAAAAGCTCTCCAAACTCATCAACAAGAAAACAAACAATCCAATTTTTAAAATTAGGCAAGAGATTTAGAACAGACATTTCACCAAAGGAGCTAAGAAATGAAAATACACACATAAAAAGATGTTTGACATCACTGGTCATTAGGGAAATGCAAATTAAAATCGCAATGTTTTGTTCCATCTTCTAATTACAATCATTTTTGCTATAACACTTGTTTTGAAAACACAAGTTTATTTCAATGAGACTGAAATGTCAGGAAACAATTTGAGCATAATGCAAATTTCTTATTTGCATTATGCACAATTTGTCCACAGGAAACACTAGGTGAACATATAAGACTGTCCCCAGCTGAATTGAGCTGCATATAGAAATAAACAGCCTGGACATGGTGGCTCACACCTGTAATCCCAGCACTTTGGGAGGCCAAGGCAGGTGGATCACCTGAAGTCAGGAGTTCGAGACCAGCCTGGCTAACATGGTGAAACCCCGTGTCTACCAAAAACACAAAAATTAGCCAGGCGTGGTGGTAGGCGCCTGTAATCCCAGCTACTCGGGAGCCTGAGTCAGGAGAATGTCTTGAATCTGGCAGGTGGAGGTTGCAGTGAGCCAAGATCATGCCATTGCACTCCAGCCTGGGTGACAGAGTGAAACTCTGAGAAAAGAAAGAAAGAAAGAAAGAAAGAGAGAGAGAGAGAGAGAGAGAGAGAGAGAGAGAGAGAGAGGGAGGGAGGGAGGGAGGGAGGGAGGGAGGGAGGGAAGGAAGGAAGGGGAAGGGAAGGGAAGGGAAGGGAAAGAAAGGAGAGAGGGAGGGAGGGAAGGAAGGAAGGAAGGAAGGAAGGAAGGAAGGAAGGAAGGAAGGAAGGAAGGAAGGAAGGAAGGAAGGAAAGAAAGAAAAAGAAAATGTAGACATGCACACACCTCATGAGGACAACAAGCCTCATCTATCCACACACCCTCTTTCCACCAACTGAAGTGTGGACAGGCCACTTCCACAGACAAACTTCAGGTCTTTCTCAGGGGAAAGTCTAATATTTGCTCATTTCTTAACTATTTAATATGTAAAACTGTATTGCTATTTTTCATAGCTTCTGTTTTTTAAAATATGCCACTGATGAAGTATTTGAGTGTGGTGCTTCCAACCATAAGTCCTGTGGTTATTACTGAATAATTCTTGCATAACACATGATTTTTAGGCCCATGTGCCATGTCATAGCAAAACTGACTAGTATATACACTAAAAACACACATACAACTACTTGGAGTGACTGTTCTGACCCTTCATTTGGAGGCGTGCTCATTGCTTTGGAATTCTGGCAGTTGATGGCTGAATAGTGATTGGAGTGTGAGGACAAGGCTAGACAGGAGCCAGAGAGAGTACTCTCTGGTTATTGTTTTATAATGGGAAAGTGGAAGCATAGAATGAGTTGTTGTTGTTGTTTTTTGAGAAGGAGTTTGACTCCTGTTGCCCAGGCTGGAGTGCAATGGTGCAATCTTGGCTCACCGCAACCTCTGCCTCCCAGGTTCAAGCGATTCTCCTGCCTCAGCCCCCCGATAGCTGGGATTACAGGCATGCACCACCATGCCCTGCTAATTTTGTATTTTTAGTAGAGATGGGGTTTCTCCATGTTGATCAGGCTGGTCTTGAACTCCCGACCTCAAGTGATCTGCCAGCCTCGGCCTCCCAAAGTCTTGGGATTACAGGTGTGAGCCACCACGCATGGCCACATAGAATGATTTTAGGGAATATTTGGGTAGCCTCAATCCCACAGTGCAAAAGTTATTCCTTATTCAATTATCTTTCCATCTTTCTAGACTGACGTGGAAAAAGGGTCAGATTGTTACTACAGTATGCCTTTAACCCCTCTCATCTTTTTCTAATAGAGAGAAGGAGTCTCTAATCAAAGCCATCAGCAGTCTAATATCTATGAGAAGTGATACCTGCATTTCAGTTACAGTGATAATCAGCTTCTTGTTTAAATAAAAGCATTTAAATTAAAGAGTCAATTTAAAGGAAAAGTTAAGTAATACTGCTGGAACCATGGGGATGGGTGAGATGTAGATGTCTGAAGTGGGAAAACTCACGGACCAGGGAGGCGTGGAACAGTTGTTTGCCTTCCAGGAACCGCCCCACCTATCTAAATCCATATCCTTTTAGGAAACACCCCCCACTGTCATGTGGTTTTAGAATTGCCTTTGTTCATTTTAATTAGAACTCTCGGGAGATATTGGGGAGAAGGCAATCTGCACAGAGGGCTTCACCCCAAGTCTAGTGCCTCCCCCACCTCCCCACCCGGTGCTTTGCAGGGGCGGCACCCTCTGCTCTGTGTGCCAAGACCGCTTGGGAACAAGTAGATACACACCCAGGAGAACCATGTCCTCTGTCACCAGGGAACAGCTGCTCAGCCTCAGCACTCGAAGAGACATGGAAAGCTTTAGTGTTTCCAGAAGCAGCTTCAAGTTGCCACCAACACACTTGTTCCAAGAAAGGTTAAATACTTCCAGAGCAGAGAGGTGAACAGAGCTTTCAGCTAAAAGTGGTAATGATAAGAACAGCAGTAATTTAGGTTTTCTTACAGATCATTAGCTTTGGATTTGAGGAAACTGGTCTAGGACAACACATTAATATAACTGGAGTTGAGAAAGTTGTAGAGGCCATTTTCTTCTGCCTTAAATTTATGGCCTCAATTTATGTTGTCTGTTTTTTTTGTTGTTGTTGTTGTTGTTGTTGTTGTTTGTTTTGTTTTGAGATGGAGTCTTGCTCTGTCACCAGGCTGGAGTGCAGTGGCACAATCTTGGCTCACTGCAACCTCCGCCTCCTGGGTTCAAGTGATTCCCCTGCCTCAGCCTCTCAAGCAGCTGGGACTACATGTGCGTGCCACCATACCCAGCTAATTATTTTTGTATTTTAACAGAGACGGGGTTTCGCCCTGTTGGCCAGGATGGTCTGGATCTCCTAACTCGGGATCCACCAGCCTTGGCCTCCGGAAGTGCTGAGATTACAGGCGTGAGCCACCGCACCCAGCCTGTTGTCTGTTTTTATTTGGGGAAATATTGGAAACTTTAGCAAAGCAAAACTTGATAAATTGGAATTCACTGTCCACCTGGGGTTTCTTTCCTTCATTTCACATGTAGGAAGGAGAAAGAGGCAAAGTGCTTGGACGGCTAGTCAAGATTTCAGAATGTGTCCTGGTTGGTACATATTCCACTGCCCAGTCACTGCTGAGATTGAGATAGGGTCAAGTCTCCCTAAGAGTCTGAAATACCAAAACCCATTTGTGTTTACTTCACTGCAATAAATGCAGGCAAGGAAGGCAACTAATGTATTTTGGAAAGATTTTTAAAGAAAAGTAAAAGATTTTCTGCTTAATTCTCAGTTGCCCCCAAAGTTAAAATTAACCAGAATATCTTATTCCCAAGTTAATTGTACTTTAAACTATTCTGCCTTCCTTCTAGAGAATAATGTGTTCGAGGGGAAAATATACATTCTTTTATAATATCTAGTAAGAAAATCCCTTACTCATGGTACAGAGATCTACATTAAGGAGAAATGGAACTTTTTCTTCTAAAAGCAATGTACAGAAATATATATTTGCTTCATGTGCTTAATTCAAATTGAATAGTAGATTTATGTCAGATGATACAATTTAGTGTAATACCTCGTTGATCATGATTCATTGATTGTGCAGCTAGAATTAGAAACAGCTGTGCCTTCTAATGGCCACAGTTCCTTTAAAAAAACGTATTTTTCCAGACTGGGCAACATGGTAAAACTCCGTCTCTACCAAAAATACAAAAATTAGCCAGGTGTGGTGTCACATTCCTGTAGACCCAGCTACTGGGGAGGCTGAGATGGCATGATCGCTTAAGCCCAGGAGAAGGCTACAGTGAGCCATGATAGTGCCACTGCACTCCAGCCTGGGCAGCAGAGCAAGACCCTCCCAAAGTACTGGGATTACAGGTGTGAGCCACTGCACCTGGCCCAAGTTCACAGTTCTTTACTGGGGGGTCAGTCATCTAGGTACCCTCCACCCAGCATATACCAAAATTCCATGCTCACAAAAGAAAAGCGCATGTTCAGCATAAACCATGTTGTTTGTGCAAACAGGTTAGGCATAGTAAACCACCCTTATCAGTTAGGAAATGGTACGAACACCCCCAGATTCCAAGTTCTGGGATATCAGCTAAGGGTTGGTCTTTCTGGTTGACAGTAGGCCTTTCCAGGGATAGCAGCATCAAGTCTGCTATGTTAACTCTTTTTTGCCCCCATACACGTGGCTGGAGTTGTTGGATTTGTGTGCTTCCTGGATAATGCTAAAAACAGAGTCCTTCTCTCTAACCTTCTCACCAGTGTTTTTTTTTTTTTTTTTTAATCAGTTGGCACTTCCTTAAAAATGAATTGTACTGTCAACCAGACAAGGGCTATTATTAATGAAATAAATGCATTAAATTCATAAAAATGAGTAGCTATTTATTATTATACATTAATAAAAATAAATGCATGTTATTTACCCCCAAATTTGAAGAACACTATATTTAGGGCATTCTTGCCCTCCTTTTCAGCCTGAGTATTTTGTTCAGCCTGAGTATTTTGCTCAGCCCGAGTATTTTGCTCAGCTCCCATAGACTTGGTCCTCACCATGCCCTCCTCCCAGCGCTCCCTCAGCATCATTCATCTCATCGTCCACATCTCTGGATGGGGAAAAGTCCCAGGATATGTAGCTTTCAGCCCTGCTGTTCTAGGGCCCATGGACCCATCAGAGACTCTACAGATATGCTTGAAGGGGTGCCTGTGAGCTTCCTCAAACTGATTACAGTTATTCTGTGGGGAAGAGTATGGTATATTTTCTGTCTCCAAAACATCTGGAATTAGACTGCCTTAAATCAAATCCTGGCTCTGGCTCTTATGACCTTAGGTTACCTCATGTACTTAACATCTCTGTGCTTCAGTTTCCTTGTCTGCAAAATATAAAATGGAACAACGGCACATGCCTTATACAGTTGTAAGAGTTAAATTGGTGAATGCATGTAAAGTTCTTGGAAAGGGGCCTGGCACATAGGATATGCTCCATAAATGACAGTTGTTAAGTTCTGCCCATTTGGTGACAAGTGCAATGTCAGCAAGTAAGGGGAGATATTGTGAAACAAAGACACTTGGTAGCACTTCTCCAAATCGATCACCCAGGGAACCAGTAGTTTGTGCACACAGTGCCAGGGTCCCCAACGCCAGCTCCCTTTACTTGCTGACACTGCACTTGTCATCAAATGGAAACTTTGTCACCAACTTTCAGATTCAGTAGGTTCCTGATGTAGGCTGGGGCACATCCGTGGCCTTAAGGCATACACAGATTCCTAAGCGAGCACATAAATCCTGTGGGGAATGATTGCTTGGCAGTTAGCTAGGCTCACACTCTAGTAAATGGCTTACTTTCCTATCAGATCCACAGCAATCCCAACTCATACTGACACTTCCGCAAAATTACAAGTTACCATGGATGTGGTGGTCCCGGGTTGGTTGTACACACATTAAATTTTAAATGTTAAATCTGCACATACCATGGCCAGGCACAGTGGCTCACACCTATAACCCCAGCACTTTGGAAGGCCCAGGAGGGTGGATCACTTGAAGTCAGGAGTTTGAGACCAGGCTGGACAACATGGTGAAACCCTGTCTCTACTAAAAATACAAAAATTAGTCGGGTGTGGTGACGTGCACCTGTCTGTGATCCCAGCTACTCTCGAGGCTGAGGCAGGAGAATCGCTTAGACCTGGGAAACAGAGGCTGCAGTGAGCCAAGATCACGCCACTGCACTCCAGCCTGGGTGACACTCTGTCTCAAAACACAAACAACAACAACAAAAAAAACCCTGCACATATTAGAATCATTTTTTTGGACTTTCAGAAGGTCACTTTTAAGAAGGCATATGTCCTGAAAAGAAGACAAATTAGTACTTCACAAATTTGGCTGAACCTTGGAATGAAATGCAGAGAAAAAGAGGTCTCCCTCTCACATTATTGCATGGCTCCTGCAGGGATCTGGGAAATCTCTTACCGAGAGCTGTAAAAGTCTCACTCTCCAAAGCACAGTTGTTAACAACTAATGACTTCAATGCTGGTAAAAATCGGAGCCTGCTGAGTAAGTTTTCAGAAGAACTGCCCATCTTTCTGTTGGCTGATAAATCCAGTTCTTGAAGATTTGAGAGTAAAGGAATGACCTGGGCTGTTAAAAATATCAGCAGCGACATGTTTTAGGCACCATCTCACAGAGTCTTCTGGGTGTTTGGTTCCCACACTCTGTTTAATCTATCAGTCAATACAGCTCTCCCCAACCCCACCCTCCCTCCCTTACACACCGCAAACCAGCCATCTTCCCAGCATGCTGCTTGGGCTTTCTTGCTTCCAAGCTCCTTTCCAGGCTAGAAGAGCAAAGGCTGTGGAGACAGAGAACTAGATCTTGGATCTGCTACTAAAGAACTGTGTGATTTTGGACAAGTTAATTAACCTCTCTGAACTTTAGCATTCTCAACTCTAGAACTCTTAGTCTTCTCTATTTCAGTGGTCATTGGGAAGGTAAAGTGACTTGGTAAAGATAAAGTGCTTGGTATAATGCCTGGCACATACTAACTGCTCAATTAATGTTTGAAATTATAATTATTTTCTCAGAATGTAAGTACCAGTAAGGCAATGAAAACAGCAATCAGAACAGACACCTGTTGGTAACCACACTGGGTCCTGAGGGGCCCGGCTAGGAATTACCCCCGTTCACTATCTTTTGGCTGCTTTTCCAGCCTTTGCCCCAACTCTTACCAAGGCAGAAAATGCAGTATGCTGGATCTCTACAAGGCTGGCTCACCTCCTTGAAACCTTCCAGGGTCACCCACACCAAAGTAACCCCTTGGTCACTATCGCATCACCATATTTTATTTTCACAGCACCCAGCATTATGTGATATTTTCTTGTTGATATATTTGTTTTCTGTCTTCCCTCACTGAAGGCAAGCTCTGTGTTATAGGAACTATCTCACTCCCAGAATGGGGATCAGTACCTGAAACATCAGAGGTATAAATGTTTGTGGGAGGAGGGAGAGAGGTCGGGGAAAGAAAGGGGAAAGGCAGGGAAGGCAGGCAGGCACGTGTAAAGTCAACAGGTGTAACTACTTCTCCCTCTTCCAACCCCCTCAGCACTTTGTATTTCGCCATGCAGTTTGAATATGTGTTGGTTTACTCCTGCCCCTGCCATACCGAAGTTCCCTGATAGCTGGGATTTTCTGCAGCCCCTGGCACAGTGTCCCACACCTTTAGAGGATTCATCGGTAGTTACTGCTTAAAGGATCTATAATTCCATTTCTTTGGAGCGATTTACAATGATTGGATAAAAGAATGTTCAATTATTTAACAGCATAAAGTATAAAGCAGGATGTATTTTCATTTTCATCTTTTCAAAATTAAGCAGAAGGAGAACAATGCAATTCATTATACTTATCAAATAATTATTAGTTTTCCAGGGCCATTCACCCATGTCAGTGGCTGTGAACCTAGGTAAGGAAAGCCTAGTCCTCCATTATACCAGTGGGAACAATTGAGGTCCTCCAGCCCTGAGTAACAAAATGAGATGTGGTATTCATGTTATTTAGTTGTACCAAGGGAATCTGGCGGGCTGATAACTCGTGAAGGTCTTCCTAGGTATGATGCTCAGGCTATGATAAGTAAAGGCAATGGTAAGAACTCATAATGCTCCATGCAAAGCTCAAAAAGGGATTATTTTGTCATTTTTAAATCTTCATGAAAGCCTTGAACTCTTCTTATTTTCCCAAATATTGAGAGAAGAGTCTGAGAGATAATTTAGCAGGTTTAAAAAGATAGATGTGTTAGACCTAGAAACCTATCTTACGGTCTTCCTCCCCAAATTGTACTATAAATAACCAAAAACTTATTTGTATTCTCATTGTGCACTCATTCTTCATTCATTCACATATTCAACATGCATTTACTTGGTGCCAATCATGTGCAGGTGCCTGTGCTTGAGCAGTGGGGAGATGTTAATGAGATACCTCTAGCCTGGACTTGCCCATGACCTGGAAAGAGAGAGCATGGGCAAAGGCCCCAAGGCCAGAGCATGCCTGGCGTGTCTGAGAATCAGCAAGGGCTGTGGCCAGGGTGGAGTCAGTGAGGAAGAGGGGGAGTGAATGAAGTCAGAGTGATAGAGGACAGGGAGACCATTTGGGCTCTTGCAATACTCTAAGCATAAGATAATCATTGCTTGGACCAGGGTAGTGGAGGTCTAGATGGTGAGCCATGGTCAGATTCTGGATGTACACTGAAGGCTTACTGTGGCCACAGATGGGATAAAACCCTTAATCTCAAGGCTATGCTTGCTCTGTTTGTTATGGGAAATTGCATTTATATATTACATGTTGTAATTACAGAACTATGTTTGCAGTAGGAAAATAAGTGTAGTTGCCTAAAGCGGTAACGTATAGCCATCACGCACCACCCCGCTGACTCTTTTTCTGTAACTTCATTTGTATCTGAGTGGCTTGACTTCACTTGTTATTCAGAAATCCTCAATACCTTTTGTGTTGGCATTTGGTTACAGGTATGTAACCTGTTTGTAATCAGCTTTGTGACACTAAGAGATTTATTTCTAAACAGCAACATGAATTCAAAATTTTCCCTAAGTGCCAAATCTATCATTTACAGGCATGTATAGGTGGAATTGAGATTCACTAACATTTACTGGGTGTTTAATACATGCCAAGTACTACGTTGAGACATTCACGGAACTTTTAGGAATTAATCTTTCCAATAACTTCATAAAAAGTAAATTTATAAGTGTACATATTAAAATTTCCAAGTTTCCAAAGATAGGCCAAGATTCCAAAAGTCTTTCCTTTGCTCTGTAATATGTACTTACTCAGTGACATCACGTCATCTGCTGTTAGTGAGCACTGGTGAAGATCTAGGACTTGCAGATGCTTTAGCATGACCAACTGAGCCGACGAGTCTTCAAAACCTCCACCTAGATCCTTATTGCAGGAAAGATCTAATTTCCTCAGCTCAGCCAAATACCTAAAAGCAGCATCTACAAAGAAAGTCAGAATCCCGTTCTGATAGCTGGACACAATGGTATACCTATAGTCCCAACTGCTTGGGAGACCAAGGTGGGAGGATTGCTTGAACCCCGGAGTTGGAGTCCAGCCTGGGCAGAATAGTGAGATCCATCTCTTAAAAAAAGAAAAACCGGACCAGGCGTGGTGACTCTCATCTGTAATCCCAGGACTTTGGGAGGCCAAGTGGGGTGGATCATGGGGTCAGGAGTTCAAGTCCAGCCTGACCAAGATGGTGAAACCCCATCTCTACTACCATTCTGACATATTGCAAGGTGGTAAGAAGGTGTGGAACAGGGGTGGGGCCGTGGTGCAGTAAGGGAGGCTGAGGGAGCACACTGTGTTCACAAAAGACAAAAGGAGGAATAAGCGTAAACTTCCTACCATCTGGCCCTCTGTGGACCCCACCATGATTTCACACACATGCTCCCTAAGATCTGCATAGATTGCCGAGGGTTTTGACATGAATCCTGCAACTACACTTGAGCATCCTCTCCTATTACACTTGAGCATTGGAGTTTACATAGATTTTTAGACTTATTCAAGCTGCCAGTGAATATTACAGGTTCTGTAAGTTCAATGTCATTTCCTATTCTCCGTAAATATGGATACTATGTATAGGGGAATAAGTTTTAACTGCAGACGCCATCGAAGCCATTCTTTTTATCAATACCGATTCCTTCCTACTATAGAGCATAAAATAATGCTGACACTTTCAGAACAGAAAACCTAGTAGTTTCTAGCAGCAAAGAAACTTTATTTTTCCCAGTGTTTATCTCAACCTAAAATATACTGGCCTTTTCAGAGTCAGTCATATTAAAGGCTCATTTTTATAATCATGAAAGTGTATGTTCTCTGTCAAATATTTAGAAAATAAATAAAATATAAAAAAGATTTTTTTTTGAGATGGAGTCTCTTCTGTCATCCCTGTCAGCTCACTGCAATCTCGATTCCTGAGTTAAAGCGATTTCTGCTGCCTCAGTCTCCCAAGTAGCTGGGATTACAAGCACATGTGTCACCACATCCAACTAATTTTTGTATTTTTAGTAGAGATGGGGTTTCATCATGTTGGCCAGGCTGGTTTCAAACTTCTGATCTCAAGTGATCCACCTGCTTGGGCCTCCCAAAGTGCTGGGATTACAGGTATGAGCCACTGCGCCCAGCCTAAAGGAGATTTCAATTACCCATAATCTTATTCCCCAGCGCAACCACTATTTATATTTTGCTATATTTCCTAGTAACTTTTCAATATATATATTTATATGTATATCATATATATTTATACTTGTAATCTTAAATCCAGCCATTGTTAACTCACCCAATACTTTGACACTCTTTTGTGATAATCCACATGAATGTAACTTCAGTACTTTAAGATTTGACGTGCTTTTTAATCCCTGAGCAATACTGTTCAGACTGCCACCAATGTCTCTGTTAATGGAAAGATCAAGTACTTCAAGACTTTGCAGCATAGGTAGCAGTTGACCTAGAAAAGAAATCCAAATAAGAAGGGTACGTAGGAGGGGAGTGGAGTTTTATGTCACTTGGGGATATAGTGACGTAAAACTCCACTCCCCTCCTACATACTCTTCTTTAAATTCAGGATAAGACAAAACACAGCAAACTTAGATTCCCAAGCTATCCAATGAGCATCTTCAATGTTTTTTCTCTTCAAATTCCACTTACCCAGAAATGTCCCATCTTCCGACGTGAGGGTGCAATCCACAAGCTCAAGCATTTGTATCTTGCTCCCTTTTTGGAACTTCTGAAGGATCAGAGGCAAATTTCCTCCCACTTTACTGTTCCAAGACAAATTTAGCTCTTCAAGTTCAGGAATCATCTCAAGTGCTTCTCCTATTAGCAAATGGCCCAAAAATTCTGTTAGTCACTAGTCAGAAAAGCAGGGAATTCATTTCAGAATCAGCACAACCATGATTAATGGAGTGTGGAAACTGGGCCAGGTACTGTCCTGTTTGGCACAGAGGAACAGAGAGAAGGAAAGAACCCAGTTCCTTCATAGCAGGGCGCGCTTCTCTAGATTTACACGTACAGTCATTCTAGTCCCTCCAAAATTCTGAAGTCATGCGTATGAGGTAAACAATTGTTGTTGTAGAAAAATCCACCTATTGGTAGGGTGGTTTTAGGAAGCTGCTTTTGTGGTGGTTCATCTGCTTTCCCTTAGGACCCCTCTCTGGCATCAGCATTTCTGAGAAGTTTGACCAGGGATAGAAGTGAGGCAAAGCAGATAACTGGCCGCCACAGAGGTAAAGCTCTCTCCAACGCCAAGAATATCACATGCCTGTATATATAGTAAAGCTCTCTCCAAAGTCAAGAATATCACATGCATATATATATATATATATATATATATATATATGGAATATCACATGCAACCTGAACTGACCACTACAGAGAGAAACTAATAATAGAGTATCAGGCACTAGCATCTTATAACAGCCATGCTGCCTTAAGGGGTAAAGAAGGGTGCAGTGAAACAGGGATGAAAACTAATATTTCTGAAACCATTACACACAGGAAAGCTCCCAGGGCTGCAGAGTGGAGGCTGGGAGAAAATAGGAGAAGTGACCAGACAGATCAGCCCTTAGGAATGATTTTCCCTGCCTTGGGGGTAGACACATACATGGAAAATGTACTTTCTCAATGTGCAAATAATTAAGCATTCTGGCAAATCCCCTGTATCTAGAAGCCTCTTTACTACCCACTCCTGAGTTTGAACTTCTACCATTGTTTGTTCATTCCATGGATTAAGGTTTTAGAAATCCAGGAACCCCATGCTAAAATGCATATTCTCTAGCAGTTATAGCATCTTAAGCCAGCAATGAACAGGCATCATTTTGTGTGCACTTGCCAGTCAATTGGGGGTGACTTTCTATAGTTCTGAGGTGTTCCCCAGGATCAGGGAGAAAGAGCTCATGATTGATTAGTTATGTCTGCAGTGGTCATGGTACTGGAGTGCCATGCATTTGCCACCCGGTACTAAACTATTATAATGGGTGTAACAATTTTGAAATGCCTTCTGATTTATGTTCTCTTATCAAGAAACCATTTATTTTCCCTATACCCCATCTACATTAAGACTGAGTGAAGAAGACAGAGTATGGATGATAGATAGGTAAGCCCCTCCTGATGGGAGAGGATGCAGAAGTCCTTCCAGAGAAGAAATAACTCTGGGAGAGGGAAAAGGGCACAAACATCAGAACAACAACAGTACAGACTCCCTCCTCAACCAGGTAAGTTTGGAACAGGTCCCAGGCAGAAATTTCATTTTCTTGTTTTCTAAGGATGGAGGATCAGGAAAAAGATCAGGTTAATCATAGAAAATAAGAAAGTTGTCTTTTCACACGTGAGTAATGGTATGTTAAAATTGTGAGTCTGCTACACAATAACCAGCTGCTTAATGTGGGGCTAAACTGATCATGTAAACCCAAAGAAAGGTGATCTTAGATGACAGAATGGAGAAAGAAGGACTATCAGTTATTGAGTACCTATTATGCACCAGGCATGCAGTAGGTACTTTAAAGAAATTGTTTAATCCTTGCAACAATTTTTTGAGAGGGAAGTTATCCCTATTTCAGATACAAGAAAACTGAGGGGGCCGGGCGCGGTGGCTCAAGCCTGTAATCCCAGCACTTTGGGAGGCCGAGACGGGCGGATCACGAGGTCGGGAGATGGAGACCATCCTGGCTAACGTGGTGAAACCCCGTCTCTACTAAAAAATACCAAAAACTAGCTGGGCGCGGTGGCGGGCGCCTGTAGTCCCAGCTACAGGAGGCTGAGGCAGGAGAATGGCGTAAACCTGGGAGGCAGAGCTTGCAGTGAGCTGAGATCCGGCCACTGCACTCCAGTCTGGGCGACAGAGCGAGACTCTGCCTCAAAAAAAAAAAAGAAAAGAAAAGAAAACTGAGGCTCAGAAAAGTTAAATTATTTGTCCATGTTCACAAAGCTAGTTAAAAGTGGCAGTAGGGGCCGGGTGTGGTGGTTCATGCCTGTAATCCTAGCACTTTGGGAGGCCAAGGCGGCCAGATCACTTGAAGTCAGGAGTTCAAAACCAGCCTGGCCAGCATGGTGAAACCCTGTCTCTACTAAAAATACAAAAAAATTGGCTGGGCATGGTGGTGCACGCCTGTAATCCCAGCTACTTGGGAGGCTGAGGCAGAAGAATCACTTGAATCAGGGAGGTGGAGGTTTCAGTGAGCCAAGATTGTACCACTGCACTCCAGCCTAGGCAACAAGAATGAAACGCCATCTCAAAAAAAAAGGCGGGGGTGGGGGCTGGGGGATAGACACTAGGATTTGAAGTAGGATCTACTAAAAATACAAAAAATACAAAATAATTATAAAAATTAGCCAGTCATAGTGGTGCATGCCTAAAATACAAAAAAATACAAAAAATTAGCCGGACATGGTGGTGCACTCTTGTAATCCCAGCTCTTGGGAGGCTGAGGTAGGAGAATCACTTGAACCAGGGAGGCAGAGGTTTCAGTGAGCCAAGATTGCATCACTACACTCCAGCCTGGGTGACAAGAATGAAAAGCCATCTCAAAACAAAAAGGCCAGGGGTCGGGGTGAGCACTAGGATTTGAAGTAGGATCTGGCCAACCTGAGATGTGTAATGTTTCTCCTCAGCTACAGGAGGCATGGGCCAGGGGATGTCAGCTGCCCCCATTTCCAGGGAAGGACTGACAAGCGGAGATATTTGGCATACAATGTGTTGTTTTTACAGAAATCTTTAAATAGATGTAAAGGATTAAAATAAGTCATGAAAATAAGAAACTTTACAACAAAAGAAGATTAAAAAGTATCAAAGACATGTAATAAACCAGCAAGCATTTTGGTACAGCAGTTGGATAAGTAGAATGACATTGTACAGATTTAATTCTATGTTCCATATATAAACCTAACTTAATGGAGGTTCTAGTTCTAGTTAAACTATTAACTTAAAAATCTTGTTTTGTTTAATTTTTCAAAATGTGGGTGGGAAAATAGAAGAGAGAAGTATTCTTTTGGAATTGTAAAAGAACTTAATTCTTGTCTACTCTAACTCCTCTATTTTACACATGAAGTAACTGAGACCCAGTGTGAGCATGTTTTACAGTAACCTCCATTTAAACTACATGAGGCCGGACACGGTGGCTCACGTCTATAATCTCAGCACTTCGGGAGGCTGAGGCGGGTGGATTCCCTGAGGTCAGGCGTTCGAGATCAGCCTGGCCTACATGGTGAAACTCCATCTCTACTAAAAATACAAAAATTAGCCGGATATGGAGGTGCACACCTGTAATCCCAGCTACTTGGAAGGCTGAGGCAGGAGAACTGCTTGAACCCGGGAGGCAGAGGTTGCAGTGAGCCGAGATTGCACCACTGCACTCCAGCCTGGGCAACAGAGTGAGCCTCCATCTCAAATAAATAAATAAATAAATAAATAAATAAATAAATAAACAAACTACATGAAAGCAGGGACCTGGTCAGCTTTGTTCTTTTCTCTATCCACAGAGCTTAGCACAGACCTAGACATGGTTTACATGACTTTTTAGCAGTTATACAAGTGCCCAATACAGCATAATGCCCTTGATCATGATCCCCAATGGAGCAGGCAACAGAGATAGTTTGCCCTTGAGGATTCAGCTTGCAAAGGTGCATTGAGTGAACCCATCTTCTTCTTCTTCTTCTTTTTTTTGGAGATGGAGTCTTGCTCTGTCATCTAGGCTGGTGTGCAGTGGCATGATCTCGGCTCACTGCAACTTCCGCCTCCCAGGTTCAAGCAATCCTCCTGCCTCAGCTTCCCGAGTAGCTGGGATTACAGGCACCTACCACCACACCTGGCTAATTTTTTGTATTTTAGTAGAGATGGGGTTTCACTATGTTGCCCAGGCTGGTCTCGAACTCCTGAGCTCAGGCAATCTGTCGACCTCAGCCTCCCAAAGTGTTAGGATTATAGGCGTGAGCCACGACACCCGGCCGAATCAATTTTTTTTTTTTTTTTTGGGGGGGGGGGACGGAGTCTCGCTCTGTTGCCCAGGCTGGAGTGCAGTGGCCGGATCTCAGCTCACTGCAAGCTCCGCCTCCCGGGTTCACGCCATTCTCCTGCCTCAGCCTCCCGAGTAAGCTGGGACTACAGGCGCCCGCCACCTCGCCCGGCTAGTTTTTTGTATTTTTCAGTAGAGATGGGGTTTCACCGTGTTAGCCATGATGGTCTCGATCTCCTGACCTCGTGATCCGCCCGTCTCGGCCTCCCAAAGTGCTGGGATTACAGGCTTGAGCCACCGCGAATCAATTTTTTAAGAAATGCATTCATCATACCCAGTGCTTGAACGTCATCAGTGGTAAGTCTGCAGCTACCCAGCCTCAAGATTTTTAACTTGCTGACCAGATGCATTTGCTGAGTGATAGAATGGAGGGTTCCACCTACAAAATCATTCCAGGAGATATCCAGTTCTTCCAAGTCTGGGAGAAAAGGCAGCAAGGCAACTAGAAGTGAACAGAAGAAAATACAGGTATGTGTATGTGCCTTGGGATTTGCAGTAAATAAAATGCAATGCCTATACACACAGGACATAGTTTTACATGGTAAGAGAATAGACAGGGGTGGGCATGCTGACTTTTGGCAAAGAGCCCTCAGCTGTACAATTGGAGAAATTGTGATGTTTACTTTTCTATTTCTTAGGATGTTTTTTATTTCTGCCAAATAACTGCAGTCTGAAAATGCAGGAGTGTGTCTGTAAGATTTCATACAGCCTCTTTTCCTAAATTCAGCTGAAGTCTTCAAAACTTAAGGAAGGATCAATTAACTTGCTTTGCTTTTGTGTGTGTGTGTGTGAAGAGTCTCAACTGTTGCCAGGCTGGAGTGCAGTGGCGCAATCCTGGCTCACTGCGACCTCTGCCTCCTGGGTTCAAGCAGTTCTCTGCCTCAGCCTCCCGAGTAGCTGGGATTATAGGCATCTGCCACCACGCCTGGCTAATTATTTTGTATTTTTAGTAGAGACGGGGTTTCACCATCTTGGCCAGGCTGGTCTTGAACTCCTAACCCTGTGATTCACCCACCTCGGCCTCCCAAAGTGCTGGGATTACAGGCGTAAGCCACCACGCCTGGCCTTTATCTTTAAAAAAAAAAAAAAAAAAAAAAAAAAGCGGTGCTATTTCTGCAATTGTCGGGGACCACTTAGCAGACTTGGGGCTACTAGGTGGGTAGCTGAGTACGTTTTATCTGCTTATCTCAGTGGAAAGGCCCTATCTTCCTCTATGCAAAGTCCACTGCATACAGACCCATTTCTTTCATGTCTGCTGTTGTTAATCCACAGTTATTCAAATCTAGACACTTGTTGACAGCCTTTTTGCCCAGCTTCTGCAGGAACTGCTCGTATTTCTCCATACTGGATCTCAATTCCATTTCTGAACTGAGAGGCTTAGCTGTGTGATAAGCATAAAAAAGAATTTGCTGTTAATGATGGATGTATTAAAGATGCATAGTGAGCACAATCAGATAAATGAAAAGACTGCATAACTCTGAATTGCTCTTTTATAAAAACCTCAACTCAGAGGCAGAGCCATTTACTAGGGACAAAGCTTAACTAACCACTGTTTCTGCCACCAGGCACTCAGACACTGCTTCAGGAGCCTGAGGAACTCAGTGGCTTTTCTATCATGACCTGACCTGGGCTTCTCAGCATGAAGACAGAGCTGCATTCCTAGGTGAGAAGTAAACCTGTCAGACCAGCTTTTGAGATGCTTGCTTACTTGAAGGGCACACATATCTTTGGTGAATGCAACTACTAGGGAGGAAGCAGAGATACTTGCCTACTCAAACCAAGCAGGTGAAGAAGGGAGAGCATTGAAATCACCATCAAGGAGCTTCAAATGGCTACATGGGGTGAGTGGAATTCTTGCCGGTCATTCCTAGACCATTCAATTGGCAAACACATATCCAGAGAAACTAGTCCTGGGAGAGCTTTTGCTTTTTCTCAACTCCTGCCAGAAAGTGCATTTGGAAAGCCTCATTTGTCCTTCTTGTTACTAGGGACTACTGTGGCACCTTCACCAGCTTCCTCTGTAATAACACTATAATAACATGATAGTGGCTGGGCGCGGTGCCTCATGCCTGTAATCCTAGCACTTTGGGAGGCTGAGGTGGGCGGATCACGAGGTCAGGAGATTGACACCATCCTGGCCAACATGGTGAAACACTGTCTCTACTAAAATACAAAAAATTAGCCAGGCGTGGTGGTGCATGCCTGTAGTCCCAGCTACTCAGGAGGCTGAGGCAGGGGAATCTCTTGAACCCCGCAGGCAGAGATTGCAGTAAGCTGAAATTACGCCACTGCACTCCAGCCTGGTGACAGAGCGAGACTGCGTCTCAAAAAAAAAAAGAAAGAAAGAAAGAAAAGAAAAAAGAAAAAACATAGCACTATAATAATAAAAGCTATCATTTTATTGAGCACCTGTTATGTACTCAGTTCTTCGCCTACTTGTACGTGCCAGCTTTTCTTTTTTTGTGGGGGGTGGGATGGAGTCTCACTCTGTCGCCCAGGTTAGAGTGCAGTGGCACAGTCTCAGCTCACTGCAACCTCCACCTCCCAGGTTCAAGCAATTCTCCTGCCTCAGCCTCCCGAGTAGCTGAGCTACAAGCACCTGCCACCATGCCCGGCTAATTTTTGTATTTTTAGTAGAGACGAGGGTTCGCCATTTTGGCCAGGCTGGTCTTGAACTCCTGACCTCAGGTGATCCACCCACCCAGCCTCCCAAAGTGCTGGGATTACACATGTGAGTCACCATGGCCTGCCAGGTGCCAGCATTCAAGACATACATAAAATATATCATACTTTTGTAAGGAAAAGTGAATAGACATGTACTGACAGTGATTTTAAAGTGGTTTTATAAGTGAAATATACAATTTTAAACATATAGATTATGTATATTGAAATCCAATAGGAAATAATAAGTTCTGGAATGTGCAGTAACATTAACCCTGACAAAAAGGTGTAAGACCACATAGCTAATAAGAAATACATTGGTACCAGTGAAAAGTAAAAGATAGTAGGATTGCGGTGGTAATAAATTTAGACCAAATGATTAGCAGGATAATAAAAACTGCACCTCTAATCCACAGCAGTCCTGTGGCTTCCTGTTTGGTCTAAGAAAACGGCATGTAGGATACACATCCTTGTTGGGATGATTGGTGTTACCACATTTCACCAGTAGGAGGCAGCAGCATCCACCATGTAACCTTTCATTCTCACCTTCCATTTTTATGGCACATTGGATACAAGGTATTTAATTTTGGGTAGAGTTGCCAGATTTAGGAAAAACAACAACGGCGTGCCCAGTTAAATTTAAATTCCAAATCAACAAGGAATCATTTTATATGTCTCAACTATCGCATGTATTTTCTCTGGCAACCCTAATTTTGGGTGGGGCAGAGCAGAGTTGTGGATAGGAGACAGGGAGGGGCAGCCTCTTAGGTGCCAGAAAGTACAGTACATTTTGTCTAAAGGAGTCACAATCCATTTCATAGATTTGGAAACTTAGAGAAATGATTAACTAGGAAGAAGCAGAGCCTGAATTTGAACCCAGAATAGTTTGTTCCAAAGCCTATGGTGTGTGTGTTTTATTTTTGTATTTAAAAAATTTTTTCTGCGTTGTATCTTATTGCTGTTTCTCTTTTGTTTTTAAGCTTTTTATCTCAACCTACAATCATGCCCAAGTTCCAGCCCCACCAAACCCACTCTTCTGTTTTCTCCTCAAGACACTGCTCTGTCAAGCATTTCCTTTACTGTCAAATGTTTGGAAAGAGTGGTTTGCACTTGCCGGTCCAACTCCTTCCCCGCATTTGCAAGTTAACCCTCTACCTTCTGGTTGCTACACTCCTCTATCTAAATCAATTGTTTCTCAAAGGTCACCAGCAATAACCTAGAAACTGACAGACACAGAAATCTCTTCTCAGTTCACATCCTACTGGGTGCTCTGTCATGTTTGATGTGACTGACAAGTAAGCAGTCGGAAGACCTGGTCCAAATCACGGGTCTGTTCGAGGAACAAGTCACTTAATCTTTCTGAGCCTTGGTTTACTCATCTATGAAATGCCTGGTTCATTTCTCAAGAGCATCGTGATTTAAACTTACTGGAACCTCCCAGGGACATGGTAATCTGCAGGTCCTTTTACCTGAGAGGTACTTGGTAAATATTTGTTGAAAGAGCAAACAATTGAATGAATGAATATTGGTTTTACAGTTACTCAATTACCAAAATAAATCATCATGATAAATCTTTATCAAAACACTTAAATATAAAAGTAAGTACTAACTTATGAGACCTCTGGACATCTCCTCACAGATCATGATTTCAATTTTTAAAAAATCTGTGAAACCGGCCGGCCACTGTGGCTCATGCCCGTAATCCCAGCACTTTGGAAAGCTGAGACGGGTGGATCACCTGAGGTCAGGAGTTCGAAACCAGCCTGGCCAACATGGCAAAACACCATCTCTAGTAAAAACACAAAAATTTGCCAGGCATACTGGCGTGCACCTGTAATCCCAGCTACTTGGGAGGCTGAGGCAGGAGAACTGCTTGAACCCGGAGGCAGAGGTTGCAGTAAGCTGAGATCATCCCACTGTACTCCAGCCTGGGCAACAGAGCAAGACTCCATCTCAAAAAAAACAAAAAAACCTATGAAACCAAATTAGCCAAGAGCAGTGGCAGGAGCCTGTAGTCCCAGCTAGTAGGGAGGCTGAGGCACAAGAATCTCTTGAACCCGGGAGGTGGAGATTGCAGTGAGCTGAGATTGCGCCACTGTACTCCAGCCTGGGTGACAGAGTAAGGCTCTGTCTCAAAAAAAAAGAAAAAGAAAAAAATATATGAAACCTTCTCTTCACAGGATACCTTATGTCACAGCTCACTGTGTAGAACGGGTGAATCAGGGCTGCTGCAGCCAGGCTGGAGTGGGGTGGGAGGCACCCATGGGGGGCGCATTAGTAACCACACAGGAGCAGCTCTGTGGAGATTGAGGCCTTTTCCGAGCTGTGTTAGCTCCGAACGAAGCTCTTGGTCCTTCGTGCTCTCACTAAGTTCCTTTCCGACTGAAATCTGTCAAGGTTTGTCAACCAAAACACTCGACATTCATAAGACGTTATTACACATTGCTAACATGGGTGGTACTGTACCAGGAACCAAGATAACAAGTTCCTGCTTTCAAAGAGCTGACTGTTTCATGAGAGAGACAGCAAGAAAGCCACCATTACCATATAGATGAGAAGCAGAGGCACGCAGGGGTGTGTGGTTGCACACTTCACTGACAATAAGTACCCCAAGTCTGGGGATTCCAGGTCGAGGAAGTGGGTCTCGGGAAGTTTCCAAGAGAAACTGGTACCTGGATTGCACCTTAAAGGAAGAGTGGGAGTCATCCAGGTGGGTGGACATGAGAGAGGGATATGTCAGGGAGGGCTGCAGGGGAGGATGGTGACACGAGGGAACATCTTTCTAGCCACAAAGAACCACTTGCTGGGGAGGAGAAGAATGTGGCCAGTACAGGGAATTATAAGTAAATCAGAGTGCCACACGCAGAGGATGAGGGTGGTGCTGTGGTGGGAGGTGGGAGAAGGCAAAGGTCATGAAGAGATATCCAGTATCCAACTGATCACCAATATCTTGAAGGCCATGCTTGGGAATATAGATGAGAGAAACTCAGTGAAGGATTTTAAGCAGGCGAGAGACACCACCATATCTGTGGTTTAGAAAGAGCACTGTGGCAGTGTGGAGGACAGATTGGCAAGAGAGCAAGACTAGAAGCAGAAAAACCAGTTAGGAAGCTATTGCGTACTCCAGGCAAGAGACAATGAGAGCTAGGCAGCAGCAATGGGCAGGAAGAACCAGGTGGGAGAGCTATTTGGGGACAGAATTAACATGACTCCAGGAGCCATTGAATTTTGGGAGAAATAGAAATGAAGAACTAAGCAGCTTGGGTGGTCAGTGTTGCATAGCAGGGAGGACCCTGGCTTGGTTTTGCACTGTTAATTTAATCACGATTACATTTATTCATTAATCTCATTCCTGATGCTCTAAATCACACTCTAGAACAAAAATGAACAATTTTCTGATAGAGATGGTCTTCTTTTAAAGAGACTTTAATTTCCTATATATAAAAACATACTTAAAATACATTTAATCAACTTGCTGCTAAAACTGTATTATTTTTGGCATTTGATGGCAAACAATCTGATGGAAGGGAGGGTAGGTATAAATGATATAAAATTGGCTAGGCATGGTGGCTCCTGGCCAGGCCTGTAATCCCAGTACTTTGGGAGGCCGAGGCAGGCAGACCACCTGAGGTCAGGAGTTTGAGATCAGCCTGGCCCACAAGGTGAAATCCCATCTCTACTAAAAATACAAAAATATTACCTGGGCATGGTGGCTCACGCCTGTAGTTTCAGCTACTTGGGAGGCTGAGGCAGAAGAATGACTTGAACCCGGGAGGCAGAGGTTGCAGTGAGCCGAGATCACAGTGCTGCACTCCAGCCTGGGTGATGGTGCGAAACTCTGTCGAAGAGAGAGAGAGAGAGAGAGAGAGAGAGAGAGAGAGAGAGAGAGAGAGGGAAAGAGAGAGAGAGAGAGAGAGAGAGAGAGAGAGAGAAAGAGAGAAAGAGAGAAAAAGAAAGAAAGAAAGAAAGAAAGAAAGAAAGAAAGAAAGAAAGAAAGAAAGAAAGAAAGAAAGAAAGAAAGAAAGAAAGAAAGAAAGAAAGAAAGAAAGAAAGAAAGAAAGAAAGAAAGAAAATCGGCCAAGGGTTTTTTTGTTTTTGTTTTTGTTTTTTGAGGGTCTTGCTCTGTCACCCAGCCTGGAGTCCAGTGGTGCAATCATGGCTCACCACAGCTTCAACCTCTAAGATTCAAGCAATCATCCCACCTCAGCCTCCAGAGTAGCTAGGACCACAGGCACACACCACCATGCCCAGCTAATTTTTAACTATTTTCTAGAGATGGAGTGTTTGTTGTTGTTGTTGTTGTTATTGTTGTTTGAGACGGAGTCTCACTGTGTCACCCAGACTGGAGTACAGTGGTGCAGTGGCGTGATCTCAGCTCACTGCAACCTCCGCCTCCCAGGTTCAAGGGATTCTCCTGCCTCAGCCTCCCGAGTAGCTGGGATTACAGGCGCCTGCCACCATACTTGGCTACTCTTTTATATTTTTAGTAGAGACTGGGTTTTACCATATTAGCCAGGATGGTCTCGATCTCCTGACCTCATGATCTGCCTGCCTCGGCCTCCCAAAGTGTTGGGATTACAGGCGTGAGCCACCGCACCCGGCTGAGATGGAGTCTTGCTATACTGCCCAGGCTGGTCTTAAACTACTGGCCTTAAGCAATCCTCCTGCCTCAGCCTGTCAAAGTGTTGGGATTACAGGCATGAGCCACTATGCCTAACTGATAATTACTAAAGGTAGGTGACCATGGGGATTCTTTATTCTATTTTTGCATATGCTTAAAATGTTTTTAAAATGCTTTTAATCTAATAGATAATATATTGATGACATTGCACATAACACGTAACTTTAGAGAGAGATTTGACAATATTTATTTTCGTAACCCTTGAATTTGCAATCCCTGTTCTAGAAATTTATACTTTAAAAATAGCTGAAATATAGTGAAACAGGGAGTGGGAAAGAAGGAAATCCAAAGATACTCATTGAAGGACAAACAAGGAACTCACTGAGTAATTAAGACATATGAATGTGGCCGGGTGCAGTGGCTCACGCTTGTAATCCCGGCACTTCGGGAGGCTGAGGTGGGCGGATCACGAGGTCAGGAGATCGAGACCATCCTGGCTAACACGGTGAAACCCCATCTCTACTAAAAACACACAAAAAAATTAGTTGGGTGTGGTGGCAGGCGCCTGTAGTCCCAGCTACTCGGGAGGCTGAGGCAGGAGAATGGTGTGAACCCGGGAGGTGGAGCTTGCAGTGAGCCGAGATCGCGCCACAACACTCCAGCCTGGGCGACAAAGCAAGACTCCGCCTCAAAAAAAAAAAAAAAAAGACATACGAATGTAATGGAATATTATGCAACCATGAAAATTATGCATGTGAGCATCATGTAGCAAAGGGGGAATTGAACAATATAATAATATGTTCCAGAAGTAGGATCACAGCTCCATATAAACTCAGGAAGTTAACTGTAAGCTATTACAGCTGTGGAAAAGATGCCAATCTGGCCCCAGCGACCTCTCTGACTTGTCTTCCACTACCCCTTCCTCTCCATGTCTCCCATCCTGCTTCAGCACCCCGACTTCCTGACTCTCTCTCAAACACTCTAGGCTCGGTGCTAGCTGGGGCCTTTGCATGTGTAGTCCCTTTGCCTGGAAAGCTATTTCCACAAATACATAAGTGGCTGGCTTTAGTCATTCATTCAACACAGCTGATTTTATTCAGATTGCTGTTCAAATGCTTCCAAATCGAAGACTTCTTTCCTCCACCCCCATGTAAATAGCACCCCATCCCATCATTCTTTGTCTCCTTAGCCTGCATTATTTTTCTTCACATCATTTATCACCACCTGAAGTTATATCTGCATTTGGTCCTTTTCATGGCTGTATTTCTAACACTTAGCGCAGGGATTACCTGCTGACTGATAGAACATAAATGCATGCACATGAAAAAAAAAGACTGAGAAGAATCTTAAAGAAAAGATCATTTGTGTTATAATGAAAGGAAGTTTGGTATTTTCCCTAAACCTTTCTGTAGTGTTATGTTGCTTTTAACAATTTAAAAGTAAAATTATGAATCATTTAAAGCATTTAAGTAACATAATAAATGATTAGCACAGAGACTCATAGTTTGAGTCTTTAGTCTCAAAAGTCTTAAAGTCTTTAGTTTAACCCATAAGATCACTTTAGAAGAAAACTCTAAAAAACAAAGAAATACAGAGGCTGGGAAGGGTGTGTGTGTTGTTGGTGGGGGAGGTGTGGGTGGTTAATGGGTATAGAAAAAATAGAATATAGAATATATAAGATCTACTGTTTGATAGCACAACAGGGTGACTATATTTATCTGTTGTGTTACAAGCAACCTGTTATGCTCTTTTAGTTATTTTTAAATGTGCAATTAAATTACTGTACATTTAAAAATAACTAAAAGAGGCCTGGCATGGTGGCTTACACCTGTAATCCCAGCACTTTGGGAGGCCAAGGCAGGAGGGTCACCAGAGGTCAGGAATTCGAGACCAGCCTGGCCAAGGCAGTGAAACCCCATCTCTACTAAAAATACAAAAATTAACTGGGCATGGTGGTGTGCACCTGTAATTCCAGCTACTTGGGAGGCTGAGGCAGGAGAATCGCTTGAACCTGGGAGGCAGAGGTTACTATGAGCTGAGATCATGCCATTGCACTCCAGGCTGGGTGACAAGAGCAAAACTCTGTCTCCAAATAAATATATAAATAAAACTGAAAGTATAATGGGATTGTTTGTAACACAAAGGATAAATGCTTGAGGGGATGGATATCCCATTCTCCACAGTGTGATTATTAGGCATTACATGCCTGTATTGAAACATCTCATATACCCCATAAATATATACACCTATGATGTACCCACAAAAATTAAAAATAAAAATGTTTTAATTGTGGAAGTAAAAACAAAACAAATACAACAGCAAAACACCAGCAGCCAGCAGCTTACCAGTCTCTGAGGGGGCTGTCTTCTGTATCCAGTTGCTGGGTTGTGAATCAGTTGTTTTAAGGTCATTGTTCTCTTTTCTGCTTTCAGCTTTGGAGCCCCTGAGAAATTTGTTGACAGATGAAGTCTGGCGCTTAGTTTCTCCTTCTGAGGAAGTGTTCTTCCTTGTTTGACTCATGGTGAAGTTGATGGGGATATTTCCCAATAAGACATCTTCCTGTTGTTTTCTGTTTTCTAGGATTCCTAAGAAGAAAATAAGATTCCGTCAGGCCTGTGTTCAATCAAAATATCCTCCCCTATGTGAGTGTCCCCAACCCCCAGCCCCGCCACCTTTCTTTTTCTGTTTTTTTATTGCTGTTAATGTTTAACATAACAGTAAGAATGATGTAACCCAGGATCCGGGAACCAATACAAACCCAAAGCAATTTGAGTTTTTAATTTTGCCCTATTTCATTGTGTGAGATATAAGTCATCAAGCATGACTTTGGCAAGTACATCTCATGTATAACACATCTTAAATTACAGCTGTCAGTTAGAGTTATCTGAAGACTTAGCATGCCTTTAAAAGGGACTGGCCATTTGCAAAGCTGTCCTCAGAGGAGTTTGCCTTCAGGAACCTCCGCCTTCAGGTGACCCCCACCTCTTTCCTTTGCACGCAGGCTCCTTTTTCTCTTTGCATTTTCATATTTTCTCTACCCCCAACCCTGCACCACCACCCCACTGAAACATGTTGGCAGTAAAGAATTCATTCATTCCATAAATAGTTTTAAAGAATCTACTGTAGGCCAGTTAATGTTCTAAATGCAAAAGTTTCAATGATGAACAAGAGACAGTTCTTGTCTTTGATGGCATCTTAACCTGGCGGGAAGACGGACCTGTATGCCATTGACTGAGTGGGACAAGAGCTAAGAGATGGGAGGTAGTCAGGGAACCCACAGGTAAACTAAGCATGCCTTGGAGAACAGACTTGGAACAGTGAGTGACATTGCCTGGGTTTTGAAGGACTGGGAGTTAGCTTTTTAAGAGAGGGAAGAGCATCCCAGGCAGAAGACAGAGCAAGCTCAAAAGCTCCCAGGCAGGAAGGGCTGGAAGAGCCTAGCATTGGAGGTGGGGATGTGGGTTGGGGGGTGTGGAAGTTAGGGGTGAGGTCTGGTATGATCTGAAGCTAAAAAGGATTCGTAAAGGTCGATCTGTTATCTCTCCCGAAATTTGCTTATATTTTATGGGCGGGCTAAGGACTTAAGCTAAAGGGATACACAGAGGTGTTTTGTTTTGTTTTGACATAGAGATGGATTTTCACCACGTTAGCCAGGCTAGTCTTGAATTTCTGGCCTCAGGTGATCCGTCCACCTCAACCTCCCAAAGTGCTGGGCTTAAAGGTATGAACCATCATGCCCAGCAGAGGTATTCTTGAAATTACAGTTTTCATGGTTTCCTCTCTAATAAAATAGCTCTTCCTGCAACATTATGTTCCAGAATGGTCCAAGAAACATTTTACCCAGGGAATCCTAAAAATGGACTTTGCAGAGCCTGCCTCCACTACTGAGGGATGGAATGTTCCATGACTTGGAGCACTGCTTTGGAAATCACAACTGGACATTCCATTTTTCTTTTAAAATTTTCCTTTCATATTAGAGCAGGGCCCAGCCCTGGTTTACCCAGCAACAGACAGCAATGGAACTAGACAATTATCCCATGCACAGCAGCACAGCTGACTAGAGTCTCGGTAGGTTAGGTGGAAAAGAAGAAGGAAAGGGGTGCTAACTCATATATCTAAACATGACCTGCAGCCCTGGCTGCCCCATCCTGATTCCACCATCACCCCAGGCCTTTCTCAGTTTGCTGCTCTTCTGGCCCCCACCCAAGATTTACCTCCATGGTCATTTTCAGACAATTTCACCATTTAGAGATTTAGACAAGGCTATTCTCTGGGGAGCTAGCTCAGTAATAGTTTCACTTTTTTATCCTCCCCCGAAATGCACTGACTCCAACTCCCCAAGTCCTAAGAAAACAGTGCTGGAGGGCGCGCCAGGATGTGGTAATTTACCGAGGTGAAACCCCACCCAGCTTCTGAGGCCCAGTCAGTTCTCTGTGAAAGTCAGTACAGTAAGGAACAGGGGAGCCAGGAAGCCAAGAAACACAGGAACCAAGGAACAGAAGAGGATGCAAAGGAGAGGAGAGGAACAAGAGAGTAGAAAGTAACCAGGAGGCTAACAAGGCAACAAGAAAGGACCATGACAGAGGAAGGAAGACTTCTGAATGAAAAGGGGAAAACATCTGCACATTTCTTCATATATAGTAGTTAAGTACTAGGTTACCATGCTCATATTTAAAACAATAATAATTTTTTCTTCAAAATATGTCTGGGACATTCCTCTTCATATAAAAACTTTAGTAAGCCCTCAGGCTTCCCATACCAAGTCAATCTTTAAAATCTTAGCTTCAATAAACCTTCTGCTTCCTCCTTATCCCTGCCCTGGACTTTACAAAGGTAATCAATCCCTGGAAAAGGAATTTGGGGAAATTTGCAGATCACAGCACAACCACCACAATACAGCAGCTAAAAACTGGGGGCTTGTCCCTTCTCCCAGGGTCAAAAGCATTCACTTAAGAGCCCTTAGGAAAAAGAAATGACTGAAATTTCAATTCAACTCATCAATATTAATTGAGCAGATACTTTCCATATTTACTATATTCTTAATAGTTAAGGTTGTTTGCCATGAAACCCCAAGGGTAACACATATTGGACATGTCATTTCTCTTGCATGTAAGCTGTTTTTATTTATTACTTTTGACAAAGTAAGGAGTATCTTTCTTTTCAATCCTTAGGTTTGGGTTTTGTATAATTTAACATTTTTGAGAAATGCTTTTAAAGGTCTTTTTAATTCTTTTCTTTTCTTTCTTTTTTTTTTTTTTTTTAGACAGAGTCTCGCTGTCACCCAGGCTGAAGTTCAATGCCGCAATCTCGGCTCACTGCAACCTCTGCCTCCTGGGTTCAAATGATTCTCCTGCCTCATCCTCCCAAATAGCTGGGATTACAGGCATCCACCACCACACCCGGCTAATTTTTGTATGTTAGGTAGAGACGGGATTTCACCATGTTGGCCAGGCTGGTCTCAAACTCCTAACCTCAGGTGGTCTGCCCACCTCGGCCTCCCAAAGTGCTGAAATTACAGGTGTGAGCCACCGCACCCAGCCAGTCTTTAATTTTTTGATGTAATGTTTCAGAGTGAATCATATTTTCAGTGTTGTTTGTCAAAGGGAGACGCATTTTTCTTTCTCCACAGACTTACTTCATTAAAAAGGAAAGGAAATTCTGTTGCCCGTTACAACATGAATGAACCTTGAGGACATTATGCCAAGTGAAATAAGCCAGTCACAATAAGATAAATACTGTATGATACCTCTTCTATGTGGTATCTAAAGTAGTCAAATTCATGGAAACAGTAACAGTTGTGGTTGCCAGGGGCTGGGGGAAGGGGAAGTAGGGAGTTGTCTGATGGGTATAGAGTTCCAGTTTTGCAAGTTGAAAAAGTTCGTCTTTGTGAATCTGTTGTACAACAAAGTGAATATATTTAACACTACTGAACTGTATACTTAAAAATGGTTAAGATGATTAATTTTGTGTTCTGTAGTTTTTACCGCAATTAAAACATTTCTAAGTGTATTTTTAAAAAGTGATTCAGGCTGGGCGCGGTGTCTTATGCCTGTAATTCCAGCACTTTGGTAGGCCGAGGTGGGCAGATATCCTGAGCTCAGGAGTTCAAGACCACCCTGGGCAACATGATGAAACCCATCTCTACTAAAACACAAAAAATTAGCCAGGCGTGGCGGTGTGCACCTGTAGTCCCAGCTACTCGTGAGACTGAGGCATGAGAACTGCTTGAGCCCGGGAGGCAGAGGTTGCAGTGAGCCGAAATGGCACCATTGTACTCCAGCTTGGGCTACAGAGTAAGACTCCATCTCAAAAAGAAAAAAGAAAAAAAAGTGATTTAGAGGCCTAGAACTCTAAATGTAAAGTTTTAAGAACACATTAATCAATTTCTACTTTTATCTTCCTTCTTATGTATCCACAAATGTGACATGATTTTAGAAAATCCATGCCTAACTACTAAATATATTTTTAATAAGCATAAAATAAAAATCCTAGGTAATCGGAAAAAAAAAAAGCTTCAGTCACTCAGTTCTAAGGCATTCCGGTGGCATGCAGTATCTTGAGGTCTACGTCTGATGAGCTTAGTTCAGCCTCATTCATAACTCTTGTCTTAAAAAGGCATTATTGTAGATATCTTCGTAGTACTTTAGTTAACTCTACTATTTTTAGTTAATTTAAGCAGAAAGGGAATTTATTAAAAGAATGATGTGGAAGTTCTACTAAAACAATGGCAGAGGTAAATATGTGTTTACCTCCACTTCTCTTGAAACCGCATTTAATCAACAGGAGATTTTTTTTTAAAAAATCACAAATCTGCAAGGATAAGGAGAACTAGATAGATGTCACACAACTTTGAAAACTAGAGAGCAAGAGGATGAGTTTAAATGACTTTAAAGGTAAGTGCCTGTATGGATTGGGAGAACAAATTTTTTAAATGTCAGAATCCCAAAAGTCTCAGTAATTGACAGCACAAGGTAACTCCGAAGGAAAGAAAGGGGTGAGTAGGGGCTGCACACAGGATGATTCGTGAAACATTTGTAAGAGGTTAAATTGTTAAATGCTATTTCTCACTTCGGGCAGCCAGGAGGCTACCGCTTCCCCATCTGGCAAAAGAATGTCTATTTTCACGACACATAGAAACATAGAAGATCTAGACTCAGACACTGGTCATATTTTAGTACCTTATCTGAAAGGAGCTTAAGTAAAGTCTGTAACTGAGCCATGAAACCCTCCCTATTCCCTCTTCTGTTCCTCCAAGAACACCCTGGCAACCAAGTGTAACTACCCACTTTGCCACATGACAGAGGTAGAGTGGATGACAACTATCTGAAGAAACTGGCCAGTCTCAGAGAAAAGACCTAGATAATGAATGTTGAAAGTCCTTCAGCTAAATGAATCTGTCCCTGCCCAAGCACATTACAAAGAAATCCACCGATTGACAGGCCCTACTTATGTACAGACATTCCAGTATAATGCATAATCTACATATGCATGGAGCACCACGGATCTCAGGATATTTGAGGAAAAATTCTGACATAAAAACGAGGTGCAGAAACAGTAAGAAGAACAAAACTTAGAAAATAAAGACAATGTGGGGAGAAGAAGGGACTTTTACAAATCACTATTATACTTAGAGTGTTGTGAGATGACGTATGGTTCACAAGTCAAGAGAACATTCAGAGAACAGAAGAACTTCTAGATAGCAGTTTCTGGGCAAAATGAAAATGTTGATGGTGAAGTGGGTTTTTGTTGCTGTTGTATTTGTTTATTTATTTATTTGTTTATTTATTGAGATGGAGTCTAGCTCTGTTGCCTAGGCTGGAGTGCAGTGGTGCGATCCTGGCTCACTGCAGCCTCTGCCTCCTGGGTTCAAGTGATTCTCCTGCCTCAGCCTCACAAGTAGCTGGGATTACAGGCATCTGCCACCACACACGGCTAATTTTTATGTTTTTAGTAGAGACGGAATTTCACCATGTTGGCCAGGCTGGTCTTGAACTCCTGACCTCAAGTGATCCACTCACCTTGGCCTCCCAAAGTGCTGGGATTACAGGCATAAGCCACCATGCCCAGTTGTTGGTGCGGTTTGGAATCTACCTAATCCTCCAACAATAACCCCTCTGAGGCCCATAAAAGTCCTGGGCTCAGCCAGAGTTGAGTAGATGAGGGAACAGCCAGCTGGAGAGAGGAACCACCTTCTCTGCTGAGAACTTCAGAGATCTGCAGAGACCACCAAATGACCTGCCTGCAGAGAGGAACTACTCTCTCCGGGGCCTCCTCTCTTCTGAGTGCTGAACACTGAGGGGATGACCTGCCTGCCTGCAGAGGGGAGCTACCCACTGTGTGTCTCCTCTGAGCTGTTCTAACACTAAATAAAGCTCCTCTTCATCTTCTTCACCCTTCATTTGTCTATGTACCTCATTCTTCCCGAACTCAGGCAAAGGTGCTACCAGCCACGGAACTCAGGCAAAGGTGCTACCAGCCACAGAGTTTCCAGGAAGAAAATAGACACTCCAAAGATCCAGTAATAATATTATTCAGGCATAAAAAAGTAATGAAGTATTGATACATGACTAAATATGAATAAACCTTGAAAATATGCTAAGCAAAAGAAGCCAGACACAGAAATGTGAAATTGTCCTAAAATTGATTGTGGTGATGGCTGCACAACTCTGAATATATTTAAAGTCATTGAATTGTACACATTGAATGAGTGAACTTACACATTTTTGGTATATTTTGTGGTTAAGCTGTGAACAACTTTTACATAGCCATAATAATATAAGCACTATATGTTAAAACTCAGGAATAACCACATTGGAATGCTGAGGGAGGGGGAAATTTGCAAACATGTAGCAGAAATAAATCCTCATTTCCCCTACAAAGAAGACAACAGGTAATACCTAAACCTGAAATAACAGGATAAGCATGTTATTTGGAAATTCAGAGGTACACAGCAGACAAAAGGTAAAAGAGATGCGTTTCCTGAACAAAACTCTTACTTACTATGTTTACAGTTTTCTGAATCTGACAGAAACAATTTAAATTAATTTTTTTTCTTATTAAGTCTTTTGGGAAAAGGAGATGAGAAATCACAATGTCAATCTCAAAGAACTAAAAGCTGTTCTCGCTTTTTACAGCCTTCTGGAGAAAAATGAAAACATGGAAAATATGTACTAGCTATGTCATTGACAACTTAAGTAAAGGATAACAGGCATTTTGTGAATTAACAATTTCCTAAAAAAAAAAAAAAATCCTAAATTCAAGCAAATTATTTCAAGTCTAGAAATTACAAATTATATTGAAGATGCTTAAATACATTAAAAGCATTTAGGGAAGCTGAAAGTTTTCTCTTAATATGAACTAGAATAAGAAAACAGTTACTAGCACTCCCAGAAACTTGCTTCAACTCAAGCCTTTCATAGCACATCATCTTTATGGATGTTTTGTCTTAGTTATTTCTTTTTAATCAAAACTGGGCAAAAGGAGACACAAATAATTCTAATCTCTATTTTCTCCATGTTACCACTGAGTGCAGACACCACATTCTGCACCATTAACCCCATTGATGCGGCAGGCTGGGCTCTCTGCTAGAACCTTGGCCCCTGCTGCCTTTGAAGCCTAATATAATTGCCACAGCCAAGGCCATGTCTTCAGAATGGATTCTGCATGATTCTTGCTTCCTGGTGCCATAGCTGCAGCTTCTAAGCCTCCTCAGAGATTTTTTGAAATACCTGTGGAATTAAAAACAAAATACAGGCTGGGTGCGGTGGTTCACACCTGTAATCCCAGCACTTTGGGAGGCCGAGGTGGGTGGATCCCTTGAGGTCAGGAGTTTGAGACCAGCCTGGCCAACATGGCAAAACCCTGTCTCTACTAAAAATACAAAAATTAGCTGGGCATGGTGGTACCCACCTGTAATTCCAGCTACTCAGGAGGCTGAGGCAGGAGAACTGCTTAAACTGGGGAGGCTTGAACCTGGGAGGCGGAGGTTATAGTGAGCCAAGATCGTGCCACTGCACTCCACCCTGGCAACAGAGCAAGACTTTGTCTCAAAAAAACAAAAAAAAGTTTTAAAATGAATTTTGAATTTAAGCTGCCTGGTTACATCATGAGCTGGGGAAAGCCTGAGGTCAGAACTGAGATAACCTGACAAAGACAAAGGGAAGGCCACTGTTGGGTGAAGTGCTCTGCTCTCAGCATTTCTACCCTGCTGCTCTACGGCATCCTCCACCCAGCTGCTGATGGTAGGTGCTCTCGCTCCACTGTCTGTGTTGTGCTCTTGTTCCTCCCTGATCTTCTCCCAGGCTCTCCCGGAAGAAGCCCAGGCTCGGGAGGGCCATCCAGCCTCCAAAACCTGAGTCCTACCACCCCCACGCCAGCTCACCTCCCACATCTCCATAGACTTTGACTCTGTAAATAGCTGTGTGGAGCTTTCTCACCTCTGAAATTCTTGTATTGACTGACCTGTATTTAAACATACATGGCCATGAATTTAAGTAATGTTTAAGATATTAACATCTTGTTTCCTCAGCTGGGCAGTTAGTTCCTTAAGGACAATAGCCATGAGTTGTATTTCTTTGCACCTGTTAATACCCGGTACTGTCATTATAGGTCACAGATGTTCATAAATGTGTGACTGATGCTGAGGCAGGCCCTTTCTGCAAAGAACCAAGAGCAACTGTATTTCAAGGCAAATGAGGGAGAGCAACAGCAAAACATCCATGGTTCACATGTAACAAGGGGACTAAATCTGCTTGTCCTGTGAAGGAAATGAATACTCGAAGAGCCTGCCCAGGTAAGCAGATTCTGTTATTGACCTAAAGTTCATTGTCACAGGGACATTTCTGGTAAAGGCCTGAGCTTAGGACTGCCAAAATAAGAATGCACATTCGGCCAGGTGCGGTGGCTCACGCCTGTAATCCCAGCACTTTGGGAGGCCCAGGTGGGCGGGAGTTTGAAATCAGCCTGACCAATATGGTGAAACCCCATCTCTACTAAAAATGCAAAATTAGCTGGGCATGGTGGCACACGCCGGTAATCCCAGCTACTCGGGAGGCTGAGGCAGGAGAATTGCTTGAACCCGGGAGGTGGAGGTTGCAGTGAGCCGAGATCGCACCATCACACTCCAGCCTGGTAACAAGAGCACAACTCTGTCTCAAAAAAAAAAAAAAGAAGAAAGAAAAAAAAGAATGCATATTAGCCAGTAAAGAACATGACAATATGACAGTGAGAGTGAAATGGAAAAAATATTCCTTAGAGCAAAGAATGCAATGCACTTATTTTAGGAGGTAAAACTCAAGTCACCAGTTACAGAACAATCAACCCTTCGTCCTATCCCAACCTTAATGTTTAGGTCAGTTTCTTGGGTAGGAGGCTGCGATAGACATTACCGTTACACACCAGTACCTGCCATTCTCCTCCTCTCCCTGGATTATCTTTTTGAATTTAGGTGGCCTTGTGACTTGCTTTGGCCATCAAGATGTTTGGCCATCAAAATGTGGAATTGAGGTGTGACACTCCTAGGCAGAAGCATTTAAGAGCCAGTGCCCAATTTTTGCAGCTGTCTTCCCTTGCTGCAGCAAACATGGGAGCAGATGTTCAGTTAGAGATGCCGCAACGTTGGAGCAGGGAGACGGAGTGCATTCACTCAAAGTATACTTACTGAGCACCAACCATGTGTGAAGCATTGTTAGACACTGGGGATATACTAGTGTGCAAGGCAAGGTCTCTGACCTCATGGACGTTCCTGTCTGGCAGGACAGACATCTATTTTCAACTTAAATATAAGTCGTTATTTAATTCTGGCTGTGATTCATGTTATGAAGACAGTAGAACTTGTCCAGAGAGCACATAATACAGGCATCCCGAGGTCTGAGGTTCAATGGGAAGGTCGATTTAAGAAAATAGGAGGGGCCAGTTAAAGACTATTCTAGGCTGAGGTTCTGCGTCAGGGAGGGGTACAGCGAATCTGAAAAAGAAAAGGCCAGTGTGGCTGGACAAGAGAAAGTGGGGGAACAGTTCATTAAAGAGTTCAATCTTTAAGAATTAAAGAGTTCAATCTTTTATTCCAAAACTGACTTGGGTATTCTTGAAACAAACAATGAATGGTCACTTACCACCCTCCTGTTATATTTTCCTTTATCCTAGCAGCCCTTGTGGAGTGGCACAGAGCTCTTCCCAGTTGGGAAAGAGTTAAGCAAATTGAGAAGTTGAGCACGTACCCTTGCGATGAAGTCAGCAAGGGGTCTATCCCATTCCTCCTGTAGCAACCAGGACCTTCTGCCATCCCAGTGATGCTGGCTACAGCAGGGAAGCATGGCTGGGACTGCACACTCCATGGAGCTGGTGGGAGCCCTGCCCTCCTGAGTGGGGCTACAGCCACCCAAACTGCAGTTGTGTATCTGAGCCTCCCTGTGCTCTTGGAGGGGGCTAGGAGTAGGCAGGATCTGCCTGCCCAGGTGCAGCAGCAACTGCCCGACCTGTGGCTACAGAGCTGGGCCTCCTGCTCCACAGAGCAGGCAGGAGCCAGAGACAAGCAGGAACCCTACCCCTTCCAAGTTCGCAGGAGCAGCCACCCTCCCAGGTGCAGGACCTGGGCATCTTTGCAGCCTGCAGGCACCAGGCTCCCACTGCCTGGTGCCTCTGTGGTCCCAGCACGTACTCTGATCTCAGAGTGGGGTTGGGGCCATGAATGGCAGTGGGAGGCAGATTGATTCCTGGGCAGAAGGGGGCAGGTCCCCGGTAAGGCCCCATGTTCAGGCCAGGGAGGGCCTGAAGGCTGGGGGCTTGGGCTGCCAGTCCTGTGGATTAGAGTGGAGACTTGGAGTGCCTCTTCCGGACCCACCCATGGCTGCCCCTAGACCAATTAGCATGCACTTCCTCCCCTCCGAGGTCTGTAAAAGCCCTAGGCTCAGCCAGAGCAGGGCAGAGGACGGCCAAAAGGTGAAGAGGGCAGAGAGACAGACACAACAACCAGCTGCAGAAAGGAGTTACCCTCTCTGCTGAGAGCTGCAGAGATGACCGGCCTGCCAAGAGGAGCCACCTTCTCCAGTGCCTCCTCTCTGCTGAGAGCCAAACATTCAACAGGATGACCTGCCTACAGAGAGGAGCTACCCACTGTGGGTCTCCAACACTAAATAAAACTCCTCTTCATCTTCTTCACCCTTCACTTGTCTGCATACCTCATTCTTCCTGGAAGCAGGACAAGAACTCAGGCCAAGGTGCCACCAGCCACAGAGGTTTCTGGCCAGAAAATCAATACCCCAAATATCCCATAACACCACGGTATTGGCAGCAATCTTTGGCAGAGACCAGGAATCACTGGCTAGCTTAGTAAAAGAGAATTGCCACGTGTATTAAATAGCTATGGAATCATGGAGAAATGGATTCTAAGTTGTGTTTCCAGAAAGTACTCCCAAAGCCACCCCACATAACTGTGCTACCCAGAAAGCTGCGGCCCTGTCATAGTGAGGATACTGCCTGTTGAAACTAGAAGTGGTGTCACAGCTGCTGGCTCAAAGTCACAGACATCAGGAAATTGGATGTCATGTGACCTGTCTGTCACCCTATGTACCTCAGTTGCAAATTCAAGGCTTGCATAAATGTGAAGGATCAGGAGAATCTAAATCACTTCCTGAACCTAGCTTCAAGTGAGGCTGGGAAAAGTCATTTTAACTTTGTAGTCTCTGCAGTAGGGAAAACCTGCTAGAAGAGGGTTGAAATTCAGTGTATAATTTATTGTGTTCATCACACCACATATCAGAGGAATCAAGGTTGACAAGTGGGATCCCCACTTTGGAAGGTCTTCTTTCACTTTAGCTCTTCAAAATCCTATGCTAACCTAGTGACACTCTCCTTATCTTCCTATCGTATTTTTTCCCCATCACTATCGTATTTTTCCCTATCAAAAATAAAACCACTGTGAAGCATGTATTTCTCCACCTCTTTGGCATTTGATTAAAGCATGTGCCTTTCCGTTTTTCTGTTCCTTGCTTTGGGAACATTAGAAACTCTTAAAAGGGTGACTTCTTCATCACAGATGAGCTCTGTTGGAACCCAGCACTGTGTAATATTCATATACATTCTTATACAAATATTACTCGTCTCACTGAGCTCCTGTATAATGCAGCTGTTCTAGACTGTTGTGAGGTTTAAAAGGCAGCTAGGTAATGCAATAGGAATAAGCTATGTTGAATCTTGCTTAAAGGCCAGAGGAGGATAGATATGAGAAGTGACAACGTGCTAGCAGCCCTCGCTCGCTCTCAGCGCCTCCTCGGCCTCAGTGTCCACTCTGGCCGCACTCGAGGAGCTCTTCATCTCACCTCTGCGCTATAGGGGCCCCTCTCTGGGGCTCGCCGAGGGTGGAGCCGACTCCCTCTGCTCGCAGGGAGGCGTGGAGGGAGAGGCGCGGGCGGGAACTGGGGATGTGCGCGGGCCAGCGGGAGTTCCCGGAGTGCGCGGACTCGGAGGGCCCCACATTTGGGGCAGCCGGCGCCTTGATCAGGGGCTGGATCCCGTGCGTGGACTGCCCTTCCCTCTTGGCCGGGTCGTTCGCCACGATGGCGGTTCTCTCTCTCTTTCTCGCTTTCCCTCTTTTCCTCTTGGTCTGGGATGAGCTCCCTCAGGCTAGATGCCGCAAAGTGCCCCAGGGAGTGCCAAGGAGAGGTAAAGCTGGCTGGACTTCTGGGACCGGTGGGGACTTGGAAAACTTTTATGTCTAGCTAAAGGATTGTAAACACACCAATCAGCACTCTGTGTCTAGCTAAAGGTTTATAAACGGCACCAATCAGCTCCCTGTCAAAACGGATCAATCAGCTCTCTGTAAAATGGACCAATTAGCAGGATGTGGGTGTGGTCAGATAGGGGAAGAAAAGCAGGCTGCCTGCTCCCCCAGCGGCAACGGAGTTGTGTCATTTTCCTGCAAGTTGGAGCTTCCTTCTTTCAGTCTTCACAATAAATCTTGCTGCTGTTCACTTTTTGGGTCCACAGGGCCCGGCGAAGGTCTGCAGCTTTACTCTTAAAGCCCGTGAGACCACGAACCCACAGGGAGGGACGAACAACTCCGGACATGCCACTTTTATGAACTGTAACACTCACTGCCAAGGTCTGTAGCTTCACTCCTTAAGTCAGCGAGACCACCAACCCACCAGGAGGAAGAAACTCCAGACACATCATCTTTAAGAACTGTAACACTCACCGCGAGGATCCATGGCTTCATTCTTGAAGTCAGCGAGACCAAGAACTCACCAATTCCGGACACAGACTTCATAGTTCTCTGGGCTGGTATCTTTTTCTGTGACTACAGTTAAAAGGTACAGTACCCTTAAAACTCTGATTTCCTCTGCCTTTCCTCTACCTTGGGCAGCATTTGTAATAAGGATGTATTTAGCTAGGTCTTTGATTTTCAGGATTTTGTGAGTCCTGATGTTTGGCATAGGGCATATGGGAAGTTATATCCAGGTGAGAAAAATGTTGTGAGCATCAAAACGCCTATCAAGGCCTTTTCTTTTCTTTTTTCTTTTTTTTCTTTTTTTTTTTTTTAAGACAGTCTTCCGCTATTGCCAGGCTGGAGTGCAATGGCGTGATCTTGGCTGACTGCAACTTCTCAACTCCCTGGTTCAAACTATTCTCTGGCCTCAGCCTCCTGAGTAGCTGGGATTACACCAGCTGCGCCACCACGCCCAGCTAGTTTGTGTAGTTTTAGTAGAGACAGGGTTTTACCATGTTGGCCAGGATGGTCTCCTGACCTCATGATCCGCTTGCCTCGGCCTGCCGAAGTGGGGTTACAGGCGTGAGCCACCGCACCCGGACGTATATGGAGGTTTTTTAAACTCGAATGTGCTCTCTTTGTTACAATCTGCCGATAAGGAGACAAGTTCAATAGAAGAGGCAACTGAGGATGAACATCTCCAAAATGGGAGTTGAATACCACACAGGCAGGCTGCTTATTCTATCTTCTGCAATAACTCACTGTGTAAAAAAGAATGCACAGCTGCATGAGGACTAGAGGGGACTAACTGTTAAGGGTTGTGGACACGGCCAGGAAGGACTGAAGCTATGGCGTTGGCTGCACTTAAGATTCTGCACTGAAGACTGGTCTTTGCCCTGTATTACCTTGGGACCTCAGAGAGGACTTGAAGTGCAAAAGGGAGAGGGCCCCATAGCAAAGAGAAACCATTATTCCTGCCCGGCTGGCACTTATTTCTAGAACTTCTCATGGGCATTCCCGGCTGGCACTTATTTCTAGAACTTCTCATGGACCTGGTGAAGTGTGGTGGCTCACACCTGTAATCCCAGCACTTTGAGAGGGCAAGGCAGGCAGATCACTTGAAGTCAGGAGTTTGAGACCAGCCTGGCCAACATGGGCAGACCCCCATCTCGACTAAAAATACAAAAAAAAAAAATTAGCTGAGTGTGGTGGCAGGCACATGTAATCTCAGCTACTTGGGAGGCTGAAGCAGGAGAATTGCTTGAACCCAGGAGGCGAAGGTTGCAGTGAGCCGAGATGGTGCCACTGCATTCCAGCCTGGGTGACAGAGCAAGATTCTATCTCCAAAAAATAAATAAATAAATAAATAACCCTAATGATTGGGAATATTAGAGCAAATGCCAGCTACCTAATAGTTGTGGTGGTGGTTATGAGGAATATGATGATGATATAAAAATCCAACATTTGTATATACCAGACATCATAATGAGCAGCTGACATACACCATCTCATTTAATCATCGCACTGTATTATTCCATGTTATATAAGAAGATATTGAGACATACAGCCCATAGATATTGAGGATCCCACAAATAGCAAGTTGTTGCTTGAGGAAATCCATGCTCAAATTCTCCCCATAACACTTCCTACCTAACTATTTTTCCTCTCGTGGAAAACGTGAGATTTGAAAATTATAACTCTTGTCTATGAAAATTACACAAGTTCACCAATATCTATCCCAGAAAGATAATATATTAAAACAAATTAAACAATTGTGAAATTCCTGTGAGATATATTCCACGTAGTCTTCTCCTTAACAGGTTAGTAAAGACCTGAGAAGGAGCTCCCAGGTCATTGAATTGGTCCCAGGGTAGATTATGGAGTCAAGAAAGGGTAATCATTTCTGCCAATTGTTTCTGCCTCAGGGAGATTAATTTTAAAAGGCAGAATCATGCCTTGAAGCGGCACCTGGATATGAACAAAACCTTTGTTCAGGTCTCCCTAAAGTGGAGGATTTGGAATTCCTTGGCCATCTGTAGAAGAGGAGATGTCTCTCTGACGGGAATAGAACCAATGTGGATAAGGCCTGAGTGGTTTTCAGAACTCATTTAGGTAGTATGTTAGCTGGCTTAGGCTGCTGTAACAAAATATTGCTGACTGGGTGGCTTAAACAACAAATGTATTCATCACAGTTGTGGAAAATGTAAGATCTTGGACTCACATTCTCCATAATTGTGGAGTTAATTGCTAGTTAAGTGGTATTATAAGGGCAAATTTGAGCATGGATTTCCTCAAGCAATGACTTGCTGTTTGTGTGATCAGGACTCATAAAATACTGAAAATCGAAGGCCTGTTGACCAAGGTGGGGTTTGTTTCAGGTAAGGCTTCTCTCCTCAGCTTGCAGCGACTGCCTTCTCGCTGTATCTTCACATGGGCTTTCCTCTGTGTGCACACAATGCCCAGCTAATTTTTGCATTTTTAGTAGAGACGGGGTTTCACCATGTTGGCCAGGGTGGTCTCCATTTCTTGACCTCGTGATCTGCCTGCCTCGGCCTCCCAAAGTGCTGGGATTACAGGTGTGAGCCACCAGGAGCGGCTTTTGAGAGCTTTTTACATATTTCCTCATGGGGCCCCCAGAGAAAGTGAACCACCACTGCCCATTAGGAGTAACTACCTCTCTGACACATATCCGGGACTGGCTTTTCCTCTTTCTGTTTCATTCTTCCCTGTCCCCAAATCAACTGCAAGTCTTCAAGCCCAAATTAAGACATATCTCCCCAAAGAAAACTGTTTAAACTTTTTTTTCCTTTTACTTTCTTCATTAAAGCATTTACCCCTTTGTTTCAGGGTTAATTATTGATGGAAAAAAGGTTAATTCTAGTTCTATACCTATTAGTCACATGACTTCTGCACTAAACTAATGGGATGAAATTAACCGTGATTGAGTGGAAACAGAAGGAATTAAAAATAACTCGTGGAGTGTGGGCAAGGAGAGATTTTACTCTGGCTTTCAATATATTTTATTTTATTTTTTCTCACTAGGAAAACATGCAGTTAATCTCAAGAGCCAATGCACAATCAAAGCCTGCTGACTTTTGGAGGCCAAGGCGGGTGGATCACGAGGTCAGGAGATCAAGACCATCCTGGCTAACGCTAGTGAAACCCCATCTCTACTAAAAATACAAAAAATTAGCCAAGTGTGGTGGTGGGCACCTGTAGTCCCAGCTACTAGGGAGGCTGAGGCAGGAGAGTGGTGTGAACCCGGGCAACAGAGCTTGCAATGAGCTGAGATTATGCCACTGCACTCCAGCCTGGGTGACAGATCAAGAGTCTGTCTCAAAAAAGCAAACAAACAAAAAAAAACTGACTTTTTTGTTTCTTAACTAGGTTTTATATAGTTTGTACATTAAATGAAGCTAGAACTTTTCTAGCAATGCAGTCACTCCCAAATTCTGGCTAGCAGCAGTATCATTTATGCACAATAGTGAGTTTCTGCTACTTAATTCGATTAAATTAATCCAGTAGCTTGGGCATGAGGGAAAACCATGTTCTGCCCTGAAAGGGCTCTTAATGACTGTTTTCATCCAGGAAAACAGTGGAAACTGTGTTGCCATTCAAGAAATGTGTCCACAGGGGACTGTTTCATTTATTGCTAAGGCAATTCTAAGTGTCATTTAGTAGGTTGGTTTTCAGAGCAGTCTGTCGTAATAAAGATTTTTAACATCTAGTATTCATACATTCTTTAAGGCTTGGGGACAAATATCAATTAAATATACAAATGATCCTTATCATCTTTGGCACATAGCCGTTTTATTTTATTTTATTTTATTTTGATTTGTATTTTTTTTTTTTTTTTTTGAGATGGAGTCTCACTGTCGCCAGGCTGGAGTGCAATGGCACAGTCTCGGCTCACTGCAACCTCTGCCTCCCAGGTTCAAGTGATTCTGCTTTAGCCTCTGGAGTAGCTGGGACTACAGGCATGCGCCACCATACCCAGCTAATTTTTGTGTTTTTAGTAGAGGCAAGGTTTCACTATGTTGGCCAGGATGGTCTTGATCTCTGACCTCGTGATCCACCTGCCTCAGCCTTCCAAAGTGCTGGGATTACAGGTTTGAGCCACGTGCCTGGCCCTCTCACTAATTTTTTAAATAGTTATTTTTTATTTAAAAAAATGCTACTTATGGCTGGGCACAGTGGCTCACACCTGTAATCCCAGCACTTTGGGAGGCTGAGGTGGGAGGATCAGGAGATCAGGAGATCGAGACCATCCTGGCTAATATGGTGAAACCCCGTCTCTACTAAAAATACAAAAAAATTAGCTGAGTGTGGTGGTGGGTACCTGTAGTCCCAGCTACTCGGGAGGCTGAGGCAGAAGAATGGCATGAACCCGGGAGGCCGAGCTTGCAGTGAGCTGAGATCATGCCACTGCACTCCATCCTGGGCAACAGAGTGAGACTCTGTCTCAAAAAATAAAAAAATAAAAAAATAACTTATGTCAACATGTAATGGATTTATTATGAGTTGATATTTTTAAAATTTGTTTTAATTTCTAATGTAGTAGATATTGATAGACATACCTTTTTTTTGCACCACTGCACTGCAGCCTAGGTGACAGAGTGGGACCCTTTCTCAAAAAAAAAGAAAAAAAAAGGTATGTCTATCAATGTTCATATGTAGAAATCCTAACTCCTAAGGCAATGGTATTTGAAAATAGGGTCGTTGTCTTCATTAATAGGAAGACGTTATAAAATAAGTCTCGGAGAGGTCGCTAATTTCTTTCCTATGTTTAAAGACACAGAATAACTACCATTTGTAACTCTAAAGGGGTAGGTTATATGTATTCACATTTATTTATATATGCATAAAATATCTCTAAAAATACAGAAGAAAGCAGTAACACTGATTGCCTTTGAGGACAGAAGTTGGAGTTGAAGGACAGAAAGGAAGGAAGATCTTGGAATTTGGAACCATGTGAATATATTATATACTCAAAACATAAAATACAAATTTTAAAAAGCCAGCACAAATCCGTCTTCTTTCCAAAGTATCCCCAGACACTCATCCAGATCCACATGGTCCAACTGACGTTTGATTGTTGTGTCCTTTTTCGTGGAACTCATCTTTCTCTACCACATCAGAAGTTCTTTGAATGAAATGACCACCTGCGTACTTGTAAGTCTTGGTGTTCCCTGTTTTACTTAACACAGTACTGGGCATAAAGCAAATGCTCAATAAAATGTATTTATTAACTGGTAAGCTTGCTCCCAAGAGACTGAAATCCTAGTACTGTGCCAACTTTCCACAGCAAGTTGCTTTTTGTGGTGAAAATACATGGGACTGGATCAGCCAAGGGGAAAACCCGGCACATTCTGATGAGCAGAGGAGAAGTACACGCACAAAAACCTCTTTTTAAAATGTTTGATACTTTATATTCGAAAAAAAATCACAGAAGCAGTCATCACAGGAAAGGTAAATTCTTGCTGGACTCCCTACAAGTATTTTATAGTTTGGAACCATTTTTACTTGTTTGTATAATAGAGGGAGCATGGCGCTGTTAACAACACGGGAGCCTCTAAGAACCCCATCCAGTTGGAAATCAAATGAATTGGGGGATTTTCCGTAATAATGTAATTCCTATGTCTCCTTTCTTGGATACATTGGTGATGCTGAGTGTTTGCAGAACAATCATTTAGAATTCTGAGGTATTGTATACCTAAAACAGTAGCAGTAATGGATCAGTGTCACATGATTGAAGATCTGTTTGGCCTTCCTTTCAGATGAGGATGACTGTGATAACATAAAGGGGCTTTAGGTTTCAGCTTGGGCCTTTTGTTTCCAATTTTGAGAACTAAACTTTTGGAATAGATCTCTAATATAGATCCTAAAATGTGTCCATTTTTATATATTTATTCTTTTTTTTTTTAGAGACAGGCAGAGTCTTGGTATGTTGCCTAGGCTGGACTTGAACTCCTGGGCTCAAGGGATCCTCCAACCTCAGCCTCCTGAGTAGCTGTGACTATTGGCACATGACACAGCCCCTGGCTCAAATTTTGTACTTAGTAAAAGGTACTTGGCATCACAAAAACAGGGCTTAAATGCTAGCATAGAAAGAAAATCAGTAGTTGAGATGATTTCCCTTCAGTTGAAGAGGCTGTCACCCAAAAGTTGCAAAGTGTTGCTGCCTGTGTCCTTCCAATCAGGGGGAAGACACTACTGATTCACACAAAATATCATCAACAAGATGTTCTGCTTCCCGGGCCTATTTGCATTCTTACAGGGTCAACAATGCTTGATTCAAGTAAAAGACTACCTGAGGGTAAAATTTCAGATGATGAACCATTTAGACTTTTCTATTTTCTCTTAAAGATTATCCACTCTAAGTTTCCTCCAGCTCTTAACTTTCTTTAATACAATTGCAAATTCAAATGATGAAAGTTTGCATATTTAAACTTAGAAATTGCCAGAAGAGAAATTTTTGTTTTATTCAAATTTGCTTTTTAAACATTTAGAAAAGAGAAGCAGGGAATTGTGATCACCAGTTGGAAAACCAAATGCTGTTTTTTTTGTTTTCAAGAACAAAAGACTTTTTTGTTGGAAACATCAGAGTTGATTTTTATGTTTGCGTACATTAGAGAGATAATGACAGGTTTCTTGCATAAATCACCATTACATCTCACACCAGCCTTTCTGATGTTTCATAATTTTCGAAACATATTTCAGAGTTACTGGCAAGAACAAAACTTTGCAATTTAAATGGATTATCAGAACAATTTGACAATTTTCCTCATGTTTTAAACTGAAAGTCATAGAAACACAACAGAGGATATCTGCCACTTGTGATGGAGCAAAATCTTTACTTGAGTCTTTGAGAGTCTGTCTCAACCAGATCACTCAGGTCCTTTAGTCCCTAAGTCATAAACATGTTTGTCCTTTAGCTTAGTTTATTAACATAGATGAAAAAGCACTTTCAGAAATTTGCCTTATTATTCTAAATTAAAGCTGACTCCCTTCTTTAAAAAGCTGCACTTTTGTAACTTCAGGTGTTTGCTTCTCAGAGAGAAGACGTATATGATTCTGTTTCCCCACCTATGAGGTCAGCCTGTGTGCCTCCTCTCCTGAATGATCATTACCCGACTTGGGCCTGCTCACCAGATTGTTGGATGTTGAAAGGACCTGGTCTGGGGCCAGGACACTTTAGGAATCTCTGCTGTGCTCATGCCAAACTTGGCAGGAAACCAGGCTGAGTGCTCCAGGCCCCAGTGCTAGAGGCCAAAAGACCGGATCCTTCTATGATGCCTGGCTCCTCACCAGGCAAAGTTGCGGGGGCAGGCAAGGGGGTGCCCTCTTCCATTGCTGAGTTTCTGTCCCCGCTGTCTTGTGTTGGTTGAGAGAGCTGTATCCAGTGATCTCCTACGTGGCTACCATTTCTAAAACATTGTTTATTTCATCATTTAAAATTTCTATTTGGGGGTGTTTTATCACATACATAGCATATTTAATCACAGTTCATGTGCATAAATACATAAAGTTTATAAATATGTAAAGCAATTCATGTATAAAAATATTTTCTGAAGAGAGTTCCCAATCAGAAAAGTATGGATACCACTGTTCTATGAGCAAAAGTTCTAGAAAAGGTTTCTATGCTCTTTTCCCAGAAGCAATTAAAAAGCTTATTTCTGAGCCACAAGAACCAACCTGAAACAGCTGCAGGTAGCCAAAGATAGGATAATTTGAACATTAATACAATAGATTGAAGCATATTAAATAAATTTAAAATTGATACATTCATAGTATTTTAAAAATAAACACTTTGGTCATCTTTAAAGGATGTTAATAAACCAATTAATTATTCTGAAAAGAAGCATTGAACCTGACTTTGTAGTGTGAGCTGTACCCTAGGTTACCAAATATTTAATGAGGGAAATTTCATTCCCTCTCCCTCACTCCCTCTCCACACACAAACATACACAAAGAATAATAGAATATCATCATTTGGCAAATCTCCAATAAGATACAGGTATGACTTTCAGTGGCCACTAACATCACAGGAAGAGAAATAACCGAAGATGACATGCGTCCTGATGGAAGATCCAACACCACCCGTGAGACTATTCTGCCAAAAACTCAAACCTGAATCAGATCAAGCATCTAAATCTAATAAGCAAGTGTTAGGAAATACAGAGGCCTGCGGAACACCATGGAGTAGGATAAGCCAAACCAGACTGTGGCAGACTCAACTGGAAAGATAACCTGTTTATTAAGCAAATATACTTCAAGACCAGAGCAGCGGGAAGAAAACCTATAGCTTAAAAGAAACTCAAGACACATAAGCCAAATGCAACTTGTGGACCTTTTTTGGATTCTCATTCAAACCAAATTTTTAAAAAATTATGTGGCAATCAGGGAAGTCTGAACACTGGATAACAGGTAATTATTATTTTTTGAGACCGAGTCTCTGTCCCCCAGGCTGAAGTGCAGTGGCGCAGTCTCGGCTCACGGTAACCTCTGCCTCCTGGGTTCAAGCAATTCTCATGCCTCAGCCTCCTGAGTGGCTGAGATTACAGGCGTGCGCCACCACACCCAGCTGATTTTTGTATTTTTAGTAGAGATAGAGTTTCACCACGTAGGCCAGGCTGGATCTTGAACTCCTGATCTCAGGTGATCTACCTGCCTCGCCTCCCAAAGTACTGGGATTACAGATAACAGGTAATATTAAACATTGTTAAAAGTTTTAGGTTATAATTTTATGGTAATTTTTTTATGTCTTTCTCTTTTAGAAACACTAAAGTATTTGTGGATGAAATAATTACCATAGCTGGCACTGGCTTCTGTATACTCCAGTGTGGGGAAGGTGAAAGGTGTACCTTCTGTAGTCTTAGAAGGTATAGGTGAAACAAGAGTGGGCACAATTTTCTGATGGCTGTAGCTACATAATTTATATATTTAGGGTTATTGTTCCATTCTGTCTCCCTTCGTATACGTCTGGAATTATTCATAGATTTTTCTAAAGGCTTATGCCCAACAGCCATCCTCCTTTGTATTTCTAAAGCACACACTAGAGAAAATGCTTCTCAGAATCAAGAATTCCAAATGCTGTAGTGGACTCCAGTAACAAAACTAGCTTGAAGGGACCCATGAATCACCGCTGCAGTCTCGCCTCTGAGGAAAAGTCAAGAAAAAGGGAAAGGCAACCTTAATGACCTTCATGATTGTCTTATGCAGGATTTCCAGTGTTGAAAGGGAAATTCTATAGCATTTAGTGCTCTCAATTAAATATTTCATGCAGGAGCCATAAGGTGTTGTTGAAAGAAATGAAACCTTGTGTGCCCAGTTTCCTGACATCTGCTAAGGCACATCCTCCTCTGGACCCCACCTTACATCTGGAGGATGGGCCGGGGCAGCAATGCTGGAGATCAGGTTCAATGAATCTTTTCACTGAAATATATATACCAAAGGAGGTGACTGAGTTTTTGTTGTTTTTAGGTTTTGTTGTTTGTTTTTTGAGATGGAGTCTCACTGTGTTGCCCAGGCTGGAGTGCAGTGGCGTGACCTCGGCTCACTGCAACCTCTGCCTCCCGGGTTCAAGCGATTCTCCTTCCTCAGCCTCCTGAGTAGCTGGGATTACAGGCATGTGCCACCACGCCCAGCTAATTTTTAATTTTAGTAGAGATGGGGTTTCACCATGTTGGCCTGGCTGGTCTCAAACTCCTGACCTCACGTGATCCACCCATCTCGGCCTCCCAAAGTGCTGGGATTACAGGCGCGAGCTACTGTGCCCAGCCATGACTGAGTTTTTAAAGAAAATTTTATCTTTTTTTTTTTTAATTATTTTTTGAGACAGTTTCGCTCTTGTTGCCCAGGCTGGAGTGCAATGGCGCAATCTTGGCCCACTGCAGCCTCCGCCTACTGGGTTCAAGTGATTCTTGCGTCTCAGCCTCCCAAGTAGCTGGGATTACAGGTGCCTGCCGCCACTCCCAGCTAAAGTTTTTTTGTATTTTTAGTAGAGACGGGGTTTCACGACGTTGGCCAGGCTGGTCTTGAACTCCTGACCTCAGACGATGCATCTGTCTGGGCCTCCCAAAGTGCTGAGATTACAGGCGTGAGCCACCGCGCCTGGCCCTTGTCCTGTTTTTTTAAATCTTAAAAGTTGCGGCCGGGCGCGGTGGCTCAAGCCTGTAATCCCAGCACTTTGGGAGGCCGAGACGGGCGGATCACGAGGTCAGGAGATGGAAACCATCCTGGCTAACCCTGTGAAACCCCCTCTACTAAAAAATACAAAAAACTAGCCGGGCGAGGTGGCGGGCACCTGTAGTCCCAACTATTCGGGAGGCTGAGGCAGAAGAATGGTGTAAATCCGGGAGGCGGAGCTTGCAGTGAGCTGAGATCCGGCCGCTGCACTCCAGCCTGGGCGACAGAGCGAGACTGTGTCTCCAAAAAAAAAAAAGAAAGAAAAGTTGCTGGGCATGTAGTAGTCGTCTTTAAGTGTCCAGTGAATGAATACTTGTGCATATAGTATTTCATAGGGTTCAGTGGGGAGGCCATCCCAGTTGTTCATCAGAACACAGCCTGAGGAGTGAACACAATTTTTTATTTTTATTTATTTATTTATTTTTGAGACAGAGTCTTGCTCTGTTGCCAGGCTGGAGTCCAGTGGCACAATCTCGGCTCACTGCAACCTCCGCCTCCCTGGTTCAAGTGATTCTCCTGCCTCAGCCTCCTGAGTAGCTGGGATTACAGGGATACACCACCACGCCCAGCTATTTTTTTTGTATTTTTAGTAGAGATGGGGTTTTACCATGTTGGCCAAGATGGTCTTAATTTCCTGACCTCATGATCTGCCTGCCTCAGCCTCCCAAAGTGCTGGGATTACAGGAGTGAGCCACTCACTGCACCTGGCTCACAATTTAAAGGGCATAATCTCATTGTGATCATGACAGCCACCATTGCTTTGGTCCCCCGACATTGCAACTAAAACATTCTAATACCTCGAGCTCTGAGGGCTTTTCCAGGTGTATTCATTTTCTGGGGCTGCCATAACCATAAAGTAGAATGGCTTAAACAACAGAAGTCTGTTATCTCACATTCTGGGGCTAGAAGTGTGAGATCAAGGTTGTGTTAGGGTTGGTTCCTTCTGATGGCTGTGGTGGAAATGTTGTCATGGTTGCTGGCCATCTTTCATGTTTCACATGTAGATGCATCACCCTGATCTTTCTGTCTTCATCTTCACAAGTGCTCTCCCTGTGTGCACATCTGCCTCCAACTGTCTCCTTATTATAAGTATATCAGTCATATTAGTGCTCACTCTAATAAAGTCATCTTAACTCAGTTACTTCTATGAACACTCCATCTCCAAATAAGGCCACATTCTGAGGTGTTGGGTCTTAGGACTTCCCCGTGTGAATGGGGAAAGGAGGTACAATTCAACCCCTAACAGTGGGTGGCCCTTCCTTCCCAAGACCTCCCTATCCTTGGGGACAATTGCATTTGTTTGAACCCCCTGTCTTCCCAGGAAGGCACTGGGTTACAAGGCCCCAAGTTCCCTTTCTTTGCCTGTTGGCACCAAGATCAGCCTCCCACTCTTGCTCCTGAAGCTTTCTCAACACTGCTGTGGTTAATGTTGCCTTGTTGGCTCTTGGTGGCCTGGTTTGTGGCTGTTACTTTCCTGTCATTATAGTAGTGTTCTTAGCTCTCTTTTCACTGCAATAGTCCTTAAACCCAAAGAAGAGGTTTTCCCTTGTCAGCAAACATCAGTGGCCCAACCTTACACTGGCTATTATATTCCTTGGGCCCCTTTCAAAAGATAGCTTGCTCTTTTGAGGAAGTTGGGATATGGGATCTAGAAAAATATGGTCAGGGAATAGAATATTTCTTCCCTCTTGCCCTGGAGCTTTTCTCCCAGGACAAGACTAATTTTTCTTTTATTTTTCAAGACATGTTATGTCTCTGCTTCAAGGTACCCCAGTCTCCCTAAATTGGGGGTAGCCTTCATCACATTTTTGTCTGAACTTCTTTTTTTTTTTTTTGCAACTATGTCTTGCTCTTGTTGCCCAGCCTGGCGTGATCTCAGTTCACTGCAACCTCTGCCTCCTGGGTTCAAGTGACTCCTATCTCAGCCTCCCAAATAGTTGGGATTACAGGCGTGTGCCACCATGCCTGGCTAATTTTTGTATTTTTAGTAGAGACTGGGTTTCACCATTTTGGCCAGGCTGGTCTCAAATTCCTGACCTCAGGTGATCCACCCACCTCAGCCTCCCAAAGTGCTGGGATTACAGGTGTGAGTCACCTCGCCCAGCCAAAATTCTTCATCTTGATGCTCCAAGAGTTTGTAATTTCCCAAAATTTACTACCCCATTTTTCCAAGAATTTGAGGGGGTCACTTATGTGCAAACCAGGTGTCCACAAGTCCCGACTATGTGAAAAACAACTTCACATAACCGTCATCCCTGCTGTTTGGAGTCTGGCCCAGAGCAAGCATACAAAGAAAAAGCCTTACCCTTTCAGATATGTAAAGTAGACTTCCAGCCACAACGGCTGCATCCTTAATCACAGTGCTTCCAGTATTAGAGCTAGAATGATGACAGTGATGGAATGACAATTCCTTAGCTAAAGAGTGTCAAGCATTCCAGCCTGGCCAACATGGTGAATCCCCGTCTCAACTGAAAATACAAAAATTAGCCGGATGTGATGGCATCCCTCTGTATTCCCAGCTACTTGGGAGGCTGAGACAGGAGAATTCCTTGAACCCAGGAGGCAGAGGTTGCAGTGAGCTGAGATCATGCCACTGCATTCCAGCCTCGGTGACAGAGTGAGACTCCATCTAAAAAAAAAAATACTGTCAACCAGGCACGGTGGCTCATGCCTGTAATCCCAGCACTGTGGGATGCTGAGGCGGGCAGATCACGAGGTCAGGAGATGGACCATCCTGGCTAACACGGTGAAACCCTGTCTCTACTAAAAATGCAAAAAATTAGCCAGGCGTGATGGCGGAAGCCTGTAGTCCCAGCTACTTGGGAGGCTGAGGCAGGAGAATGGTGTGAATCCTGAAGGTGGAGCTTGCAGTGAGCCGAGATCATTCTGCACTCCAACCTGGGCGACAGTGCAAGACTCCATCTCAAAAAAGTGGAGCTTGCAGTGAGCCGAGATCATTCTGCACTCCAACCTGGGCGACAGTGCAAGACTCCATCTCAAAAAAAAAAAAAAAAAAAAAAAAGGAAAAGAAAAAGAATATCGTAAGGAAGAGAAAATACATTTACTATTCATTACAGGAAAATGGATCTTCATGAAGGTTTTCATCCTTTTCACATTGAGAATAGGCTAAGGAGCATAAAAAAAGGATGCGTTCATATCCTTTGTAGAGACATGGATGAAGCTGGAAACCATCATTCTGAGCAAACTATCGCAAGAACAGAAAACCAAACACCGCATGTTCTCACTCGTAGGTGGGAATTGAACAATGAGAACACTTGGACCCAGGGCAGGGAACATCACACACTGGGGCCTGTTGTGGGTTGGGGGAATGGGGGAGGGATAGCATTAGGAGAAATACCTAATGTAAATGACGAGTTATTGGGTGCAGCAAACCAGCATGGCACATGTATGCATATGTAACAAACATGCATGTTGTGCACAGTTACCCTAGAACTTAAAGTATAATTTAAAAAAACAAAAGAATAGGCTAAGGAGGAGGGATTAGTCTTGCTGTCTCATGGGTGATATATAAGTGTACCCACACAGTTCAAACTTGTGTTGTTCTAATGGTCACTATATCACATTTCATAATCACCCTCTCTCCACATCCAATATAATATGGTTAGCTTGTCAGTTTCACAAAAATAAAACATCATCCACAAAATGAGAATGTTGTTTCAGGAGGTATGGTGAGAAGGATTGGAATCAGAGGAATCTCTCTGATTGAGGGCCTTGATGTGGGCAGCCTTTTCCTCAGTGTCTAGAAAGGGTGAAACTCCAGCTGCAGCTTCCTGGCAAAAAGACTGTTACCATGGTTTCTGAAGCAGGCGTAGAGTCAGAAATACCATTTTTTTGCATTTATATACGGAAAAGATAAGACCTCACTTTTGTTTTTCTTAGCACATCTTTAGAAAGGCAACAGCAGGAGAATAGAAAGTAGGAAGAACTAGTGATAAGAGTTACTGAATTGGCCAGGTACGTTGGCTCATACCTGTAATCTCAGCACTTTGGGAGGCCAGGATGGGCGGATTGCCTGAGGTTAGGAGTTTGAGACCAGCCTGGCCAACATGGTGAAACCCCATCTCTACTAAAAAGAAAATACAAAATGTAGTCGAGTGTGGTGGCGGGCACTTGTAATCCTAGCTACTCAGGAGGCTGAGGTAGGAGAATGGCTTGAACCCGGGAGGTGGAAGTTGCAGTGAGCGGAGACCGCACCACTGCACTCCAGCATGGGTTACAGAGTGAGACTCTGTCTCAAAATAAATAAATAAATAAATAAAATTAATCCTAGGATCAGAAGAGAAAAGTTACTTCTTTTTCTGTTATACCTATAAGAATTCATAATTCACCCCAAAAATCAATTGACATACTATATTTTTTATTGACTTATCTTCTTTTTCTTTTTCTTTTTCTTTTTTGAGATGGAGTCTCACTCTGTCACCCAGGCTAGAGTGCAGTGGTGCGATCTTGGGTCACTGCAACCTCTGCCTCCTGGGTTCAAGTGATTCTTCTGTCTCAGCCTCCTGAGTAGCTGGGACTACAGGCACGTGCCACCACGCCTGGCTAATTTTTGTATTTTTAGTAGAGACAGGTTTCATCATGTTGTACAGGCTAATCTGGAACTCCCGACCTCAGGTGATCTGCCTGCCTTGGCCTCCCAAAGTGCTGGGATTACAGACATGAGCCACCATGCCCAGTCTGACTTACCGTCTTCACAGACTGGTTTTGGCTCATTGGCTGGAGCCTGGTTGCCTGTCTCCCCAGGGCTCTCCCTATGTGGGTGAACTGAAGGAAATCACACTTCTTATTTTTTTCTCTCAAGCGTGTTGGACCAGCTGGAATTTGTCTTTCTCTCTGAAGTGTGTTTCTTTCTCCAGTCAAGAGAGCCTGAGTTTCTAGCCATAGTGTGTAGCATGAAGCATATAACTTTGATCAGGGTTTGTTTCTGTCACATAAAGGGAGATTTTGTTCTGCTAAAAGTTGAGGACATGTAATTATTACTTTTGTGAATCTCTGCTGCGTTTTTGATCAGAGACCTAAGGAGGGGACACTACAAAGAAATGAAAACACAGTTTTTGTGCAAAATGGTGACTCCTGTGTGTGTCTGTGCTGGGGTGGGGATGGGACTGGTGGTGTGCTTGCTGAATGTAAATGCCAGGCTGTGTTTCCCTCAACACTTCCCAGATACATTTTCAAGCATTTCGTCTCTCATTGTGTCCTAAACCTTGACCGAAACCCACAAAGTATTAGAATCTCCCTTCAGGAGATGAGTTTTAAAACCTCCTTTCTGAATATAATTCTGACATGCGTGGAAAGGACAGGAAGCATGAAAGTTTAGCCTGAACTCTACTTCCTAGGACTGAACCCACGCCAAAGGCCCAAAGGCATTATTTCTTTTGTCATTATTTCTTTTGTCATTATTATCCTTTCCAGATAACATCCTTATGAGTATCTAAAATTACATTGTAAGCTGCAGGTAAGGCAAGCTCTCTCTTTCTTTGCCCAATATTTTTATTGCACTTTGTAGTCACCATTTCAGCATCCATCACCACTCACGGTGCCATTTCACTTCAGCATACCTGGTACTACAGGTGGCACTTGGAGATTCAAGAGATCACAGACTCTGCCCAGGGGCATGAACACTCTCAAGGAGGGCAGCAAGGTAAGAAAAAAACAAAAACAAAAAAACACTGCAGTGAAACAAGGGATGTAGCAGAGATAAGGATACGCTGATGACTTCAGGTCAGGCTTGATCCTCCTGCAGTGGTTCTTACCCAATTGGGCCCCAGTGCCCTATTCTAAATAACAAACGTTTGGCAGCATCTCCTTAACATCCTGAAGAACAATTCATAGAAAATATAACTTGCCTGAACACCTCCAAAAAATCAGAGTACAGTTAGGGCAGCAAAAATGCCCTATATGATACTATAATGATGGATGCATGTCATTATACATTTGTCTAAATCCACAGACTGTACACCTAACGCAAACTATGGACTTTGGGTGATTACAATGTGACAATTTAGGTTCATCAGTTGTGACAAACATACTAGTGTGTGTGGTGAGGGGGCGGTGTTGATAATGAGAGAGGCTTTGTATGTAGGGGATCTGGGGGCATATGGGAAGGAAATCTCTTACCCTTCTTTCAATGTTGCTTTGGATCTAAAACTACTTTTTAAAAAAGTCTTTAAAAGATCAATATAGGCCGGGTGCGGTGGCTCAAGCCTGTAATTCTAGCACTTTGGGAAGGTGAGGTGGGCGGATCACTGGAGGTCAGGAGTTCGAGACCAGCCTGGCCAACCTGGTGAAAACCCATCTCTACTAAAAATACAAAAATTAGCTAGGCGTGATGGCACATGCTGGTAATCCCAGGTACTTAGGAGGCTGAGGCAGGAGAACCGCTTGAACCCAGGAGGGAGAGGCTGCAGTGAGCCAAGATCATGCCACTGCACTCCAGCCTGGGCGACAGAGTGGAAAAAAAAAAAAAAATCAATATAATGCCCTAACTGTAATATGAAGGAGAAAATCAATGAAAGTAATCTTTAAAAAGTCGTGCATTTTAATATGCAAATATTCCAGCACAACTACACAGAAAGACAGAAAAGTCAGCCACTTGTGCCTGCTTATATTTATAATGTTTGATTTAATTTATGTATATTACTTTACTATTTTATTACATTTCAATATATTTAAATTATATTTAATATAACAATATATTTTAATTTATATTCAATGGAACGTATATATATGTGTGTGTGTTATTTTTCTTCAATTTTTTTGAGACAGTCCTGCTCTGTCACCCAGGCTAGAATGCAGTGGCATACACATGGCTCACTGCAGCCTCCACCTGCTGGGTTCAGGTGATTGCCCTGCCTCAGCCTCCTGAGTAGCTAGGACTAAGGTGTGCACCACTACACCTGGCTAATTTTTAAATTTTTTGTAGAGACTGGGATCTCACCATGTTGCCCAGGATTGTCTCTAATTTCTGGGCTCAAGGACTGCTTCAGCTTCAGCCTCCCAAAGTGCTGAGATAAGAGGCATGAGCCACAATGCCTGGCCAATGGATTATTTTTGACTTTCAAAATATTTAACATTTTGAAATCAGAATTAAGTTATTATATTGTTCACAGTAGTATATTGTGAGGTTTTAGATAGAGAGAGCCAGTCATAGAATGTCTAGGAGCATAGAATGATGTGGTGTGTTTATGTGGTGACTCAAATAGCATAAATGGCATTGCTCTTCCTGATGTGATGTTTTTGCAACGAGTAACTCTTAATAAAGTTTGGAACAGAAAAAAACAATTTCCCCTGAACTTATATCAGAATTGAATAACTGGAAAATTCAATGTATATAAAATCACACAAGAGAAAGCTCTGTGTTTCATGTAAAGTGGAGTTCTGTTCTAAGCTCTGCTAATTCTAATTTATCTCCATGAATTCCCAGAAAATCGTCTTAAAATTTTGTGTGAGGCAATACAATTCTTCGTTGAGCAGGGCAGTCCACACACTACAAGGCATACTTTATCCCAGGACCACCCATCAAACATCAAATCCCATAACATTCCCCAAACAGCCAACCAACCAGAAACCCTCCGCAAGTCTCTCTGTCTCTCTCTCTTTCTTTCTTTCTTTCTTTCTTTCTTTTTTCTTTTCTTTTTTTTTTTTTTTTTGAGATGGAGTCTTGCTCTGTCGCCCAGGTTGGAGTGCAATGGCGCGATCTTGGCTCACTGCAAGCTCCGCCTCCCGGGTTCACGCCGTTCTCCTGCCTCAGCCTCCCGAGTAGCTGGGACTACAGGCGCCCGCCACCAAGCCCAGCTAATTTTTTGTGTTTTTAGTAGAGATGGGGTTTCACCGTGTTAGCCAGGATGGTTTCCATCTCCCGACCTCGTGATCCGCCCGCCTCTGTCTCCCAACCCTCCCTAGGTTTCTAAAATACGCGAGGAGGCACCTCATCCCTAGTGAAAATCCCTGGTCTGAGATCTCTTCTAGTTCTGAAATTCTGTGGTTCTTTTTATATACTATATCCCCAAACTTAATCTAATTAATTATTTTTAGTACCTATTATGTGCCATATCATTGAAGGAGGCAAAAATAACCTTGTGTCTTGTTCCTTTGCAAAGACTTTTACAGGCTTATCCCTAATGCCCAGCACAGACCTACACCAATAAGTACTTTTGGATGTATGTATTTTTATGGGGAGGATATTCCAGTGGTATAAGACACGAACCTTTTCCTTACATTCTACATTGCCACATTTCCAATACATTCTAATTGGGAAATTAAGAATAACATGTGACAACAATAAAAGATCAGTACAAAATAATATTTCATTAAGGGGTGCATCTTGTAGATTGAAGCTGTAAGTATAATAAAGTGATAGGAGAAATTATTGAGATACTCAGAGAAGCTTTCATAGTGAGTAGAATTGGAGCTAAGGCATGAAGGAAGGGTGGAACTTGGGTGAGAAAGAGGGAAAGCTTTCCAGAGAAACTGAGAGGAAGCAGGGCCCAGAGTCAAGAATGTGCAAGGTCTGTGTGCAGAATAGGGCAACAAAGTTCACAGTAACGAGGAGTGGAAACGTTGGGATGAGGTATTCAGACCAGATTTAGAAGAGACTGGAATACCAATTAGTTGAAACTTATTATTTGAGAAGTTTTAATAAAGGCCAAGCTATGCACTGTCTTAGAAACCCAAGCAAACTGCTTACCTTGTGGGGTAAAATGAGTGTGGTTGACTGAGGACCATACCATTGGAAGTGGCAGAATAGAATAGTGGTTACACACCTAAATTTCAAGACAAATAGGCCTGGGTTCAAATTCTGGCTGTGCCTCTACTAGGATCTTGACCTCTTGAACTTCAGTTTCCGTTTCTAGAATGAAGCAAATGATAGTGGCTACCTCAGAGGATTATTATAAAGATAATATAAGATGGTGCATGTGAAATGTTTGGTGTGTCGTAACAATTTGATTACTGATTAAGTGTTGGTGACAAGGAATGTCAACTGTATATATATCTCCAGACTTACTGGGAGGCTGCTGAGGGCTGTGGGGAAGGGTGGGGAGAGGATCCTAGAAGTAATGCCCTCTATCCTTCCTTTTATTATTTGGGATTCATAGAACAGCTGTTTTCAGAGGGTGATGATTAAGGAAAGTTCTTTGTGAACACATGATTTTCTATCTTACCTATTGAACTTAGTGTTTGTTGATAATTTGTTACTTATTTTGTTGCTTTCAAAGAAAGGAAAGTATTTGCAACAGTGATTTCCTGTATGTCTCAAAGGCTGTGGCACAACTACTGCATACAGTGAAAACTCGGCTGATTTTTCTTTTCTTGCAGTGCAGGTGAGAAAAGACTTCTACAGAGAGGAAGAGCTCCTTAATTTGTTTGATTTGATCTTTAGCAGTATTATTTGGGTCAGCATTTCTAAAGTTGCATGAATATAAGAATTAGCTAGAATACTTGTTAAAAATACAGATCCCAGACCCCTTCTCTGGAGAGTCTAGTTCAGTTAATCTGGGCTTCCTGCTAAGGTAGTTGTAAAATGCAGTGACAATAGCTGATGATTACTGAGTGTCTACCATGCATCAGTCACAATTCAAAGTTCTTTATATGTATAAACTGAGATCCTTGCCATAATTTTAAGAGGCAGGTACTAATACCATCTTCATATTAGAGATGAGTACCTAAGCAGAAAGAGGCTAAGATTGCAGAGCTAGTAAGGAAAAGAACCAGGATGTGAGCCATCTAGCCTGGCTCCAGAGCCCATGCTTTTAACCATTACCCTTCCCAGCTCCACCTTATATAGAGACGCCTGTGCTGTAGTTTGAATGCTTTCTTCATATCACCAGAGCAAGTAAGGGTGATGTTCTGTTTTGCACATTTGGTACCACATTTAAGATAGAAACGCTTTTTTAAGGAAAGTATGTAAAAATATATATGAGAGAAAAAAAGTTTTTTGTTTTTTGTTTTTTGTTTTTCCCAAGACAGAGTTTCACTCTTGTTGCCCAAGCTGGAGTGTGGTGGCGCGATCTTGGCTCACTGCAACCTCTGCCTCCTGCCTCAGCCTCCGGAGTAGCTGGGATTACAGGCATGTGCCACCACACTCAGCTAATTTTGTATTTTTAGTAGAGACGGGGTTTCCTCTCCATGTTGGTCAGGCTGGTCTCAAACTCCCAACCTCAGGTGATCCACCCCCCTCAGCCTCCCAGAGTGCTGGGATTATAGGCATGAGCCACTGTGTCCAGCCAAAAGTTTTTTTACAAAGAAGACGACATTAGCTAGCTGTGAGATAACTTCAACTGAGCTAAATATGTGTAATTGAAGTCCCTAAAGGAAAAAGGAGGAATAAAAATTACTTGATACAGGAATGGCCAAATATTTTTTTTTAAATCGAGGAGAACCATAAACCCACAGAACCAAGAAGTTCAGTGAGCCCCAGACACGAGAAGCACACACAAAAAACCTAAACAGTGCATATTGTAATCAAATTGCCTAACGCCAGTGATAAATTTTTAAAACCTTAAAAGCAGCTAGAGGAATAAAAAGACACATTATATACAGTGAGCCAAAGATAAGAATGATAGCAGACATCTTGCTAGAAACAATGAAGCAAGCAACAGTGGAATTGTACGTTTATTTTGTTTTTTATTTTTTAATTTTTGAGACAGGGTCTCACTCCATTGGCCAGGCTGGAGTGCAATGATGCAATCATGGTTCACTGAAGCCTCGACATTTTGGACTCAAGTGATCCTCCCAGCTCAGCCTCCCAAGTAGCTAAGACAACAGGCACACACCACCACGTTCAGCTAATTTTAAATTTTATTTTATTTTTTTTTAAGATACAGGGTTTTGCTATGTTGCCTAGGCTGGTCTTGAGCTCTTGAAATCAAAGTGATCCTCCTGCCTCAGCCTTCCAAAATGCTAGCATAACAGGCATAAGCCCAGCCAAACAATACCTTTAAAGTACTGGGGAAAAATCCTGTCAATGTAGACTTCTACACCAAGTGAAAATATAAAGGAAAAATTGGTATTTTTTTCAAACAGACAAAAACTGAAAGAATTCCCCACAAGCAGACAGGCATTACATGAAATATTAAAGAAATTCCTTCAACCAAAAGAAAATGATACCACATAGAAATCTGGATCTACTCAAAAGAATGAAGGGCACTGGAAATGTTTTCATGGTTAAAGATGACAACACATATCTCCTTGATCTTAAAGGAGCTCCTCAGGCATTGAACCATTTTATACATGGACAGAGCAATAAATTTAGCACTGATGACTGATGCAGGATATTTTGCAGCTAACGCAAATTCTATTTTGCCAACTTTAGTGCTGTTGATCCTAAATCATCCCTCAAAGGTATAAACAACCAGCTTAGAAAAAGGCTCAATGATTGATGCTTTCAAGTAGCTTTCAGTTTCTTGAAGATAAACTTGGACTCTTTCTGGTCTTGGGGAAGACTAAACTTTTTTTTTTTTTCTTTTTTGGTGAGACAGGGTCTTGTTCTGTTGCCCAGGATGGAATGCAGTGGTGTCATCATGACTCACTGCAGCCTTGACTTCCCAGGCCTAGGCAGTCTTCCACCTCAGCCTCCTGAGTAGCTGAGACCACAGGCATGTGCCACCATGTCCAGTTTTTGTTTTTTTTTTTTATATCCAAGGTCTCATTCTCTCACCCAGGCTTCAATCCTGCCTATAGAATGGGAAAAAATATTTGCAAATCATTTATCTGATAAATGGTTAATATCCAGAATAAACAAAGAACTTCTGCAATTCAACAACAACAAAAAGGCAAGCAACTTGATTTTATTTTTTATTTTTGACCTCTGAACTTTTTATTGGCCTCCTGCTCCCAAAAGGTACCTTGCTTCTGCTGGCTTAATGTCTCAGAACTTTCATGTCATTGATCTCAGACACCACTTTGCTGTCCACTATCTTTTGGATGGTTTGCATGAAGTTGCTGTTGTCCAGGGCATCACCAAGATCGAAGTCCTCCCCGTCATCCAACAGGCCATGGTAGGTGGCGATCTCATACTCCTGGGCCTGATGCTGCCCCTCTGCCTGGGATGCAGCAGGACCACCTCCAGGTGTAGCAGGACCCTGTAGAGCTGCATAGTGTAGCGGGCCTCCAACTCCCTCAGGCTGTTCTTCAAGCTGACCTTCAGATTTCTCATCGAGTCCGGGTCGATCTCCAAGGACTGGACTGTACATCTCAGCCCCGTGAACATCATCTCAGCAGCTCTGATCTTGGAGGACTGTGCAGTGACCACTGTGGTGCTCTTCTCAATCTGCTGGGACCAGTACTTGTCTAGTTCCTCTCGGTTCTTTTGAGACAGCTCATCGTATTGGGCCTGGTTGTCTGCCATGATCTTGCTGAGGTCCTGAGATTTGGGGGCATCTACCTCCACAGTCAACCCAGAGCTGGCAATCTGGGCTTGTAGGCTTTTTACTTTCTCTTCATGTCCTTCTTCATGAAGAGCAACTCCTCCTTGAAAGCCTCAATCTCTGTCTCCAGCTGCAGCCAAGTGACATTGGTGTCATCTATGACCTTGCAGAGCCCATGGATGTTGCTTTCCACAGACTGGCACATGGCCAGCTCTGTCTAATACCTGACTCTAAGGTCATCAGCAGGAAGATGAGCATTGTCAATCTGCAGAACGATGCGAGAATTGTCCACAGTATTTGCAAAGATCTGAACCCTCAGGTCCTCAATGGTCTTGAAGTAATGTCCCCAGCCTCTGACCTGGGGTCCGTTATTCTCTGGGTGCTCCCAGATTTTGTTCTCCAGCTTCCAATTCTTAGTCTCCACGCTCCTCACCCTGTCCACGTGGAAGGCCAGGCAGTGGTTCAGGCTTTGCATGGTCTTCTTCTCATTCTGGATGCCCCCCTCATTCCTGCCACACCCCCCACCCATCCCTGTGGCCAGGCAACCGGACCCCAAGCCGTCCCGGAAGCTGGTGGAGCAGGACACGGAGATCCGGGAACCAGAGCCCTCTGCGCCTGCACAGACACTGGCCGCTGCTCTGATCGGTTGGGCGCCGTAGCTGAGTGGCTGGGCAGAGCCCAGGGACCCATATTTGGTGGAGAAGTTGGAATGAGTGGTGAAGCTCATGCTGTCCGGGAGGAGAGCAAGAGGACAGGACTCAGGTTTTGTCAACAATGCAAGCTGATCTTAAAATGGGCAAAGGATTTGAAAGCTGTTTCTCCGAAGAAGAGATACAAGTGGCTAATGAGCACGTGAAAAGATGCCCCACATCACTAACCATTAGGGAAGTGTAAATCAGAACCACAAGATACCCCCTTATACACAACGCAATAGCTATCATTAAAAACAACAACAACAGAAAATAACAAGTGTTGGTGAGGATGTGGAGAAATTGGAACACTTGTGCATTGCTGGCAGGAATATAAAATGATGCCACTCCTCAAGTATACATATGTAACAAACCTGCACATTGTGCACATGTATCCTAGAACTTAAAGTATAAAAAAAAAAAAACCTGGAAAATTGACAAAGGACCAAAAGGAGGGCTTTTGGGGTATTTCCCCCAATCCTGGTTCAACAGACATTTACTTATTACTTACTATGTATAATTGCTACCTTTTATGTATCTATAAAATATATGTGACAGAAACGCATAAAAAAAAAAAAGATAATCCAGAGAAATAAATGTTAGCAACATCCCTGCAAAAAATAAGAAAATAAAATAAAATAAAATGATGCCACTCCTGTGGAAAACAGTATGGCAGTTCCTCAAAAGTGAAAAAATGGAATTTTTAAAAATTAAAACTTTAAAAAATGATCCAGAAATTCTGCTCCTGAGTATATACCCTAAAGAATTAAAAGCAGGATCTCAAAGAGATATCTACACACTCATGTCTCACGTTCATAGCAGCAGCATTCACAGTAGTCAAGACTTAGAAGCAACACAAATGTCCACCCATGGATTAATGAATGGATAAAATGTGGTATATACACACAATAGAATTTTATTTGGCCTCAAAAAGGAAAGGAATTCTGACACATGGTACTGCATGAATGAACCTTGATGACATTATGCTAACTGAAACAAGCCAGGCACCAAAGGACAGATATTGTATGATTCACTTATATGGGGGTACCTACGGTGGTCAAATTTGTAGAGCTTATAGAAAGTAAAATGGCAGTTGCCAGGGCCTGGTGGGGAGAGGGAAAAGGGAGTTGTTGTTCAATGAGCATAGAGTTTCAGTTTTGCAAGATAAAAAGAGTTCTGGATATCTGCTGCGTAAAATGTGAATGTGTTTACTACTGAACTGCACACTCAAAAATGATTAAGATGGTAAATTTTATGTTATATATACTTATCACAACTTTAAAAAAGGACGGCTAGGCACGGTGGTTCACACCTGTAATCCCAGCAGTTTGGGAGGCCAAGATGTGCAGATCACCCAAGGTCAGGAGTTGGAGACCAGCCTGGCCAATATGGAGAAACCCTGCCTCTACTAAAAATACAAAAATTAGCTGGGTGTGGTGGCGCATGCCTGTAATCCCAGCTACTTGGGAAGCTAAGCAGGAGAATCGCTTGTATCTCTGGAAGGTGGAGGTTGTAGTGAGCTGAGATCACACAGCTGCACTTCAGCCTGGGAGACAGAGCGAGACACTGTCTCAAAAAAAAAAAGAAAAGAAAAGAAAAGAAAAGATATTCATGCCATATGACACTCATAAAAGTGATTCATTATTTAGTTATAAAACAATGACATCTGAGATTGCTTTGAAAAAGAGAACTGCTCACATCAAGAGTCAGAGAGATCCCAGAGTTCACTTCTGATTTTGTCAGTAATCCAGAGTGTATGAAATGCAATTATTGTATCTCTTCAGGATTTGTTCAAATGCTATTACTGCTTTGTAAAATATCTGGGTATTTGGGGTGTGAATAGGATAATATTTATAAAACTAGAGTCTCTTTACCAAAAAAAAAGTTTAAACAGAGAAAAAAATGTTATCAGTAGTGTCATTATGCTACTTCTGTAAACATTATCATATTATTAAGAGGAAATCTGTCTATATAACTAGTCTGGGCTGGATATCTAAGCATGATAGGCCCTTTGTTACAGCAACTAATATTTAGTTTCCAGAAACTGGTGTTTGAAAGCCTGCTTTGTACAACTGTTGAGGTCTATTATTACAAGGATTTATTTTTGGCAGTGGATCCTGGAGCTTTGGTTAATAGCAGTCAATGGGGTAATTCTAGCCTAATTCTGCAAGTGTTCTTATGACGGTGAAAATACGTTACCCATGAATCATAGTGACGCTCAGCAAAAGAGCTCAATATTTTATTGAGCCACAAGAGCATGGTAATTGCAGTTCCCATTTTCCATAATCATGCTTTGTGGGGAATGTTTTTATTTGGAGAATTGCAAATCATTTTTGGAAACAAATTCCGTGACAATTAATATCCACATAATAAAAATGCATTCAATTCCGGAAGTTTAATTCCAGAAGCCTAGATTCAGATTCCCCAGAGAAGTTTTTATCTTGCATTCTTGATGCTAAAAGAAATAATCCCAACAACAGCCAGTTTACAAGTGGAATTGTTTAGATGATCCTTCTAAATTAAAATTTGCCCATTTGAGAATGAAATGTCATTTCTTCCTGTTTCTCAGCCAACTTCCTTTTTCCATACCTTATCAGTTATTTTGCATGCTTAGTTTTTGTGCTATCTCAGTAGTGAAGAAGGAAGAACAAGGGAATCACATAGCAGAAACAAGGGTCCTTTGACAAAAAAAAAGAAGGCATAGATTATAAACGAGAAGCAAGAACTATGTCTTCAGCATACAGAGCTCATGGTGCTCAGCACTTTATGGTCGTTAGACAGCATTATTTAAAATTAAATGATTTTTAAAACCACTTTACCATGCAGAAAATTTAACTATTATTTTTGTTACTCAGGGCCTGTGGCTTTTTAAATTTTAGCAATTTTTTTTAAAAAGGGAATATTAATGAAAGTGAGACCATTTTAAATTAAGGCAATTAAGGAAAATGATAATGAAAACCTCTCTGTTGACTGTCTTTCTTACCTTACCATTTCCAAATTGTTGTTCATTTGTATAATCTATGTGAGATGGAGCTGATTCAATAGAATTGCCTTTATAACAGCAGTATACTTCATTGAGATGATTATATGCAATTGATTATAAACTGTTTGTTATTTCTATGTCAATTATTTCCTTAAGCAGACTTTCATTCACATAAGACTTATATCAAATACAGCCTTCTGTTAATTGTTAGAAGCATTACAAAACACATACAACAATATCAGAATAATTTATTTAATGCTACTATATTTTTAAAAAGTGAACCACAATCTCATTGAGATAGAGATTTCAATTTTTCACAGTTTCCTTAGATGGTGAAATAAGCACCATCTACATCTGGGCAAAGAAAGAGAAGTACAGATGAAGAGGAAATGTTTCCTATTCTTTCTTTGGAAGTCGTTTGTTTACATGAAAAAAGTTACTTTGCAATGAATCCGATTACATTCCATTTGTATATTTACATGTTTATCTCCTAGAAAACGAGCACTCCACAGTGTAGGAGAAAATCATTTCAAGTACATTGTGGGTCAGAAGTGCGCCCATATCAAAACAAATGATCATATAAAATAGTTCTAAATCAATCTTCATTTTTCAATATATCCTTACTCTATTTACAGAAGTTACTGATGGAAGTCATAATAAAATTTGCAAGCTAACTTTACATTTTTCCAAAAGATGAGATAATTTAAAGATGTGAAGATACAAAGGCATCTGCTGCTTCAGATGACTCAGAGATGGAACCATGAGGTCATTCCCCAGGGAGGGAGAAGGTGAGAATTCCTGTCATCAAAGAGACTGAGGTGGCCTGGCTTTGAGAGTCACATTGCTTTTTTTTCACCTACTTAGTTGAGACATTTGTCTTCAAAACTAAACCTTGTGGAGAGAGGGTAACAATTTCAGATCATCTCCACTGGTTAACATACCGAGAGCCAGGACTAGAAACAGGACCACAGCTGTATATAAAGTAGTTTCAGCAAGTCAGGAGAAAGGTGGGCTATTCTTTGAATCCAGGAACATTCAAGGGTACTCTGGAGTCCAGAAGAGGGGAGCCGTGTTAGATGAGTAGAGGGAAAAGCTAAGTGCAGAAGGGCTCTTGCCCCCACGTTTTGTGTGGCTTCCTGGAAGAAAACCTCTCAGCAATGTGCCCTGGCACAACCTAGGGTTGCCAAGGCCAGGCAGAGACAGGCTGAGTTACCTTTCTTGGGTGACTCTGTGTGGTGTGGAAGGGACGTAGAAGTGCCTGCATGCCCTTGGGGATTATTTGTTAGTCATTCTGGAGAAGCTGTTTCTGGGAAGCTTGCTAGGGTGGGTTACCAAGGCCGGGGCAAAAATAACCTGTGCCCAAGGCTACAGCGAGGACCATGCAAGTCAGGGGATGAATAGGCATCAGGACCAGACCCCAGAGCTGTACTGTGTCCCTGTCACAGCAGGGGACAACATGATGCTTAGTCAGCTGGGAGGACCTCCTGGCAAGCAGACCATGATGATGTCTACATCTGAAGCCAGAGCCCCCAGCCTGAGGCAGCATCAGGAGACTCAAAGGGCAGTATGTGGGCCCTTAACACTCTCCAATACCCCATCCTCCACTTTCCCATCACCAGGACATGTGTCATGTCACGTGTCATCTTGGGGAAAAAAGGGAGATAAATTAAAAATCCAAAAGAGATAATTTCATCTTGGAAGAGACTATGTTACCTGCAAAACATTGTCTCTTTATATTGTTGGATAAGTTTGAATTGACCAGATTTGACTAAATGTAGTCTTCACCTCTTACCCAGAGAGTAGGATTTTGGAGGGATACTAGATCAATTGCAGGAAAGTAAAAAGGCTTTTCTTTGTACTAAGTGTAGGGCGCAAATTCCAACATTCCAGAATGACTAACAAATAATCCCCAAGGCCATTGCTGGTGGCTTATCGTCACCTGTTCCTCTCTTCCGGTGGAGCTTCTTCCAACTATTTCCAAAATAGCCAGAGACCTGTGGGCCTGCCACTCCTCTGCACTGTGATCTCTCTCATTCAGCGGGCAGTCACCTCCAAAACTGACCAGTTTAACTGGAGGCTGGCTGAGGTGCCCAAGCAGGAGGTGCCTGCGCCCGCTGCGTTAGGAACTACCCGTTTGGATGTTGCACTGAGGGGAGAGGGTGTCCAGCAGCAACAGGGGTGGGTGAGCAGTTAGGGGCTCAGGGCAGTGGCTATTTTCCTACCAGAGTGGGAAAATGTCAGTATTTTAACAATCGGCATAGCCAGACTGGTATGCACTAACTGAATCCAAGGAAGTTCCTACCTTTTCTCTCCCACTTTCAGTCAGAGCCTCAGACTCTGGAAGCCTCTTACTCCCCTCATTCCACCTGCCAGAGTTCCTTCCTTAACACAGTCTCAGCCCCACCCTCATAGCAGGAGCTGGTGTGGGGAGTAAGGGGAGTAACAACCTCAAGTGAGGGTCTTGGGAACTTGTCCAGGGCTGAGTTAGGAGAAAACGTCGTTAATGAACCCCACTGATACCCTGATCACATTTTCCAGAGAAACAGAATATAAATGGTGGCTCTATATTGGAATGGGTACTGCTGTTACACTGTTAGATTGATGTTTATGGGCGAGCACGAACCTAATTACTCTTTATGATGTTGCTTGTATGAAAACAATACATTTATAAGTTTCTGTCAAGCAATGTATAAGAAGTCTTTCAGATACAAGCTCTTCTAATTTGAGACTACCAGAGTGATTTTTAAAAAACTATATGCGGGCCGGGCGCGGTGGCTCAAGCCTGTAATCCCAGCACTTTGGGAGGCCGAGACGGGCGGATCACGAGGTCAGGAGATTGAGACCATCCTGGTTTAGTAGAAACCCCGTCTCCACTTAAAAATACAAAAAACTAGCCGGGTGAGGTGGCGGGCGCCTGCCGTCCCAGCCACTCAGGAGGCTGAGGCAGGAGAATGGCGTGAACCCGGGAGGCAGAGCTTGCAGTGAGCTGAGATCCGGCCACTGCACTCCAGCCTGGGCGACAGAGCGAGACTCCGTCTCAAAAACAAACGAACAAACAAACAAACAAAAAAAACTATATGCATTAGGGCCGGGTGCGGTGGCTCACGCCTGTAATCCCAGCACTTTGGGAGGCTGAGGTGGGCAGATCACGAGGTCAGGAAATCGAGACCATCCTGGCTAACATGGTGAAACCCCATCTCTACTAAAAATACCAAAAAAAAAAAAAAAAAATTAGCCGGGCGTGGTGGCATGCTCCTGTAGTCCCAGCTACTTGGGAGGCTGAGGCAGGAGAATGGCATGAACCCGGGAGGTGGAGCTTGCAGTGAGCTGAGATTGCGCCACTGCACTCCAGCCTGGGCGACAGAGCAAGACTCTGTCTCAGAAAACAAACAAACACACAAACGAAAACTATATGCATTAATAATATAAATGCCAAGAAATTTATGAGAGACTTCAAAATGCTTATACAACACAAGAAAAACAGTTTAACAAAAATTAGGGAAAAGGGAAAATAATGTTAAGAAAAATAAGATGAAGCCATAGATAATTTATGGTTTTAAAATGCATGTCTAGGCTGGGCATAGTGGCTCATGCCTATAATCCCAGCATGTTGGGAGGCCAAGGTGGGTGGATTGCTAGAGTCCAGGAGTTCAAGACCAGCCTAGGCAACATGGTGAAAGCCTGTCTCTACAAAAAAATACAGAAAAAATATTAACCAGGCGTGCGGTTGTGCACCAGTGGTCCCAGCTACTTGGAGGCTGAGGTGGGAGGATTGCTTGAGTCTGGGGTAGTAGAGGCTACAGTGGGCCATGATTGTGCCACTGCACTCTAGCCTGGGTGACAGAGCAAGAACTTGTCTCAAAAATAAATAAATAAATAAAAATATAATAAAATGCATGCCTAAAGGCAGGTCCTGAGCTTCCTACTAGCCAACACAAAGAATGCAACACACTAGTTACATGATTCCTGAGGTTTTATTTTGGCCTTATTTTTCAGAAAAACAACAACAACAACAACGACAAAACAATTGTCCCTAGTACTACCGGCTGAGAAAAATTTCTCCCGTGGATCCTCAACAGAGGACTCCGTGCAATACGGTTACCTAACATAATGGCTGAGGTTTAGTGAGAACTATTCAAACATTTTGTCTACCTTGTTGCCTTCCCTTTCCCAAGAAGGGCTCTTCTGAGATGAGAAAACTAAGGCTCAGAGAAGTTCAGTAACTTGGCCAGGCCATACAGCTAATGAGTGGTGGTGCTGAGGCTTATTGAGTCTGTTGGTCATCTAAGTCCCTGCTGTTGACCACAGCTTTATGAACAATAACCCTGGAATAAATACAATCAGTTCTATGTGCTATTTTAATGAGTTCAACAGCCAATGATAAAAATGTGTGTCAACAAAGCAGGTTACCTTCAAACTGGAAGCCTAAAGCATTACTTGTAACACAACTTAAATTTCTTATATTCAATTCTTATTTTGTACTTCCCACTAGTAAATTACTAGGAATCAAAAAATATGGATGTTCTTTTTCAAGCCAAAAATGTTTCTCTAGCAAATATAACAGGTCACATTTTCAAAATTCTGTGTTTTCCCTCTCATATAGATCACAGCTCTCACACGGACAGTGAAGGGTTTTCTCACTGCCTGTGAGAATTAAAGTACAGTTTTCCATTATAGAAGCTTCTTTTAAAATAGACTGCCATCTTTCATCAAATATTTCAGCTCTGTGGAAAATAACTTAGGTTTTTTTCCTACTTGCAAAAGAAATGTTTCCACTTGAAACCTGTTGGAAATATGGAATAGGCTATATTGTTCCATCAAAGAAAATCTTATTACTTCTTGGCATAGTATTTTTCTTTTGTGTCAAGTTGAACGGTGGTATTAAGTGAATGCCCACAAAGCATCTTAAAGGCTAAGGAAGGATTACACTAAAGGCTAAGCCCTGAGACAGGTTTATGTACCTTGCAGGGCACTTTCCTTAGGCTTAACATCTTTTAGCCTATCTGTAGAGGATATCAGAGGGCAAAGTTTCTGTCATGAAATAGGACTAATCAACTTAGTTGAATTTGTATTTAAAGCAAGGTTAAACTGAATTAAGACTGTTTTTGAAAGAGTTGTCAGATGTACTTTTCAACCTGCAGCCAGAGGAGCTTCTGAAGTTGGAGGCCGGAAAGTCTTTGTATGGTTCTTCCATCTGTAATATCAAAGACAAGAAGTCTTCGTAGAGGATGTAAGTATATAACTCCACGCATTGATTAGTCTAATTGAGGCTAGTTACTCTGAGTAAAATGTACACATATAAAATAAAAGGACATCTTTATCTTAAAAGAAATGCTTAGGTTTATGTGTACACTTTATTAGCTCTATTACTAACAATATGTGAGCTAATAAATTCCTACTTAACTGAAGATACTAACGAGTACAGATGATATACCACTCTTGCCAAATAAACACTGCCTGGTCGTAGTTTTTGGAGTTTTTTAAGTGAAAGTAAAATGAAGTGTATTTAAGATAAAGTCAGTTCAAAGTTGTATGTAAATTTACTGTTGTTTTATTATCTTCAAATAGATTTAAGTACCTACCTCTGTGTTACTGCTGTATATTTACTATACATTATTATTTCAATGGCCCCCATTGCTGCAGATATCTATATTCCAAAAATTGTCGTGATGTATGAACCATGAAATGTCAGAGTAGAAAATTTCAGAAAAACATTGAGGAACAATCAATGATAATCATGAAACAAAATCTATATTGATATTCCTTAATTCATTCTTTAAGACTACCTAAAATACCTACTATTCAGTTCTGTTATATGAGTATGGCTAGAATTTCACTGTAGTCTCTACAGATTTCTATATAATGGACTTTGCTTCACAATCTTTTGAAGACAGTGAACGTAATTTATACAAACTGTAGTTGCACATAAATTATGTTGAGTCCAGTAGAAATTACATAATTTCGACTTATTTAATGATGACAAAGGTTTACCTTTTTCGTTACGATATTTGTAATTGTGCCTAGAAGCTGACATTTCAAGAAGGCATGGATGGATCTAATGAAAATGAGCTTCCAGAGTAAAAAGAAATAAGAAGTGAGAGCAGCCAGCACATAACCCACTGTCTTCAATGCTTTCCAGGGTATGTGCTGTGGTGAAATGCAGTTAGAAAAGTACTAAAGCTTATGCCTTTAGGAAAAGTGAAATACATTTTAGTGGCACTGCCAAATGCTTCAGTATGAACTGTCTTTCTAAAGTTCTCCTCTGTCCTTGGCAGAGATGGGTAGGGGAGCAAGATATGGAGAGACCCAGGAGAAGGCCTATTTGGGTTGTGCTCAGAGCAGAGTTGGAGGAGATGGGCTACAAAGACCTCTGCAAAACATAAGTAGGAGGAATTACTTTGGAGTTGTTGGGGTACTCCCTAAGAGAAGGCCAAGAAAACTCAGAAGAAGCCAGGTCTGAATTGTAAAAATTGCTCTCATTTTAATTTGAGAATTTACATGTGTTTGTCTTACATTTATTTATCCCAGAACTGTGGAAACATTTAATTCTACTGATCTATATTTCGCACACAAAAACTTACCAGATATAGCAGTTACTGAAAAGTTATTTCATTTTAGTGTATGTAACCAGAAAGCATGCATCATATATACCATAAATATTCTACATACAATTGCTCAAATCCAGGATTTTCTAAACTCAAATTGCACTGATTTTAATGAGTGATCACAGTATAGCCAATAACAGGCAAATATAATAAAATTGGCACCTGGCTCCTGGGCACTGGGAAATCATTCTGTGAATATATGCTGATTTGGCAAGGGCTTTAGTTCATGAAGTTCATGTCTTACTACTACTGCCCTAATCAGTTGAGACAGAATTAGCACTAGGTAAATCGTCTATGTGCTGCCTGGAGGGGTTTGTTGAGGGTAAGAGTCTGAAGACAGAGATTAAGGAATCCTCATCCTCCTAATGTGCTGGGCATCCAGGATTAGAGCTCTGGGTCAGAGAAATCCAGCCTGAATGCAGACCTAAGCACCACTGCACTCCCTCACTTTGGGATTACCAGACACGCTCTGCACTGAAAATTTATATTACAGTCTGCACTTTTACTGGAGCATTTCATCTGCTACTGCAAAGTGACCTTAGTTTACAATTTTTCCATGTGTGTCTAAAATAGAAAGGGATGCCCTGAAAATATGAAAGTTCACATTTAAAGACTCATGCTTGATCATATGACTCAGTACCCTCAAAACAATGGTTTTAAGGCAACACAAATTTGGAGTTTCAAGTATCTACCTGACTGATGAAGTGAAAGATCAGATCAACCTTAGAACATTGCCTTAAAAGTATTCTGATTTTATTTGCTACAAAATTATATTTTGGGCAGTGCAACTATTCTGTATGATACTATAATGGTGGATAAATGCCATTCTACATTTGTCAGAACCATAGAATGTCCAACACCAAGAGTGAATCCACACGTAAACTAAGAATTTTGGATGGCAATGATGCATCAGTGTAGCTTAACTGATTGTAACAAATGTACACTCTAATGTAGGATGTTGATAGTGGGGAAACTGTGCATGTGTATGTTGGAGGAGGATATGAAAACACTCTGTACTGTCCACTCTATTTTGCTGTGAACCTAAAACTTCTCTGAAAAATGAAAGTTAAAGCTATGTAATTTGAAGTATGTGCATGATAACAGATGCAAAAGAAACTAGGCCATCCTTTTCTTTAAGGAAAATTCGGGCATCCATCGATATGAGAGTGATAAGTAAATAAGTACTAGTTCGTAAGTACAAGGATTAAAAGAAACTAAGGAAGCCAAGTGGAGGCCAAAACTGTAACACACAGGATCTGCTGATGCCAATGACTCATCGTCTTGCCCAGGGACTTCCATGACATGTGGACATTTCTGCAGGCACTCGGAATAGCTTGTGTTTTAGATTGAAATTTGGTGGAGTGATTAAAAAACAATGAACCACCCCTGTGGCATTGTAAAAAGAAAGCAAGCCAGACCCAAGAACCATAGAATCAAGAACAGATATGGTAGCAAGGATAGCTTTGATGGTACATTAGATAACACTGGTCCTTTCCCATTGGCCAAATAACACTGAGTTCTCCCACTTATTTCACATAACTTGTGACTAATGGCAAAAAAAAAAAAAAAAAAAAAAATCCTGCTGTTTTGTTGCAGACAATGGACCCTACAGGGCCTCATATAGATATGTCCAAGCCTGGCAAACCTGGTATTTCAGAAGAAAGGCATTTGTGCCAATTAACTAGTGGAATGACATTAGAAGGCTGCCACATTGCCTCAATAGCACTAGTCACTGTTGCTGCCCTACCTTACATCTTCTTGGCCTCCTTCTGAGTTCACCTGCAACCATGGAAGTCATTTCCCATCTGAAGCACCTGCATCTCCCTGTTTCTCAGTCTGAAGGTTTTGTCCTGCACCACAGGAGCTTGTTGTGTCTAGCTCAAGCATAACCCATATGCAAAGGAGAACTGTGCCCTCAACCAGTGGCCAACAGAAGTTGATGGGCCAACTCTTTGTCCTTCATGGGGACAATTCTGAGATGTGTACTGTAGGTTTCTTAGAGGGCTCCCAGCAGGGTTGAGCACCAGTTGCCCACAGTGAAAACCCACACATTAATTCACTCACCCTTTATTGACTTTTCCCTTCCTGGTCTTGCTTTTCTGCTCCCTCACACGGGCTTCCTGGGATTACCTCCCAAATGAACTACTGTACTTAAGTTATTGTCCTAGGGCCTCCTTTGGGGATTCCAAAGTAAGACAATCTCATCTCCTTTCGGTGATTCATCTCCACGGCTTTTCCCAAAGGTAACATGTATGAGGAAGAGAGGTAGTGAACCTCTAAGCAATTCTTGCTCCTCTCTTTCTTCCTTTTTCCTTCTCCTTCTTCCTAACTTGTCTCAGACATCACATAGGATACAAGCTGAGCCATATATTTATGTAATTTTTTTTTTTTTTTTGAGACACAGTCTCCCTCTGTCGCCTAGGCTGGGGTGCAGTGATGCGATCTTGGCTCACCGCAACCTCTGCCTCCTGAGTTCAAGTAATTCCCCTGCCTCAGCCTCCCAAATAGCTGGGACTGCAGGCGCCACCCCTGGCTAATTTTCGTATTTTTAGTACAGACGGGGTTTTACCATGTTGGCCAGGCTGGTCTCGAACTCCTGATCTCAGATGATCCACCCACCTCGGCCTCCCAAAGTGCTAGGATTACAGGCGTAAGCCACTGCACCCAGCCTGAGCCCTATATTTTTTTAAATAGCCTTATTGAGGAAAATTTGATATAAAAGAACTGCACATATTTAATGTGTACAATTTGATGAGTTTTGTCATATGCATAATCCATGAAGCCATCATTTAATCAAGGTAACAGACACAGCCAACACTTCCTAAAGTTTTCTTGTGTCCCTTTGTTTTTGTTTGTTTGATTTTGTGGTAAGAACACTCAACATGAAATTTACCCCCTTAACAAATTTTGACATGCACAATGGATGAACCTGAAGGACATTATGCTAAGTGAAAAAGCCAGTCACAGCAGGACAATACTGCATGATTCTTCTTCTCTGAGGTGTCTAAAATAGTACAACTCATAGAAGCAGAAAATATTATAGTGGTTGCCAGAGGCTAGGGGGTGATGGAAATGAAGAATTGTTGTCCAATGGGTAAAGTTTCTTTTATGCTAGACAAGTAAGTTCTAGATAACTGCTGTACAAAATAGAGCCTATAGGCCAGGTGTGGTGGCTCACACCTCTAATCCCAGCACTATGGGAGGCTGAGGTGGGTGGATCACTTGAGGTCAGGAGTTTGAGACCAGCCTGGCCAACATGGTGAAACCCCGTTTCTACTAAAAATACAAAAATTTAGCTGAGTGTGGTGGTACGCACCTGTAATCTCAGCTACTGGGGAGGCTAAGGCAGGAGAATTGCTTGAACCCGGGAGGCAGAGGTTGCAGTGAGACAGGATCATGCGATTGCACTCCAGCCTGGGCAAAAGAGCAAGACTTTGTCTCAAAAAACAAAACAAAACACAAAATACAGCCTGTAACATCAAAAATTCTATCTCACTCAAACTTCTGCTAGAGACCATCAATTCATGACACAAATCAAAATTCAACAATTTTTCAAAATGCAACACCAAGAGATGTCCCCCGTTGTTCTGTTGTAAATGGTCTAGAGGGAAGAAGGTGGCTGTGCACCGAATCCCATGGGGAGTACCTAAGAGTTCAAGTCGCGGGCCAGGGTCCTCGCCAGAGTTGTGAGCCCGGCCCACCTCTGACCCAGCCTGTGTTCTCTGCTGGCATCCTCCATGGCTTACAGGCACCTAGCAGAGATTTTTTATTCTAATCCTGATTGTGCCATGGTAACTAAACTATCTGAGACCACTATCAGAGAGAAAAGTATACTGACCTCATAGAAATACAGTGAAAATAAATGGAGATAAAGAACTTTAATATGTATGTATGAATGGCAAAAGCCGATGTCAGGTGGTCCCTGGACTTGGATTTCCAATTTGATCAGTGGGGTTAGGTCTGAATAAGAAGCTCATAAAGTGATTGTATATTTAAATACCATTATATTTTTAGTATTTGAACCGTGTGAATGAATTAACCTCTATTTTAAAAATTAAATCAAACACACAATTAAATATACACACAAGGAAAGAAAGGTCACTGCTTTGAAAAGCAGAACATTTTCTTCCTAATATCTTTTTCTTCAAACATAGTTGCAGGTATCTCAGATTTTTAAAAAACGATAAGAAAACCCAATTATTGGCCGGTCACGGTGGCTCACTCCTGTCATCCCAGCACTTTGGGAGGCAAGCAAGACTCCGTCCCAAACAACAACAACAACAACAAACCTTTATTTATTTTTCATTTTTAATTTTCATAGGTTCATAGGTGTATATATTTATGGGGACACGTGAGATATTTTAATATGGGAATACAGTACATAATAACCACATCAAGGTAAATGGTGTATCCATCACCTCAAGTATTTATCATTTCTTTGTGTTACAAACAATCCAATTATAATTAGTTATTTTTATTTTATTTTTCTTTGTTTATTTATTTTTGAGATGGAGTCTTGCTCTGTCACTCAGGCTGGAGTGCAGTGATATGATCTCAGCTCACTGCAACCTCCATTTCCCAGATTCAAGCAATTCTCCTGCCTCCGCCTCCCGAGTAGCTGGGATTACAGGTGCCTGCCACCATGCCCAGCTAATTTTTGTATTTTTAGTAGAGACAGGGTCTCACCATGTTGGCCAGGCTGATCTTGAACTCCTGACCTCAAATGATCCACCCACCTCAGCCTCCCAAAATGCTGGGATTACAGGCATGAGCCACCGCACCCGGCCCTATAGTATTTTTGAATGTACAATACATTATTGTTTACTCTAGTCATCCTGTTGTGCTATCAAATGCTAGATCTTATTCGTTCTATCTAACTATATTTTTGTACCATTAACCATCCTCCCTTCCTCCTCCCACCCCACTACCTTTCCCAGGTAATCATTGTTCTACTGTCTGTCTCAGAGCTCTCAGATTTTTTAAAAAGTGGGAGTTGAGAATGAAGGAGAAGCTTAAATGACCTGTTTAACTAGTACTTGTTTTTATATTTAAAATCATTCAAAGGATATTAAAGAACAAGAAATGTCAGGAAAAATGTCATCCCTTTAAAAGTAGTCCTTTTTTCTAATCACTAGTTTCTGAAGGTAAAGCATATAAATATTTGTATTTATGTAAATTTGGCTATAATTTGGTCACGCGTTCTAATTAAATACAGTCCCATGCACTCTGTATCCATTCTAATTAGATATATTTTTAGACATTAAAAATATTCTCCTCCCTCCTTTTCTAGTGTTAAATCTTATCAACTAAATAGGAGTATTTTTCCAAAGATTGAACATTGGGAGAATTTATGCATTTGTACCTCTGGAAATGTAAGAATCAAAGTAAGTTTGTACCTCTGGAAAAGTAAGAATCAAAGTAAGAAAGGAAGTTGGGGCCAGGCACGGTGGCTCACACCTGTAATCCCAGCACTTTGGGAGGCTGAGGTGGGTGGATCACCTACAGTCAGGAGTTCAAGACCAGCCTGACCAACATAGTGAAACCCCATCTCTACTAAAAATACAAAATTATCTGGACATGGTGGCACACGCCTGTAATCCCAGCTGCTCCAGAGGCTGAGGAAGGAGAATCGCTTGAACCCCAGAGGCAGAGGTTGCAGTGAGACAAGATTGCACCATTGCACTCCAGCCTGGGCAAAAATTGAAACTCCATCTCAAAAAAAAAAGAAAGGACATTGGTATTTCTGGAATCTTGCAAGGCTAGTTTAATTTTATTATCGCTTGCAGTTTGGTATGGTATTACCTGTGAACCCTGCAACAAATTCCAAGGGCATACTGATAAAACACTGAGTTCTACAATTATATGTGGGGTTTTTGTGTAACTAAAAGCTTGGTGTAGCTAGTCTTCCCAAGTGTTGTGAAAATACAAAAGGCTTTTATTGTGCTCAAGAAGAATTCAAATAGTTCACAAAAAGTAGAGTTATTTGTTGAAGTGTCTGTCTGGTTCTTTTTAGAACTCCACCAGTGGCGAGAGATATTGATGACAAACTTGGTGATGGCTGTGAACCCTTTATTGACACCAACAGGGCAGCAGACGATCCCACTGATTCCCTCACCATTTGGGCCTCCAACTGTGGACAGGTATTTCTCTTCAATATCATAGTTTGATCAAAGAACAACCTGGACAATCATTAAGTTTTGGAATGATGTTAAGTCCAGTGTTGTTTTATTGCCTGATGTTATTTGAGTGAACTGTGGTGCAGTAATTCAAGTCAGGTCTTGACCTGCTGGCCTCACCTTCAGGACGTCTGCTGTCATTTCTCCTCTGAGGCCCGCTTGACCTACTCACTCAGCAAATAACTAATGAGCACTCACTATGTGACAGTCATTGTGCAAACACTGGAGTATTAGTCTTCTAGGGCTGCCATAATAAAATACTGCAGACAGCCGGGCACAGTGGCTCATGCCTGTAATCACAGCACTTTGGGAGGTTGAGGTGGGCAAATTAGATATCAGGAGTTCGAGACCAGCCTGACCAACGTGGAGAAACCCCATCTCTAGTAAAAATACAAAAAATTAGCCAGACATGGTTACGCAGGCCTGTAATTCCAGCTACTCAGGAGGCTGAGGCAGGAGAATCGCTTGAACCCAGGAGGTGGAGGTTGTGGTGAGCTGATACCATGCCATTGCACTCCAGCCTGGGCAACAAAAGTAAAACTCCGTCTCCAAATAAGTAAATACATAAATACATAAATACATACATAAATAAAAATAATAAAATACTACAGACTGGATGGTCTAAACAACCGAAATTTATTTCTTGGTTCTGGAACTGAGAGTCCAAGATCAAGGTGCTGCAGGGTTGGTGTCTGGTGAGGTCTCTCTTTCTGGCTTACAGGCAGACACCTGCTCACTGTATCCTCACATAGCACTTCCTAGTGTGCATTTGCAGAAAGGGATCCCTGGTATCTCTTGTTCTTAAAAGGACACTAGTACTATCGGATTAGGGCCCCACCTTTATAGTATCATTTAATCAAAATTACCTCCTTGAAGGCCCTATTCCAAGTGCAGTCACATTAGTGGTTAAGGCTTCAACATGCTAATTTTTGGAGGGGAGGGGAAACAAGTCCATAATAACTGGGTACCCTGGATTTCCTGTGAAGAAACAATTATTTCTTTTCAATAAAAAGTAAATTATAAGTATTTGGGTTGCACACTCTGGAAATAACCTAACTTCCCCCCCCCCCCTTTTTTTTAAGAATATTTTGACATTCAGGAGAGAAAGCAGAACTCATCATTTATTCTTGTTTATGGAGTGTGAACAATAAAGTGGAACTTCTAGAGACCACTGAAGTTTAGAAAAATAAGTTGTCCACCCAGGTACTCAAACATTGATCCCAGATGGCAAACCCAACCAAAAGTATGTCCATTAAATGAGAAAAGAATTTGGGGTCAGAGTAGATCATTGGTCATGAAAAATCAGAAAGCAGTGTTGACTTACTTAAATCTTTTTTTCCAGACATCCCTAAAACTTTCCTTTCCTGCTTTCTCATTTTGTTGTCAGCTGGGTCAATCCTGCATGAGTAGAGTACTTCCTGATCTTTCCACCATATTTCTCCATAAACTCATAAAGACTCCAGGACTTTTGTGTTTCATTTTCGGAAGAGATGATAGAATCCCATAAGGCAATAGCAAAATCTCATTGTCTCAGCCATGGAAATTGTGTACTCCGACCTCATTTTACCTATTTTATTTTATATCTTTTTGTTCTCAGAGATGTATTGCCTTCCACTGTAGCTCCAACTGACCCAAGACAGTTTTGCGTTCCTTCCCAATTTGGATCCACTGTTCTACCAAACACAAATATGCCAAATGTGTTGTCCAGTCGGATCTACCCAGGTATGAGCAGCAGAAGTTTGGCTCTCATCTGTGGAGTCATTTTGAACTAGATGGATGCATAAGTTTGCCATCATTTTACTGCTAAATTTTGGAGGCAGGACTGTGTGGTGGTTGTGTCTGTAGTCTCTGTCATCACCACCGAGGTTCAGATCATGGTGCTACCACTGTGTGACCAAGTGTAAGCTGCTTAACTCCCCTAAGTGTCAATTTATTCATGAATAACATGAAGAACTGCAGTATTACTATTTGTCTTATCTTACACATGAGGAACTGATAAAGTTATGAGGAGATTAGATCTGAGAATTAATGGGGCTTAAGGCAGTTTACATGGGCCTGACGGTCATAGTGAGAATTTGGCTTTTATTCTGAGTGAAAACGGAAGCCGTCAAGGGGTTTGAGCAAAAGAGCAACAGGGTCTGACTGAAATGTTACCAGAATAATTCTGGCTTCTGAGGTGGGGACAAACCTGATGGGATCAGAGTTCTGGAAATAAACTGATGGGAATTAGCAGGCTATTAGAATAGCTAAAAGATTATGACAGCTTGGTCATGGATGGTGGCAGTAGGAATAAGAAGTGGTTAAATTCTGTAATTATTTTGATTGTAGAAACAACAGGATTTTCTCACAGTGTGTATGTGGAAGGTGGAAGAAAGAGATACTAAGAATGACATCAAAAATTTTGGTGTGAGTAGTTGGAAAGATGGAGTTGCTACTCATTGAGTTGAGGAAGATTGTGGAAAGAACAGAGTTCTTTCGGAGAGAGAGAGATCAGAGGCTCAGCCTGCTCATATTACATCTGAGATGTCTAATAGACACTCAAGTGGAGAGGTCAGGAAGGCAGCTGAAGTGCAGGGAGAACTTCTGAGGACAACTTGGGGATATAATTTTGGAAGTAATCAGCATATATGAGGCTAGATAAGATCACCTATGGAGAGAGTGTAGATATAAGAGTCAAAAGGAGCATCTCTGGACCCACTAACAGAGTCCAGAGATGAGGAAGAGCAAGCATGGGAGAAGTAAAACAAGCGAGGGGAACCAGTGAGGTAGCAAGAAACCCAGGAAAGCATGGTGGCCTGGAGGCCACAGGAAGGAAGTGTGGAATGTTTACATCAAGCTAATTACTATATGCCTTATCTCACATATTTATCACCTTTTTTTGTTGTTGTTGTTTGTTTAAGATGGAATTTTGCTCTTGTTGCCCAGGCTGGAGTGCAATGGCACAATCTTGGCTCACTGCAACCTCCGCCTCCCCAGTTCAAGCGATTCTCCTGCCTCAGCCTCCCAAGTAGCTGGGATTACAGGCGTGCACCACCACGCCCAGCTAATTTTTGTATTATTAGTAGAGACAGGGTTTCACCCTGTTGGCCATGCTGGTCTGGAACTCCTGACCTCAAGTGATCCACCTGCCTTGACCTCCCAAAGCCCTGGGGTTACAGGTGTGAGTCACCAAGCCCGGCCATATTTAACACTTTTTGTGGTCAGAAGATTTACAATCATTTTATATTGGACTATTTTAAGGAGAGAGTGAGCAACTGTGTCAAGTGTGCCATTTGCAGAGCAAGTAAGATGAAAACTGAGAATATATCATTATTTTAGTGTCATGTGGAGGTCATCAGAGATTTTGATATGAGCAATTTCAGTAGAGTCGTGTTGGTGAAAACATGACTTGTGAGGGCTCAGGAGAGACTAGGAGGTGAGAATTTCCTCACAATGTTGAAGCTCAAATTGGTGTATCTTCTCTCCCTGCAAAACTATATTCATAAGCTTACGCTCCACAATTCCAGCACCTCTTAATAGATGGGAGCAATGTGAAGGGAAAGCCTGACACAAAAAGAAATAGGATTCATGCCTGGATCAGTGAAGAGACTGGCCTGCCTGGATTTGAGCTTGTTTCTACCACAGGTCACGAATCCATTTAACTGCAACGAGAGCAAAGCATCCAAGCAAGGGCCAGATCTGGAACTGGGCCCACCCAGTGAATTGGTTCAAGGACCAAAGGAGACAGTCCAACAGCAGATCCTGGATGGAAGCCACCTGGCAGCAATCACCCAGTAATCTGTGGTCCATGATTACAGACAGCAGGCCAATAGTGTAGTAAAACAGCTGCACTGCAGGCCAAGCGTGGTGGCTCATGCCTATAATCCTAGCACTTTGGGAGGCCAAGGCGGGCAGATCACGAGGTCAGAAGTTTGAGACCAGCCTGGTCAACATGGTGAAACCCCGTCTGCACTAAAAATACAAAAATTAGCCAGGTGTGGTGTCACATGCCTGTAATCCCAACTACTTGGGAGACTGAGTCAGGAGAATCACTTGTACCCGCGAGGGGGAGGTTGCAGTGAGCCAAGGCCATGCCATTGCACTCTAGCCTGGACTTAGGTCAGGCCTCCCACCTCAAGGCTGAAGTGTAAGAGAAAGCAAGGGCAAGATAAGGCCTCAGTCCTACAAAAACTGAGCTACTAAGTAAGTTAGCAAAATAGAAACTAAGACAGGGATCTATTTACAAAACAGGGATGTTAGGTAGCAGTAATTATGCAACTGAACTAACATTATGTTTGATGTTGCCTATTTGGGAAAGAGAAAGTATAGGAGGAAGTTTCTTGAGGATAGACCTCAGAGGGTTCTAAAATCCAGGCAGTTAGTATTGTGCTGTCTAGACTGGACTTCTTGCACAGACTTTCTCTTTGTCCATGGGCAGTATGCCACGAATTGGTAGCTTCGTGCATGCCAGCTGTCTAAAAGAGAGTATCTCGAAGCCATTGAACTACAAAAAAACTAGAACTTTATGGTTCGAAGGATTCCTGGTGATCACTTCATCTAACTCCTAGATTTTACAGATAACAAAGAACCTCATTTTTTAAAAAGATCTAGTATGATCTCTTTCAAGATAAATTATTAGTAGAAATTTAATGAGCTCTACTGGCTTGGTGGAAAGTGAGAATAAAAACTTGTTTCTGACTGGGTGCGGTGGCTCACACCTGTAATCCCAGCACTTTGGGAGGCCGAGATGGGCAGATCATGAGGTCAGGAGATCAAGACCAGCCTGGCCAACATGGTGAAACTCCATTTCTACTAAAAATACAAAAATTAGCTGGGTGTGGTGGCACATGCCTGTAATCCCAGCTACTCGGGAGGCTGAGGCAGGAGAATCACTTGAACCTAGGAGGTGGAGGTTTTAATGAGCTGAGATCGTACCACTGTACTTCAGCCTGGATAAAAGAGCAAGACTCTGTCTCAAAAAAAAAAAAAAAAAAAAAAAAAAGATTGTAAATCTTCTGACCACAAAAGGTGATAAATAGTTGAGGTGAGGCATATGGTAATTAGCTTTAATTAATCATTCCACAATATATACATACATCAAAACATCACGTTGTACCCAAAAAATACATATACTTTTAAAAGACCAAAAAAGGCACAGATCACGAGATTCACAAATCACTTCATCTTTTTCCTATTAAAGTATGGCAGGAAAATACCACCAGTCATGAGACCAACAATGAAAGAACAAAAAATTATCTGGTATTTATCGTGCCGTCACCAATGTGACACTAAGATACCGAACAGCAATGATCTGATACCATTGCCAAAACTGTGTGCAATTGCGGGTTTGTTTGTTTTTTTCAGATACTGTTTTACATTGTTATGTTTTATTTTATTATTTTCAAATGCATGTTTTTAATTTATTTGTGGGGTGGGATGGTGGTTTTCTTTTTTAAGGTTGGGGCATTTTACCACCTGAATCCATAAAGGCAGTGGCCAGAAGGAATGAAATGATTCAAAGGCATCATACTGCCAGGTAATTTGGCAACGTTGTTTTATTTATTCTTTATTCGTTCATTTGCTCATTTATTCACTTGTTATATTCATATAACAAATGAATAGGTGAATATATATAACAAATAAATACACACACACAAATTACTTACATAAAGTATTTCAGGCAGATTACAAAAAGAAACATAGTCTGCTCTGCCTAAGGAATAACCATTATCTATTCCTTTACCTTCCTAATAAACTTGGTTTCACTTAAAAAAAAAAAAAGAGAGAGAGAGAGAAAGAAACGAATACAAACATGCATGCAGGTTGGTTAAGGATAAAAGCAAGATTAGAAATCATGGCCGGGCACAGTGACTCAGGCCTGTAATCCCAGAACTTTGGGAGGCCAAGGTGGGTGGATCATGAGGTCAGGAGTTCAAGACCAGCCTGGCCAAGATGGTGAAACACCGTCTCTACTAAAAATACAAAAAAATTAGCCAGGCGTGGTAGCAGGTGCCTGTAATCCCAGCTACTCAGGAGGCTGAGGCAGAGAATTGCTTGAACCTGGGAGGTGGAGGTAGCAGTAAACCGAGATTGCGCCACTACGCTCTAGCCTGGGCAACAGAGCAAGACTCTGTCTCAAAAAAAAAAAGAAATCACACAGTGAAGCTAACAGTAGTATTAGTACACAGATTGCAATAGACTCTCAGTGTCCCATAATTAAAATGCCTACAACTCCTCTGAAATTCATATTGGCATTACTGTCTTAAATGACTTCAATCTTGCGCAAAGATAGGAGCCAAGTTTGCCAACCTGACTTCAGATTATGCCATCAGAGCTCAGACAACCCCAAGTCAGCCCAACAGTGGCCTTCAGCTGTAGTGCCCGGGAGAAAGAAAAGTATAACAATGAATAGGGTATGGCCCCAGGGTAAGAGAAAGCAGAGAGTCAACTTTCTCATCGCTGAATCCAAAGGGGTTCAGTTGAGGACCAAAAAGCAGTGAAGTAAGCAAAACCACCGAGCCTTTCCCTCCCTTCTTCCTCAGCCACTTGCATTTATTTATTAATATTGAGACTTGCATTGTCTAATTGTCTTTCTTGAGTCTCACTAAGATTATTTTGCAGGGGTTGAAAACCTCTTCGCGGTACATTAGTTTTTTTGAGGATTAATCTCTGGCAAGGAACTAGCTGTGCTGCATAAGCTCCATCCCTGCTAAATTTGCCTCATCTGATTAGAGGTAACACTCTAAAGACTGGCCTTTGGACTTCCATTGTGAGACTCAGACAAAGCTTCCGATCTTACCCAAAACTCTCCTTCCCAGTGGCCTTGTGGGGGATTCATGTTTCCACCAAACAAACTTCAGATGAACAGTGTGAGGACTGTTTTAGGGAAGGGAAGGGGTCCTTAAAATTACATTTATAATCGTGTTCTTGGGCTGTATAAATATATTGTTCTGTTTTTAGGACAGAAATGGAAATGTATGCTATTTACCAGCAAAGGAGAATGGAAAAAATTAATCCCAAGGGACTAGCAGGCCTAGGGATACCCTTCCTCTATGGCTCCGGTGTCCCAGCTGCCCCCACTCCCTACCATGGCAGGAGCATGCTCCCTGCCGGTGACCTGCATTTTCACAGAAGCACCCTCAGGAACCTTCAGGGAAACCCCACGCTAGTGGCAACCGCACCACACTTTGAGGAGAGCTGGGGACAGAGATGTCGTCGACTCAAGAAAAGTACAGGGAATCAAAAAGCTCCAGACAGTGATGCTGAGAGTTCCAAAAGTCAAGCAGAGGAAAAAATCCTAGGTCAGACTCATGCAGTTCCCTATGAAGAGGATCATTATGCAAAAGACCCAGAAATTGAGGCATCCAGCAACCAGAAGTCAAGTGAAGCGAATGAAACACCAACAACAGCTCTTGACAACACCTGTGGAGAGCCTGAGCCCACCCATAGGAAACCCTGGGGGTCTCACACGGTTACGCTGAAAGCAAAGACGTGGGACGATGGGAAAGAGGAGGCTTCAGAGCAGATCTTTGCAACCTGTGATGAAAAGAATGGGGTTTGCCCTCCAGTTCCTCGACCGTCTCTGCCAGGTGGGTGTCCAGGGGCCAATGGCAGATCCTCATTAACTACAGGTTGCCAAGTCCGTAGGTTACTACATAATAGTGTGTAACCATCCTGCCTCTTTTTATCTTTCTTTTTCTTAACCCTGCTTGGAATTACCTTTTCTTAGCATCATTTTATTCCATCAGTGCTAATAAGCCATATCAGTGAAACTAGCCTCTTTATATTTTGCTATATAGAGAATTTTCAACAAAGGCTGGGAAGGTAAATATCTTGGGAAACATATTAAAATTTTAATTTAAGATTTTAATGTAATTTAGTGTTCATTTCTTCAACACAAAGCAGAGAGGCTTCTTGCTTCAAAGTGGGAATTCTACCTCCCCGGTATTTAAGTATAGGAAAAAAACAGGCAATTAAGCAGAAATATTACCTTTCAGTGTCCAATACTGTTGATACTTTCAAATTTAAAAACACTAATGCACTTCATGCCAGAAACACACACTGAATAGTTTTCTAGAACTCTTTTAGATAAAAAGTATTTGAAGACACAGGGATTGTGAAGGGTATGTAATACAGCCACCACACCAACTGCTTCCCTACAAAGTGTTAATTTTCCATTTTGATGAAAATGTAGCTAAATTCTTGTCTCATCTTGAGACCATGATAATCACCTATCACAAAAACATAGTAACATTAATCTGGAGAATAGAATCCATGGGGCATTTCTGTTGGAATCTGAGAGAAGCTGGTGCAAACCCGGAACTATTTGAAGTATTACTTACAATAAATGCTATCAGTAAAGATCTTTTCAGAGAAAGAAAAGAAAGGAGGCAGCTGAAGCTTTTAGAAAACATCTCCTAGTAACTCTTAATATCTTGTAAGGAGTTTGCAAATTGAGACCACTCTGGGGTGATAGAACGCAAGGAAATTAATGTAACTATACATAAACCTGTATGTATTTTATGCCACAATTTCTTTCCATTTTAAAGGAACACATGCATTGGTTACAATTGGGGGGAATTCTTCTTTGGATGAAGATATTCAGAAGTGGACCGTGGATGATGTGCACAGCTTCATTAGCAGCCTTCCAGGTTGTTCAGACTACGCTCAGGTGACTTCATGTTTAAGTATTTCCATACAAGCAAAACAGTTTGAAAATATCTTTCCTGCATAATGAATTAGGTCAAACTTGCACTGTGCCTCCAGAAAGGATTCCTGCTAATCTGTCTTTTGTGTGCCAGTGTCTACCCTGGGACAGGTCTCAGATTGGTGGAACTTGGGTCTCACCCACAAGCCCAGCATCAGGGGAGGCTGAGAAAGCCATCGTCTGTCTTTAGCTCCTTTCCTATCAAGACTCCTAAGAAGTAGGAATTCTCCCAAAATTAGAAGAAGGTTCAGAAGCTGAACATCCAAAAAGCAGGGGAAATAACGACTACATTTCCCACTTATCCATACAGCAAACATTTTTTGAGCACAGACTTTTGGGTAAGAAGTTTAGGTCATAGGGCCGGGCGCGGTGGCTCAAGCCTGTAATCCCAGCACTTTGGGAGGCCGAGGCGGGTGGATCACGAGGTCAGAAGATCGAGACCCTCCTGGCTAACACGGTGAAACCCTGTCTCTACTAAAAATACAAAAAACTAGCCGGGCTACTCGGAGGCTGAGGCGGGAGAATGGCGGGAACCCGGGAGGCGGAGCTTGCAGTGAGCCGAGATCGCGCCACTGCACTCCAGCCTGGGCGACACAGCAAGACTCCGTCTCAAAAAAAAAAAAAAAAAAAAAAAAAGTGCAGAAGTTTAGGTCACTCACTGTAAGTAACAGGAGTATATACTTCTTTCTAAAAAGAACAAGAAGGCAATATCTGAAAAGTAGGAAATTCATTATTTTAAATTCTGTATTTATTCTGGGACAATATATAAAAATGCATACAACATATTCAATCTGGTGTAAAATACCATTTTAAAAAACTCTAATGAAGTATCAGGGTGGTTAGAAACAAAAGCAGCCTCACTAGTATTGAAAAATTTATGACAAAAGTCATAGGTTGGTAAAATTTTGACGTTTATGTCAATGCTACATTTTCATGCGTATAGTTTACTTCTTTGAGTTATTTAATAATACAATTTGAAGCAATAAAATACCTACTAAATCTAGTATCATTATCTTTGGTTTGCATGTTAAAGGAAAAGCAAGCAAGAAAAGGACATTAAGGTTTAACTACATCATAATTAACTCATACTAGAGCTGATTGTTTTCCAGGTCTGTTTTGTGAAATGTTTGTCTACAGTGAGATGCTGTTAACTCTTTTTCTTTTTATTATTATTTTTTTAATTCCATTTATGGGACTTACAGAAAAGCTATATAAAGTAGTTACTAAGAGTATAGCTTCTGAAGCCAGAAAGTACAAATTCAAATCCTGGCTTTTCTATTTTCTGGCTGTGTGGCCTAGGACAAGTTGCCTCTCTTCTCTGTGCCTCAGTTGTTTTATCTGTAAAATGAAGATAATCATAATAATACATTTTCAGAGGATTTTTGTGAGCATCAGAGTGCATGGCACCTTGTAAGTACTCAATACACACAAATTTCTTTATTACACCTAAGAGAGGGCCAAACTTCAAGTTACTTATGATCAGCAAGTTGTCTTCTTCAAGTCACCCGTTTTTGTCTTTTGTGTAACCTGATAAAAAGTTTTTGGCCTACTCTCCCCTGTTCAGTGGTTATAACCTTATTTTTTAAAATTAGTCATTAGTCATGGATAAGCCACTTTTAAAATTTATCTATACCACTTCAAGTGCCATGTCAACCACAGGTTCAATTAAGTTGTTAAATTCTGGTAACAACCAGAAGAGCAACCCCTTACTTAATAAGCATGTGATTGCTGAGATCTGGCACATTGAATTTGAACGCTGATTATTCTTAGTGATCCACAGTCAGAAAAGTGCAATTTATAATAATAGCTCTTGCAATAAATAATATTACATGCTTTTCATAGTTTAAAATCCCAAATGTCCCCTGTGGGTACACAGAAGTCACATAAACAAGAGGACTCCAAACTCGCTCTGCTGACTCATTATCTCTCACGGACAGGATGTCAGCACCCTCTTCCCCACCCCAAGAAGTGGTACCAATTATCCCTAGATATGTCTCAAATTTGTTTAGGATCAAGTTCTGCTTTAGTTTCACCATTAAAGTATACTCCCTCCAAGTGACAGCAGGTGGCATCAACTGAAAGATGTTACTGCTCTGCTGTGCCTGCCCCCCCTCTCCGCCGGCTATGCTCTGTGACGTTATTTTATACAGAAATGGGGGGATGCCCTCTGGATGCAACAGCCCTGAAGCAGCACTGCTTGTACCCCACTCTCACAAGGACCCTTGTCTAAAATGTCCCATCAGGTGTTACTCATGGCCCCCCCACTTTTTTTTTTTGAGACGGAGTCTTGCTGTCGCCCAGACTGGAGTGCAATGGTGTGATCTCCGCTCACCGCAACCTCCGCCTCCTGGGTTCAAGCAATTCTCCCGCCTCAGCCTCCCGAGTACTGGGACTACAGACACACACCACCACCATGCCCGGCTGATTTTTTGTATTTTTAGTAGAGACAGGGTTTCATCATGTTGGCCAGGCTAGTCTCAAACTCCTGACCTCATGATCCGCCCATCTCGGCCTCCCAAAGTGCTGGGATTACAGGCATGAGCCACCACGCCCAGTCCCATATCCCCTTTCTTTAAATGAGTTGGACCAAGGTGCTGGGATTAGCTGGCGTTAAACCCACTGTCCCCCAGCTATCCTCTTACTCCCCACCTCTGCCTTAGATGCCTACTCAGCAAGCTGTCACCATTCATCTCCTGTAAGTAGAAAAAGAAATTCAGCAGAAAAAAAAATAACAACTAAAACTCAAAGCCCTGAGTGCAAATGAACTCTTTTAAATAGGTGTAGAGAGAGGATTGGTGGCTCAGCTGTTAAGGAACAATCAGGAGACCCTGCAACATATTTCGTTCCAAGTAAATGTCTAGTTCAGAGGACTCAGCAGATAAAATATCCTCTCTCTAAAAATAACTGAAGTTACTGAAAATATATGCACATTTATATCATACACATGGCCCAAACTGCTCTGGTGAGAAAGAAAGGGGTACATCTGAGTGACAGGGACATGTCTGTGTCCTCACCCCAGGCCCTGAGTACATCCACCATGGCTGAGGGTTAGGTCCTCACATATTTCAGTCCCTGGCTGCCAACCTACCTCTGCTTGAAAATTTACCCACGTGTTCCTCCTTTGGATGCTCACAAATTGTCAGGTGCATACCACCACACCCAGTTAATGTTTTTAAAAGAGATGGGGGTCTACTATGTTGCCCAGGCTTGTCTCAAACTCCTGGGCTCAAGTGATCCTCCAGCCTTAGCCTCCCAAGTAACTGAAATTACAGGTGTGAGCCGCTGCACTTGGCTCTTTAATTTACATTAGCCATTTTCTATAATTTGCTTAATTAAAATAGGAAAAGAAATAATTACTTAATGCAGTTTGTGGGGGACAGCTGGTTCAGTGCTGAGAGAGGGGGCCAGGGAATGGTGGGGCCTGCAGTGGTGGCAGCAGTGGCTGGGGTGATCAGCGCAGCCTGGGGCTGCCCCTCCTTGGGGGCCATGCTGCTTTGCACTGCATGGGCAGCCACGAGCGAGCCTAGGGCCCAACAGGAACTGTGGAAGGTGCATCCACAAATGGACCAATGTGTATAATGATGGAATCTCCTTACTAACCATTACCACCGGCTCTCCTTGACAAGTGAGTCAGAGAGTGGGTCGGGGAGAATAAAAGAGGTCAACATGAAGCTAAAGCAGCGAATCACGCTGTTAGCAATTCTCCTTGTCATCTTTATCTTCACCAAAGTTTTCCTGATTGACAACTTAGATACATCAGCTGCCAAGGGGCGTTTCACCACTTGATCACCTGAGGACTTTTTACCGAATGAGGGCTGGCTTGCAGATGGAGCTGTCACCCAAGTTGGACCACACCTTGCAGTCTTCCTGGGAGATTGCAGCCCAATGGGTGGATCCCCAGGAAGTGTACTGTGAAGAGACACCAGAGCTGGGGGCAATCATGCATGCCATGGCCACCAAGCAAATTATTAAAGCTGATGTGGGTTATAAAGGGACACAGTTGAAAGGCTTACTGATCCTTGAAAGGGAACAGAAAGTTGTTTTCAAACCTAAGTACTATAGCCAAGCCTATGTAGTGGAAGGGAACCATATGCCGGTTATGATAGACACAGTGCAAAGGCAGCGGCCTTTCACTTGGACAGGATTGTGGTTGTCCCAGAACCCTGTTGATGGTGGGCAGATTTGTTCATCTTCAGACAGAGATGAAGCCTGTTCCCGTGGAGCAGCTGTTGAGCCCCTTCCGAACTGTAGGAAATAATACTTGTTTTTATGGGAAGTGTTATTACTGCTGAGAAACAGAACCAGCTTGTGCTGATGGAGGCACAATGGAAAAATCTGTCACACTTTGGCTTCCAGATGTGTGCCCTCTCTAGAAACACCAACATCCGTGGGCCAGGACTTACCGAAAAGGCAAGCCGGATGGGAGTATGATGAGAACCACTCTGAGGTTGTGAAGAAAACGTCCCTTTATGACTCTGGCCTGTGCCTCTTGGGCAGCATTAACACAGCTGTCTTTAATTACCTGATTGACAATGCTGACTGCCATTACTATAAGAACTTTCAAGATAATGAGGGTGCTAGTATGCTCATCCTTCTTGATAACAACAAAAGCTTTGGGAACCCCTTGCTGGATGAAAGAAGCATTCTTGCCTCTCTCTATCAGTGTGGCATCACTCAGGTTTCTACCTGGAACAGACGAAACTACCTAAAGAATGGTGTGCTAAAGTCTGCTTTAAAATCTGCCATGGCCCATGACCCCCTCTCCCCAGTGCTCTCTGATCCTCGTCTGGACGCCATGGACCGGTGGCTCCTGAGTGTCCTGGCCACTGTGGAGCAGTGCACTGACCAGTTTGGGATGGACGCTGTACAGTGGAAGACACAATGCCTTTCTCCCACTTGTAATTCTCAACACAAAATAAGTGAAACTTCTTTTTACAAAGATAGAGAAGTAGCACAATCAATTCCAAATGGTGTGAGATGGATTGGAAATGGCCAGCAGCAAGTTCTGGTGACAGGGGACAGGGTGGCCTTAGATGTCTTTGGTGTTTTCTGTAGTAGAAACCAAAGCAAAGACCACAAGTTTCAGAGCATGGAGATGTTCCTGCTGAATCACCTTCTGAATTCCTCAGCAGTTGTCCATTCTAGCAATAGGCATCACAGTTGGTCAGTCTTAATTACCAGGCCAAAAGACAATCAGAGGTGTGACATTTGCATAGATGAATACTGGGATTGGCTCTGGAGAGTACGTTTTGAGTTGGACGTTTCAGTCCTTTCTCCACACTGGTGCATTTTGTGGAAAAAAATTATATACATACATATAGTTTGTAAATGACTAAAATCTATTAGAACACAAGGTTCCCAGTACAGGAGCTTTCCAAGAAGATTCTACTTTTCAGTTGGTCCTGAGTCATGTCCTCTGAGGCTTGGAGCACAGTGGAAACAAGGCCGATGGGGTTCCTCTTCTTGTGGCACTCATAGTCCAGAAGAGGGCACCAGTGAGTGATCTCACATCCATATGAGTGTGTTGTGAAAGGCGGGTACAGAGCATGGGGGGGATCACATACGAGGGACTCATGGCCTCCTAAAGGAAGAGGCTCTAAAGTGAGACCTGAAAGTCAAGAGGAGAGGTGAGGCGGGAGGGAGGTAAAGGAAGAATTTCCAGGTGAGGGCCAGAAGCCAGAGAAAACTTTAATATGGTTGGGACTCTGAGAGTAGTTCTCAGTGCTACAGAGGGCCAGGGCCAAGGTGGGAGAGGTGAGGACAGCAAGACAAGACTGAAGAGGTAGACAGGGCCAGGTCACAGAGCCCTGAAGACCCAGTGAAGGATTGTGACTTTATCCTGGAGGTAGTCAGGTTTTAAGTAGGTAGCAGCATGATTAGCTTTATATTGCAGAAAGGTCACTCAGGTTGCTTTTATGAAAACAAGTTGAAGAGGACAAGACAGAGGGGAAGCCTCTTCCGATGAGCAATAATGGAGCTGTATCCAGGGTGGGAGCAGTGGGGGCAGGCAGATAAGAACACAACCTGAGGAGGCAGGGCAAGATGGCCAAATCCACACACGCAAAACACCTTCTTAAGAACGAAAAATCAGGTGAGCCATCACAGTACCTGTTTGTTTTTGTTTTTGTTGTTGTTGTTGTTGTTGTTTTGAGTCGGAGTCTCACGCTGTCGCCCAGGCTGAAGTGCAGTAGTGCAATCTCAGCTCACTGCAAGCTCCGCCTCCCAGGTTCACACCATTCTCCTGCCTCAGCCTCCCAAGTAGCTGGGACTACAAATGCCCGCCACCACACCCGACTAATTTTTGTACATTTAGTAGAGACTAGGTTTCACCATGTTGGCCAGGCTGGTCTCGAACTCCTGACTTCAAGTGATCCACCAACCTCAGACTCCCAAAGTGCTGGGATTACAGGCATGAGCCACTGCGCCCAGCCCACAGTACCTGGTTTTAACTTCACGTCACTGAAAGAGGCACTGAAGGGGGTAAGAAAGATAGTCTTGAATTGCCCACACCACCCCTCTGCCATCCCCCAGAAGTGGCCACGTGGTATGGAGAGAGAATATGTGCTTTTGTGGGTGGGGGAACAGAGTAATTGTGGGGCTCTGCATTGGAACTCAGTGCTGCCCTGTCACAGCACAACGAAAACTATGTAACAGGCCAAATTGGCACGACTTAGCTTCTGAGTTAAAGATACAAGTTAGGGAGCCTTCAGCATATACAGCCTGTTACTGAAGCTGAGTGAAGCTGAAATTAATCAGGAAGACCAAAGGGGACCTGAGTCAGAAGGCTAAGAAACCCTAACCTATGAAAATGGACAAAGAAAAAGGAGCTGGCAAAGGTGACCTTGAAGGAGAGAACAGGGGTAGCCAGAAGGGAGCAGCCTTACGACGGAAAGGAAGAGCACTGTTCATGAAGGCACAGTCAACAATGTCAGATGCAGCCAGGAACTTCAGAAATAGAACAGCTGCAAAATGACTGCATGTTTGGTACGACAGAGACACCAGGAAGCCTGAGGAAAGCAGGCTTAATGGAATGGCTGGGGCAGAGCTCAGATTCCCTGAGACTGCAGAATGACTGGAAAATGAGAATGTGAAAGCAGGGAGCGTCGAAACCCTTTGGAGAAATCTGGCTGTGAAGGGAGTAAGAGACATGAGACAGTATTTGGAAATGGAGTTTGAGTATTTTCATTATTTTTGTTTGTTTAATGATGGTGGAGACTTATTTAAATGCCAGTGGGAAAGAGCCAGCAGAAGAGGAGAGACTGAAGAGAAAAGAGGGGATTATCCCCTCTGGAAGTGCGAGGGGTGAGGACCCACAGTATATGTGGAGAGATCGCCTTTAAATGGTGGAGAGACCTCTCTTCCATTGTATCATGACAGTGGGAGAAAATAAAGGTTTTTGGTTCATTGGTCAGAATTAGAGGGAGTTCTTATCTACTGTGTTTTTTTGTTTTGTTTTTGTTTTGTGTGTTTTTTTTTTTTTTAGTTAGGAAGCGCTATGATCTACTGAAAATGAGGGAGGGCTCTGCCTACAAAGTCTAAAGTTTGATGAGGGTGGAGCTAGCTTGAAGTAGAAGGGAGAGAAAGCTCAATAGTGAATATAGAAGGATTTCCAGGCAAGTTGAAGTAGAAGATCATGAAATTATGGTCCTATCAATCTGCCTAGATTTTGTATCCCTCTATCTGCCTGGAATCTTTGTTCACCAGCAGCCTTCCTGGCTTTCGGAGGAAGGATGGCATGCGAAGTCCACTGCAATGTCAGGACGAACAGACCTGCTGGAAAGGTCTGCCAGGGAAAGCTCCCAGCAGCATTTCCCTCTCCTGCCTTTACCGTGCATCTAAGGCATGGCCAGCAGATACCACAGCTGTAAATGTGAGAGATGAAATTTATCCGTGACAGGTTTTACCCACATTTCTTTACTTAGAGCATTTACTCATTCATTCATTTATTCAGCAATATTTATTTTACATCTTCTTACCATAGGCCAGCCTCTGTATTAGGGTTACATTGGTCAATGAGACATGGACCTGGCCCTCAAATAATCACTATTCCTGGTTGGAACTGAGTTCTATAAACAGATAATTGCAGTTGATTCCAAGGGTTGTTAAAGAGCACAAGCAATGTGCTACTGAGCACAGAAAAGAGAGCAACTAAAAAAAGGTTTTACAAATTTTTCTGTCATCCTCAAGCAGTCTTAATGTTTTCTCCAAAACTACAATACCTAGGTGGCAAAAGAACTTTTTTAAAAAAAAGACATTCAGAAAAAGTTAACACCTTTTGTATTTATGAAGGTATTTAAAGATCATGCAATTGATGGAGAAACTTTGCCATTACTCACAGAAGAGCATCTTCGAGGAACTATGGGATTAAAGCTAGGGCCAGCACTAAAAATTCAATCACAGGTATGGTGATTTTATATAACTAACTATGTATTAATGGCATGAAGCTTAATACAAATATGTTACTTTTATCATGTTGTAATATAAATAATACTTACTTAACTTCTTTATTAAGTTGTTTTCCCTCTGTGGTTGAGGACATAATAGAAGTGAGGGACCCTGAAAACATTGGATGGGATGGTGGTACACATTCCTAGATATAACTGGGAAGATGATAAGCAAGGATGCACTGGTAAGTGTTTAACAAGTAGTTCTCTTTAAAAACAAATGAGCCCCAATTTGTAGTATCTCCAATTTCTGTGGTGTAAATTACTCCCACCATGGCTGACAAACTCCTAATGTCACTGAATACTGTCATCCTCCAAGGAATCATCATCTCACTTGGGAGTGCTGCCCTCCTCGCTCCGGGCCCATGACACTTGGGGGTGACTATCCTGAAATGGGGAGAGACGCACAGCAGCGTCCCACTTTGGAGTATTTCTACCAGATACAGTCTCAGATGTAATAGGTGTAAATAGCGTCAGCAGTAGAAGTAATAATAATAGTAAAAATTAGGTAAAAACAAAAAGTGATGAGTCTTAAGCATGTATTACTTTTGTTGAGCATAGTTTATTTAATGTGATGCTTTGACTTAATTTTTAATAATGATGTATTTAACAACTGGCTTGCAAACTTCCTAAACATTTAATAATTGGCTCTTGTGAGCTAGCCAACCCCAGCACACCACTTCTCACCACCTCCACTACTCCATCCTGGTCTCAGGCACCATCATCTCTCATTGGATGACTGTATTGGCCTTCTTTTTTTTAATTTTAATTTTAAGTTATGGGGTACATGTGCAGGTTTGTTCCATAGGTAAAAGTGTGCCATGGTGGTTTGCTGCACCTATCAACTCATCACCTAGGTATTAAGCCCAGCATGCATTAGCTATTTATCCTGATGCTCTCCCTCCCCACTACCCATCCCTTGACAGGCCCCAGTGTGTGTTGTTCCCCTCCCTGTGTCCATGTGTTCACATTGTTCAGCTCCCACTTATAAGTGAGAACTTGCGGTGTTTGGTTTTCTGTTCCTGCCTTAGTTTCTTGAGGATAATGGCTTCCAGCTCCATCCATGTCCCTACAAAAGACATGATCTTGTTCCCTTTTATGGCTGCATAGTATTCCATGGTGTATATGTACCACATTTTCTTTATCCAGTCTATCACTGATGGGCATTTGGGTTGATTCCATGTCTTTGCTATTGTGAATAGTGCTGCAGTGAACGTATGTGTGCATGTATCTTTGTAATAGAATGATTTATATTCCTTTGGGTAAATACCCAGGATTGGGACTGCTGGATCAAATGGTATTTCTGGTTCTAAATCTTTGAGAAATTGTGCATTCTCTTCTAACTGCTCTCCTTGCTTCTCCCCTTGCCCACCCAGAGTTGATTCACGAAACAGTAAAAAGTGGTCCTTTTAATATATAAGATGGATCGTGTCACTCTTCTGCTCAAGATTCTAAAATAGCTCCCCATTGCCTTCAGAGCCAAAGCCAAAGACCTATGTCAATTTGTGCTCCTCCTCACATGCCACCACTGTTACCATCCTGACATCGCCATCCACTTTTCTCCCCCTCAGTAATTCCCCTATTGCTCAGCTACCCCTGGTTAGAGCCACCTTGATACCCTGTTTTACATCTGTAAATAGTATGATTCTGAGAGAAAGAAAAAGCCCACCACATCCTACAACTGTGACCTCCCCAAACTATATATTAATAGATGCTCCATGCCTGAAATTACCTCAGCCTCTCTGACATGTGTGTTTAATGCTGAGTTAATGAAAAAAAATCATAGAATTAATTACTATAATTATTTTGTCTTAAAAGGTCTCTCAGCATGTGGGAAGTATGTTCTACAAGAAAACTCTCTCGTTTCCTATAAGACAAGCATTTGATCAACCAGCAGATACATCCCCTCTTTTGGATTCTAATTCCTGGAGTGATACAATGAGCATTTTTTGTCCCCAGGATACAATAATTCTAAAGGAATTGAGCGAGATAGTATGAGAAACTAAAAGCTCTCAAGGAGGAAGAATAGTCTTAGCCAGTTTTCCAACAAGCCTAGGATATTACAAGGGATGTGTGAGGATTTCCCAGGAATGGATGGAGAATGAGGAGAGAAACTCAGCCTTCCTGGAGCTGTCACGGAGGAGACTTGCCCAAGGGGCCTCCCTGTCAGGGCTGAATGATTCCAGCACCAAATGACTGGAGATGCATCCTTAGGAGCAAATGCTAATGAAGGGGAGATTTGCAAACATCAAGAAAGCTGCAGATGGATGTTTCCCTGAAGAAATCTCTGAAGAAACCAAAAGAGCTGAAACTGAAAAAAGAGCTTCCTCCCTTTCTTCACTCATTTTCCATTCCCAAACCCTGAGAGAGATAAAGGCAACCACAAAGAGGCAGAAGATAACAGGGAGAAGTACGGAACAGAAATGGAGAAGCTGACCACGGCTCCAACTTTTCTCAATCCAGATTTCTAGCCTGAAGCAGGCACAAGCTAGGGAAGGGGAGAAGCTTTAACCTCATATTTTCGAGTTTTGGCCAGGTGTAGTGGCTCACGCCTGTAGTCCCATCACTTTGGGAGGCCAAGGCGGGCAGATCATGAGGTCAGAAGATCAAGACCAGCTTGGCCAACAAGGTGAAACCCCATCTCTACTAAAAATACAAAAAAAAAAATTAGCTAGGCATGGCGGCACGTGAATGTAGTTCCAGCTACTCAGGAGGCTGAGGCAGGAGAATTGCTTGAACCCGGGAACCGGAGGCTACAGTAAGCTGAGATCGTGCCACTGCACTCCAGCCTGGGCGACAGAGCAGGACTCTATCTCAAAAAAATAAAAATAAAAAATCGAGTTTGACTATTACTCAGGACTAGATATTTTATTTATGAAATAAAACTATGTTATGACTGAAAGTGACTGGAGGACTGCTTATTATCTGAGAGGGAGGTGAAAAGTCGTAGTACCCACTTAAGATTTCATCCAAGGGGTGGGGAAGAGTTATCTCTGCAAAGCAGGTTTGAGCTGGCGAGGTGGAGTGCTCTCTGCTCACACCCTGTGGAATCCCACGTATTCAACTTGATGTTTAACAGAATGTCTCTGAAAGGGTAAACAAGAAAATGATGACAATTTGCTCAAGGAGGGGACTGACTGACAGGGATATGAAGAAGTCTTCTTACTATATACATTCTTGTACATTTTGAATTTTAAACCATGAGAATGTATTTTCTATTTAAAATGAAAAAATTCTGGTAAGCAGCCCACAAAGATACCTGCATCCTGGTCTTCAAGCCCTTGTGTGATCTACTCCGTTTGAGGGTGGGCTGGGGGTATTGAGGCTTTTCTAACGAACAGAACACAGAAGGCGTGATGGATGGGATGTCACTTTTGTGGCTTCTGTCTTGGGTGCTCGCTCTATCTCTCTCTCTGGATTTCTCACTCTTGAGGAAGCCAGATTCTTTGTCTCCAGGCAGCCCTGTGGAGAGCTCCACATGAACTTGGAAATGGATCTTCTGAGGCTGCCAACAGCCATGTAAGGAAACTTGAAGGTGCCTCAGCTCCAGCCCATGATGGCAGCTCATGAGAGATCCTGAGCCAGAGGCCCCCAGCTAAGCCACTCTGGATTTCTGACCCACAGAAACTGTGAGATAATAAACATGTGTTGTTTTCAGCCAGTACGTTTTGAAGTAATTTATTTCACAATAATGGAGTACTAAAACAAACAAATTAAGTTGCATTTAGTAAACAAATTGCATGCTATCCACATTCACTTTTTGATTTGGAAGGTGGACTTTTGAAATACCGTTTTCCTGCAAGCCTAATTTAGTTAAGCTTCCATTTCTTTCATTTTTACTAAGACAACAGGTTTTTCTTCTGACATTAAAAACTGTATCAAACCATCACATATATTTGTGAATTGTTACTTTACTCTCTTGGTCCCTTTGCTGAGAGAGAGACATGGACAGAGAGAAAATCCTCCCATATTTCAAAAATATGTCTTTTTTTTAATAAGTTATTTAAGATGGCAATAAACCAATGAATAATGAGTGGCAAGATTTTTACTAAAAATAACTTGAAAAATGCTTCACTTCCTCTTTCCCTCTTTTTATTCATCTGATCCTCAGTGTACCGAAGAACTGGTCATGTGACATTTCACCTGCTATACTACCCAGCATACAGAAGTTTCACAAAATGCCAGGTGTGAGTTACAGATGCTGTGGTGAGGAATAAAAAGAAATGCTTAGTATTTTTAGTGGCAAAGTGATAATGAGGTTCAATCACTATGATGACTTTTGACTTTCGTATTCCTGCTAAATAAGTCCATTGAGTTGGTAATTGATTGATTTGCACAGATATGTCTCAATGTTGCTCTAAGGAAAATGTTCCGATATGACATCTTGGCATGTACTATCACCAGAAAAAAACACTGTGCTTAATTTTAGATCCATGCATTTAAAAAAGAACCAGAAGAACACATGCAAAGGAGGCCCTCCCCAGCTCTCGGTACTCTTCATTGGAAGAAAATAAAACTGAAATTGCTTGTCCCTACCAAGATTGCCTTCTTCCCAGATTAAAGACTCCTGGGTACCTTTTAACAAAAGGGACATTTTACAACAGATTATTTTGGAGGGTGAGGATTTTTATTTACATTATCATATAGGAATAGTTTTTAACTTTTTCTCAAATGCCACTTTAGACTTGAAGCGTACTCTGTACTCTTTATGAATAAAAAAGAAACAACAACAAAAACTTCTCTCATTGGAAAATCATCACAATAAAATTATGTTTGACAAATAGGGTACAATGACTTACAAAATATGTTTAGACTGATTGAGTAAATATCCATACAATGGAGTACTATGCAGCTGTTTCCTTTAGGGAAGTATTATAGCTATTAAGGAGAAATAATAGAATTTGAATATCACCATTATGCACCCCTAAAATGTAAGTAATCTAGGCAATAATCATAAATGACTGCTAACATCTCGAAAAGAGAAATAACCAGATATTATGTTCCATCCGATGGAAATCCATGAAATCCAATATGAATGAAAGTCTTACCAAAAAAAATTAACCTGAGTCTAAATAAACCTATAGATAGAAAAACCAATTTACAGGAAATACAGGGAACAAAGGAACATGTTAAACATCACTGCAGTTATAAAAATAGTAGAACTCCAAATTGTGGGAAACTATAGTAGAAATGACCTGATTTTCTCCAACAAATAAATGCAAGGACAAACAGAATGGGAAAAGGAAAACCTGTAGATTAAAAGAAAGTTACTTGGCCAGCCACGGTGGCTCACGCCTGTAATCCCAGCACTTTGGGAGGCCGAGGTGGGCGGATCACAAGGTCAGGAGATGGAGACCATCCTGACTAGCACAGTGAAACCCTGTTTCTACTAAAAATACAAAAAAAAAAAATTAGCCAAGCATGGTGGCGGGCGCTTGTAGTCCCAGCTGCTTGGGAGGCTGAGGCAGGAGAATGGCATGAACCTGGGAGGTGGAGATTGCAGTGAGCCGAGATCTCACCACTGCACTCTAGCCTGGGTGACACAGTGACACTCCGTCTCAAAAAAAAAAAACAAACTTAGGATTCAAATCACCCAGATGTAAAAGTTTTGGAAATAGTGGTGATGGTTGCACAAAATTTTGAATATAATTAATACCACCAACTTGTATGTTAAAATTACAAATTTTAAAATAAAAAATTTTACTAAAATACAATTTTTTTAATTTAAATCACCCAATATAATCATGAAACTTATTTAAATCCTTTTTCAAATACACTGTAATAAATGAAACAGGGAAATCTGAACACAATTTGGGATATTCAATGATATTAAAAATTACTGTTGTTTAAAATAGGATAGTATTGTGGGCTTTTTAAAAAGACTTCTTATTTTTTAAAAATATATACTAAAATTTGTTGTGTCTGGGATTAGATTTGATTCTGCCTCCAACCTAATAAATTAGCCTGTTTTTATTTTATGGAGACTGGCAAAACACATGAGCCTCTTGGGTCAGAGACAAAGAACTTTATTACTTATGACACACAGTAGCAGCATGAACATCAGCATAAGTGTATTGGTTCCTTTTGCCCCCAGGTGCTACAGGAGCAATACAGAGGGGCCCAGAGGCTACCTGCCCATACGTTGGGTTTGTTGCACAGCTGAGGAACACAACTTGGGGAAACCACCAATTTCATAGCAAGCAGTAAGCAAGCCTGCTCTTTGTTTGGGGGTGATGATGGGTGTGGAAGGAAGGATTACCTATTTTTTAAGGTTACCAGCTGCATAATCAACCTTGAGAAATGGTTCTGGTAAAAGAATAGTTAGGGCCTTGCAGTCTCTTGGTCCACCCAGCAAAATGTGTAGAAACAAAAGAGTCCCAAGAAAGAGTGTTTCTCCCAGTAATATCATGACAAGGATTTGCTTCCAAAAATCCATTGAGCAGGTAGGGTGTAGGTAGATCATTGGGACTATGGATGAAATAAGTTCAGTCATAAGTTGATACTTATTGAAGCTGGATTTTGACTACATGAGTTTCACTATTCTGTTCACTCTACTTTTGTATATATTTGAGGTTTTCCGTAATAAAAGTTTTTAAAAATCTGTTTACTAAACAGCCAACATATAGCTATAAGAGTTATGGAGTAAGTATGAATACCAATGTTTAAAAAACAGTATAGGGCTAGGCATGGTGGCTCATGCCTATAATCCCAGCTACTCGGGAGGCTGAGGCAGGAGAATAACTTGAACCTGGGAGGCAGAGGTTGCAGTGAGCCAAGATCATGCCACTGCACTCCAGACTGGGCAACACAGCAAGACTCTGTCTCAAAAACAAAACAAAACAACAGTATATTTTTAAATACATGAAAATTTTTTAATTCCATTAAATTATTTCCGTTAGTTATTTAAAATATATGGAATATTTTACTCTGCCCACTAATACTAAAAATGTATTATACTTCAAGCAAATGCAGTTTCTCATTATGGTAAATATGTACACTGTTATTTTACTACAGATATATGAAAGATCTGTTTTATAGAGAGTTGCAGTCAATTTACTGTACGTATCCAGCTTATCCTCTGGAAAGGGAATCCTCTACATAAATCAACACAAGGTCCAAGGTCTCCGATATGTCTGATAATAGCCACAGGATGTCATTGTGCAGGTGTGAGAAACTCATCTCCCTAATAAAGGAAATAGTTTACTTGACCATCATTGAATGCCATTTTGAAAAAATATGAATGCTTTTAGATTTTTAAACTATATATACATTTTAAACTACATTTTAAAAATAGTTCACCTTCCTCTTTGGCTCATTTCCTAATAGGTGACTTTATTTTGCTAGCTAGGGTTACAAAGTTTACTAAACTGATTGTTGAATTAAATAGCTGTTTGTTTCATAGCGCTAGAAGTTATTCTCATCAAACAAAACAAAAGCATCAAACACCTGGTTACTGTAAAAAAAAAATTATTCCCACCTTTTTAATATACAGGCATACCTCAGAGATATTTGAGGTTCAGTTTCAGACCACTGCAATCATGGAATTTTCTGGTTTCCCAGTACATATAACAGTTATGTTTATACTATACCGTAGTTTGTGTGCAATAGCATTATCTCTTTTAAAGTGTACATACCTTAATTTAAAAATATTGCTAAAAACATGCTAACAGGCCGGGCGCGGTGGCTCAAGCCTGTAATCCCAGCACTTTGGGAGGCCGAGACGGGCGGATCATGAGGTCAGGAGATCGAGACCATCCTGGCTAATACGGTGAAACCCCGTCTCTACTAAAAAATACAAAAAACTAGCCGGGCGACGAGGCGGGCGCCTGTAGTCCCAGCTACTCGGGAGGCTGAGACAGGAGAATGGCGTGAACCCGGGAGGCGGAGCTTGCAGTGAGCTGAGAGCCGGCCACTGCACTCCAGCCTGGGCAGCAGAGCAAGACTCCATCTCAAAAAAAAAAAAAAACATGCTAACAAAGTGAGCATATGATGTTGGGAAAATGGTGCCTATAGATTTACTCAACTCAGGGTTCCCACAAACCCTCCATTTGTAAGACATGCCATATCTGCAAAGCACAGTAAAATGAGGTATGTCGATATGTTAGCTGTCAGTCCGTGGTAAGAGAGGAGAGACGCACACTATAATTCATAAGTCTTCTAATTATTTTCAAACTATTTTGGGGAAACATCATGGGGATACTAACTTTTTTACAGTATAAAAGTAAGTTAATCATTCTGTAGTTCCTGGACTAATCCTCCTTTTTTTTTAAATTCATGTGCTGCTTTATTTCCGTAAGGATACACTGAAACATGAGATGATAATAGCTATTGACAAAATGTAGAAATGAAGCATCAGCTTCTCTAACCACTCCTACAAGAATGTTAGTACACATTGTCATTACCTGCTTACTTTTGATATTGTCTCATTATACTACATTGTAAAATAATGTAGAGTACAGTAAGTAGGTGATCCTGTATTTCAGGTAAGTGGTAGGTGGAAATCCGCATTTCCTCTTGAGGAAAATTCCTAGGAATCACAGTAGAAGGGACTTTGTGGTCCTCATCAACACATGAACAAAGAGCAGACAACTGCGTTACAAGGGATTCAACTCGCCACTGCTCTGTAATGTCATATCCATGTTGATGAGAGCCCTGGCACCTGCTCAACTCCCCCTGTAGAGTTTCGCAGTACTTCCGTAGGATGAATTTCAACACTACAGGAACATCTGAAAGGGCTAAAATATTTTCATGCAGGCCAGGCATGGTGGCTCATACCTGTAATCCCAACATTTTGGGAGGCCTAGGTGGGTGGATCACTTGAGGTTAGGAGTTCAAGACCAGCCTGACCAATATGTTGAAACCCCATCTCTACTAAAAATTCAAAAATTAGCCAGGTGTGGTGGCACGGGCCTGTAGTCCCAGCTACTCAGGAGGCTGAGACAGGAGAATTGCTTGAACCTGGGAGGTGAAGGTTGCAGTGAGCTGAGAATGTGCCACTGTACTGCAGCCTGGGCGACAGAGCGAGGTTCCATCTCAAAAAAAATAAAAATAAAAATAAAATAAAATAAACAGAATATTTTCATAGAAGTTTCCAAACCTATAAACTATTTTGCTATCAATTAAAACAAAAATATTCCTAATTAAAAACAATAAAAAGGATGGCAGGGTTAGTTTTGTTAAGTTTCCAGAAGTATTTGCTGTGACAATGTTCCTCTGAAACAGGTTCGTTTTCTCAGATCTACCTACACTTCCCAAATCACCTGCATGTTCCATGCTTTATGGTAGGAACGCTCAGAAAACACGCCTCATGGGGAAATCAAACATTTGTACGGGGAAAGGTCAGTTTAGAATTACAGCTAAGTTCAAATGTTAATTTTCTGGAAGTGCATATTAGTCATTTGAAAGCACAAAAGAACAGAAGGAAGGTTAGAGTTTTGATGAAGTTAAACCATGCACGTCAGTAAGTTCTTTTCCTCCTCACAGAAGAGGGTGAGCGGCGAGATGAAGCAGCCACTACAACTCTTGCATGTCGCATGAGTACACGGTAGGTCCCAGCTGAGTCGCAAGAGGCATCTCAGTGGGGTCTTTATTTCATCTGCTTCTTGCTTACATCACTAAGTGGCTAAATGACTAGCACTTTTCTGCTCTATGAGAAACATGCAGAAGAGTCAATCTGCCTACATTTTCGGTTTTTAGTTGCAGCTGGACAGAAATTCACTTTGCTGCAGGGTTGCTTTTTGCTAAATCCTAATATGATCACTGTGTGCCCTTATTTGAGTAATACCATCAAATGAGAGAAAAGACAGAAGGAGACCTTTAAGGAGGGGAAAGCCTACTCTTCCCCACTGATGGTATAGGGCAGAGAATAAGGACACAAAGAACAAAATTCAAATTCCATTTTACAGGGCAGGAGCCCCTGTCAGTTTACAACTCTTTGGCACAGTCAGGGCAATATACTTGCTCCTTCTGGAAAACAAAGTGCTTGTTGGCCAGATTCACGGAGCATTTTTTGCAGTGGAAGCAGCAGTAGTGCCAGGATGGTCCTTCATAGGCCACCACACTGGAGCATTTACCAAACCCAGTGATGGAGTGCTTGAATCCAGCACACTTCTTGGCCACAAAGTTCTTGTAGCAATCCACGCAGTGTTACTGGTCCTCCACAGCAGTGAAACGCTGCCCAGTCAGCTTCTTAGAGCAGGTAACACACACAAAGCCCTCAGCATGCCAGGGCTCATCCTGGTAAGTGACTCCCCCAGATGCAATGATGGCCTTGTTGCACTTCATGCAATACTTAGCAAACTTGGTCTCATGGCAAGTCACACAGTAGAAGTCCTTCCCTTTAGAGAAGAAGCTTCCAGTCCCCATGACTTGCTTGCAGTTGCTACAGTCTTTGTGCGAGATGGTCCCCTTGTACTCCATTTTTAATCTCCTGCCACAAAGGGCTTGAAGCATCCCTTACACTCGGGAGAGTCCTCCTGAGTGGCGAACTTGTTGCACAGGATCTTGTTGTCCTTGGCCACAAAGGTCTCATTGGCCAAGGAGTGAAGGCACTTGGCACAGTGGAAGCAGGGGTCATGCCAGAAGCAGTTTTTATAGTGCACCTCCTTGGAGTCCACACGGATGGGCTTGCAGCATTCCATGCAGATGTTGGCACAGAACTTGTCAAAGCATTTCAGGCAGCAGTGGTAGTCACCCTTGTGCACATACTTTTTCCTCTGCAAGGGGTCCCTGCAGTAGAGACAGTCAAACTTCTCCACCATGGTGCCCACCTTATAGCTGAAGGGACCTCACATTGGATGTGTGACAAATAGGATGTATTTGGCCAGGGCTGGATATGGTTGAAAACAACTTCCAACGAGCTGCCTGGGGATGCTCACCAGCATAGCTGGTGGTGGCGGAGGTGGCAGTGGCTGCAGACTGCTTCCTCTTTTAATATATGCATTGTATTCATTCTCTTTTGAAGTATTCCACAGATTATCAGAATCAGTTCTTCAGTACGAGCTGTTCAACAATTCATTCACTCAGTAGATATTTACTAAGAATCTATGTGCCAGGCCTGGTGCTACAGGCTAAGCATAAAAGGAGAACACCACAGGCCCTACCTTTGCAGAGCTTATGATCCAGTAAATTTTGTTGATTAGAGCATTTATCATAAGCAGCAATATTCGTGTGTGTGTGTGTGTGTGTGTGTGTGTGTGTGTGTGTGTGTATTCAGCTAACTCAAGTTTGAGGAAAAAAGGGTAAATACTAGATGACGCTCAAGTCTTTTATCAGCCCGTTCCCTGTAAGTCCCTTCTCAACATTCTAAGTTCTTTGTCCTCTAAAAAGTATTCAGCAATCTCAGATGTCCTTCTTTTCGTGCTCCTTTTTTGGGAACAGTTAGGTTTCCACACATTTTTTCCCCCACAGGTGTACTCCTACATAGAGAAATAGCCTATTTCACTGCAGAAAGGGTGAGAAAGTTCCAGAAAAGGTAATAAACCAGCTGTTAACAGAAACTAAAAACCCTACTTCTTAACTGTATATCTTTCTATCTGCCTCCTAAGAGTATGCCTTTGGAAACACAAAAAGAGAGTATGTCTCCCTTCTGGGGATCAGCAACGGATGCTCCAGCACTGGAGGCCTCTGTGCTCATAACCATATATGTCCTGCCATTAAACTGTTTTAGAGAAAGTGCTCTTCACTGGGTACATGAAACCAATGTCAAAACCTAGCCTGTGCCACTAATGTGTGACACTGGGGGCTGTGGGCTACAAGGGACCCGTGCATCTGTGTCAGGAGAGAGAGGCCCCAAGCAAAGAAAAATGCGTAATGAAGTCTGTTTAACACAAAAGCTACCCAGGAAAATTCTCTCTAGAGCAAATGCCCAAAATTCCATCTGTAGCCTGACTAAAAGTACCTAGGACAGAGAGTTGTGAAAGAGGAAGGAGAACAAAGAAGGAGAATCAAGGGAGCTGTGACCCTAACTTATGGTCCAGCTTCTATCACCTGTGACAACAAAGCTAGGAAAACCATGCTATCTACTGCCCTAAGACATCCATCTTTTAAACTGAGTCCAGTCACCAAAATGAAAAGCAATACTGACTCACCCCTCCACCCATGTCGTCCATTCTGGACCAGACCTTCTATCTTGGCTCACAGGAAAAGAGGGAAGCATTGATGTGTGCCAGGTGGAGGAGAAGGGACCATGCTTTGGAATCCCTCTTTCTAGTCACACCACAAGGGAAGATGAGTACCCTCAGGACAGCGCCTGGCAGATAGTCACCCACTTGGCTCCTGGTCCCTCTCCATTTCCAGCCACTTTCTCCTGCTGAACCCATCTTGCAGTTTGCCTAAATTAGGGCTCTGAGTTCTGTCTTTCCCACACAAGCAAACTCACCCCAAAGAGTTTCGTCCAATGGGACAATCATTCAACTCTTGGAAGTCTCACCAATCTCAGTCTGTGGAAGGATATTTCTCCCTGTCGTAATGACCAGCTTGACAGCGGATGTATCTTCATCCCATGTCCTGCTTCTTGACTCCGAATCCCTTAGGCCATCACATTCTAAATTCAGAGTACCTCACTTCCTAAGCATTTCCTGTAACAGGAAGATATCCATACGTTAAGTTATTCAATTTTCCTATAATGATCATCTCAACCAATCTCCTACTCACTGCCCCAAGGTCTCTAGGAATTTATGCAAATGACACTGGGGGACAAGGTCATAATCTCCCCTTTCCCCAAGGGCACAGGCCTCTTCAGATACACACTAGGATATGCTGTCTATGAGCTATATTTATAATATGGCATTGACATAGCTTTTCTCTTGCATCTGCACTCCATCCTGCTGCTTCTCTGGACTTATCTCAATCCTCAAATTCTCTGTTTTAAGCCTAAGTCTTGACTCCACACTGTTGCAAAGCTATTTCATTAATGTAACTGGACACATCACACAATATCTACAAGGCAATGTTTAGCCTTGTGTTATAAATCAGAAGCCTGTTTATGTTCTAAGGTAGATTCTGTCATTCGCTGCTTTGGATCATAGGCTAAAAACAACATTCGACTGCTCTCTGAACCCTGCAAAGTGTAAAAACTATATGGGCCAGGTTGATCACTTGCTAAAATGTCAACCTGTTCTTTGACATTTGTGTGAGTAATCCAACAGGTTCTATGCAGGAAGCACAGTATTTGCTAGAGTTATTTCAAATACAGTACAGCACTTTGCTTTGATAATAGAACTCAGCTTCAGTCTTCTTTCACCTGCAAAAACAGAGATTACAAGTGTTTACAGAAAGCACTAGCACAATTTGACAAATAACAAATGAGAGCAGTTTCCTGATATTTTCAGGACTTCAATCACATCCTGTAGTACAGCAACATTTTCTTTTCAGACACATATTTAGGTCCCCAAACACCGAATAAATAGAAATAGCTTCCTTCCAAACAGCAGAAAGAACATGTGTGTGGTTTTTGTTTTTGTTTTTGTTTTTTTAGACAGGGTCTCACTCTGCCACCCAGGCTGGAGTGCAATGGCGCTCACTGCAACCTCCACCTCCTAGGCTCAAGCAATCCTCCCACCTCCCACCTCAGCCTCAAAAGTAGCTGGGACCACAGGCATGCACCACCATGGCCCAGGTAATTTTTGCATTTTTTGTGGAGAAGGAGTCTCTCCATGTTACCCAGGCTGGTCTTGAACCCCTGGGCTCAAGCAATCCTCTTGCCTTGGTCTCTCAAATTTCTGGGATTATAGGCATGAGCAACTGCCCCCAGTCAAGAACTTTTTATTTATGGTAGTTTTTTTCTTATGAATTAGGTGATGATTGAGATTGAATGGTTAATTGTTAATGAGATTGGAGTTACTGCCATAGCCTAACAATAGACTTAGAATCCTTTAATGTTGAGCTTTTCCTAAATGATCAGCTTAGCTGTTTGTGTTAACACCAGTGGTTTGTCACCAAAACCATTCATTTAATTGAGAAAGCAAATAAATAAATAAAGATTCACAGCACAGAGATCTGAATGCATCAGCCAATATCTGATTGTATAAGTCATACAGACATAAGAGGGTTTATCAGCAAATCCAAAAGACAATTCTAAACAGGACTAAAAGGCAACATTTTTAGTCCTGGGAGTATATGGGGAAAAAGTGTCTTTATTCCAGGATTTATGTACCCTTTTTGGTTGTTATCCCTCTGAGATGAGCAAATATAACTTCTAAATTCCTTGCACTATTTCAAAGTGCTCAAAACAATGAATGCTCAATAAGTGGGATTGAGTGACTTAATAATTTAAGGTAATCACTCTGTTGTAATGATCATTATAGTCATTTCTTTATCAACTGTTTTTTAGTATACCAGGGTACTTTGTAAAAAATAAACGGTCACACACCACTTAATGATATTTTAGTCAATGACAGACTGCATATGCGACGTTAGTCCCATAAAACTATAATACTGTACTTTTACTGTCCCTTTTCTATGTTTAGATGTGTTTAGATACACAAATACTGCTGTGTTACAACTGTCTACAGTATTTAGTTCAGTAACATATTATACAGGTTTGTGACCTGGGAGCAACAGGCTGTAGCACGTAGCCTAGGTGTATAATAGGCCACACCTTCTAGGTCTGTGTAAGTATACTATGGTGTGCACACAATGACGTGTCTCCCAAGAAGGCATTTCTCAGAACACATCCCTGTTGTTAAGCAATGCATGACTGTATTAGAATCACAGGATGATGAATGTTCTCCATGGCCCCTCCAGATCCTCTCTTCACCCTCTCCATCATGCTCAGTGTCCCAGAGGCTAACTTCAATAGACTGTTCAAATGGCCTCCCTTCTCTCTAACTTCCACTCAAGGTCAGCCAATGGAACCACCAAGAGGAGTTTGAGGAGTGGGAGGAAACAGGGGAGGGAGTGTTGATTTCTTGGTCCCCTTCCTGCTTTCCCAGGCTGCTTTGCTCATGGAGGCCACAGCTCCTGTCAGGTAGCCCTCTCCTGAAGCTACAGCCACATCTCTTCCCAAGTTTTACATTCTGGGAAGCCAGTTTTTCCCTTTGTCCTTTCAGGCCTAGGGATGAGAAGGCTCCCTCATATTTATAGTTCTCACGGGTTTCTCTTAATCCCTGTATCTGTGTGTGGTCCTTCACTATCTCCTCAGTTACGTCATTAAGTGTGCCATTTGTGTACTGCTAGGATCCTGACTTATACACATACACACTATTACAAAACCCAATTCAAACTGGCCTAAATCATAAGTGGAATTTATTGAATGATGTAACCAAAAAATACAGACATCTGATTTCAGGCCTCCCAAGGATCTAATCATCTTCCAAAGGCCCCACCTTTGAATACCATCCATTTGGGGGTTAAGTTTCAACATTTGAATTTTGAAGGGACAAATATATTTAAATCATAACGTGTCTTAGTCAATTTTTAAAATTAAAAATAAGTTTTCTAATTTTTTTTTTTTGAAACAGAGTCTCGCTCTGTCACCCAGGTTGGAGTACAGTGGCGCGATCTCGGCTCACTGCAAGCTCCACCTCCCGGGTTCATGCCATTCTCCTGCCTCAGCCTCCTGAGTAGCTGGGACTACAGGTGCCCACCACCACGCCCGGCTAATTTTTTGTAGAGATGGAGTTTCACTGTGTTAGCCAGGATGGTCTCGATCTCCTGACCTGGTGATTCGCCCGCCTCGGCCTCCCAAAGTGCTGGGATTACAGGTGTGAGCCACCACGCCCAGCCAAGTTTTTTAAATTCTAAAAGCAATAAATGTTCATTATACAGAATGTAGACATTTAAGATTAACCAAAAAAAAAAAAAAAAAGAGAGAGAGAGAGAGATGGGAAAGTGTAGCCTTTAATTCCACTGTGGTTAATATTTTGGTGTATATCCAATGCTCACTCATTCCTCTCTCTCCCCCTCTGGGATCTTATTGTAAATATTCTTTTAAGTATCTTTGCACCTCAGAACCTAACACAGGTTCTACATGCATGAGTAAATGATATTCAGGAAAAAGATGAATGCTTGAATGTCCAAAACAGCTCTTTTGTCACATGCTACTAGAGATAATACAGCAACTGCTACACCATTCTGTTCCCATGTGCCTGCCAAAGGAACACCATGTCAAGGACTTGTCTGAACCATCAAGAAACCATAATACTGTACTAAGTTCAAGGGAACACTCCTTAAAAGGAGAGGGACTTTACAAGCCCGTTGGCAGGGCTTCACAAGTGAAGGAGCCCTTCACTAGGAGCTAGAAAATCTAGATTTAAATTCCAACTGGGTCATTCCACTCATTTTACTTGTTTAATCCTTCATTTTCTAATCTCTGAAAGAAGACATCAACTTATGATCTATAAGATCCCTAGCAGTTAATAGTCTATGACATATATCTCTATCTATCCAAACACAAACATGTGTGTGCGTGTATGTGTATGTGTGTGTATGTGGTGTATGTGAGTGTGTGTAGTAATGAAAAGAGGCAAGAACTATGCCTTAGGTGCTAGAATGACAAAATCTGAGTTTGTTTCCTTGTTTTCTAAAAAGTGAAAGTCTTATAGGAAATCCAGCCAAAATGTTTTTCATGCCTACACTTTCTGTGGCTAAGTTAGGAAAACTGAAAGCAGGAAACTCAACAAAGTACAAAAAAAAAAAAAAAAATTTAAAACCACTCCTCTATGTGTGTGGCTTTTTTTAGCTTTCAGTGAGATTCTCAAATGATTGTTGTAATTCTATCTGAAGTTCCCTTTCTTGCTTCACGGCTTAATGCTCTGTTGTGTCATTTCCGAAACACTCCCCCATTTCCAAGGTTATGAGCAGAGAACAGCTCTTCACTCAATTGTGAACAAGTACTGTAAGAGAACATAATAAATGAAGCAAAAGAAATCATAATATCAAACCAGGTTGAGAAAGGAAAATGATAAGTGTCTGGAGGAAAGGGAGCATGAACTATCACTGCCTGCCTTCTTTCTATCAAGCTCAGAGATGTTTTTAAACCTCACACCAATTCCTTGACAGCTTTTAAGAAATGAGATGTTTCCATTGTGATCTGAGTTATGCTGAGGTGCCTCTTCACTCTGCCTAAGCGGAAGGTAGGTTAAGCTTGGTAGAGGTGAACCACAGGGAGCCATGCTTGGAAAACTCTGCTCTGGGAAGTTTATCCATTCAAGTGCACCAAAGCTTTAGAACTCCCTACCCCTAGAATGTCTGCTTTTTCCAAATATTCAGAACACATTTGTTCATTCCCAATACAGGTGATGTGTATGCAATTCTTATCCATTTCCTCGAGCTTGGGACATTTTGCCCCTACGCAAGTGCCAGGCCTGGCTGCAAGTGTTGTCTTTGACTCCTGAGGTCCAGACCAGTCCTGCTGTCTCAGCTTTCAATGTTGTGGCCACCAAATGGGTGTGTGGCCCTCCTGTTCCTGCGGGGACTGGGGAGTAATTTCTGCTTCCACCTTGGCTGGCACAGGAGTCCTCTCATCTTCAGCCACTGTGGCTGCTGCTGTTGCATCGGGGTTTTTGTGTGTTTATTTTTTAATTTAAATTTTGTAGTTAAAAAAATTAGGGCATATGGTTACATGCATGGCTCAAGAAGGTACACAGTGAAAAACCTCTGTTCCGACTTTGTCCTCCTGCCACTAAATCCCTTTCTGTAACAAGCAAAAATGTACATATATTCTTTTTAACCTCTTTTTTTATTGCAAATGTTAACATACTACATTGGAAATTTTTCACCTAAAATATCTAGAGATTATTTCACAACAGTACTTATAGAGCTTCCTGTTTTAAAATGTTGTATGACATTCCATTATATGTACCTATCATGATTTATTTAACCAGTCTCATTTAGCCAGCTGACAGACTTTTTCAGTCTCTTTACAATCTTTTTATCATGTAAGGCATATACAATTTCATTATGGGTACAGGCATATCTGTAGGACACATTCTTGCAAGTGGAATTCTGGGCCAATGGGCTTATGTAATTAAAATTTTCACAGATGTTGCAAAATTGCATTTTCTGGAGATTGCACCCATTTACACTCTTCCAGCAATATGAGTGCCTCACACTCATATTGGGCTTCAGTTTACTTATATAGGAACTTAACCTGCTTGAAGCCACTCCAGCCTAATGGTGTCCCAATTTAAAATTGTTTAACATAATATTAATATCTAAGCCTCAATAGTACCCTCCCTCCTACTTGCTTAACTGTATGTAAGAGATCCATTTTTTTTTTTTTTTAATTATAATGAACAGAAATTTATTGGTTCACAGTTCTGGAGCCTGGGAAGTCCAAGGCCAAAGGGCTGTCATCTGGCAAGGGCCTTTTTTTCTGAGAGATCAATTTGCTAAAAACTTCAGGGATATTACATGTGCCTCTGAGCCAGTCATTGTCATTATTTCTCATTCTGGTGAGCTGAACTAGGACTCCACAGCCTCTGAGGCAGGTGGTTCCATAGAAGTATCACTCAGAACTGAAACAACTCCTGAGCCCATGGCTATCCCCTGTCTACTGGTGGAGTGGAAACTCAACAATGCCTAGAGCTACATCTAGTGTCAATGAGCTACAGTCCTGCAGCTGTACTGGTAAAGCTGGAACTGAAATGTCCTTGAGGCTACAGATCCAAACAGTTGACCTTACAAAATGAAAAGGACAATACTCCATCTAGATTACACTCAGGTACAGCAGTATGGGGTCCCACAGTAAGGTTGTGTGGATCTAATGTATCAGACCATTTACTCTCACAGTTCCTTTAATTAATACGCTAAATGACTTTTGCCAAGGGTAATACTTACTGCTAGAAGTCTGTGTTGAGGTAAATTCTATAGCAACAATCTAAAATCTCCTTGCTGAGATTTTAGGTTTTAAAATCTCCTTGCTGAAGCCCTTGCTCTATTTCTGGGTCTAACTTGCCAGGCTGGGCTCTTCCTTCTCTTACAGAGTGCTCCTTCCTCTTATGTCCCGCACTGTTCTTTCCAAAACTCTTGCCCCCATGAGGACCACACTAGTCCATCAGACCATGTTTTATATGCTTTCACAGAATTCAAAGTCTTTTTCTTGGAAAGCTGTTCACCCCTGGTATAAATCATTGGATGCCAACAGAACCATGGTAGATGGATGTTCCTTAGGTTCTCTCCACAAAACTACACAAGCTCTCTTCCAGACACTGCACCCCCATCCCATCCCTCACCCCCAAAATCATCTAGCTGCACAGTTATCACAAAAGGGAGCAGGTTTCATGGGGTGAGCTGGAAAGTGCAGTACACAAAGGTCACCATGTTGACTCTCACTCACAAACCACTTCTGATAAGTCTCTAGAGGATCAGGCCAAATTGATAATTTAATAAGTAAATGAGTAAATAAACTCTTCCATACAGTAGTATCTCAATAAATGTAGAAGGAATGACAGAAATAGAAAATCACAATTTGGTAAACACCACAGTAATAATTATGTCAGGCAGAGATAATTAATTGATGTTAAAATTAATAGACAAAAGTATAATGAAAAACAGAATATTTACATAGTTTCAAAGTATCCCCTCATAAGATGCATATTAATTTCAAAGGAAAGACAGTAACTTTACAGCAGTGAAACCTGCCAGATGCCATCTTAACTCAGTGATCAAAGTGCCTCATTACCAATGATGAGACACATCAACCACATTCCTCCTGACAAGACACACCAAGAAGGGTACAATGTCGCTTCTATGATATTCTTGACAAAATGTATAACCTGAATTAAATCATCGGGAAATATCAAACATAAATCGAAGAACATTCTGCAAAATAACTGGCCAGTACTCTTCAAAGAGTCAAAGTTATGAAAGAGAAAAACTAAGGAACTGTCTCTGATTAAAGGAGACCAAGGAACCATGAAAACGAAATGCAACTGGTGAGTTTGGACTGGATCCTGAACAGAAAAAGTCCACTAATGGGACAACTAACAAAATCTGAATAAGGTCTATAGATTACTTACTAATACTAAGTTCATTTCCTGTTTCAAAAATGGTACTATAGTTATATAACATTTGTAGAAGCTAGGTAAAGAGTATGTGAAAATCCTTCATATTAGTTTTTGCAACTTTCTCAATAAGTCTGAAAGCATTTCAAAAGGACAAGTTGGGAAAAATAAAAATAAATATAAAAACTATGACAGCAAAATTCACTTATTACAATATTGGTTTGTAGAGAGTGTGAAAATACATATTAATTACAAAAATTATATTCATGCTTGAATTTAAAACTGGACAAGTAAACTTATCCTTTGATTAGTCAAATGTAGGCTTATTCAGGCATTTCTTAAAAGCACACTCTAAAATTTCAGCATCTATTTTATTATCAGAAGTTGAAGGTCAATATAACAATTATATGTGAAAATATTTCAGTAATCCTGGTTTGCCCTTGCAATAATCTGAAGAGATCTCGGCTGGGGACTGTTTCATTATGACATTCGAGCACCAAATACAGTGACCTTCAGATTGTCAATTCCTGGGTGAAAATGGATAGAAGGTTTTCTACTTGGCAGATGAAAAATCAAGACCCCCAAATCCCTTTCCTTAGGAGGTATAGCTTAGGTAAGGAACCTATTATTATTATTATTATTATTTTGCTGTTTGCCCTAAAATATACCAATATATCACTTTAAATATAGTGATTTCATTTACCAGGGGAAGGAAAAAACTTGTATAACCTAGAGGCAATATGTAGAATAAAAACAAACAAACAAACAAAAAATAGAATAACTGGAGCTACAGGAAACGGAACATCTTATATGTCACAGAATATTATAAAATGTTATAGTTTAGTAGTTTCTTATATAAATACTCAAGGAAAAATAACTGAATAACTAGTAGCCTTAATTTAGGGGTAGACCCATAATTACTACTTACAACAGCCTCTGCCAAATTATTTAAATATTTACCTAAAAGATAAACTATCCAGGCTATAAGGTTTACTGGCCTATTGTTCTTTTCCTTTCAGAGACATTCACATTATCAAACACCAGCTGAACAACAGCACATGAGCACAAGAGTTGTCAGAAAATCATCTGAGGCCAGTGTAAGAAGGAATAGGTTTGAGGACTTTTCTCCCAATCAGCAAGTGAGGTCCAGGTCTGCAAGTCCTGGTTTCCTTGGCCCTCATAACTTCTGTTCCCTGGATTCTGTGCTGAATCTTCCTTCTTGACCTTTGCCATCCCACTCCCCTTTCCATCTTCTGTTTTTGTTTTCGAGACAGGATCTTGCTGTCATCCAGGCTGGAGTGCACTGGCACTATCATAGCTTGAACTCCTAGGCTCAACCAAGATTCTCCCACTTCAACCTCCCAAGAAGCTGAGATTACAGGCATGAGCCATCATGCCTGTCCATCTTAATAGATGGGCTTGAACAGAAACAAAGTCTGCGTATACTAACAACTTACGAGGTTTAGCTGCCTTTACTTGCCCAAGAGGTTTTCGTTTTGGAGATTTAGCTTTGCCAAACCCTATACTTCCTCTCAAATTGCTAGATTGGAGATAGGTTGAGAGGTGGATGCTTACATGTCTCTGTTCTCAGGTAAGTCTACACTTACAAGAAACTAGGCAAATGACTAATTCACAGAATCTCTCTTCTTTCACAGGGAAGGGCTTCCTCAACCAAATCTAGGGGAGCCTCTTGTCAAATTGGTTGTCTCTAAATTCCACAGAGGACTATATAGAAAATAGAGCCTTTGGGATGTGATGAAGACTTCCCAGTAGAATTTTGTCTGCCTTATAAATACGTTTCCCTCACTTACTAAAGCTCCAGAGGATTAAGATTATGCCATTTTCATCATTTATTATTCACTCCATCAACATTTATTCACTCTGAGCCAGACCCTGGACTAGACATTGAGAACAGAAAACTAAAACATAGTACCTGCCTTTGAAAGGCTCACAGTCTGGCAGAAAGAAAAACAACAACTTATGATGTCAATTATATGTACTATAGCAGTGATTTTTACAAAATGTTGTAGGAGCCCAGAAAAAGGGTCAATTGAGTTTGCTGAAGAAATAAGTCAGAGAAGCTTCCATTGTGGCGGTAACATGTTAACCTGACCCTTGAAGGATAGGCCAGGTGGGAAGGAGAAGCAAAAAAAAAAAAGAAAAAAAAGAAAAAAGAAAACAACGTGGGTGTGGGAAGCATACATGGTGAGGTAGGGGAGTGACAGGAGAAGAGTGGTCTCACAGTGGTTCTTTAGGAAGGCGAAAAGGTAGGAGTGAAGTGGTTACCCTAAGAAAGAAGACAGTGATATTAGATATGGTCAACTGGCACACAGCAAAAGATGGAAAGCTAGTCTTCATTTCCCAGACTCCCTCAACTAGAGTTCCAGTTCTAATTAGATGCACTGGTAGAATATCAGGAGGACAAATGTGAAGAGGAGGCCATCTTCCCGCTGCTGCCGCCCAGCAAGGTCATGGAGATGGTTTTTCCACAGCATCACTCTAGCGTGCAGTCTTGATCTTTGTGAGAGTAGGAGGCAATAGTAGCAGTGCTGGCAAGAACTTTCTGATCCTGGCTTCCTGGCAATTGGATCACAGCTCCCCTAGGAATCTACTGAACTCAAAGTTGTCATGGTGGCCTCCTGGCTCTCCAAAGGTAGAGATTCCCCGAGCTGGTTAGTCCTGTAGGGTCTGGCAGTTATTCAGGCAGGCCCAACGTGGCACATGGTCCTTCACACTACCTTTTCTGTTCAAAATGACAAAATAATTACCATTTTAATTAAGAAGATGAAGTGACTGTTTTTATATATTCTTAGTCTAATATTAGCAAGTTAAAATTTGTTACACTTTTTCAAAACAGTGCTTGTGTTTATTTTTCAATGGTATATACTTATTGTCTTATTTATGCCATTTATTTTTTTTCTTTTCTTAAGAGATGAAGTTTTGCTTTGTCCCCCAGGCTGGAGCGCAGTGACACAAACACAGCTCACTGCAGCCTCAAACTCCTGGGGTCAAGCAATACTCCCACCTCAGCCTCCCTGTAGCTGGGACTACAGGCACATGCCACCATGCCTAGCTAAATTTACGCCATTTCTTGAGTGGAAATATCAACTTATTTTAAAATATTAATTTATCTCTTAAATAATATTAGACATTACATTTTATATTAGATCTATTTTAAATTTATTTTTTCTTTGTGATAACATTAAATCACTAACATTAACTACATATTCTAATATGCTTTTATACAAACGACATCCAAAAAATGTCTGTCCGTTATTTGCTCTAGTTCCCCAGAATTTTCCCTTTGATTTTGTCACATATATATGTTTAACATATAAAATGGACCCAGAGAAAGTATTATTTAGAACAAAAAACTAAACCTATCAGCTCCCAGCTTGCATAAGTCTGATCAATAGGAATACATTTCTATATTATCCCCTTCCACTTACTGAGATGGAAGTTCCCAGGAAACTGAATTTTTCAAGTTCCTACCTATTCATCAGTCCTCCAGAAAGAGATCTAGATTGGAGAATGCTTTGTTTAGTACAACATGGTAATGAATCTCTTAATTTACAAAAACATGTCCAAAGGAATCCAATAGAGAATAAAGAGCCCAATTTGTCTACTGTATAAAGCAAGGAAAATTCTGAATTTCAGAGGCAACCCTAGGGAGAAGTGACAGCCCAGGGGCAAAGAGAAGAGATTCAGAAGGGTGGGCAGTATTCTAGAGTGAGTGAAGAAAAGTAGGCAGGCAGTCAGAAGCAGTAGGAAAGAACATGAGGAGGGCCTACAGGGATGGCCAAGGGACTCCTAGATATCAATACCTAATATTCCTTATTTAAGTTGTGGGCTCTATGTTATGGATTAAAGCATATAAATAGATAGGAAAGCTATCAGCATTCTAACATTGGAAGGAAGAGTGGAAGAGGAGAACCCAGAAAGAAAGATTGAGAAGAAAGGATTAGAGAGGTGGGATGAAAAGCAGAAGCCTGTGAGATGTTCTGGAGGGTGGGGGGAGGCAAGTGATCCCTCAAGTTCTTGGACTTAAATACCATCTATGCACTGATAACTGTAGGGGAAGAAAAACATTTCCCTATCCTGTTAGGTTCTATACCTGAGGCCTATGAATTAAACTGACAAAAGACAGATTAACAGAAGAAAAGCATACCAATTTTACTTGATGTTAATATTTTTACCATTCATGAAGGCTTCATGGAAAATAAGTGAAAAATCAAAGAAGTGGTTAGACTTCGGGGCTTATATGCCATCTTAACGAAGGGTGATAAATTGAGGAGAAGTAACTAAAAAAAGAAAAGGGGGTTTGGGCTTATAGAGGTGGTAAACTGTGAGAAGGTAAAAATACAGGGGAAACTAATGGTAGATAAGGATGATAGTAAGGTTTCTTTGTGCAGACTCATCTTGGTGCTGTCTCCATTTCTGGTGATAAGGGGTATTTTCCTTGTCTTGGTATGGGAGAAGAATGGGGACACCTTTGTGAGAATTTATGCTCTTTTAGGCAGATAAGGACAGAGAGCTCTTGCCGTGTCTGATTTTCTCAATTGCCTTCAGATCAAAATTATCCTTATGCCAAAGTGGCATATTTGGGGGGTGATATATTCTGATTCCATTCAACTCCCAAATTTATACCTCCAGCCAAGACTTCTCCCTGAACTTTACTTCTCATATAGTTGGCTGTGCAACCCACATTTCCTCTTGGATGTCCATTAGGCTTGTTCACATTAACACACCAAAAACCAAATTTCTATATTCTCATGCCAAACTTCTTTCACTCTTATGTTTCTCATTTTAGTAAGTTACAATTCCATTCTTCTGGTTGGTAAAACCAAAAATCTTGGAGTTATCCTTGATTCCTCTCTTTCCCTCATATTCAGAATCTCATTGACTCTACCTTCAAAATATAACCAGAATCTAAGACATCCCACTGCCTCTATAGCAAACACCCAAGTCTAAGCCACCATCATCTCTCACCTGTTTGCCACAACAACCTACTAAATCCCCACTTCTATCCCTGTATCTCCTCTCACAGTCTATTCACAACACAGCAATCAGGATCCTTTCTAAAAAGAAGTCATTTTAAGCCATTTTTCTAACCCTAATCCATCGTGGCACACCCTCTGAAGCCTTCATTTTATGGCCTACAAAACCCTATACAATCTAGCTCCATTTCCCTCTGATCTTATCCCCTACTCCCCTTCCTCTATTGAATCTGCTTCAGCTACTGACCTCCATACTATTTATTCCTCAAACACACCGGCATTCTCCCACCTCTGGACTTTTGTCCTCTTCACTCCACTTTAAGTACGGTTTCCTAGGATACCCACTGGACTTGCTCCCTCTTCTTCTTCATGCTTTTTTTGGTCAAAGTGAATCTCCTCAAAGAGGACTGCCCTGACCATTTAACTTACAATTACACCTTCCTTCCCACTGCAAGCAGTCCCTTTACCCTGCTTTGTTTCTCTCCTAAGGCTTTTAACATATACTGGGCCCTCCCTATCCGAGGGTCCACATCTGCTGATTCAACCGATTGAAAATACTTGGGGAAAAAAACTAACAGAAAATAACAATACCACAATAAAAATAATACAAATTTTAAAGTTATATAGTATAAAAACTATTTACATAGCATTTACATTGTATTAGGTACTATAAGTAATCTAGAGATGATCTAAAGTATACAGGAGAATGTGCATAGGTTATATGCAAATACTGTATCATTTTATATGAGGAACTTAAGCATCTGCAGATTTAAGCATCAAAAATCTAGAACTAATCCTGATTTACTCACTGTCATTCACGGTTCCAGGTTTTTGACAGGGGTCCTGCAAGTAATCCCCAGCCAATGCTGATGGACAATTGTACCATATAATCTGCTTTCTTGTAGTTTACAGTCTGTTCTCTTCTTCCCAAAATATAAGCTCCACAAGGGCAGGATGTTTGCCTCCTGAACACTAGTATATCCTCAGTGTCTAGAACGTGGACTGGCACATAATAAGCCCTCAATAAACATTTGTTAAATAAATGAATAAATATAACTCATCTTGTAACTAATAGTTTTGCTTTGGCAAAAGAAAACAGGGGCCAAGTGTGGTGGCTCATGCCTGTAGTCACAGCACTTTGAGAGGCTGAGGCAGGCAGACTGCTTGAGCCCAGGAGTCAGAAACCAGCCTGGGCAACATGGAGAAACCCGTCTTTACAAAAAATTTAAAAATTTAGGTGGGCGTGTTGGCATGACCTGTGGTCCCAGCTATTCAGGAGGCTGAGGTGGGAGAATCCCTTGAACTCGGGAGGCGGAGGTTGCAGTGAGCCAAAATTGCACCACTGCATTCCTACCTAGGCGACAGTGCAAGAAACTGTCTTCAGCAACAACAACAACAAAAAAATCCTCGTTTGGGAGAGAAATAACAGTCAAATAATAAGAGTAAAATTGCAAATTCAAAACCAAGTTGGAACTAGAAGTGGCTAGGAGAAACTCCTTACTACCACCATCAATGATACAGATGGTTTGCTGGGAAGATGATTTGAGCTATTTTTATATAAATATTAAATGGAAAGGAGACCGAAAATTTGACCCAGAAATCTGAGGTTATATGTGTGAACATTAGCCATCACTCATGCTGCTATACACAATGAGGAGTCATGGAAGGATTTTTAACAAAGGAATAGAAGGTCTGGAGTATAAAGAGCATAGAATTGAGGAGAACAATTAGGAGGCCATTGCAATACTAGTTCACATAGGTAATGATGAAGATTTGAACAAGGCAATAGCGTTGGGAATGATGAGGGAGGGAAAAATTCCAAACATCTCAGCTGTAGAATCAACAGGATTGGTGACTGACTGGCTGAAAGGCATGGTTGGGATACATCCAAGGTTTCTAGCATTAGTATTTGAGTGAACAACGATGCGGTTATTTGGGTTTTATAATAAAAGAGGCAGGTTTTGCTGGGGAAATGGTGATTTTTAGTTGGACATCCAGTGGAAATATTCAGAAGAAATCTGGAATTAAACATGAATGCAATATTCTGGAATTAATCTGTAAACAGAATGCACAAATAGAAGAGACAAGAGGAAGGTGAACATATAAAAACGATGGCCAGGAACATTTGAGAATTGGGTAAAAGGAGAGAAGCCAACGAGAAATGGGAAAGAAGTTGATATACATGCCAAAGAAGGAAAAGAAGTAAAGAAGAACAGTCAACATTGTCAAATACTGAGTAAGATGCTAGCTGAGAGAAGGTAAAATAATTCTTACTGGATGGTGGAGGTAAATTGTTGTAGTCTTAAGGAGTGAATGATGGTGAGAACAAGAGGACACTAAATTAAAGCTCTGCTGAAGAAAACAGTAAGGCAGTAACTTGAGGGTGAGTCATTGTCCATAAAGGATTTTTATTTCCCACCATAGTCCTAACCTAACATTTGACATCTATCTAGTAGGCACTCAATACCTACTGAATGCAATAATATTTTCATTTATAGACCAGGTCTATATAAAATGGTCCAGTGTTCTCCACATAAAACAACACAAAACAGATTGATCATTCTAGGTGGGTAGAGGGATTGAAGGAAATAAAGACATTTCATTTTCTATATCATGTTTTGGGTTAATTGGCAAGAATAATTACTTCTTTCTCACCCCATCTCTGACTATACACACACCTAAATTATAGATTATAGAGGAGAAAGGAATTAAATGACTCTCTTGAGACCAGAACTGCATAGTCCAAAAGAAAAAAATTTCAGCAATCTTACTTTATTAAAAAATTAGGCATCAAGATGCTGCAATTTGCCTTACTTACACATTTAATTGCTCTTAGGTTAGATATATAATATGGGAAACCTGGAAAAAATGTTTAATGGTATAATAAACGTTTACAACCTAACATTAAATGAAAAAAGCAGCTGCCATATTGCATATGATCTCAATTTGGGAAACACGAAAAAATACAAACACAAACACACATGCACACACACACAAAGTCGGAATAAATACTATAAGAAAATAAACTGAACGGTCACAATGGCTCACGCCTGTAGTTCCAGTTACTTAGGAGACAGAGACAGGTGGATTGTTTGAGCCCAGGAGTTCAAGACCGGCCTCGTAAACATAAGAAAACTCCATCTCCACAAAAAAAAAAGTAAAAATTAGCCAGGTGTGGTGGTGCATGCCTGTAGTCCCAGCTACTCAGGAGGCTGAAGAGGGAGATCAGTTGAGGAGTTCGGTGATGCAGTGAGCCGAGATTGAGCCACTGCACTCCAGCTTGGGCAATACAGAGGGAGACTCAGTCTCAAAAAAAAAAAAAGACAAGAAAGAAAGAACATCTTTCTTTTCTGAATTTTCCCAATTTTCTACAATTAAAAACGCTTTAAAGATTTCCATAAAGTCAGTCATGGGAATTTCTATCTAAGCACTTATCAGCAATTTAAGCTCCTTGTCTTTTGATCTAGGTGGCTCCAAAATAACAATAAAGGCTACAGTGATTGAAATTCACCAGACCTGAAATAGACTGCAGCCTTCTTCCTTCCCACCTTCTTAGAATCTTTGTCCTATTCATCTTCCTTACGCTTCCCTGGATTCTCTTACTTCTGGATTCTAACGGTGAGTTGTGAGAAGCGACGCGGAAAACGGAATGGAGACTCCAGCTTGTTTTAAACGAGCTGTATTACCCCGCACAGTGCAAGGGAAAAGATAATTGGCTCAGGTCTTGGCTCTGCCGTCTACCACCTGTGGAGCCTTAGACAAGTCAGTTCGTATCTCTGCCACTCAGCGGTCTCGGTCGTGTCATCTTTTACCTGGAATGTCATGAAATACACAGTACATTGCAGGAACTGCCTCAGGTAAAGACTTCTAGGATTCGGTAGGTCTCAGTCGATCCCTCTGAGAAAGGCCGCACCCTAAACGCACAGTCTCTGACTCTGAGGGGGTGGGGTCGGGGAAACTGCATTTTAATAGCTTCTCAGGTGATTCAGATGCTCAGTCAGGTTTGAGACACCAGGTCTCTTCCCAGCCCTCCTGTTCTCCGATCCACTTCTCCGCTTCCCCCAGGTCCTAACGATTCTCCAGTTCCCGCACAACAGGAGCGGAGGGAAGAGGGCAGAGAAAGCACCGCTAAGGACCGCAGGCCCAGCGGGACGGCCGACCTCCTCACTCCCCGGGCGCCAGCCGGCGGGTTACATAACGGGCCTCGGGGCGCGCTCTCGCGAGGTTTCCACCGCCCCCCTCCTCGTTCCACGTCAGAGGGAACCGGGCGGAGCGGCCAACATGGCGGAACGCAGGAGACACAAGAAGCGGATCCAGGTAGCAAAGCCGAGCTCTGGGCAGGGGGCTTCAGCGCGATGGAAAGTGGAAGGAGCGGGGAAAGCCCCCTAAAAGGGCGAGCGAAAGCAAGGGCGAGGTGGGGTGGGGTGGAGTTCCGCCGCGAGGCAGCTGGCTGCAGACTGCGTCGTTGTGAGGGGCCTGAGGGGGGGCGGTGTTGGCGACGGCGGAGACAGAGACAGAGGTGGTGGTGGAGCAGCAGGGTAAGGAGGGAGGCGCCGCGCTCGGAATCCGGCTGCGGGGGCGCGGCTGTGGCCTCGGAGTTCCTGTGGTCGCGCCGTCCGGGGCCTGACCTGGGAGGTCAGCCTTCTCCGGGGCGCAGACATTGACCCTTCCCGGGGCTCCTCCCCTGCCTTCACCCCATCCTCTGGCCTTAGCTGTCCTGAAATTAAGGCCACGGTAATTGGGGTAGCAGGAGGCGGCGGACTGACCTAAAGCAGTTGGTCCTTTGTGCGCATAGACCGTAAGGGAGAATGATCTGGACTTAAGTCAGCTGCCTCGGGGCCTAGGCAGCGATCTGCTCATCCAGATGTTCAGTTGCGTTGCTCTTCTTTCCCCTCAATATTATTAACTTAATAGTCCACTTGAAGCTTGCCAGCTTTTTTCCAGGCGACGTGGTGTAAACAACCACAACCTCGTTGGTGCTGCAACGAGCTGGTGGCGCCCAGAAACCCTTCACATGCCAGTGTGTCATCCTCGTAGTAACCTACATAACATCCCTGCCTCACTCCACATGCATGTCATTTGTGCATTTCTTCCTTGGGATTTTCCCTGGTTCTTGTTCTTTGCCAAGAGGATTAATTATGTAGAACATCTTGGACTCAGGATATTTATTAGTCGTCTCATCAGCTGATGTGCTGAGAAACCTTCATAAGGCCTCATAAATTGATCACATGTAGTAAATTGTTACTATAATCATAAATTGTTACACTCATCATTGCCTTTCTGTTCCTATTTCATTGCTTAGAATGATTTTTTCTTCCATTTTATCCCGTCTTTTTGTTTTTTGTTTTTTTTTTCAAGCTTATCGATTTATTGGCCTACACTACAGGTGTTTTGAGCTATACAAGTTAAAGTTCTTCTGGAAACTTTTTAAGTGCTGTGAAAAAGACACACGTGATCAATAAATTTGGAATTTTGGAATTTGGCAGAAATAAAGTAGTTCCGAATAGGGTACGGAAGGGAATTAGAAAGAGGCAGATTTCAAGTTCAGACAGATCAGACTAGGTCTTAAGATCAGTAGAAGTTTCTAATTATACTGTTCTTAATCTTTCAAGAGTTAGTGTTATTCCTCTGACGTGGGCATACAATATTTTATTAGATTGTGTATTGAAATTGTCTGTCAGATTTGTACTTACAGAACTTCTTAGATTTACACTTGACAGCACAATTTTATGCCCTTCAATACACATTGTTTTACAATTCCAGTTGCTTTTTAATATTGTTGTAAGGGTTATATAATTCACCTTTTGAATAGCTGCTCTTATTTTAGTTGTGATCTTATATTAAACAGAGGCTGTGGAGTAATGTGACAGTGGCAGAGAGCTCAAACTTGAGCCAGACTGCCTGTTTGTACCCCAGCTCCACCAATTATTGGCTGAGTAACTTTGAGCAAGTTAATTTTTACCTCACTTTCTGCATGTGTAAGAAGGGATATTTACCTCAAAAAAGAAAAAAAGAAAAAAGAAAAACTTTATGGTTGCTGTGAAAATAATAGGTGAGTCCACTTATTTATTAAAAGTTATTAAAAGTATTTGGCACATAACCCCTCCCTTCTATTCTACTCCTTACCCAGGATGAAGGATTTAGATTGGATTGTTATTTTGTTTTTTGTTAAGTACTCTTTGATATACTGAAGAAAGATTAGCAACCCTCAATTCAGTAAATAAACTGTTAGGTTGGGAGTTATGTAGAGTATAGCTGTTTACTTTCTATTATTTGAGGATCAATTATTAAAAACCTACTTGGCATACACAAAATTAAGTGACATTTATTTTTCTGTCCTTGAAATTTTCTACATGGCTGTGTAAAATGTTTGTGAGAGATCTTAGAGTACTGCTTTTATGCAGCCTAAGACACTTATGAAAATATACTAGCCTAGAAAATACCTCAGTTTTATCTTTCCAGATAATCAGAAGCTCTATAATCACTTGTGATAAAAAGATCAAATGTAATGAAAAGTTCAGAGTTTAACATACAAAAAAGATCCTGTTGTGGAATTTTTAGGCAAAAAAGTCTGTAATATCAGCCGAGTTTCTGTCATTTGTTGCTTGGTGTTTTATGTTCAGAAAGATGTTTACGTTTAGTGATTCAGTGATCTTTAATTGTAGTTTGCACATTGGGGAGAAATGTTTGATACAAACCGATAAGTTCAGGGTTTAAAACAAAAAGTAGCTAATTTGCTTTTTCTGTGTAATTCAGTGTAATTTCAGATTCTCGTGTCCCACTGAAGTTTCTAGCAAGAGGACTGTTGTCACATTTCCTTCTTGGACTCACATTACTGGTCACTGAAAACCAGAAGTGAGCTACATGTACTCATACAGTAACTACATATAGATGAACAATGTGCTGCTGCATACCAGTAGTTGATTTACAATCCTGGTATCAAGAAATTTTAGAGTTTAAAAGGATCTAGTACGGTTTGTTTGGAAGCCTTTTTCAGGAATTCAGTCTTACATGAAAGCAGAGTAGTGATCCTACAGCTTCCTGATCTTACCCAACACCCTCGTTTTTCAGATAAACTGAGGTCCAGTGAGGTTTTGTGACTTAATCCAGGATCATCAATCAAGATAGTAAAACCAGATTTAGACCAGGTCTTCTGATTCCCAACTGAATACTCTTTCCATGTCACAATAGATAAAAAATAAGTTGCTCTGAAATACTTTAATCCTGACTTCTTTATTATTGAATTGTACAATGTAAAGACAACATGATTTGTCCTTGCTAAAGAGGATCGTCCCATTCAGTATTCTGCTTATATGTAAAATATCCAGTTGAGTTTTGAGACATTTAAATGGCTAATTCTTAGAACTTTTATAACCCTCCATTACTTATTGTTGTTGCACCCATCTGTCTTCCTGGCAAGCAATAAAACCTTAGCATATTATGGGCTTATATGCTTAATTTCAGGACAAGGGAAGAAAAGAGAAAATTTAGGACTATATAGCCAGCTATACAGGTCTGATGTCTGACTCCGAATATTCTGAAGAGAAGGAACTCAGGAAGCCAGTCCTAAATCAGAAAACTCCCCCCAAAGACTTAATGGAGGGTTTTGCAGTTTAGCAAACCCATTGCTAAGGAAAGAATACAATAGAAGGGAGTTGGAGCTATTACAGGAGGGCACTGCTGTTGTCTAGATACTCTTGTACAGCTTTATTTGTATAGCACACTGTGTTACTAATGATTAAGGTCCCCTCCATCTTTTAGATTTTATTGTTAAACTACTATTTGTATTTTTCACAAATATTTTATGCTGCTTGAACCAAGCCTTTTTCTTTTTTGCTCAGTTCATGGTTGACAGATCAGCTAAGCTAATTTTTATTGGATGTAGTAATTTTTAAAAGTTCCTCTGTATCACAAATTCTGTAAGATTGATGCCCGTGGCATATTTACTCTTGATCTTTTATTTTTTTCTCAAAAAGGTTAAATATTGACTAAAATAACTTAGAAATGGCAAACTCTATTTTATCATAGTATTTTAGTGTTGCTGTATTTTAAAGTAAAACATAGTATTTATTAAAGAATTTTGTAAGAGTGTTCTAACCAAACTTCCAATTTAAATAATTTCGGATTTTAAGTTACAACACCCAAAGTATTGGTATTGGGTGCAAAGAAAGGAAAAGCGGTCCAGCCTAAATTTATTGACTCTTAGCTTCCTCATTTTAAGACAGTTGTGTTCATTCATTGAACTAAGAAGTTCTCTCCATTCATTTGAAGATTGATGGGTTGGTTTCTCTTTATTAGTGGGTGCTACTGTTCCCAAAAGGCCTTCACTTTGTTAGAAGTCTTCTAGGAAAGTTATAAAAATATTCTGTTTACATCAAAAGAAAAAGAGGGGAGGTACTGTGTTCCAACGTATAAACAGAAAGAAGGTAAAACTTTTGTACCCCCTTATGCTGCATCAGGAGAACAGTGAAAGTGAAGACTCCATGCATGTTGGATGTGGTGGCTTGTGCTTGTAATCCCAACTATCCGTTCATGTTCTCATGGTAGTCTTTTTTCTTATCTTTTTTTTTTTTTTTTTTTTTTTTAAAGAGACAAGGTCTCACTCTGGTGCCCAGGCTGGAATGCAGTGATGGCATCATAGCTCACTAGAGACTCAAACTCCTGGGCTCAAGTGATCCTCTGGCTGCAACCTCCCAACTAGCTGGGGCTACAGGTGTGCACCACCTCACCTAGCTAATTTTTTTAAAGTTTTTGTAGAGATGGAGTATCACTTTGTTACCCAGGCTGGTCTTAAACTCCTGGTCTCAGGCAGCCCACCTCGGCTTCCCAAAGTGGTGGGATTATAGGGATGAGCCGCTGAGCCCTGCCTCTCATGGTACTCTTCTACAGCAATTGGTCTTCCTGGTTTCAAAGCCCAAGCAATGGTACAAACTATATTGTTGCATTGAAGGCAGTCTACAATATGGATAAGTTATCATAAGTTAATAAATTGCAATACTTTAAGAAAGTATCGGCCGGGCGCGGTGGCTCAAGCCTGTAATCCCAGCACTTTGGGAGGCCGAGACGGGCGGATCACGAGGTCAGGAGATCGAGACCATCCTGGCTAATACGGTGAAACCCTGTCTCTACTTAAAAATACAAAAAACTAGCCGGGCGACGAGGCGGGCGCCTGTAGTCCCAGCTACTCGGGAGGCTGAGGCAGGAGAATGGCGTAAACCCGGGAGGCGGAGCTTGCAGTGAGCTGAGATCCGGCCACTGCACTCCAGCCTGGGTGGCAGAGCAAGACTCCGTCTCAAAAAAAAAAAAAAAAAAAAAAAAGAAAGTATCAATAAACAAGTTAATTCTATGTCTAGTTGGGAGAGATTATCCAAGTCCGTGTTTTCTCTTCCTTTCATTGCCACTTGGTAGTGCCTTTACAAAGGACAGGATGCAGTTTTGGAAGAGTTTGGTGAACTTGAAATTAATTGTTAAAATGAGATTTTTTAATTTTGTGCATACATATCAGATTCCCTATTGCATAATATGTAATTCTCAATTTTTATGTATCCTAATATTTAATCAGATTTTACATGTGATGCCTCTAGCAGCAGTAAGTAGATTAGTATATTTATGTCTGTATTCAGGAATAGTAGTGTTAGTATGAGTATATATGTAACATGCCTAAATTTGATATGGTCTTTCTCTACAATTACCTTCCTCCCAAAGTTCCTTTCTGTTGATAAAGTTAGAAATCTGACATCTTTACCTAGCCATTTTGTTTATCCTTTATCATTGAGTTGTATCTGTTCTACATTTGAAATGTTTCAAATATCTACATTTCTTTCCCACTTATAATCTGGTATCACACCACAATTTACTTGGATATTACAGTAGTCTTCCATCCGTTTCCCTGCCTTATGCATTTTTTTCCAGTTCATCCTACGCACAGCCACCAAAATCATGTCTAAATCATTTTTCTAATTATGTCCTATTCAGAAACTACTAGTGGTCTTTCTCCTGCTTACAGGATAAAGTAGAAATTTCCTCACCTACCTTGATGACTCTTTATTCTACTTTTACACACTTAATCTGCCAATACTTCCTAGCTTGTCTCTACTACAGCCAATTTTGTATCATTCTCAGCCACAATATTTATGGCTTTTCAATCAATTTACCCAAAACTGGTTCATCTTTCAAAATTTAGCTTCCTCTTCCAGTGTTCCTGTCCACATTGATAATCTCACTCCTACTTTGTGTGCTTTTACTTTGTTGCCAAGGCTGGAGTGCAGTGGCATGATCTTGGTTCACTGCAGCCTCAACCTCCCAGGGCTCAGATGGTCTTCCTACCTCAGCCTCCTGAGTAGCTGGAACGACACATGTGCACCACCTTTTTCTTTTTTTCTTTTTTTCTTTTTTTTTTTTTTTTAGTAGAGAAGGAGTTTCACCATGTTGCCCAGGCTGGTCTCAAGCCTGGTCTTCTGGGCTCAAGCAGTCTGCCTGCCCCAGCCTCCCAAAGTACTGGGATAACAGGCATGAGCCACCCCACCCATCCTACTTCGTGTATTTCAAAAATATTTTTTCTGCCTCTCTTTTCGTGAAATAAAAATTACTGCTTCTAATAGTTATGTAATAGAGTGTACATATCATGTCTTGCACATCTATGCTGTTAACTGTAGCATCCAGAGATGATAGGGTAAGTACTCTGTAAGTCCGAAAGAACAGGTCACGTTTATTCAGACTTCTCCCCCACAATTTTTAATCAAGCACCTCCCAGTAACAAGTTATTTAATTAGATCAGCTTTAAGTTGACAACAGATGTATCAGATGAGGAAAAAATTGAGCACGTGTGGTGTGATTATATAATAGAATTGGTTTTTATAAACCATTTATAGTAGTATTTTCAACTTTTATAGTATTACTTTTTCAGATGTATGGATATATAGAATATTATTTACTAATTGAGGCTCTGCGAAGTGTAGTGTATTTTATAAACAGAATTAAATATTACCATTTAATATACCTGATACCAACATATATTAATATATTTTAGTATGGTTTCAAAAATTTTAATGAGGAATTTTTACCTTTTATTATATCAGAAAGTATATTTTGCAGTCAGACCTCAAATAAATTGTTATGAATCTTGTAGATGTTCCTGAACTTAGAGTGTTAAATTTTTAATTTGCCATTTTTTAAGATTCTACTTTTTGGCTGGGTGTGGTGGCTCATGCCTGTAATCGTGGCACTTTGGGAGGCTGAAGCATGCAGATCACCTAGGTCAGGAATTCGAGACCAGCCTGGCCAACGTGGTAAAATCCCATCTCTACAAAAAATTAGCCAGATATGGTGGTGGGCACCTGTAATCCCAGCTACTCGGGAGGCTAAGGCACGAGAATCACTTGAACCCAGGAGGTGGAGGTTGCAGTGAGCTGAGATAGCACCATTGTACTCCAACCTGGGCGACAGCGCAAGACTGTGTCTCAAAAAAACCAAACAAACAAAAAAAGAAGATTCTACTTTTTGTGACACATATTTTCATATATAAAAGTTTTAATTTCATAAATACTTGATTTTTACAGTAGTCTTCTTTTGGGTTGAGTGGTTTGGGCTTTTAATTTTTATTTCCACAAATAGCCCACAGCTGGTAGTTGCAGACTGTAGAAATTGTATACCTGGTATGATCTTACACAGGTAATTGGCTACTGGAAGTAGAGGACTTGGGAAATACAAAGGAAGAAATGAGAGAAGTAGCTGCCAGGAGACTCAGTAACCAAAACACAAACCTCCACTTCATCTAACACATTATTCCTTTTTGGGATAAAATTAAACGTTTGTTGATTGTTCTTTATTTTCCTCAAACGTAACTGAATTCAGACTTATCTTAACTTTGGAAAAACCTGACATAGATAAGTTGGATAGATTCTTTTTTCTATTTTGCATCATTAGATTTTTTTCGCTTGAAACAACTGTGTTTAGCATTAATTCTTGGCATCTTAGATTCTTGCCAGATAATTTTTTACTATTATTTGGCATTTTATTCTTTAAAGAAGCAGACCTTCCTGAAATCATTCACATTTAGATTATATGTTGCTGGAAATATTGAATGTTCTGTGTATTATGCTTAAGCATGTAATTAAAGACAGTAATTAGGAACAGTGCATTTGTTTCAGTAGCTTACAGCAATAAGACAACTTTTGAAAGTTTATACATAAGATGTATACAAAGATAGACAGCCTTCATTGTCTTCAGTACGTGAGCAGGGAAAATAAGTTCACAGGAGGAATTGTCAAAGAACTTCAGAATGAAAGGGAATACAGGGAAGATAGGGAATGAGAAACAATAAAGAAAATAATAGAAAATTTGGGAAAAGGTACAGAAGAAAGAAAGCAGAGAAGGACTAAAACAGCCTTTCCAAAATGACTCTTTGTCAGTGCACTTCTGTTAATCACTTCTTCAAATGAGATAGTAATATCTCTTTTTGCATTTTTTATTTTTGCCTCATCCTTACTGGAGAAGAGGAGAAAGACAGTCCCAGGAGTGTCTGGTATCTGCAACCACAGTGGGAAAGCAAAGAGAATACAAATTGTCATTGTCTCAGTAGTTCTTATGGCTACCACACTGGGGCAGCTGTCATTGATTAATTTGAGAACTCCTCCTGCAATCTGTTGTCCATTGTTCAGGGTACCTATCTTTGGCTGTTATTTTAACATTTATTTATGACATTTGTTTCTACTTACTTTGACATTTGGGTACTCACTACTGGCAACATCTTATCTTTTTAATTACTGCCTTGTGGCTTATAAAAAGAGACTATAGGCGAGCAGCGGTGGCTCATGCCTGTAATCCCAGCACTTTGGGACGCTGAGGCCAGCAGATCACTTGAGGTCAGAAGTTCAAGATCACCTGGCGAAACCCTGTCACTACTAAAACTACAAAAATTAGGTGGACATGGTGGCAGGCACCTGTAATCCCAGCTACTCAGGAGGCTGAGGCGGGAGAATTGCTTGAACTCAGGAGGCAGAGGTTGCAGTGAACTTAGATCGCACCACTGCACTCCAGCCTGGGTGCCAGAGTAAGACTCCATCTCAAAAAAAAAAAAAAAAAAGACCATATAAGAATGAAAGTGAGCTGGTACAAAGTAGTTATCATTGTGGAAAAAACAACTCAAATGCCTCATAGTCGAAGCCGAGAAGCAGAAAGGCTTTGCCTCTATCAACTTATATTTGAAAAATGTAGTTTCTTTAAATCTCCATTTTGTCTTTTGAACACATTATCAGTTCTGCTCCAGGGAAAGCTTGAAAGCAAAGCCTGTACTCCACTTGAAAAGATTCATAAAATAGATTTGTAAATTATTCTTCAGCGCGTGGATTTCTCAAGTAAATGATTATACTAAATTAATATTCATATGTTGCAGGAAGTTGGTGAACCATCTAAAGAAGAGAAGGCTGTGGCCAAGTATCTTCGATTCAACTGTCCAACAAAGTCCACCAATATGATGGGTCACCGGGTTGATTATTTTATTGGTAGGATTATATCAGTAAAATCATATTAGTGTACATATCTTGTGAAGTTAACCTACATTTGGGATATGTAGAAGTTTTAAAAGTGCTTTCCAAATGTGATTGTTCTGGTGATGGGCATATGGCAGTTGATTATTCTGTTCTTTCCTTTTATGATTGAAAATGTCTATAATTAAAAAAACATGTTTTCTAATAACTATTGTTGGAAATTTTTTTAAATAGGATTTATTTTCAGTGTTTTAAAATACTACCTTTTGTTTAGATAGTATGTGTACTTGGAACTAAGAGCTTTGGCTTTTTTCCCCCGAACAATGTCATTATAAGCTGATGTCATTTATAACACCAGAGCTTCTAAGTAGGGGTTGAGTTTGCCTTTCTCATCAATTAAAAGTGAATTGCAGCTGGGTGTCGTGGCTCACACCTATAGTCCCAACACTTTGGGAAGCCAAGGCAAGAGGATTACTTGAGGCCAGGAGTTCAAGACCAGCCTATGCAACACAGTGAGACCCCCATCTCTGCAAAAAAAAATTAGATGAGTATGATGGCATGTGCCTCTGAAGTGAGAGGATGGCTTGAGCCCAGGAGTTAGAGGCTGAAGTTAACTATGATCCCACCACTGTACTCCAGCCTGGGTGACAGAGCAAGAACCTGTCTCTTAGAAGAAAAAAAAAACTAAATTGCCAGTAGAGAGGAAAATTCCTTTATTGTCTCTCTCTTTAGTGTTATTAATGATTTGACATTCATTACAACTTTAAAAAAGTAGATATGCTAATCTCTTCAGATAGTATGTTTAGCTGTTTCTTGTGACAGCAGTAGATTGTTGACAGAGCTTCTTCCTCAGTGTATTAGAGTAAATAAAACTTGATGAGAATTTTTATTACTTGCAGGGAGCAGAGAATATTTTGGTTTATCTACATATCCTTGTGATTAATAAGAGTGATAGTTACATACAGATATTTTAAATTTTTGAATATTTCCCCATTAATTTATCTTGCTTTAGTTGATATTTCTGAATGCCATTATTTCCCAACATTACTTTTAAAAGATACTTAATATATTTCACAAGTTGAGGTTTTGGGGAACTATTAATCATGATCATGTTAGATTTAATTTTCTGTTGAGTTTGGTTTTCTTTTTTGTTGCCAGAGTGTTGAAATTTCACTTTGTAAAATATTATTTAGATAGACGTAAATTCCCATGTATACTAAATTTAAATAATGAATTTTTTCTTCAGCTTCAAAAGCAGTGGATTGTCTTTTGGATTCAAAGTGGGCAAAGGCCAAGAAAGGAGAGGAAGCTTTATTTACAACCAGGGAGTCTGTGGTTGACTACTGTAACAGGTACTGTTTATTTCTTAGTGAAGAATAACATAATAATTTTAAATTTTATTCGTAGTTCTGAAGCTCCTTACATCATTAAAAGTAGTGATACTACAACATAACTCAAATATAGTTTTCACATGTAACCTGATTTCTTTAGTACCTTTGGAAATGTGTTTGGTATTAGAGTATTATACTTTTAACTGTATATAATTTTTATTTATGTTTTATTACTTTTATATATTTGTGAGCCCTACTGAAGGGTCAGCAACAAAAATCATATACCAGTGCCTACAGTAGAAAAGGAAGTTCTTTCTTTTATAGAGCAAATTGGTTGGGGAGTCTTTTTTTCAAAACTTGCAGGAATTCCTATTAGCTGTGTTACCGCTATTTTTTTAGTGCCTGCACTCTGAGCCATAAGCAGCATACCCTTTCCTATTTGGTTCAGTGTTTGCTAATGTAGTATTCTAAAATCAAGGCAGCTGCAACATCTACCTTGTCTTTTTCTGAGAATTTCAAGATGAAATACAGCTAATTCAGTAATGTATCATATATTTTTCGTAATAGATTTTTTTCTGTTTTGAAAAAACTTTTGATGGTGAGTGGTTTACCTAAAAGATAAAGTCACCTTCCTTTTGGAAAGAAGTATGCTGGTTTTTCTTTCCATTTTTTTCTTTTTTTCTTGGTTTACTTAATACTAAGCATTTTCTTAATATATGTTAACTAAATTTTGTTTTCATAACACTAAAGCTTATCTTTGGGGATTTTAGATTATTTAATGTGTACTAATATTTTATTTAATGGCACCTAAAGTATCAGCCACCTAAGAACCCTCTTAAAAACCACTATTTCACCACCTGGTTTCTTAAGCTGTCAAGTCAAAGAATTATTGAATATTTCTTAAAATTCTTAGTTGCCAAAGACTAGAGGTTACTAACAGACCTTTTAGAAACAATAGGTTTCGGCCGGGCGCAGTAGCTCACGCCTGTAATCCTAGCACTTTGGGAGACTGAGGCAGGCGGATCACGAGGTCAGGAGATGGAGACCATCCTGGCTAACACAGTGAAACCCTGTCTCTACTAAAAATACAAATACTGTCTCCTCCAACAAAATGAAGATGCATTTAATGGAGCTATTAGATCTGTAAGCCCAAATCTCTGAGTAGAGTGGCCAGTGTGAATCCACATTTTTTGGCTTTTTAGGAGCCTTGGTACTTTGTTATTTGAAAAGCTCGAAAGACCTGAGTACGGAGAGTGTCCAAAGATACTCGATTTTCATTGTATATGCTCTTCCCACTGACGTCAGATTGAGTCCTTTCTGCACTAAAATAAATGAGAGTAGCATAACTTTAAGGTCTCCAGAGCCACTTCTTACACAACCGTAGAGTCTTGTTGGCCAGTCCTCATGAGTTGCTGCCCAGTAGCAGACAAAATCACAAAGGGACTCTTGTCCAGTTTCTTTTTTTCTCTTTCTGGCATCCTCCAATACTGTCAGTTTTTCTGAAGCAGCTAAGTGGCATGAGGGAGTCTGAGGAAAAACAAAATAGGAAAATGTAGGATGATAAAACAATCTTTTCTAATGTGATCTATACCTTTTTATGGGCTATATCATGAATGAACTCATACATATTAGGTTAAGTCTCCACAAGACTTTGTATCGCTGACCCCCAATCCAGTTATGTCGTCCTCGGTCTTGTGCACATGCCACACTCATCTTCTCTTCTGGTCTTACTCCTATGATAACTTGCCACTTTGCCTAAATGGTTCTCTTTCCTCTGTCCCATGTGCCTCTCAAAATCACAAACAAATCCCTCAAGTCCTTCCTCTACCATGTACTCTTCCCGAGGCCCTCCAGCCTTCATCAGCCTTTGTATCTAAAGGTCTGAGTTTATCACATTAGTACCTCCCAGTTTGGCCCTTACTATTTTAGAATTGCTACATATGTGTTATTTTTTTTTAAATCTCCTCCCAGCTAAATCTGAAAACAATTGTAAGACTGTTTTATACTTTATTGTAACTCCATAACAATTACCACAGTGTGAGCACTTAATAAAAACCCACCTTTGCCACATTGGTGAAAGTCCCCAACATGTCTGGCATTTAATAAATGTTTGTTAAATCTGAAAAAAGATGGAGTTGAGGGGAAAAAATACAGAAGCAATTTTTAAAACTTTTTAGAGCTGTTTTAAAACCACTTACTCAACAAATATTCTAGGCTCCAGGAATACAATCATGACTGTGACTTGGTCCCTACATCAGAACATCCTCTGATCTGTTAGGGAAGATTTATAACTAATTACAATGGGTGTGTTCTATAAGGAAGAGAGAGATGGTGAAACTACGAAGAATGACATCACAAAGAAAATGTTTTAAGTAAATTTTGAAACATAAATAGGTGATTACCCAACAAACAAGAGAATAAAGGAAATTCATTCCAAGCAAAGGGCATAGAACACACCAAGATAGGAAAGTTTGAGTAGTTCTGTAAAAATGTCAGAGAGCTTTATGTTAGTAATGTGTTCTATACCATGTGTTTAAAGCCAAATGGAGGCTCTGATATTATACAGATGTTAATGTCAGTCTCACCTTTTGACCTAATTGTGAAATTATTTTCAACACAATTTAACTGAAAGTTAATAGTCTAGTTTTCTTTCATGGGGGTGGGCAGCAGTGCAGGAAAGTTGACAGAAGCAGATGATCCTGCTGTTTCTATTGCCTTCTGTATCTACTCATCAGGGAAAAGACTTTTTTCTTTTTTTTTTTTTTTTGAGATGGAGTCTTGCTCTGTCACCAGGCTGGAGTGCAGTGGCGCGATCTCGGCTCACTGCAAGCTCCGCCACCCAGGTTCACACCATTGTCCTGGGACTACAGGCACCCACCACCACGCCCGGCTAATTTTTTGTATTTTTAGTAGAAATGGGATTTCACCGTGTTAGCCAGGATGGTCTCGATCTCCTGACCTTGTGATCCACCCGCCTCAGCCTCCCAAAGTGCTGGGATTACAGGCGTGAGCCACCACGCCTGGCGGAAAAGGCTTTTTTCTACTAAAGTTGCATTGTTTGTTTTTAAAATTATTTCTTTATTAAGAATAATTTTTTCCAATAAAGTAAATTTAAGAAAATGGGAAATGTTGCAAATGATTTAGAAGAAAATCCAAATTACTAATAATGTTGCTTCATAGATAGCCCCATTACCATTTGAGAATATATGCTTCAGGTACCTGTATGTGTACACATGTACTCTTAATATGTGGACATGTATATGAACTGCATTATAAAATGCTGGTTTTTCAATTAACATATGATAAACAGGATGTATTTTTATTTTCATTTGTAGTGGTTCCTGATAGGAAATCTGGAAATCACATAAGTGCACAAAGAAAAGTAGAATATATTTTCATTGCAGATTTTTTTGTAAGACATTCTGAAGAAGAGTAAAAACTACAGGACTGCAATTCATTTTCAAATATCCCACTACTATTCTTTTTTTTTTTTTTTTTTTTTGAGACGGAGTCTCACTCTGTCGCCGGGGCTGGAGTGCAGTGGCCGGATCTCAGCTCACTGCAAGCTCTGCCTCCCGGGTTTACGCCATTCTCCTGCCTCAGCCTCCCGAGTAGCTGGGACTACAGGTGCCCGCCACCTCGCCCGGCTAGTTTTTTGTATGTTTTAGTAGAGACGGGGTTTCACAGTGTTAGCCAGGATGGTCTCGATCTCCTGACCTCGTGATCCGCCCGTCTCCGCCTCCCAAAGTGCTGGGATTACAGGCTTGAGCCACCGCGCCCGGCCCCCACTACTATTCTTAAATCCCACTTTGTACTCCTAAGTAGTTAATCATTAAGGTCTCATTTCAGATTCTTGTTTGTTTATATATGTATATGTATTCATAGCAGATACGATTAGTATTTTAGGGGGCACTTTGAACATTTGCACAATTATATGCACAATCATATTTGCAGAATTTAAAAATAGGTCTTCTGAATAAGTAGTATGGGCCAAATGAGGAAACCTAGAAATTAGCTTTGTGGAAGTGCTCATAGGCTGGACCTAATTGGGGAGCAGATGGAAGCCCAGCCAGGCAGGTAAAACACAGGTGCTTCAGGGGACTGAACACAATGACAAAAAGAAGTGGTTATCTGGGCAGGAAGAAAGCATCTAGTTAAAAAGTGCTGCAATGTGCTGGAGCAGGCACCAGTGAGGTGTAAGTAGAAAGGTAGCTAGATAGTCACCATTAGCAGGCACCAGTGGTGGTGGTGAGACCTAGCTTCTAGATCGTATTGTGGTAGTTGTACACTATCAAAGCAGGAATGAAGAAACCAGTCAGGAATTCTGAAACTAGAACATGAGATTTGAAAAAGTGACTTTTAGATGACAAAAATAAGGGCAACCCAGTTTCTTGAGTAGGATTATAAGGTTAAAGAGAAACTACCAAGCAAGGTTGACTTAATTTGGGGTAAGATAAAAAATGAATAAAGCAAGGATCTCTCTCTTAAGAAGTTTACCGTCTAGTGAAGGAGCAAACAACTATAACAAATTATATAGTGAGTTAGAAGATAAGTGCTATGGATAGGATAACAGGAAACGAGAGAATGGGAAGGTGGGCTTAGGTTTTAAACAGAGTAGTTGTGGTTGAGAGAAAATGAAGAAAGTGAGGGAATGAAACAAAAGGACATGCTTATTTGGGGGAAGAACATTCTAAGGAAAGGGAACAGCTGGTGTGAAGGCCCTAAGGTGAGAATATGAAATATAATAATAACTGCTAAAAAGAGAAGAACAATCTATTTAGAGAGAAAGTAGTGAAATCAGGAATGCATCATGTTTTGCCAAATATATTGCACATTTTTCAATTTGATGCTGTGCAAGTCCTTTTCAGAAAGAGTCCAAAAATCTCACCTTAGTATATTTAATCATTACTTAATTGAAGATAATCATTACAGTGGCAGACTGAATTGTAAAGTTCTTGGAGAAAAAAGAACATGAAGAGAGCTGAAAAGACATTATTTGGATCAATCAAATCATCACTTTTAATCTGTTAACATTTCTTAAACTGTTTATTTTCTCCATTCTTTATTATGTCAGCTCTTGCATTTGAGACTTAACATAAAGTGAAGCTGAGTCTTGATTACTCTAAATGAACCCAGAAAGAGTCTTTATACGGATAATCTCAAACCTATAATCTCTTTTATAATTAAGTTACATCATTAAAAATGAAAATTATATTGAATATCACTGAGTTTTGACAACTTTTATATAATTGACTGTAAAGTTTTTTGATTTAGTGGTATCGCTGACTACTTTTTCACGGGCATACTAGTTGTAATTTCTCTTATGTTTGCTAATTTATGTCTTCCTTTGCTTATTTTATTCAGGTCTTGATATTTTTGCTTTTTGGTCTATATCTATATTGGGAGTGTAATGCCATACCTGTTTTTCCCAAAGGCTTTTAAAGAAGCAGTTTTTTCACCGGGCCCTAAAAGTAATGAAAATGAAATATGATAAAGACATAAAGAAAGAAAAAGATAAAGGAAAAGCTGAAAGTGGAAAAGAAGAAGATAAAAAGAGCAAGAAAGAAAATATAAAGGAAGAGAAGACAAAAAAAGAAAAAGAGAAAAAAAAGGATGGTGAAAAGGAAGAACCCAAAAAGGTGAGTTAATCTAAAATTAAGTAAACATTTAAAAATCATTATGTGCACATGATCATTACTGGCCTATGAGCATATTTAAATATTATGCAATACCCACCTGAGATAACTATATTAGAGTTATTATAAATACCATGGTTGAGAATTCTTATTTCTGTGCTACAAATAGTCAGTGAAAATTTTTTGACTGTATGAACGTCATTTCTTGCTTGCTTGTAAGTATTATTTCTTCTATTCAACTTGTGTTTTCATAGGAGGAAACTCCAGGAACTCCTAAAAAGAAGGAAACTAAGAAAAAATTCAAACTTGAGCCACATGATGATCAAGTTTTTCTGGATGGAAATGAGGTGAGAGTAAGCCTATAACTAGAAGTTCAGTTTTCTATAGGAGTTTTTAGAAACATGTTTGATGCCTTCACTAATAAAAGGAAAAATTTTGAGAAATCTTATCATGTACTTAAATATATAAAAGCTACTCTATTTTTAAAAGTCAATAATTTCTCTGATTTAGATTTTTAAAAGTCAGATTTGACTGTGAGTGACAGGAAACCTGAAATAAAAACATCTTTTTTTTTTTTTTTTTTTTTTTTTGAGACGGAGTCTCACTCTGTCGCCCAGGCTGGAGTGCAGTGGCGCAATCTCAGCTCACTGCAAGCTCCACCTCCCAGGTTCACGCCATTTTCCTGCCTCAACCTCCCAAGCAGCTGGGACTACAGGCGCCCGCCACCACGCCTGGCTAATTTTTTTTTGTATTTTTAGTAGAGACGGGGTTTCACTGTATTAGCTAGGATGGTCTCCATCTCCTGACCTGGTGGTGATCCACCCGCCTCGGCCTCCCAAAGTGCTGGGATTACAGGCGTGAGCCACCACGCCTGGCCAAAACCTGAAAGAAAAGTATCTTAATACAAAATAGATGCATATTTCTTTCTCATCAGTGAAATCTATAGGTAAGCTGTACAGATATGTCAGCTCCATGGTGGATCCCAGCTCTTCTTTTCTCCTCTGTCTGAGGCTTCTAGCTAAGGTTACCTCATGGTCCAAAATGACTGCCAACCTTATATCTACATCGAAAAGAGGAAAGGAGGGTGAAGAATATGTCTCCTCTTTAAGGAGACCACTTTAAGGACACTGTCCAGAAAGCTGGCAATTTCATTTCTGCTTGAATTCCATTGACCAGAACATAGTCACATGGTCATGCATACGAGAAGTAAAATCTTGGAAATGCACTTTTTATACAGGGTGATTATTTGCCTAGCTAAAATGTAGGGTTTCCATTATTATCAAAGAAAACAAGAGCAGAATAGGAGATACCTACAAGTCTCTATCTCTTACAGAATGTAAGTCAGACACATCACTTGAGGGGCTTAAAATTTTTAACATTACTTGATGCTTTGTGCTTATCATTTGTAATGGAATATTTGTATGGTGGTAGCCTTCCATAAAGACTGCTTAATTCAGTCACTTCACCAGTACATAAACATGAGTTATATACTGGGCATTGAACTGTTACGAATTTTAGGATATCCGTTCCTGCTATACCTATACAAAAGTAACATCTATAAAGTCGTGGCTCCTAGGCTGTGTGTTTGAAATTCTTACTTGCATGAGACTATCTAGAGTAGGATTGTGGGGGAGGATTATATATTTATAATAAACTGTCCTCAGGTGACTCTGATGTGAACCCCTGGTTAAGAATCATTGTAATAGAAAACTGTAGGTCTTTCTTGGCCAGGCGCGGCGGCTCACGCCTGTAATCCCAGCACTCTGGGAGGCTGAGTCGGGCGGATCACGAGGTCAGGAGATTGAGACCATCCTGGCTCACATGGTGAAACCCCGTCTTTACTAAAAAATACAAAAAATTAGCCGGGTGTGGTGGCAGGTGCCTGTAGTACCAGCTACTCGGGAGGCTGAGGCAGGAGAATGGCGTGAACCTGGGAGGTGGTGCTTGCAGTGAGCCGAGATTGCGCCACTGCACTCTGGCCTGGGCGACAGTGCGAGACTCCATCTCAGGGGGAAAAAGAAAGAAAACCTTTGGTCTTTCTTAATGTGAAGGCTCAAATGCCCTCACTTAAACATTGGGCATCAGCTATGTGCCAGACATTTTTATAGGCGTTGGGAATAGCTTGATAAATAGGATAAAATCTCATGATCTAGCAAGGATACAGGCACTTAAACATGTTAGTATAGTACAGTGTGGTAAGCATTAATGGTGCGAGAGCACAAATTAGGAACAGTTAATTTAGTCAGGAAGGATAAGAAGGGTCTAAAGGACACTTGAGCTTAGATGACTGGCAGATTGCCAGGTGTACCAGGAAGGAGTTTAGGTCTATTGGGGAAGGAAGCAGCCTGAGCAAAAGCATGGGTGCTTGCTATCCTGAAAAGCAAGCACCCATGGGAAGAGTACTGTTATTTATAGTAACTAAGAAATAAAACTGAGTTTTGTGGATGAATGATCAAATGAGTTCCGATCTGAATGAAGTAAATTTCTGTTGTATAAAATAATAGTCTGATAAAAGGAAGGAGCCACTACTTCATAAGCTTTGAAGTAGTGGTTCCCAGCTTATGGGCCCTCCATGGAAGAGTGGGCAATGAAATTATTACAGTCATAGAAACTATGTTCACCAAGCATGATCTTTAATAATTGTTCTTTGTGTCTTATCAGGAGAGAAAAGGGTGGAGTTGAGAGATACTGGATCTGTGATAGGGCCTGGCTGGAATCTATCTTAACTGTGCTTTTATCCCAAACTGGTTCATCATTACATTAGGGACAAATTAAGGTTGACAGTTGCTGGTGTTTTGTTTGAATAAATAATGATTTGCACACATTAACAATTTTTTTTCCCCCCAAGACAGAGTCTTGCTGTGTCACCCAGGCTGGAGTGCAGTAGTGTGATCTCAGCTCACTGCAACCTCTGACTCCCGGGTTCAAGCAATTCTCCTGCCTCAGCCTCCCGAGTAGCTGGGATTACAAGCGTCCACCACCACACCTGCCTAATTTTTGTATTTTTAGTAGAGACAGGGTTTCACCATGTTGGCCAGACTGGTCTCGAACTCCTGACCTCCAGTGATCCACCTGCCTTGGCCTCCAAAGTGCTGGGATTATAGGCGTGAGCCACCAAGCCTGGCCAGACAAATTTTTAAATGTATGTAAGAACATACAAATTTACTTAAGTGCTTTATAGAATTTATAGTTTTCCTATAATCATTTTCTAGTGCCAGAAGAACCACTACTGCTGAAGGAAAGATCTTTGAAATTTATTACCTTAGAAAGTACTTCTCATACGTTAAGAGGTTGATGACTGCTTTAGGGGACCTAAAATGTAGAATTAAGCGTTACTTTCTAATGTGACATTAGAACTTTTAAGCACTGAGGTTTCTTGATTCTTCTAGGTGTATGTATGGATCTATGACCCAGTTCACTTTAAAACATTTGTCATGGGATTAATTCTTGGTAAGTAGTGAGCTGTTAGTAGCTTTAAAGTGCAATCTAAAATTTAGAAAACAATATGCAGATACTATAAAAGAAAATGTTCCTAAATTTAACATAAAATAGTTGTCATTTTAAAAATACTTTAAAGTCAGAAGGTAAATAATAAACTAAGGAAAATATTTGAAACACATTAAAACAAAGATCTTTACAAACTGATAGAAAAATGGTTAAGGTAGTTAACAGATAAATACAGTGACCAGTCATCATGAGTGATACTTAATCACACTCATAATATATGCAAATTAAAGCTGTAGTGATTAAGAGGCTTGCAAACCTTGACATTAAAGGTCTTAGAAAAAAGTCAACACTCTCAGTTGATAGGTATGTCTATTGTTTTAGTTTTTGTGAAGGACAGTTTGTCAGTATCTCTGAAATTTTATATGTGTCTGCAGTGACCCAGCAATTCTAGGAATTTATTCCATGGCTGTTCCCATACAGTTGCACGAAGTGTGTGCATTGACACATTATCTGTTTTTTTCCAAATCCTTTAGACTATACCTGAGTATAATCTAGCAAATATCTTTCAAATTTGAAATGCTTTATACCATTTGACCTAATAAATTCCACTTTAAGGAATTTTTACCCTATGCCGTAATCACAGTTGCACAAATGTACATGTGCAAGGGTATTATACCTAGAAGAGATAAAAAAAAAAAAAAGAAAGTTACAGAAGAGTAAGAATAATATAAGCTCATTTACTTATTTAGAAAAAAAGTCTCTGTAACTAGTTAATTATATATAGGTAGTCTCTGGGAATACAGGTAAGCTTAATAGTACTTAACCTCTGGGAAGTGGAATAAGAATTAGATGAAGACTTATCTATACCTTTTGATTTGTTTGTTTGTGACAGGGTCTCATTCCTGTCACCCAGGCTGGAATGCAGTGGCACAATCATGGCTCACTTCAGCCCGACTTGCTGGGGTCAGGTGATCTTCCCACATCAGTCTACTAAATAGCTGGAACTATAGACACACTCCACCACACCAAGCTAATTTTTGTATTTTTTTGGTAGAGATGGGGTTTCAACATGTTGTCCAGGCTGGTCTCGAACTCCTGGGCACTTGCCTCGTTGTCTCAGAGTGCTGGGATTACCGTTGATTTATTTTTTTAACGGTGTATATTCCAGGAGGTTTTGTGGGGAAAGAATGATTTAACAAATAGAAAAAAAAAAAAATAGGTAGTAGTTAAAATAAGCTTGGTCAATATGATATCGTAGGATCCCATTCAAAATAACTCTTTTAGGCTGGGCTCAGTGGCTCACACCTGTAATCCTAACACTTTAGGAGGCCAAGGCAGGGAGAAGGCTTGAATCCAAGAGTTTGAAACCAGCCTGGGCAACATGGCGAAACCTCGTTTCTACAAAAAATTAGCCAGGTGTGGTGGTTCACACCTGTAGTCCCAACTACTTAGAAGGCTGAGGTGGGAGGATCACCTAAGCTTGGGAGGTCGAGGCTGTGGTGAACCGAGAGCATGCCACTGCACTCCAGCCTGGGTGGCAGAGTAAGACCCTGTTTCAAAAAGCAAAATAACTCTTTTATAATAGAGTATTAGTCACTTTGCTAAATATTTTGCATACAATATATCATTTCATCCTCAACAACCTTTGAAAAATAGGAACAGACACTTATTAAATATAAGGGTAACTTAGTCTCAAAGAGTTAAGTAACTTGCCCAGGGTTACATAGCTTATTAGTGATGGAGCTAGAATTTTAATCCTGGTCTTACTCTAAAGACCTAATAACCAGGCTTCTGATTTCTTATACTTATTTCTTGTATCCTCACTTTACTTGCAAAAAAACTGGAGATTCTTGTAAATAGTTTCCCTAAGTACCAAAAAACAGCTGTAGTGAAATCACTTGGGGAATCTTTTTCAGTCTGTGGATGTCAGAGCTCCACCCCAGAAGAAGAATCTCCAGAGAGGGGTCTTGGGAATCATTTTTTGTTGGGTTTGTTGTTCTGTTGTTTCTTTTAGCTCCCTTACTCAGTAGGCAGATATCTTAATTTTTTTAAATAAGGTAGATATAGCTTGAAAATGGGGGCAGTTGATAAATTAAGGAGGTAACAGTTTTGAATTTCTACATAGCACTTTTTTTTCTAATTACATGTAATTTACACTAATAAAAACTCCTAACCTAGTTTAAGAACAGTATAAAATGTTAGGTTGAACAATATGAAATTCCTCATAATTGACCATTTTTTACCTATAAAAATGGCAATTTTGTATTTCAATGTGTTTATGTTTCTTAGTTTTTCCCCTAGGGATTTGTTTCTGTTATTGCAGCCATACCATTTAAGTTTTTATTCTAAAAGTTTAACTTTGTCATTTCTTGTTCCAGTGATTGCAGTAATAGCAGCCACCCTCTTCCCCCTTTGGCCAGCAGAAATGAGAGTAGGTGTTTATTACCTCAGTGTGGGTGCAGGCTGTTTTGTAGCCAGTATTCTTCTCCTTGCTGTTGGTAAGTATTGTTGTCATAAAATTGACCTCAAGAAGGTTGCTACTGAGCAGTTGGACTATAATTTGGAACTTCAGTAAAGCTTAAGAAAAATTAATGGAGGGAAATCAAGAAGTATATGGCCCTACATTCTGAGTCAAATCTCAAAACTCAGGCTTGATAAGATCTGTTCTGTCTGCAGAAAAAGGATTTAATACATCTTTAAAAATTTGTTTTTAATTATTAAGATTTTTTATTGATAAATCGTAATTATACATTTATGGGGTACAATGTGATGTTTTGGTGTATGTGTACAATGTGGAATGTTTAATTCAAGCTAATTAACATAATTAGCATATCCATCACCTTTCTTGCCTATCATTTATTGTGACACATTTGAAATTTACTTAGTTATTTTGAAATATACCATACATTATTATATCTTAATCTGCAAATAGATGTGCTTTAAAAATTAGTTACGGCAAAGGCTTTTAATATTTTTGCAATGGTAGATCATTTATTAGACATAATACTTCCAGTAAAACATTTTTTAATTTTGACTTAGAACAAACGAAACACCCAAATAATCTATGCATATATTTAATAAATTATTCTAAACAATTGATTTGCCATTTGGGGAAAAATCATTAATTCTCACCCAGGTACCAAAATATTAGATGCAATAAGGAGTTAATGTTTTAAAAATCAAATAGGAAAACCTAAGTAAATGAATTTTCCACATTTCTAGATGATTGGGGTCTTTCATAGTTGATTCATTTAGAGGCAGTGTTCTTGCTCTGTCACCCAGGCTGAAGTGCAGTGGTGAGATCATAGCTCACTACAGCCTTGAATTCCTGGGCTCAAGCAATCCTCCTGCCTCAGCCTCCCAAGCATAGCATCATCCCTGGCTTTTTGTGGGGGAGATAGGGTATCACTCTGCCCAGGCTGGTCTCAAACTCCTGACTTCAACTGATCCTCCAGCATTGGCCCCCCAAAGTGCTGGGATTATAAAATTATCACCACACCCAGCCATCTTTCATAGTTAAAAAGCAATATAGGGCCGGGCATGGTGGCTCACACCTGTAATCCCAGCACTTTGGGAGGCCGAGGTGGGCGGATCACAAGGTCAGGAAATCGAGGCCATCCTGGCCAACATGGTGAAACCCCATCTCTACTAAAAATACAAAAATTTAGCTGGGTTTGGTGGCATGAGCCTGTAATCCCAGTTACTTCGGAGGCTGAGGCAGGAGAATGGCTTGAATCCAAGAGGTGGAGATTGTAGTGAGCTGATATACCACCACATCCGGCTAATTTTTGTATTTTTAGTAGAGATGGGGTTTTACCGTGTTGGCCAGGCTAGTGTCGAATTCCTGACCTCAGGTGATCTGCCCTTCTTGGCCTCCCAAAGTGTTGGGATTACAGGTGTGAGCCACCGTGCCCAGCCTCCTTTCTCTAGCAGCAGAAAAATCCCCTGCTATTTTTGCATGGAACACGGGCACATTTGTGGCCAAGAAATAATATCTAAGCCTGTTTGAATTTAGTGTCGGTGTAATACCTGCATCAAGAAGGAAAAATCATAAACTTTGATCTGATATTAGACATAATAAAATTGGTGCTTTTTGCCTTTCAAATTCCTGAAATTTAGAAACTCCTTGGAAATTTTCAGCAAAGGTTTAGCTCCACTGAATAGAACTACTCTACTTGCTTATTTTTAAATTAAACCAGTGTTACATAATAATTTATGGTTATTATATAGTTTTGCTGTTTAAAATATTGTTTCTTCAGTAGTCTCTTTAAATAAATTTTCATTGTAAATATGCTGTGGATTTAAATATTCATTATGAACCAAATAGTCTTCTGAATTATACCAGGAAACAAACCAACCTTTTATGTTGATTCTCTTAGAAAATGCAATTCCAAATATACTTTCAAATAATTAGATATTTCTTTTATATTATCTTTGAAGTCTTTATATATATTTTATTAATATATGTTTATATCTATATTTATATATATGTTCATTTTTTGGAGACAGGGTCTTGCTCTGTTGCCCAGGGTAAAGTACCATGACAGAATGAATCATAGCTCACTGTACCCTCAAACTCCTGGGCTCAAACAGCCCTCCCACCTCAGCTTCCTGAGTAGCTGGGGCTATAGGAGCACGTTGCCATGCCTAGCTGATTTTTTTTTTTAAGAGTCAGGGTCTTGAAATATTATGTATGGGTCAAAATTATATTTGGCGTTTCTTTGAATATGCATTGTTAATAATGCCATTTAAAATAAGACCTTTGGCAGTTTTCTAAAATCTGTCACTTTTAGTGTAGGAATGTTATTATAGTACATGTCACAGCTTCCCCATAATTCTTCCCTTTTCACTCTTGGTAATGTAGTGCCACATAGCGAAAAACTGTAAAACATGAGCATTCTGCTGTACCATTTGTATGTGATAAGAAATTAGGTTTTATTTGTGCCATTTCTGTATTGCTTTTTCTTTGGTTTGATACAAGATTTCATATTATGAACCATCTGCCTTACAATCCTGTAAAACCTATCATTGCATCATAATTGGAGAAAAAAATGTACAGCCTCCTTAAATTCATTATCTCTGTTTATCAGTGGAATTTATTCTTAAATCATAATCTTAAGCATATTTACCTTTTCTGTTTATACCACGAAAGATTCTAATATGTACAGGAGTCTTTCAGAATATTTATATTCTTGTGAAAATAAAAATAGCTATTTTTAAAAGTCAAGACAGTTATAACAATTTTCTTCCATTTATACAAAGCAAAATAATGGAAGACACATAGATTAGCTTATTTCAGGCTTTATATGAAAACAGTGACAGAATTGTCTGAAGAAAACAAAACCAAAAATCCTATCATAATTGATTAGTCTGTAACAGTCACATAATTATCATGACCTTTTAAAAAACAGGAAAAATCACTCAGCTCTACATAATTGGTAAATTCAGAGAAAACTAAATATTGGGGTTTGTAATAACTCATTACTAAAAATTTTAAAATTCAAATTCCATTTTTCTACAGTTTTGTCAAAATACAGTGTTATAAAATAAAAGAATAAACCTTACGTGTTTAAGTGATCTTGCTTTCTTTAACATTGTATTTTTCCTAATACTGAGGATTGGTCTTTAAGCAAAAATTAAATAATTTACCTAATCAATAAAATAAAAAGGTCAGGTTCAGTGGCTCACAACTGTGATCCCAACTACTCGGGAGGCTGAGGTGAGAGGATCACTTAAAGCCAGGAGTTCAAGACTGGCCTGGACAACATATCAAGAACCTGTCTATGAAAGTAGATAGGTAGGTAGGTAGAGAGAGAGGGAGAAAAGACAGATGAGAGAGAGGAAGAGATTAGATAAATAGATGATAGGTATATACCTGTAATCCCAGCACTTAGGGAGTTTGAGCCCAGGAGTTCAAGACCAGACTGCGCAACATGGCAAGACCCCATCTCTACAAAAAATTGGCGGAGCCATGGTGGCATGTACCTGCTACTTGGAGGCTGAGGTGGGAGGATTGCTTGAGCCCAGGAGGTTGAGACTGCAGCGAGTCATGATTGCACCACTGCACTCCAGCCTAGGTGACAGAGCAAGACCTTGTCCTCAATAAATAAATAAGACAACAAAGATTAAAAGATGGAAACTTTTTAATACTGGGATTCCTTATCCAGGGCTAATTTATCCTTTAGGCATAGTAAACACATGCCTTGGACCAAGATACATATAGGGGTCCACAGAAATATTTTCATTTTTATTTCTTTTAAATCAGAAGTAGTAATGTATATACATGTATGTACTAGCAAACCTATATGGTATTTTATTCATGTTTATACAAATGTATAGAAAATAGTCATAAATGTATAGAAAATATAATTTTAATGTTTTTTGTGGAGTAAGTTCCTTACAAAGGCAAAAGGGCCTAGAGCCTTGGAAAGTAGGATGTAGCCCTGCTTTTCCTTCTTAAAGGCTTCCTTCCTAAACACCTTTTCATCTCTTTATTTTATTCTTTTCCTACACCATGATCTTATGAATACTTAAATTCCCAACTGATCGCTATGTGTATTGAAGCATAATATCACAAAGTGCATAAATCAGAAGTGTATATCCATGAAACAACACCCAGATGGAAAAAAGAAGTAATTTTTTTCGGAGTGACGTTATTGCATTGTGACCTCAAGTTCAGAGCAACATGCTGTGCCCCTAGAATACTGCGATAGCTGCTAAACTAGTCAGAAATTTTTTTGTTTTGTTTTCAAGCATGCAGTGGTGTAATTATAGCTTACTGTAGCTCACTGCAGCCTCGAGCTCCTGGGCGCAAGTAATCCTCCCACGTAGCTGGGATTAGAGGTTTAGCCACCACGCTCAGCACTAATCAGGATTTAAATACTCATATTTAAGGTGTATGAAATGTGCAGGTAATAAAACTTCTCCCAGCTTTTTATTAACAAATACTCCCTTCTGAGGCAACGTTTGAATTACTCAATTAGAGAAATTTTTCTCCCCACAGCTCGATGCATTCTATTTCTCATCATTTGGCTCATAACTGGAGGAAGGCACCACTTTTGGTTCTTGCCAAATCTGACTGCTGATGTGGGTTTCATTGACTCCTTCCGGCCTCTGTACACACATGAATACAAAGGACCAAAAGCAGACTTAAAGAAAGATGAGAAGTCTGAAACCAAAAAGCAACAGAAGTCCGACAGTGAGGAAAAGTCAGACAGTGAGAAAAAGGAAGATGAGGAGGGGAAAGTAGGACCAGGAAATCATGGAACAGAAGGCTCAGGGGGAGAACGGCATTCAGATACGGACAGTGACAGGAGGGAAGATGATCGATCCCAACACAGTAGTGGAAATGGAAATGATTTTGAAATGATAACAAAAGAGGAACTGGAACAGCAAACAGATGGGGATTGTGAAGAGGAGGAGGAAGAGGAAAATGATGGAGAAACACCTAAATCTTCACATGAAAAATCATAATCTGACTAATTTTGGGACTGAATGAATAAGTACAAAAGGTTGGATTTTCTATGTTGGCTGATTACCATATTGAACACATGGCATTTATAGCATTCTTTAAATCTATTTACTGAAATATATTTGACATTCAAGCAGTTATATTCAGTCCTTCATTTTATAGAATATTGGCACTATTATTGGTACAGTTTAAAGCCATTAATATGTTTTATCCATTTGATAATTTTACAGTAAGTAGATCTTATTCATTTTGGCAGTTATCAAAGATGTACTTTCCACAGTTAAATTTACATTAATGGCAATTTTTGATAGTTTTACGGCTTTTTACTGTTAGACTAATCAAAAATAACTTTAAAAGGAACAAAGAAACTCCAACATTTCACATTATGCATAGTTATGTAGCCATTTCACAGTTTCTTTAAGATGCGTAAACTCATTGTTCTTGATAGTTCTTTTATTTTTCATTATAAAGTTATACCAGATTTAAGATTCTGAGTTAGCAGAATTCAAAACTATTTTGTGGAAACAAGCCAACTAGTAACAATGCAGCAACACTTCTGGTTTAGCTAAATTCTTTTTCCAATGTAGGAAATCCACACTGATTTGTACGTCTGACTCAGAGAAAGATGGTCATCTCCAACAGAGAAAGTGAACAGCATTTGTTGGAAAGTGATGGCTCTCCCACTTCCCTCCCCATTTCATTGTCGTAACGTAAAGTGTATTCTGTACATAATTTGCAAATAAAACATTTTATTTTAATTGTTACTTATTATTTAGATATTTCTCAACACTTAAATTCATAAAATTAAGACCATGTAAGGGTATGTTTTTAGAGAAATGGAAGTTTCAGTAACCCACAGAACATCTGTGATCTTTCTACAGCAGCTTTAGTTTTGTGCCAACATTCCATGTATTTTGAATATGAGCAAAAACTGATCTTTATTAAATAAGAGCAGACTTAAAGTAGCTTTGTACGCCTTAATGTTCATTTTGATTTATTTTAAATCTTTACATTCAGAAATGGGATACTGTATTATCAGACCAGGAGGCATTGCTGTGAAAGATAATTTCCTATTCTAAAATATCAAATTTAAAATAAAGATAATAAAATGTAAGAGAACTATTGGACTGTAATTGCTTTGAACTAGTTTTGCAGTTTGACTTTATGTCTTATACATCTTAGTTACAAGTCTTTGAAAACTCTTGTTTACTTATGAGCATAATCATTCCTTGGAGTTATACTTTTATAAACTAATAATGAATATTAAATGATTTTCCTTCAGTCACAGTGAGAGCATTTTGCTTTGTGGTTGAAATAGGTAGTGTATGTCAGTGTTTGCTTTAGTCTGTTTCTCATCTAAGTGTTTGAATTAAAGATGTTAAATTTTTCTAATTGTGAAAAATACGTTTTTTGTATCATTGACACATTTTATTAAACATAGCTTGATTGCTTCTTTATAGTAGTCCCTGTAAATGGACAGAAATGTGGCTATTTGATGTTAATGCAACTATGTCAAGGCTGCAATCACTTTAAGAGTTTTTTTTAACAAATGTTCATTGGTGAAGTGCCTGGGTATTTTCCCCTCCCATTTGCAGAGCTCTACTACTTCATTTCCACAGTAAGCATGTATATATAATATTGGCTTCTGGGTTTCTTTATCACCAGTAACATTGATACCTATTTTGGGATATAAACATGGTGTTTTTCAGAAATAAAAATTATTTCATTAACCTTTACTATTACTGTGATAATACCCAGGCACTGAATGTTTATCCTGAAATTTTTTATAATACATGTACTTTGTCTAGTCTTAAAGACATTTGGAGCATGGCCAACAGGAAAGTCAGCTTCTTACTGATATGTGTGGATTCTTACAGAATGTTAGTACAAATTTTTATAAATAGTTGGTGATCCCTGGGGGGAAATATCATTCTTACTATGGTTAGAAAGTGAATTCGAATTTTCAGCTCAGTTTCTATTTTACTATTCAAGTTGTATACTTTAAACAAATACAAAAATCAAAAGGCTGCCTCTATTACAATCCTCAGTGGAATAGATGGCTATCTTTCTTGGCTAACATTAAATATTCTTGTATCAGAGCATGGAAAATTGTTTATAATTGTTAATAGAATGGTGGGTTTTTTTGTTTTTTTGTTTTTTTTTAAGAACTTCACATTCGCTATGCTGTTGTAAGTAGAAGCATGAAGCTTTTTGATCATGTAGGGCTTATTGTAGAGGGTATCAATTGGCCTAACTAAGCAGGATTGGATTTAACCAGAGGCTAAGTTCAGATAGTAAGAATAATGCATATGTGATTGTTCTTAAAGTCAATGTATTAAATAAGGTATTTTTCCTTTTCCCTCTTACTGGATCTTTAAATTTTCAAACCATATGGCCTAGATAACTTTAATTGAAATAATACAGATTTAGTTGAATACTAGTCAGGAAGTAATACATTTTAATATATCACATGGAAATTATGCAGCGGTGATGAATTTTGGTGTTTCCCCCCTCTTTCTGGTTTTACATCATGAGGATCAATTAGCTTCTGACAAGAAAAATCATCTTGTGTCTTTTGTAAATTGAATTTTTTTTTAAATCTTTATTAGGAACTGGAAAACAGCAAGTATGGTTGATTCTCATTATTCAAGGTAGTTATGTTCTATAAAGTCACTGCGAACACTGAATTAGCAAATACAGAACCTAGGGGAAATATAAGGCTAGATTTCTGCAAACCACTGGTCACATTTTCATCAAGCAGTCAACATGTAAATGTCTGTTTTAAAGACACCTTATTTAATATAGTCTATTCATTAACCTTGAAGTCATGACCAACAACACTGTAACTCATGCCTGAATGAAGCTTATCTGACACATAAGCTTCATAAGGCACACAACAACCTTTTTGCCCTTAGGAACAGCTTTTTGCCCTTAGCTCTAGGCTTGGGGGCCATTTTAAACAGTGAAATCAAAAAAAAGAACAGAAATGCAAAAACCATGGCATTAGAGTAAAAAGGACACATTTATAGTATGAAAGCTGGAACATGGCCTTGTTCAACCTCAGCTGAGGATATATGTACAGCAAGTTTTTTGCTGTGCCACAAAATTTTAGGTTAGGCAAATTCACAAATACAGAATCCACGAATAGCAAGGATCAACTCTACTTAACTATATTTTAAAGCTGTGACATTTATCTACCTGGTTTATGTAATAGAATTTATTGCTGAATCATGCTCCAGTATTTGAGTGATGTTTTAAATATCCTATGTCTGAAAATAATTCCTCCTAATTGTGTAGTAATTTGCTTTTACTGTTTCAGCAGTATTCCAGGTCTTTGTTCATTCACTCAGTAATACTGAGCACTTACCATGTACCAGAATTTTACTAGGCACAACCATGAATAAAAATACAATTCTACCCTCTTGCACCATTAAATAGTGTGTTAAGTGCTACGGCAGCAAATTGCTATGTATGCTGGATATCTCTTGTTTTCCCCTCCCACTCCACTCTGCCCTTGCCCCCAAAGCTGACCCGAATGGACCACAGCAGTGGGCTCCTATGCCTCCTGGCTTCTGAGTGGGTTTAGCCAAGGAGTGTCCTGGCCAGAGATCAGAGGATGGTAGGGTGCCTATTCTCAGCTCTTCTCCTAGGGTTGGGGGGCTGTCTTAGCAGCCAAAGGTCACTTCTCCCAAACCCTTTCCCTGCTTTCCAGGTTGCCAGTCCCTGCACTCTTCCTTTCTGGCCAAGGATGATGTCTGTTCTGCTGCTACTAGCCTGGAGTTTCAGAAGCTACTGTGCTTCCTCTGTGGGTAGCCTATACCTATACTTTTGTAGTATCTCCTTATAATAGCTTAATGTAAAGAACCATCTGTTTCTTATTGGAATCAAGACCAATACCAAGGAGAAATTCCTAGGGAACAAAAATTCCAATGAGGAATTTACCTCTTTGTCAGATCCTTATCACCAAACATTAGAAAAGATCTCATAACTTTATACAGCGTGCTGTAAGAGTGTTGATAACTAAAATCCTGTTCTAGTGGATGTCATGCAGATAACTACACAAGGAGATGAATTTAAATTTGCCTTCTTTGGCAAGCCCTTAAACCAAGGGCTAAAGCAGTTAGTTGTGAGTTTCTGAGTAGGTCCCAATGCATTTATTTCATTTGTCCAACTGAGCAGACAGACCCTTTGAGACTTTAATTTCGTGACTTTTCCAATCAGACGATATTTCAGTCTGAGAGAGGACATATTTTATGAGGTTTATAGTTTTAGGATTGTCCAAAAGGCCTATGATCTCTTCTTAACATGACAGAAAGAGGGAAAGAAAAGTTAAATTTCAAGGGGGTCAGATCATCATACTTATTTCATTTTCAGTGATTTCCCAGATGACTTTAATTTTTTGTGTCATGACTCCTCAGAATAATGGGTTTTTTGTTTTTGTTGTTACTGTCTTTTTGTTTTTTGTTTTTTGTTTTTTTTCTTTTGAGATGGAGTCTCACTCACTGTGTCGCCCAGGCTAGAGTGCAGTGGCGAAATCTCGGCTCACTGCAACTTCCGCCTCCTGACGTTCAAGCGATCCTCCTGCCTCAGCCTCCCAAGTAGCTGGGATTACAGGCGCATGCCACCACACCCTGCTAATTTTTGTATTTTTAGTAGAGACAGGGTTTCGCCATGTTGGCCAGGCTGGTCTTGAACTTCTGACATCAGGTGATCCACCTGCCTCGGCCTCCCAAAGTTCTGGGATTACGGGCATGAGCCACCGTGCCCAGCCAGAATAATGTTTTTAATTGCAGAAAAGGAAATGCATGGGATTACAAAGGAAACCAATTACACTGAAGTGTAAGCTACCAAAATAAGTTAATTTGTTATGTGGTAGTTATAGGTGTACGGTAGTTATAGGTGTAGCCAGATCTACGAGTGGATGTAATAACTGCTATGATGTTGAAGTAGCATAAAACAGATCTCTGCACCAACTGTGATGTAACATGGAAATACCTGATTCTTGTTGACAAAGTCAGTTACTGCTAGTACAACTGTGGATTGCTGTCTGCACTTGTCATTGAAGGAAATACTAAATTTTAGTTTTAGGCTAGTGAAATTAAAGTTAATTTTTCCCATCCAAGTTCATGTATCTTCTGAATTATATCCGTGAATCCCTTAGAGGTCTGTGGATTGTAGGTTAAGAACCCCTGCCCTAGCTAATCAGATCCACCAATGCTTCAAATAGGACTATAACATATTCAAAGGCCAATGATACTTAGCATAATTCAATTTTAATATTATTTGCATTTCATGTCACAAATTTAGTAACTTACATGTGTTATGTGATGTTTTGTTTGGATAGATTATGTCTTACTCCTAAATAAAAAGTCAAGATTTTTGTAGCAACTTCTATTTATTTTATGTATTATTTTGAGATGGGGGTCTCCTCACTCTGTCACTCAGGCTGGGGTACAGTGGTACGATCACGGCTCACTGCAGCCTTGACCTCCCGGGCTCAAGCGATCCTCCCACCTCAGCCTCCCAAGTAGCTGGGACTACAATTGCATGCTACCATATCCAGTTAATTTTTATAATTTTCATAAAGATGGGTTCTCCCTATGTTGCCCATGTTGGCTTTGAACTCCTGGGCTCAAGTGATCCTCTTGCCTTGTCCTCCCAAAGCTGTGGATTATAGATGTGAACCGCCATGTCCATCCTGAAGCATCTTTTAAATGGGAGAAGCAAAACAGGGTCGTAACAACACAAATATTATCTTTCAGTCATTCAACAAACATTTGTGGAGTGATTACTATGTGCTAAGCATTGTGCAATCACAAAACTCAAAAAGCTAGTTTAGTAAGAGAGACAAGTGGCAAACAGTGGCAATGGTGTTGTGTAATGTCGAGTATCTGTGACATGCTTATGAGATCACATAAGTGAATACCCAGCCCAGATTAGGAAGGTCAGGAAAGGCATCCCATAGAAGTATCATGAGCTAGATCTTGAAGAATGAGTGGGTATTAGCCAAGTGAAGAATAGGGGAATTCTGGGCCAGTGCAGCAAGATGTGCAAAATAAGACAACAGAGTGATCATGGCATCCCCTGAAACTGAAACTAGTTAAGGTACAGCTGGGAAAGAGAAGAGTCTAGAGAGGGATACAGGTGGCAAGTCATTGTCTGACTAGAATCCCTTCCTTTAAGAAATACTCCTTTCCCTTCTGTGGTGCTCCTCATTCCATTCCATGGTGACTGGCCTCAAGGATGAGCACCCAGTTCACACCAGGCCAATTGAAGTCTTCTCATTTCCTCAGGGATCTTGAATTCTAAGGACCATGTGGACCGGAAGAAACCAATGGCTATGTTGCCTTCACATGAGTGGAGCCTGTCTAGAAATAGAACCAACATGAAAAAAACAGAACCAAGGTGTGGATCAGGAAGACAATGCCTTAATGCCATCTTTGAACTCCTAGATCTAGCCTGACCTAAAGCCATTCCTTGGCTTTTCAGTTGCATGAGCCAACAGATTCCTCATTTTTTCTCAGTTATTTTGAATGAGATTTCTGTCACTGGGAACTGAAAGATGACTGAGTTGCACACAGTAAGTATGAACAGTGACACTAAAATACCTTTGGAGCAGATTGACTCAAAGCAGGAGAGTAACACATTCAGATTTGCATCTTAGACTCCACTAATCACACAGAAAATGGCATGGCAAAGAGCAAGGCTTAGATATTCTCTGGATACTTCCAGTATTTCTCAGATTTACACATTTTAACCACAACTCTCCTCTTGTTGTTAAAAACAATTTGTTTTCTTATTACAGAAAAATCAGAAACTTATAAGCAACAATAACCAGAAAACTCGCAAACCTACTATCTTAGTCCATTTTGTGTAGCTATAACAGAATACCACAGACTGAGTAATTTATAAAGAAAATAGGCCGGGCGCGGTGGCTCAAGCCTGTAATCCCAGCACTTTGGGAGGCCGAGACGGGTGGATCACAAGGTCAGGAGATCGAGACCATCCTGGCTAACACCGTGAAACCCCGTCTCTACTAAAAAATACAAAAAAAACTAGACGGGCGAGGTGGTGGGCGCCTGTAGTCCCAGCTACTCGGGAGGCTGAGGCAGGAGAATGGCGTAAACCCGGGAGGCGGAGCTTGCAGTGAGCTGAGATCTGGCCACTGCACTCCAGTCCGGGCGACAGAGCGAGACTCCGCCTCAAAAAAAAAAAAAAAACTGACCTGGCATGGTGGCTCATGCCTGTAATCCCACCACTTTAGGAGGCTGAGGCGGGAGGATCACCTGAGGTCAGGAGTTCGAGACCAGCCTGGCTAACATGGCAAAACCCCATCTCTACTGAAAATACAAAAATTAGCTGGGTGTGGTGGTGTGCACCTGTAGTCCTAGTTACTCAGGAGGCTGAGGCAGGAGAATCACTTGAAACCAGGAGGCAGAGGTTGCAGTGAGCTGAGATCATGCCACTGCCCTCCAGCCTGGGCAACAGAGTGAGATTCTGTCTCAAGAAAAAAAAAAAAAAAAAAGAAGAAGAAGAAGCTTATTTGACTTACAAGTTTGGAGGCTGAGAAGTCCAAGAGCATGGCACTGGGATCTAGTGAGGGCTTTTGTGCTGCATCCCATGGTGGAAGGCAGAAGGGCAAGAGAAGATGAAAGCCAGTGAGTAAGAAGGGGCTGAACTGGCTTTTATAACAAGCCCACTCTCATGATAATAACAATGAATCTGTGAAGGCAGAGATCTTATGGCCTAATCACCTCTTAAAGGTTCCACCTCTTAATACCATCACAATGGCAATTAAATTTCAGCATGAGTTTTGAGGGGGACATTGAAACCATAGCACCTACCTCCAGAGACAACTACTGTTAAAACTCATATATACCCTTCTATAGCTCTTATATGTGTAACATGTATGTCTATGTTCACTGAGGTGAGGAGATAGTAAATAAATGAGATCATACCATGTATACTTTATATTAAGAGTATTCAGAAATAAACGGTCTGGAAAGAGAACATGTTGTGTGAAACCAAAGACACCATTTTTTCAGAAGAACAAATTATTGACCAGCTTATGATTTTAAATTGTATTTCTGCTCACCAACTTAAAGCTTCAGATTGTGATGTTATCCTTAGACTAAGTATATAGTAGGCCAGGCGCAGTGGCTCACACCTGTAATCCCAGCACTTTGGGAGGCCAAAGCGGGTGAATCACGAGGTCAGGAGATCGAGACCATCCTGGCTGACATGGTGAAACCCCGTCTCTAATAAAAATACAAAAAATTAGCCAGGTGTTGTGGTGGGCACCTGTAGTCCCAGCTACTCAGGAGGCTGAGGCAGGAGAATGGCAGGAACCTGGGAAGCAGAGCTGGCAGTGAGCCAAGATCGTGCCACTGCACTCTAGCATGGCTGACAGGGCAAGACTCTGTCTCAAAAAAAATAAAGACTAAGTATATAGTAAACGCATGCATGTTACAAAGTATTTCACATTACAGTGTTTTTAATGATCAACATTCGAGGGGATTAGAAGGAAGAATTTATTATTAACTTGCCATATCCTCAAATACATACACCTTTTACAATTACGGCACTTTGCACTGCAAAGAAAAAAATAAAGGGCAGTAACAAGTAAATTAGTACACAACAAGGCTCTTGAAAACAAGAGCAGTAACTGCAGAAACTGGTCTGTACTTCCAGAGTCTGGACAATATCTGACAGACTGCATAGCTATAAAGAGTGGTTGGATACTATACAAAGCAAAGCAAGTTGCATCTCTATCCCATCTCTCTAGTTGCATATACTCCACAGGGTTTAATTACAAAATCGAAACACTATTCTTAATAACTTAATAACTTCTTTTCTCATTGTCCTTTAATAAAAGAACCATCAGAATTCTCCACTTTTCAATCGTATGTGCTGTCTTCTATCTCACTCCATGGAGTAGAAAGGAAAGGAACAGGCTGCGCAGCAGCTCATGCCTGTAATCCCAGCACTTTGGAAGGCTGAGGCAGGTGGTCACCTGCGGTCAGGAGTTTTGAGACCAGCCTGGCCAACATGGTGAAATTCCATCTCTACTAAAATTACAAAAATTAGCTGTACGTCGTGGCAGGCACCTGTAATCCCAGCTATTTGGGAGGCTGAGACAGAAGAATCACTTGAACCCAGGAGGCGGAGGTTGCAGTGAGCCGAGATCGCACCACCGCACTCCATCCTGGGCATAGGAGCAAGACACTGTCTCAAAAAAAAAAAAAAAGAAGAAAAGAAAGGAACAAAAGAATAACTCCTTGGGCCTCTGGTATAGAGGCTTCCAGCAGAGTCACAATATGTGGGACAATATCAAATAAGCATTACATTTGTCACTAAAATATCTTGTGTTTACCATAAAGTGATACCTGCTTAAAATAAAACCCATCAGGATGCTCATTTTGTTCACCCTACCCCCACTTGCCACATTACAAAGAGGAAGCAATAAGACATTGTTCAGTGCTGCTGAGAACAATTTCATTTCCTTCCTGTTCACTATCTTTTTTGATACAACGTGTAATTATGGGAATTTTTAAGAATTTTCAACAAATGTCTTCTGTAAAACTTAGTCCCTTCTGTAGCAACATATGATGCCCCTGCAAATCAAGGTAGCTAGGAATCGTGCAGTGAAAGAGAGTGGTTTGCTTTAATGTTGTGTGCAGCTAACTTCCTGTTGCCTTTTAAATGTTCTGCTGCTAGTACAGCATAATTGGATAACTAATAACAAATACACATGGTGCTGATTTTGTTTCATTAAAACATTTACAGAAGTTCAAAGTTAAGTATCTGAAACACCTGATTGATTTTTGCTTTTCACTGCAATCTTTTTATGGCATAACATATGCACAGCTAATATTTTAAAATAAAATGTAATATACCTAAAGAGAAGTGCAGAAATCATAAGTATATGGTTTAATGAATTATCACAAAGTGTACACACCCATGTAACCATTAGACCAAGCAGCAGAACATCAGCTCCTAGAACCCCCTGCTCCCAGAATGGGGGGATCCTCTCAGCCACCTGACTCCTCGCCTTCCACTTTTAACACCACGGGTTCGTTTTGCCTGTGTTTGAACTTCATGTAAATGGAATCATACTATAGAGTCTTTTGTGTTTGACTTTTCAATACTGTGAGATCCATAATGTATATAGGAGCAGTTCCTTCAGGATCCTTGTACAGATTATTAATCACATCCCAGATGGGAGAATGACCCACAACTGATGATTACGAGGTTTGCCACAGACTGGGACTCCAAGTACAACTCCATTTCTTCATCTCCCTACTCTAACACTGATGAACAGAACCTCTGTTGTCTGCTGAGGGCAGGCTACTGGCTAGAAGAATAATTTCCAGAGAACCCTTCTCACCATTGTAACTCAATCCCTACTAAGAATGTTGCTGTTCTCTTCCCCGTGAATCCACTAGTGAATGCCGAGCACCTCCTGTGCGAGTCCTTCTGTGAGTGCCGCGGGGAAAACAGTCCAGCCAGGAAGCAGCTCATATAATTCAAGGACATGATCTGATTAAGATGATAAGAGAGGTACGAGTTGCTTTGGGAATTTTAAAGTCAGAGGAAATCGCTTCATTCGAGGGATCAGAAACAGGCCTTTGAGGACCAGTGGGATCGACAGTCTAATCTGTGGGCACACTTCAGGCCAAGGCTATATCCTGAGTAAAAACAAACAAGCAAACCAAAAGAGACAATGGGGCATTGTGCGGAAAATATGAAGGGTCCTGGGTGGCTTAATCCTAGGGAATATTGGGGACTGAGTCTAGAAACCCAGGTAAGGATCATATTGTGGGAGATCTTAAATGTCAAGGGGAGGAAGAAATTTACTCCAGTGACTTTTTTCACTGGTTTCTGCCCTGCTCACCTCCCTTTCCAACAACTAACTTTTGTCCACCTTGCTTCTCTCTTAGGTGCCTTTCTCTCCCCCTTCGCTCCTTATTTTTGTTTTAATTATTATTATTATACTTTAAGTTCTAGGGTACATGTGCACAATGTGCAGGTTTGTTACATAGGTATACATGTGCCATGTTGGTGTGCTGCACCCATCAACTCATCATTTACATTAGGTATTTCTCCTAATGCTCTCCCTCCCCCAGCCCCCACCCCTGACAGGCCCCGGTGAGTGATGTTCCCTGCCCTGTGTCCAAGTGTTCTGATATCACTCCCGTTTTTTTAAGAATTCCTATTTTCCACTTCAATTTAACCCACTGCAAGCTGGTTCCTATACCCAACTTCTGAAATTACTCCTGCTGAGATCTCTGTACATCTCAGAGTTCTTGGTTGCAAAGAACTGAACCAGCTCTGGCTAGAGGAAGCAGAAATGGGATTTTCTAGGGAAGGGTGCACATGGCTCCCAAGATTGAAAGGAAGGCTGGAAAAGTAAGCTTAGAAAACAGAAAGGAACCAAGAAATATCCGGCAGCCCGGGACCAGTCACCAGAAGAAGCTACTTAGGTCTTCATTGCTGTTGTATCCTCCCACCGCACCTCTGCCTTGACTGATCTGACTGCCCCATCTCTTTGCATCACTCTTTCAAGGGTCAAAGTCCTCCGTGGGAGCATCCTTCTGGCTGAGCTTGGATAAAGGGGTCTGGCTTCTCACTCAGAAAAAAAGAAGTATTTACCCTCACCTGTCAGATTCTTAGTGAGAGGCAGAGACCCCCGAATAGTGAAATATTTGAATGAGTACAAACTCACCCAACTGCTGAGCCAAATAACCTCTTTTCAGCCTTTATCCCACTTTATCTCTGTATCATTCTTCACTATCAGCATCCAAGCCTTCATCTCTCACCTTCTTAAAATTGTCTCTTCCAAGCTTGGTGCGGTGGATCCCACCCTAATCCCAACACTTTGAGAGGCTGAGGCAGGAGAATTGCCTGGGCAACATAGTGAGACCCCCTCTCTACTAAAAATAATTTAAAAATTAACCTGGCATGGTGGCATACACCTGTAGTCTACTTTGGGAGGCTAAGGCAGAGGATAGCTTGAGTTCAGGAGGTCAAGGCTGCGGTGAGCCAGCATCCCACCACTGCACTCCGGTCTGAGTGACAAAGGGAAACCCTGTCTCAAAATAATAAAATAAAATTCTTTCTTCTCCAGCATCCAGGACACGGCTTTTTTCCTGGTTCTTCTTTTTTTTTTTTTTTTTTTTTACTTCTGGCCACTCCTTCTTCTCTATTTGCTCTTGAAATTTTGAGTCTCCAAAACTCCTTCCTTGGTCCATGCTCATTTGAAACACTCCCTCAGGTAATTACATTCATTTCCTTGGCTTCAAATGTGACCCTCAATCTTTTGCTCCAAACTTGACTTTCACTATGAGTCTCAGTCCCATGGGCACTTCAGTATCAACATGTCCAAATGGAACTTTAATCTCCCTCCCTGCAGGCCTGCTCCCCTTTCTGACCCCAAGTCGCAGCTGACCCAGGTAGAAACTCAGTTATCCTGAGTCCTCATGCACATATATTAGTCACCAAATTATCTTCACTCTACCTCAAAATTATCCTTTACTTACTAAAGTATGTTAAAAGTCTCCTGACTCTACCATCTTGCTTCCCAATTAGCTTAGACGTTTATGATCTCAGGAGGAGAGTGGTAGTAGGAGGGGTTGAGATGGGGTGGATGCAGGAATAACTAGGATAAAGGATCCAAAGGTGGATTGTGGAGAGAGAGAGGATAGAGTTTAGGGTGATCCCAGGTTTCTGGCCTGAGCAACTAGATAGACCAAAAGAAAACTGTGAGACTTTAGAAGAGCATCTAGTTTGGTAGTTCAGTGTTGAACATGTTATGCTGAAATGGGACAACCAGATGGAAATGTCCAGCAGGCCATTGATATATATAATAATGTGAAGGTGGGAGAAAGAACAGAATTAGAGCCTCCAGTTGTGGAATCATCAGATCAACCATCAGCTGGTGGATAAAATCATGAAAGTGGTTGATGTTAACACAAAGGCCAAATAGAGAGGGAAGACTCTTGAGTCAAGGTTGGATCGTGGAGACATCATCATCTCAGAGCAGTGATGGAGGAGCCCATCAGGAGGGTGGAGGAAAAACTCCAAGAGGTGAAAGCTAAGCAGGGAAAGCAGTGAGACCAGCCAATGGAGAAAGAGTCAAGGATGAAGTTACTAACCCTGCAGTCAAATGCAGCAGGGATTGTATTGGGCTTTGCAATATGGAGGTCAGTTTAGTGCTTGCAAGAGCAGTTTCATGAGAGGCTGGGGAAGAGCCAGACAGCAGCAAGGTCAAGAGTGAATGAACAGGAAATGGTGAGATGTGAGTGCAATCTTGCAAAATGCCTGGCTGAGAGGGGAAAGAGTAACAACAGAAGTAACTAGAGGGATGGCAGGATTAAAAGAGCCCCTTTCTCAAGGATAGGAAAGACCTGAACTTGTTCATGGTGAGATTGAGAGCCTGAATGCACACAAGAAAGAGAAGCTGGGGAGAGAAACTGAAGACACATGGAAGAAATGGACTGTGTTTGATTGATGGAATTGAGGCCAGAAGAGGCAGGCTGAGAAAATCAAGAGTCCTATTTGGGAACTTGCCAGCATCTGCATTTCAGAGGTTTTCAAGAGCTTCTTCTTTTTCTTTTCTATTTTAAAAGTTTAATTTTTTAAATTATATTCACATGATTCAAAAATAAAAAATTATAAAGGGCAAAACATTTCTTTCTTACCCTACATCTTCCCAGTTTCCCCTCCCACTTCACCCCCTTCCAGAGTTTCTTTTTTTTTTTTGAGACAGAGTCTCACTCTGTCACCCAGGCTGGAGTGCAGTGGTGAGATCTCAGCTCACTGCAACCTTTGCCTCTGGGTTCAAGCGATTCTCCTGCCTCAGCCTCCCTAGTAGCTGGGATTATAGACACCCACGACCATGCCCAGATAATTTTTGTATTTTTATTTATATTTATTTTTTAATTATTTATTTATTTTTATTTATTTTTTTGAGACGGAGTCTCGCTCTGTCACCCAGGCTGGAGTGCAGTGGCATGATCTCGGCTCACTGCAAGCTCCGTCTCCTGGGTTCACGCCTTTCTCCTGCCTCAGCCTCCCAAGTAGCTGGGACTACAGACGCCCGCCACCATGTCTGGCTAATTTTTTGTATTTTTAGTAGAGATGGGGTTTTACTATTTTAGCCAGGATGGTCTTGATCTCCTGACCTCATGATCTGCCCACCTCGGCCTCCCAAAGTGCTGGGATTACAGGCGTGAGCCACCGCGCCCAGCCAATTTTTGTATTTTTAATAGAGATGGGGTTTTGACATGTTGGCCAGGCTGGTCTCAAACTTCTGACCTCAGGCAATCCGCCTACCTTGGCCTCCCAAAGTGCTGGGATTACAGACATAAGCCACCATGCCCAGTTCAGAGTTTCTTTATGCACATATATTAATGTATAAATATAGGTTCTTATTTTTACTCCCTTCCTTTCCCACTCCTCCCTTTTTAATCCAAAGACACATATTATATCCCCTTTCTGTAAGTTACTTTTTGTCACTTAACAGTATGTCTTGGAGAATCTTCCCACATCATTACATGGAGAGCTGCATGCTTACAAGCATTTTTCTAATGCTGGGGTCATAAGTGCCTGAAGTTTATTACACATGTCTTTTCATTTCACCTGCTTGAATTGCATGCTATTTAACACCACAGTATTCAAGCATTTATTTATTTATTTATTTACTTATTTATTTGAGACAGGGTCGTGTTCTGTCACCCAGGCTGGCATGCAGTGGCACCATCATGGATCACTGCAGCCTCGACCTCTGAGGCTCAAGTGATCCTCCCACCTCAGCCTCCCAAGTAGCTGGGACTACAGGTACAAAACACCATGCCCAGCTAATTATGTTTATTTTTCGTAGAGACAGGGTCTCACTCTGTTGCCCAGGCTGGTCTTGTACTCCTGGCTTCAAGAGATCCTCCTACCTCCACCTCCCAAAATGCTCAGATTATAGGGATAAGCCACTGAGCCGGGGCTGGGCATTCCATTTTTGAGTGCAGCAGGGTTGACAATAATTATCTTGAAACACTGACCAGTTCGGGTCTTGTCTGATTCCAAATTAGCTATATGAATAACAAAGATGTAAACAAACATCAAAGATGATCACTCCACATGAAGGCAGGTGCTGTCACATCTCAGGACAAATGCCCTGTTTGGAGGTAGAATGGAGAAAATGTAAAGGGATCTGTCTTTGGGTTAACAGCGGGAAATTAGCAGAACTTCAAAGCTGATAATAATCAGAAGCTTGGGAACTTGAGGGACTGTTCCCAAGATGGAACAGCAGATTCAGGTTTAGGCAATAGGAAAATGTCACTATCAGCTAAGAGCAACTGGAGAAGTGGATCTCTAGAAGTGGAGAGCTGAGGGAAAATCAGAACAAATGTCTCAAATCTCTCTGACTCCCTTTAATTTTCAAAAACTGTAAATCAAAACAATAAGATGACTTGAAGTGATTGCCTTGAAATCTAATAAGCAGAAGTATTAGCTGCCTTTACAGAAATGTTTGGGTGGAAAAAAATTAGTTGAATCAAATTTTGTGCTTTGAATAAATTTAAAGGATTACGCATCAATTTTAGCCTTTGTAAAAACAATACTGTGTAACAAATCACTCACAATTCAGTGGCTTTTTAAAAATCCAAGCTCGGCTGGGCATGGTGGCTCAGCCTGTAATCCCAGCACTTTGGGAGGCCAAGGCAGGCAGATCAGTTGAGGTCAGAAATTCAAGACCAGCCTGGCCAACACGGTGAAAACTCATCTCTACTAAAAATACAAAAATTAGGCAGGCATGGTGGTGCATGCCTGTAATCTCAGCTACTTGGGAGGCTGAGGCAGAAGGATCGCTTGCACCTGGGAGGCAGAGCTTGCAGTGAGCCAAGATCTTGCCACCGCACCCCAGTCTGGACGACAGAGCAAGACTCTGTCTCAAAAATAAAAATAAAAAACTAAAAACTCAACCTAAACCTCCGATTTGGCAGTGAATTTTAGATACAACACCAAAAGCACAACCCACAAAAGAAAAAATTGTTAAGTTGGACTTCTTTAACAGTAAAAGCTTATAACTAATCTCAGTGGCTCGTGCCTGTAATTCCAACACTTGATCTCTTGGAAGCAAGAGGATCACTTGAGACCAGGAGTTCGGCACTAGCCTTGCCAACATAACAAGATCCAATCTCTACCAAAAAACAAAAACAAACAAACAAAAACCCTTACGTCCTGCAAAAGAGTATGAAAACACAAGCCACAGACCAGGAGAAAATATTTGCTGAGCACCTCTCTGATAAAGGACTTGTATTTAAAATATACAAAGAACTCACAAGATTTAATGATAAGATATGAAACAACCCAATATAAAAATGGGCAAAAGAAATGAACAGATACATCAACAAAGAAGACACGCAGATGACAAAAAAAAAAAAATGAAAAGATGCTCTACATCGTATGTCATTAAGGAACTGCAAATTAAAACAGTGAGATACCACTACACACCTATTAGAATGGCCAAAATAACCTATGGCCATGCCACCCTGAACACTCCCCATCTTGCCTAGAATGGCCAAAATCCAAAGCACTGACAACACCAAATCCTGGAGAGGCTGTGGAACAGCAGGAACTCTTATTTATTGCTAGTGGGGACACAAAATAGTACAGCCACTTTGGAAGATGGTTTGATGGCTTTTTGTTTTGAAAAAGGGTCTCACTGTTACCCAAGCTTAAGTGCAGTGGTGCGATCATGGCTCACTGTAGCCTCAACCTCCCAGGCTCAAGCAATTCTCCCACTCAGCCTCCTCAGTAGCTGGGACCACAGGTGTGCACCATCACACGTGGCTAATTTTTTTTTTTTTTTTTTTTTTTGAGATGGAGTCTCACTCTGTCACCCAGGCTGGACGGGGTTTCACCGTGTTAGCCAGGATAGTCTCGATCTCCTGACCTCGTGATCCGCCCGTCTCGGCCTCCCAAAGTGCTGGGATTACAGGCTTGAGCCACCGCGCCCGGCCGGCTAATTTTTTTTAAGACAGAGTCTTACTCCGTTGCCCAGGCTGGAGGGCAGTGGCATGATCTAGGCTCACTGCAACCTCCACCTCCCAGGCTCAAGCTATTCTCCTGCCTCAGCCTCCCGAGTAGCTGGGATTACAGGTGCGCACCACCATGCCTGGCTAATTTTTGTATTTTTAGTAGAGACGGAGTTTCACCATGTTGGCCAGGCTGGTCTCAAACTCCTGACCTCTGGTGATCAGTCCACCTCAGCCTCCCAAAGTGCTGGGATTACATGAGTTAGCCACCGCTCCCAGCCACACCTGGCTAATCTTTAAAAAATTTTCTTGTGGAGAGGAGGTCTCCCTATGTTGCCCAGGCTGGTCTCAAATTCCTGGGTTCAAGCAATCCTCCCACCTTTGCTTCACAAAGTGCTAGGATTACAGGCGTGAGCCACAAGTTTCTTAACAGATGGAAAAATGGATCCACACAAAGAGAAAAAGAGCATCAAAAATGGCACTGGGGCCAGGTGCCATGGCTCACACCTGTAATCCCAGCACTCTGGGAGGCCAAGGTGGCCTTGGATTACCTGAGGTCAGAAGTTCAAGACCAGCCTGGCCAACACAATGAAACCCTGTCTCTAATAAAAATACAAAAAAATTAGCTAGGCGTGGTGGTGCATGCCTATAATCCCAGCTACTCAGGAGGCTGAGGCAGAAGGATCACTTGAAACAGGGAGGCAGAGGTTGCAGTGAGCTGAGATCATGCCATTGCACTCAAGTTTGGGCAACAGAGCAAGACTCTGTCTCCAAAGAAAAAAATGGCATCAATTTTCAACTTGTAATAGGGGATTTCCTGGTTCTCCCTTTCCAGAATATCTTTAAGGTCAAAATATTTTCGTAATAATACTGATGTTGCTGCCTTTTCACTCTCAGTCTCTCACAAGCGCAAGTGGAGTTTTCCAGTGTAATATGGGAACAGATTGAATGCGGAGGCAGACATGAAAATGTAGCTCATCTCACAAACATTTTCTTTCTGAAATATAGTTATTTTTCATAAACATGTTATTTCTGTTAATGTGTCCTCTTTTATTGTTTCTAAAAATTTATGTTTTAATCTTTCTTTCTTTTCTTTTGAGACTAGGTCTCACTCTGTTGCTCAGGCTGGAGTACAGTGCATGATCATAGTTCACTCTAACTCGAACACCCGGGCTCGAGGGATTCTCCTGTCTCAGCCTCCTGAGTAGCGGGGACTACAGGCATGTGCCGCCATGCTCAGTTAATTAAATTATTCCTAGAAACAGGGTCTCGCTATGTGGGCCCAGGCTGGTCTCAAACTCCTGGCCTCAAACAATCCTCCCACCTCAGCTTCCCAGAGCCCTGGGATTACAATGTGAGCCACTGCTGCTCCACCTGGCCTGTTTTAATTTCTTTCTTTTTTTTTTTTTTTTCTGAGACAGAGTCTTCCTCTGTCGCCCAGGCAGGAGTGCAGTGGTGCAATCTCTGCCCGCCAAAACGTCCACCTCCCCGGCCTAAGCTATTTTCCTGCCTCAGCCTCTCGAGTAGCTGGGATTACAGGTACGTGCAACCACACTAGGTTAAATGTTGTATTTTTAGTAGAGATGAGGTTTCATCATGTTGGTCAGGCTGGTTTCGAACTCTCCTGACCTCATGATCCACCCACTTCGGCCTCCCAAAGTGCTGGGATTACTAGCGTGAGCCACTGCGCTTGGCCGCCTGTTTTAATTTCTAATGCAGCAAATAATCCACACCAACAGGACTCTTTGGCATTCTCGATAATTTTTAATAGTAGTTGAAAGGTCCTGAGACAAAAGGTGTGAGAGCTGTTGTTCTAGAGCAGCTGAACATTGAAAGTTCTTTCACGAAGGTGACTGTAAATAAGGAAGATTTGATGACACATAGAACCAGGTGGTAAAAATACAGGATGAGAGAAGGGTTTCAAAATGGAGGCAAAGTAGGATCAGAAAATCTGAGCTGGAGATTAGTACAAAAGGGAGGAGGGGCTAAATCTTTGATTGTCTCTGGGGTGTAGATCACTGTAGACTCGTGCCTGACAAATATAATTGCCTGGCAACTTCGGCGATTAGCTGTTTGAGACACAAATATGATTGTAGATTATGGCTGCATGTAATAATACCTCTTAAATTGCATCTGGCACTTATGGATGCTGTCTAAATCCCTTGTTGCATCATTATTCGTGGTTGTCTTATGTATTCATCTTACTTATAAAGAAATTGCAAACTCATAGAAAAGAGTGTGTGGCTTTGGATTTAGGTAGCCCCGGATTAAAAATCCTGCCTAATGCTGGCTTCATCTGCTGTGTGAGCAGGTAGCCCTTTCAAGCCCGCACTGCTGAAGGAAGCACCAGTGTCCTGGCAACACCTCCTGTGTCCTGACTTTGGCTTTGGTTTTCACAGTGTGGTTTCCTTTGTTCCTTCCCACCGTTTGAGCCTGATTCTCCAGCTTTTCCAGTAAGTCTTGGGGCCACTGAAACTTTTACAATAAATTCATTTTCTTTTTACAGCAATGAATGAGGGTTCCAGTTTCTCCATGTCCTCATGAACACGTTATTAACCATCTTTTTTTATTATAGTCACGCATTGCATAATGACATTTTGGTCAATGATGGACCTCACATATGATGGTGGTCCCACAAGATTATAATGGAGCTGAAAATTTCCTATTGCCTAGTGATGTCATAGCCATCATAATATGGCAGTGCAATGCATTACTCACGTGTTTGTGGGGATGCTGGTGTAAACAAACCTACTGTGCTTCCAGTCGTATAAACAAGTGTAACACGGGCTGGACGCTGTGGCTCACACCTGTAATCCCAGCACTTTGGGAAGCTGAGGCAGGCAGATCACCTGAGGTCAGGAGATCGAGACCAGCCTGGCCAACATGGCAAAACCCCATCTCTACTAACCTGCAAAAATTAGCCTGGCGGGGTGGTAGGCGCCTGTAATCCTAGTTACTCAGGAGGCTGAGGCAAGGAGAACTGCTTGAACCTAGGAGGCGGAGATTGCAGTGAGCCAAGATGGTGCCACTGCACTCCAAACTGGGCAACAGAGCGAGACTCCGTCTCAAAAAAAAAAACACAAAAAAGTGTAACACATACAATTATGTATAGTACATAACACTTGATAATAAATGACTATGTTTCTGGTTTATGTATTTGCTATCCTATACTTTTTATCATTGTTTTAGACCCTACTCCTGCTACTTATATATTTTTTTAAATTAACTGTAGAACAGCCTCAGGCAGGTCCTGCAGGAGGTATTCCGGAAGAAGGCATTCTGATCATGGAGACGACAGCTCCATGGATGTTTTTACCCCTAAAGACCTTCCGGCGGGACAAGACGTCGAAGTGGAAGACAGTGACACTGATGATCCCGGCCCTGGGTAGGCCTATGCTAATGTGTGTGTTTGTGTCTTCGTTTTTAACAAAAAAACTTAAAAAGTTTAAAGAACTAAAAATAAAAAGAGAAAAAAGCTTACAGAATAAGGAAAATAGGCCGGGCACAGTGGCTCATGCGTGTAATCCCAGCACTTTGGGAAGCCAAGGTGGGCAGATCACAAGGTCAGGAGTTCAAGGCCAGCCTGACCAACATGGTGAAACCCAGTCTGTACTAAAAATGCAAAAATTAGCTGGGCGTGGTTGGTGCACGTCTGTAATCCCAGCTACTTGGGAGGCTGAGGCAGGAGAATGGCTTGAACCTGGGAGGCAGAGGTTGTAGTGAGCCAAGATCATGCTACTACAACTCCAGTCTGGGTGACAGAGCAAGACTCCATCTCAAAAAAAAAAAAAAAAAAAGAAAGAAATATTTTTGTACAGTAGTACAATGTCTTTGTGTTTTAAGCTAAGTGTTATTACGAGAGTCAAAAACGCTTAAAAATTTTTTGTTTATAAAATAAAAGCTACAGTAAGCTAAGGTTAATTCATTATTGAACAAAGAAAGATAGTTTTTTATAAATTTAGTATAGCCTAAATGTACAGTGTTCATAACGTCTACAGCAGTAGCGTACGGTGATGTCCTAGGCCTTCATATTCACTCACCTCTCACTCACTGATACTCACAGCAACTTCCAGTCCTGCAGGCTCCATTCATGGGAAGTGCCCATATAAGTGTACTATTTTTTACCTTTTATACCATATTTTTATTGTATCTCTTCTATGTTTAGATCCACAAATACTGACCATTGTGTTACAATCGCCTATGGTATTCAGTACAGTAACAGGAGGTACAGGCTTCTAACCTAAGAGCAATAGGTTCTACCATATCGTGTAAGTGTGTAGTAGGTTATAGTAGGTTTGTGTAAGTGCACTTGATAATGTTCACAAGACAAAAATCACCGAATGACTCATTTCTCTCAATGTATCCTTGTCGTTAAGCGAAGCATCACGGTATAGTCATTCTAGTCAGGGTTGATTTCCACTGTTTGCAGCTAAGATAACTGTGGCTAATCTCAAAATTAATTGAATGGAAACATTTCATGGAAAGCCCTCATAGATAATGCTTCAACTTTCAAGTTAAGGGATTACTTTTGACTTACATGAAGACAGAGCAACAAGAAGTCAGTACTGTATAAGCCCAGAAGGCAAGCACATTTGCCCATAAGCCATAGAGAACTTTCCACACTTTTGGAAAGGATAGCTCCTAAAAATATCTAAGCCCAACTTCCAAGTGCCAACACTTGCAAATCTTTGTCTGAAGGCTCTCTATGGTTCGGAAATCCTTGCACCAATCAGACCACAAGCTCCAGAGAATCAAATATATCCCAAGAGCATTCTTCAAACCAATGATGGTTAGAAGATGGTGGATAAATACTCCAGCTCCCTCCGCCCCCAGGCAGGATAATTTTTAAAAAATATTTTGTCCCTCTTATTTTTATTAAGATATAATTCACATACCATAAAGCTCACATTTTTAGGTGTACAATTCAATGGGTTTTAGTATATTAACTAAAAATAGTTGTGCAACCATCACCACTGTTTAATTTCAGTTCATTTTCATCACTCCAAACAAAAAATTCTGTGCTTATTAGCAGTAATTCCCCATTCCACCCTCCCACTAGCCCCTAGCAAATGCTAATCTGTTTTCTGTCTCTATGGATTTGCTTATTCTGGAAATTTTATATAAAACATATTGTATGGAGTCATATAATATGTGGGCTTTTATGACTGGCTTCTGTCACTTAATATAATGTTTTCAAGATTCATTCATGTTGTATCATGTATCAATAATCTATTTCTTTTTATATATGAAATCTATTTCATTGCATGGATATACCACATTTTGTTTAACCACTTATCGGCTGATGGACACTTGGATTTTTTCCACTTTTGGCTATTCTGAATATGCTGCTGTGAATATTCATGTACTAGTTTTGTGTGAACATTTTTTTCAACTGTCTTGGGTATATAATAACTGGGAGTGGAGTTTCTGGGTCATAGGATAACTCTATGTTTAACCTTTTAAGAACTGGAAAACTGTTTTCCTAGACAGCTGTGCCAGTTTTCATTCATACCAGCAATGAATGAGAGTTCTAATTCCTTCACATTCTCACTAACATTTGTTATTATTGTCTTTTTAATTGTGGTTATCCTAGTGGGTGTGATATATCTCATTGTGCTTTTGATTTGCGTTTCCCTAATGATGAATGATGTTGAGCATCTTTTCTTGTACTTACTGGCCATTTGTATATCTTCTTGGGAAAAATATCTATTCAAATCTTTACCCATTACTGTTGGGGTCTGTCTGGCAGGATAATTTTGAGTCGTACATTCTACACCATCTGCCAGAGTTCTCCAGGGGGATTAGGATCTATTTGCTCACACTGGTGACTTGATTGATAACACATCCTTTATCCGTGCTCTCCCTTCCATACTAGTTTGCTAAGACTGCTGTAATAAAGTAAAACAGACTAGGTGGCGTACACCACAGAAAGGTATTGTCTCACAGTTCTGGAAGTTGGAAGTGTGAGATTGAGACATCAGTAGAGTTGGTTTCTTCCGAGGGCTGGGAGGGAAGGAACTGTTCCATGTCTCTCATCTAGCTTCTAGTAGTTGTTTTCTGGCAATCTACGTCATTCCTTAGCATAAGTAGGTAGAGTAGAAGGAATGATGTTTGCCAAAATTATGTAGGTTGGGTAGGGATGCCATCTAAAATTCTGGATAAATATTGGCCACTTCACTATACACCTCCTCCAATGCCCACTACACATACCTCTGATGAGTTAGAATTTTGGACTTCCCCAAACATTCCAAGCTCTCACATATCCTTATGGCTTTGCCTAGGCTATTTCTGGGCGACCATTCACAAATCTCATTCTTCCTTTAAGTTCCAGCTCAAATGTCACTCCTTATTTAATTCATTCCCAAATGAGTCTAATCATAGTAAATTCCAGAACCTGTGTGGAAGCTGTAAGTCCAGATAGGCTACCGCCACATGAAGCCTGAGAATGAAGCCAACATGAAGAAGGACAGAGAAGAGAGACTGAGAGAAGCCAAGTTCTGGGGCATCATCTGAATTGAATCTCTGAATTAAACTACACCAACACCTCCCAATCCCTTGATAGTTCTGTCACGTGCCACAGTATCATATGTCTTGATATAGTTCAGTGTCAAGTATAGAGACAACAGGATTGCCTTAGGAATGTATTCTAAACTCATATAGAGTCTGCTTTTTTTTTTTTTTTTTTTTTTTTTGAGATGGAGTTTCGGGCCGGGTGTGGCTCATGCCTGTAATCCCAGCACTTTGGAAGGCCGAGGCTGGCAGATTACCTGAGGCTGGGAGTTCAAGACCAGCCTAACGAACATGGAGAAACCCTGTCTCTACTAAAAATACAAAATTAGCCGGGCATTGTGGCACATGCCTGTGATCCCAGCTACTTGAGAGGCTGAGGAAGGAGAATTACTTGAACCCGGGAGGCGGAGGTTGTGGTGAGCCGAGATCGCGCCATTGCACTCCAGCCTGGGCCACAAGAGCGAAACTCTACCTCAAAAAAAAAAAAAGACAAGAGTCTCACTCTGTTGCCTAGGCTGGAGTGCAGTGGCACGATCTCGGCTCACCTCAACCTCTGTCTCCTGGGTTCAAGCAATTCTCCTGCCTCAGGCTCCTGAGTAACTAGGATCACAGGCACCTATCACCATGCCCAGTTAATATTTGTATTTTCAGTAGAGACAGGGTTTCACTATGTTGGCCAGACTGGTCTCGAGCTCCTAACCTCAGGCGATCTGCCCGCCTTGGTCTCTCAAAGTGCTGGGATTACAGGCATGAGCCACTGCACCTGGCCACTTCCCATAGAGTCTGCTATGCCTTGGTTTGTAATGACTTCATCATATATCTCGCAAAAAAAAACTAAGGCAAGATTATCTAAATTCTCTAGATCAGTTTCCTATGGCTGCTGTGACAAATTTCTACTTGTGGCTTAAAACAACACGAATTTATCATCTTATAGTTCTGGAGGTCAGAAGGCTAAAATACATCTCACAGGGCTAAAATCAAGGTGTCAGTCAGGTCTATTTCTGGAGGCTCTAGTGGAGAATCTGTTTCCTTTTCTTTTCCAGATGCTAGAGGCTGCCGCCTCCTCTGGCTCATGGCCCCCTTCCTCCATCTTCAAAACCAGTACAAGCGTCAATCCAGCTTCTGCTTCCATCTTCACATCTCCTCAGACTCTCCTGCCTCTCTCTTTCACAACCTGCCATTACAGTGACCCCATCTGGATAATCCAGGATATCTCCCCATCTCAAGATTCTTCACTTTTTTACATCTGCACAAATCCTTTTGCCAGGTAAGGTAACATATTCATAGGTTCTGGGTATTCAAAAGCATACATCTTTGGGAGGGGAAGCATTATTTGGCCTCTCTGCCTCTTCATAGATTTTATTTTTCTTGCTGTTTTACTTATTGTCACATTTAACCATTTCTAAAACTCTGGCATTCTTTCAATTAGTTATACCTTCCTTCTTTCCTGCCTTCCTTTATTGGACAACCTCATCTGGCACCTACTTGGGCTAAGTGCTATGCAGGTACTATAGGGATACAGTTCTGTATCCAGACTCTACCCTCAAGGTATTTACAGTCAGTACATTTCCTTGATGGCCCCATTACTGGTCTTAATTAAAATGAGCTAACCTTTGGGAAAGGACATTGCAAATACTGCAGGTACAAAAGGTGGGAGAAAGCTAACAACAAAGAGCGTGGTCCAGGATTTGAAGTCCAAAGTATGGATAGGACTGACTTTCTCTAAGTGGGTACTGACGCTGTGAAGACCAGTCATACCCTCACTAAAAGGCTGTCACTGGTGGACTTGACCATCACCTCCAACCTCACTCCCCACCCCTGCAGGAAGTGCAGCTTTCTGCAAAACATTTGAGCCACTTTTTTTTTTGGCAAATTTCCCACAGATCAGTTTCAGGAAATGCTTGACAAAACACTTGGTCCCTAAAGAGTCTTATCTTTTAGAAGCACATACTGAAATATTTACGGATGAAATGATATGATGTCAGGGATTTGCTTCAGAACAAAATGTGTAGGAGGAAGTGGGTGGGGTATTGATGAAACAAGGCTGACCATGAGTTAATAATTGTTGAAGCTGGGTAATGGAACACAGGGGTTTATTATACTATTCTAGTTCGTTTTTTTTTTTTTTTCTTTGCATGTTTAAAATTTTCCATAATAAAAAAAAGTTGGCTGAGCACGGTGGCTCACACCTGTAATCCCAACACTTTGGGAGGCCGAGGCAGGTGGATCACCCGAGGTCAGGAGTTCAAGACCAGCCTGACCAACAGGGTGAAACCCTGTCTCTACTAAAGATACAAAAATAAGCCGGGCATGGTGGCCCATGCCTGTAGTGCCAGCTACTTGGTAGGCCGAGGCACGAGAATCACCTGAACCTGGGAGGTGGAGTTTGCAGTGAGCCAAGATTGCACCACTGCACCCCAACCTGGGCAACAGAGTGAGACTCCATCTCAAAAAAAATATAAGTAAATAAAAAATAAAATTAAAAATTTAAAAGGTTAAGGAGGAAAATTTCGTCACTACATTTTATCTTAGGTCACTACATTTTACCTGTGTAATTGACATAAACTTATCATTTGAATATATTTTACTGTCTCAATATTTGCCTATATTTTAAAAATAAATAAGTGCAGGAATATAAATATTTGACAAAGCAGTTCTCTTCTACAACCACTTGAATCACAGCAGGGAAGAGAAAGCGCTAGATATCTTGCCTGTGGCTAGCCTTGGAACAATAATAGTCCTGTCCTCAGAGAACACATGAAACTCTCAAACTTCATTCTAGTAATTGGACTTAAAGGATTAAACATACCATATGGGGAAAGATAGTTTAACTTGATTAAGAGATAATGTGGCTCTTTATGATGGAAATGGTGAATTGGCCTGACCCATCTCAGATTTTCATGTATTAACTTCCAGGTAGCATATTAGCATTAGCTTGGGATCATGAAACTATGGTTTTCAGCCTCAGTACGAATCTGAGAAAAACAACTGAAATGGATAGAATTTTCTTTGAAACTTCTTTATCTGCATTTTCAGAACTTGTGTAGGGGAAAGACTACAAGCATTAGAGCCAAAAATTGGACTTGATTTCCATCTCAGTCCTCAGGCAGGTTCCATAACCTCCCCAAACTCGTTTCCTCATCTATAAAATATAAAATAATATCTACTTTGCATGGATGCTGTGAGGGTTATGGGTAATGTATATAAAATGCCCCTCCCATCACAGACAACTAATGAGAGCTTAGTGTATTTATAATTGCATGTTCTCTTTTCCGCCCCCCCACATCTCCCAAACAGTGCTTAGCACACAGTAAGAATCCAAAAATGTTTGCTGAATTAAATTAAACCTTAGATGGTAGATAGATGGAGTTAGTGGGAGGAAATGTTAAGACTATACCAGGCTCAGCTGGGCGCGGTGGCTCACGCCTGTAATCCCAGCACATTGGGAGGCCAAAGCAGATGGATCACCTGAGGTGAGGAGTTCAAGACCAGCCTGGCCAACATAGTGAAACCCACCTCTACTAAAAATACAAAAATTAGCCGGGCATGGTGCACACCTGTAATCCCAACTATTCAGGAGGCTGAGGCAGGAGAATGAATCACTTGAACCCAGGAGATGGAGGCTGTAGTGAGCTGAGATTGTGCCACTGCACTCCAGCCTGGGCAACAGAGCAAGACACTGTCTCTAAAAAAAAAAAAAAAAAAAGGCTATACCAAAATCCACCCCTTGGCACATCACTTGTTCACACGAGAGCTTCATCTCCCACTTCCTGTCCCTCACATCTAATCACCAAGTTCTATCTATTCAAGCTCCCAGCATCACTAGAATCTACTCACTTCCCTTAGATCCTGCTGCTACCACCTTAGTTCAAAACTTCATCTTCTCTCTCACCTGGCCTACAGCAAAGGCTGGCCCCTCATAGTTGGTTCTCGCCCTTCTACAGTCCTTTCTCTTCACTGTAGGTGGAGGGATTTTTTTCCTTTTTTTAATGATGAAAAATTTAAAACCTTCACAAAAATTGAGAATATAATGAATATCCATGTACACATCACCCAGCTTCATTCAATTGTTGATGAATGACCAATTTTGCTTCACATATACCCCACCCACTCTCTCCAGTGTTCTTGGATTATTGGAAGCAAATTCCAGAAGCCACCGCTTTTGGAAGGGGAGTCTTTTCATGGATTCAGAATAAAATTCAAAATCCTTCACATGGCTTGCCAGGTCCTTGATCTCTGCTGACTTCTCCAACTACAGATTCTAGCTTGCTATTCCCCAGACCTAGACCCAGGCAAGCCAGCCTTCCCTCAGTTCCTTCACCATTCATGTTGCTTCTTTCTGTTCCTGCGGCCTTCAGGCTGCTTTCAAAGTCCAGAAAGCCTGTTATCTTCTTTCACCCTGTTTGCTGGACTTTAGCTGCTCGTGTCTCTGCTATCCCTCTGAAAATCACCTTCTCAAGAGGCCCCCGGCTCAGGCTAGATGTCCCCTTGCTTGCTCTCTTGGCACCTTCTGCTTCTCCTGAAATTATTAATACATAATTTTGTAGTTAGTCATGTAAAGCTGCCGTCCCTGTTAAAAATGAGCTTTATGGCATAGGAACCATGTCTGTTTTGTACCCCGCTGAGGCACCCAGTACACAGCTCCACACCTTCTTTATAGGAGGCACCTAATAAATATTTGTTGAATGATGTCCCCAAGAAAGGTAAATACAAAAGCCACATGCATTTCACATTATAAATTGCTTACATACTGAGACCAGTGTCTTAAACCTTTTATAACCGCAAGAACAATGCCCAGGCCTTTAATTTTAGGTGTATTTTGTTACAGTCAACATGACTTTTTAAAAAGATTCTGAGCTGCATATTATGCTAGACACTGAAGGTTCACAGATAAATAACTGTCAAATGACAAAAATTACAACAAACTTAGTTTAAATATCTCAATTGACTTTATGTGAGATTCTGTAATTGGGCAACACTCCATTCCATAAAACAGAGTAAGTGTTCCGATGAGCTGAGCAGATGAGGTTGGCTTTATAGACAAAGAAGGGTGGAAGAAAGCACAAGCAAAGAATGAAAATTGCATTGATCCTTTCAAAGTCACTTTTCTTGTAAGGTGGGGCAGGAAGACAGAATAATTAGAAAAATAACTGATTAGTTAATATTAGGTTACTTCAGGCTACTTCTGTTGTACAAAGGTTAAAGCAGAGATTTAACCAGGCCTGTATGAGAAACTGGCTGTTATCTCTCTCTCCTGATTTCTCAGAAGGCCAGACAACAACCTAGTTTGGATTTGGTGATGTGGAACTTTATCAAAGGTAACTCCATTCTGATTTTTAGTCTGGTCTGTTGGAGCCTAGTGCAGAAACTTAGTCCAAAACAATAGCCCCCTGTAATTTTTATTTAACTATACAGATGCTGCCCTCAGGAGTTGCGTCTAGAAATAAAGACAGCCATTTAATGATTCGAAAATTGATCATTTCTCATACTATATGTAGAAGGCAGAATATTTCATTAGCTAGGAAATCTATAAAGTGTCAAACAACTAGAAATAAGCAAAAATTTGCCATAAAACAACAGCTAACATTTACTGGGTCCTTCTTTTCGGCCAAGTATGGTGAAAGCATTTTTCACATATGATTTCATTGAATTCTTACAACACCCTTTGAGACTTACCTTATGCTTCCTATTTCACAGATGGAAAAAATCTACCAACACGTTGAAAATATAGGCAACACTTTCTAAGTTACCCAGGAGTTTAAACCGGGGAGTCTGACCCCGAGGGTATACTCTTACCCTCTATGCTGGGGTTAACAAGAAATCTTCAAGTACTGCTGCAAGAAAAAAATAAAACAAAGGACACTTTTTAATTAATCAGTGCTTCCCACTTCATGACCTGGTTTCACAGTTATGTGTGTACACTTTCATAGGAAAACAGCAGATGTTGTGAAACCTGTTACTGATAAGGTTAGGTTCCTATGGGCCCAAGGCACTACCCATTGAATTTGGACTTTGTACCAAATATTTCCTATAGAGAGAAATAAGCTAGAAATTCTCAAGGTGTGCCTACCTTGAACCTAGTCTGTCTTCTTGGCCAAACTGAAAGCTCTGCATTGTTTTCTTCTTGTGCAGTACACCTTGTTGGCTTACCTCCTACAGATGGGATCTAGCCAAGAGGAAATTCGTTATATTTTAAAACAGATAAATTGTTCAGATGAGTTACATGCTTGGAACTTAAACCATGACAAAAAAATTCTGTATTAATTATGCATATTTGGGAGTTTGTTTTTAACTTTTAATTAAGGGAAATTTCCATCATATGCAAAAATAGACCATGTAGTATAATCAACCCCCATGTACTCTTCACCCTGCTTCACACATACTTTTTTGTGGATCCATATTGCCTCTTCTGTCTTAACTAAGCCATTGCTGGATGAAAAAGAAACCCTAGAGCAGCATTGTTTAATGTGAACCAGATATGTAATTTTACCTTTTCTAGTCACCACATTTGTAAAGTAAGAAGAGCTGGGCGCGGTGGCTCAAGCCTGTAATCCCAGCACTTTGGGAGGCCGAGACGAGCGGATCACGAGATCAGGAGATCGACACCATCCTGGCTAACATGGTGAAACCCCGTTTCTACTAAGAACGACAAAAAACTAGCCGGGCGAGGTGGCGGCGCCTGTAGTCCCAGCTACCCCTGAGGCTGAGGCAGGAGAATGGCGTAAACCCGGGAGGCGGAGCTTGCAGTGAGCTGAGATCTGGCCACAGCACTCCAGCCTGGGTGACAGAGCGAGACTCCGTCTCAAAAAAGAAAGAAAGAAAGAAAGAAAGAAAAGTAAGAAGAATGCCGGGCGAGGTGGCTCAAGCCTGTAATCCCAGCACTTTTGGGAGGCCGAGGCGGGCGAATCACGAGGTCAGGAGGTAGAGACCATCTTGGCTAACACGGTGAAACCCCGTCTCTACTAAAAACACAAAAAACTAGCCGGGTGAGGTGGCGGGCGCCTGTAGTCCCAGCTACTCGGGAGGCTGAGGCAGGAGAATGGCGTAAACCCAGGAGGCGGAGCTTGCAGTGAGCCGAGATCGCGCCACTGCACTCCAGCCTGGGTGACAGAGCAAGACTCTGTCTCAAAAAAAAAAAAAAAAAGAAAAAGAAAAGAAGAAACAAGTGAAATTAACTGTAACAGTACATTTTATTAAACCTAATATATTAAAAATATTATTCCAGTACTATCAACATAAAAATTATTATTGAGATATTTTATATTCTTTCTTATGTAATAAGTCTTTGAAATGCAGTGTACATTTTGCAGTTACAGCATATTACAGTCTGGACGGGCTTAATATTTTAAGGGCTTAGTAGCCATATGTGATATAAGTTAAATACACTAGTTTGTGATTAGTGGCTACCATATGGAACAGAACAGCCCTAAAGCGCCTAGGATAAGAGAGAGAGGACTAAACTGATTTTTCTCTCGTCCAAATTCCTATCTAAGGGGCTTGGGGAGTCCTGCCCTACAAACCATAAATTCTCATCAGATGGGGTTTATTTAACCCTGTATATTGTGACTTACTTTCCAATCTGACTCTGGCATAACAAGGAAGAAAATCAAAATATTTTACCCCAAAACATGTTTCTCTGCCATATCTTGAAATGGCCCTGAAAAGCCGTCCCTTATGGGAAAAATCCACATTCTGTAGAGAATCCCCTTTCTCCTTTGTTTTCCTTCCTTTTTTTCCCGATCCAGGAGATAATCAACTAAGAGCCAGGTACCCTTTTAGGTCCAATATGAAACAGTTTACAACCTGCTCTCTCTGTAGTCTGCTAAGTCGGTCTCCACAACCCTTTATCTTAACCTAAGCATTTCTTTTCTATTGATCCCAGGTCTTCAGATAAACTCAACCAACTGTCAACCAGAAAATGTTTCAATTTACCTACAGCCTGGAAGCCCCGCCGCTTTGAATTGTCCCAATTTTCCAAACCAAACCAATGTGTTTCTTAAATGTATTCTATTGATGTCTCATACTTCCCTAAAATATATAAAACCAGGCTGTACCCCCACCACCTTAAGCACATGTTCTCAGGACCTCCTGAGACCTGTGTCGCAGGCCCCGGCCACTCATATTTGGCTCAGAATAAATCTCTTAGAATATTTTACAGAGTTTGACTCTTTCCATCGACAGGAGTAAACAGCTATTTTGCAATTTCCCCGAAAATAATGCTACTAAAGGTTTCTGGCAAAAGTTGAAGTACAGTGCATACATACTGGGCTTCTCCATGAAATCTCCAACAAAAGAAGACCAACAATAATTAAAAAGTTAGTCAGGAGGCTGAGGCAGGAGAATTGCTTGAACCCGGGAGGTGGAGGTTGCAGTGAGCCGAGATCGCACCAGTACACTTCGGCATGGACGACAGAGCGAGACTCCGTCTCAAAAAAAAAAAAAAAAGTTAGACAAGTGCTTCTACAAAAAAGGAAATACCTATTAATGCAACCTCCAAACCCCAGACTATGATGAAATGTGGCTTTCCAGATCTTGAGCAAGGTTATAGTGAGTAGAAAGTATGTTAGCACTTCCTGGGAGGTTACAATAAGTTGTAAACTCTAGACACAGTGGCTCTAGACACTCAATACCTGGTTCTGCTATTTACAAGCTGTGTGACTTGAGCAAGTTATTCAGTTTCTCTGTGCCTCAGGTTCCTCATCTATAAAAATGAGCATCATAAATTCTGGGATAGTTTTCAGGACTGAATGAGAAATACATGTAAAACATGTTAGAACCATGCCTGGCCCATGTTAACCTTTCATAAATGATCACTATTCAAAACAAAAACAAAACAAACCCATCAGCAACAGAATTGTGGGGAGACCGACAGGAAAATGAAAACTAAGGATGAGGAAGGTGGGGCTGATGATACAATTGAATTCATCAGTAATTTTTCTCTGTGCTCTGGATTCTAACTTAACAAAGGTGCTTGGAGACAGGAATAAGAAGAGAGAAGAAATCAAAACTGGCTTTGCTGGTGCTGACCAGCCCATTAAGCAGAGTTAAACATAAAATCCCTAGACAAAACATCTCTCACCTAGGACTTTTTTTTTTTTTTTTTTTGCGACAGAGTTTCACTCCTGTTGCACAGGCCTGAGTACAATGGCGCGATCTTGGCTCACTGCAACCTCTGCCTCCTAGGTTCAAGCGATTCTCCTGCCTCAGCCTCCCAAGTGGCTGGGATTACAGACATGAGCCATGACGCCTGGCTCATTTTTTGTATTTTTAGCAGAGATGGTGTTTCACCGTGTTAGCCAGAATGGTCTTGATCTCCTGATCTTGTGATCCACCTGCCTTGGCCTCCCAAAGTGCTAGGATTACAGGCGTGAGCCACCACGCCCAGCCAATTTTTGTATTTTTAGTAGAAACAGGGTTTCACCATGTTGGCCAAGCTGGTCTCAAACTCCTGACCTCAAGCTATCCACCTGCCTTGGCCTCCCAAAGTGCTGGGATTACAGGCGAGAGCCACCGCACCTGGCCTATTATCTAGGAATCTTTATAGTTGTCCACAACAACATCCTACCTGGGCAGCTTGCTCAACTGGAAAGAAATTGTCCCACTAAAAATAAAAAAGACAACATAACTTGGGGAGAGTGTTCTAAGGCAACATTTTCATTTTGAAGTTGTCAGCTACTCCAGCTCAATAAACTAACCCTCTCCAAACTGTTTTTCAACAAAAGAGCAAAAGAACCAGATACAATTGTTTGCATGTAGATACGAGTTAAACACAGAAAAAAAATGCAATTTAAGTTGTATGCATAGTACAATTTTAAAAAGTGACAGATACAGAAGAATATTTAAGAAAAAGATTTCACTCTCAATTTAAAAGGAACCTATAAAATCTTTGCCAAAGGGGCTATGAGCGGTGGCTCACGCTGTAACCCCAACACCTTGGGCGGCTGAGGAGGGTGGATCACTTGAGGTCAGGAGTTCAAAACCAGCCTGGCCAACATGGTGAAACCCTGTCTCTACTAAAAACACACAAAAAAATCATCTGAGTGTGGTGGCACATGCCTGTAATCTCAGCTACTCAGGAGGCTAAGGCAGGAGAATAGCTTGAACCTGGGAGGTGGAGGTTGCAGTGAGCCGAGATCACGTCCCTGCACTCCAGGCTAGGCAATAGAGCAAGACCCTGTCTCAAAAAAATATATGTATATTCTTTGCCAAAGAACTTCAGGAGGAAATATGAGAGATCAGAGAGGAAGATGATAGGTAACTGGCTTCAGTAAGGAAAAAAAAATGATACATAACATTAAAGTTATTTTGGAAATGAAAATCACAATAGAAGCAGTAAGCAGCATAGATATGCTGAAAAAGAATCCATGACATGGAAGACAGGGTTAAGAAAACATAGAGGGCAGAGATAAAGGAAAAGAGAGTGGTTATCCATAATATGGAAGAACAATATATTAGATTATAATAGAATAATATATAATATAGATAGATATGAGAAAAAGAGTACTCAGGAAATATGGCACTGATCAACCCTTTTTGGAAAAGTTACTTGCAAAATCTAGACAATCAAGAGACAGTTCAAGATAAAGAATTCAAGGATGGAAAAGATTTTGCTTAAATGGATTGTTAGTGATTACTGACTCCATTTAAATATCAAGAGGTTACTGGAAAGGGGTCCTGATCCAGACTCCTAAAGGGTTCCTGGATCTCATGAAGAAAGAATTTGGGGTTAGTCCACAGAGTAAAGAGAAAGCAAGTTTACTGGAGAAGTAAAGAAACAAAACAATGGCTATTCCATAGACAGAGCAGCCCTGAGGGCCGCTGGTTGGCTATTTTTATGGTTATCTCTTGACTATATGCTGAACAAGTGGTGGATTATTTACCAGCTTTCCAGGAAAGGGGCAGGCAATTCCCGAAACTGAGGGTCCCTCCCCCTTTCAGACCATATTGGGTAGCTTCTGGACATTGCCATGGCATTTGTAAACTGTCATGGCACTGTTGGGAGTGTCTTTTAGCAGGCAAATGTATTATAATTTATGTATAATGAGCAGTGGGGATGATCAGATGTCGCTTTCATCACCATCTTGGTTTTGGTGGGTTTTGGCCATCTTCTTTACCGCATCCTGTTATCCGGTTGAGATACAGGTTGTTATGACTTGTATCTTGTGACTTCCTGTCTCATCCTGTGACTATGAATGCCTGATCTTGTGGGAATGCAGCCCAGTGGTCTCAGCCTCATTTTACCCAGCCCCTATTCAAGATGGAGTTGCTCTGGTTTGAACTCCCCTGACAAAACTGAGGTAAACCATAGCAAGAATTATAAACTGAAGAGCAGAATGAGTTGCACGGTCAACATTGTCAATGTAAACACAGTCAGGTAGTCTAGGAGGGCATGCCAGGCCTTTGGGCCAACAGTCACTAACAGTGGGGCCTTCACTGAAGCAACCACCAAAGCATGGCTCAACATTGCTCCCCTCTGCAGAGGCAAGCCTGGCTTTCTCTTTCTTCCAGAGATTCTGTGAGCTTCCTTGTTAAAAAGAATTTTTCTGCAGATTCTGTTTTTCTGTGGATTCTGTTGTTTGTCATTAAGACTCTGACTGATAAACCATTCAAATGAAATTTAAGAAAGAGGCCAAGCACAGTGGTTCATGCCTGTAAGCCCAGCATTTACGGACGCTGAGGCGGGAGAATTGCTTGAGGCTAGGAGTTTGAGACCAGCCTGGCCAATACAGTGAGATCCCATCTTTAAAAAAAAAATTAAGAAAGATGTATGTGGTCAAAGTATTAAGTGTATGGATGCTTATACACAGTTGGTAGGAATGTTGTCCCAACCTTTGAAAGGGCAATTTCTATCAATTAAAATACTAAACATGAATCTCGGTGACCCAGAAATTCTGCTTCTAAAGGAAATTATCTTACATATTTAAAGTCATTTTAATCTGTTCAACAAGTATGTATTAAACACTGTGCTACAGGCTGGACACCCTGCAATAAGCAAAACAAGCAAAAATTCCTGCCTTCATGAGGCTTACATTCTGTATGGAAGAGTGGAGGGCAGACAGACAGTGAGGAAAGTAAAACATAAGAGACAGTATGTGAGAAGATGAGAAGTGCTATTTGCAAGGAGAAAGCAAGGAAGGGATCTAGGAGGTATGAGGCACTTTTTAATTTGAGATCAGTGGTCAGGGAAGACTCATGGAGGTTGGGGATTAAGTAACATCATATTTGAAAGAAGAGAATTCCAAAAAGAAGAAACAGCAAGTGCAAAGGCCCTAAGGCAAAAGCCTACTGAACATATTAGAACAATTGCCAAGGAAACTAGTGTGGCTGGAGAAGAGTGAAGATTGGAGTATGGAAGGAGATGGTTCAGAGAATAATAGCACTGGGGGTAGACGGTGTAGCTTTGCTGGCCATTATAAGGACTTTGGTTTTTAACTTTGAATGAGTGGGAAGCCATTAATTTTTAATGCTATTGTTGTTTGAGACAGTCTCATTCTGTCACCCAGGCTGGAGTGCAGTAACACACTCATGGCTCACTGCAGCCTCAACCTCCTGGGTTCAAGCAATCCTCCCACCTCAGCTTCCCAAGTAGCTGAGTCTACAGGCATGTACCACTTTGCCCGGCTAATTTTTGTATTTTTTGTAGAGACAAGGTTTCGCCATGTTGCTCTTCTTGAACTCCTGGGCTCAAGTGATCCACCCTCCTCAGCCTCCCAAAGTGCTGAGATTACAAGTTTGAGCTACTGAGCCCAGTCACATTGAAAGGCTTTAAGCAGAGAGAAAAGAGAGAAATATTAACATATTAAAATGTGCTGCATTTGCAAATGGGTTGAAGAAGGGCAAGGCGAACACAGAAGGCATTTAGGAGGCTAATCCAGTTATCCAGTCAAGAGATGGATGGTGACTTGGACCCAGGGGGAAAACAGTGGAGTGGGGATAAGTGGCTAGATTACATGAAGAGGCAAAAGTGCAGAGACAAACATGTTCAAGAGATGTTGTTTATAATTGAGATAAGCTAGACATAACCTAAATATCCAATAATAGAAGACAAGTTAAATATATTGTGATACATCCATTTTTTTATTACTTAAAAGCTTCTGTAGTGATTGAAAGCATGGATTAACTTTTAAATTAAAAAGCCAAGTGAATAATATTAATTTTTAATGTTACTCAACTTCAACAAAAGCATGTTTCTGGACCATTAAAATATCTTGTTTGGCAATTAAAAATACAAACCTAGAAGCATTGACATTAAAGTTTCTTATTTCAAAAAGAACTATGAGGGGCCAGGCGCAGCAGCTCATACCTGAGGCAGGTGGATCACCTGAGGTGAGGAGTTCAAGACCAGCCTGGCCAACATGGCGAAACCCCATCTTTACTAAAAATACAAAAAAATTAGCCGGGCATGGCGGCGGGCGCCTGTAATCCCAGCTTATTGGGAGGCTGAGGCAGGAGAATCGCTTGAACCCGGGAAGCAGAGGTTGCAGTGAGCCAAGATCATGCCACTAGTACTCCATCCTGGGTGACAACACGAGACTTCATCTAAAAAAAAAACCCAAATCAAACCAAAACAAAACAAAAAAACAAGAGTTATGAGCCAAATAGAAATACGCACCTATACCTCTGAAACTAGCGTACCAGTAATAATTCATTACTAGACATAACGAAGTATGTACTTCTATTCTTTTCCTTTGAAACATTTTTGATAGAGCAGATATAGTTTAGGAAACGCAGAAACAAGATGCGAGTCAAATAGTGGTTTTTAACGAAACTTTTAGATTGAGTTTGCTGTGACGAAGCATCTAAGATCTGAATAGGCAAAAAGATTTGGCTAAGAGGTGAAACCAGGACATGAATATGTGATTCAGAACCTACAAATAGGTCAGGGAACAATTTGGTGGAGGCTAGAAACTGGTAGATAAGAATTATCTCAATGATTCTTTATTAATCACTTGCCAAATGCCAGGCGTTATTTCTTGTTTCTACAACGTCTAATTTTAGAATACATACCTTAATTCCACAAACTTGCCCATTAGTCATTGGCTAGTATAAACAGAAGGTCTGAAACTCGAGCTTGAGTTGTCTTATACGGAAACACACCCTTTTCCTGCTATAATGCCCTGTATTAAGTAAGGTTGGCTAGATTGACTTTTAAGGTTGTTAACTGAAAAAAAATCACACGATTTATAAATTTAGAAAAGGAGTAGACTCTTTTTTTTTTTTTTTTAAGGATTACAGCCTTCAAGGTGACCATCGTGCAGGCTGGGAAGCATGCCTCCTGCCAAGACCAGAGACAGGCACGTTGAAGGAGGGATTAGGGTAGGAGCTTTATGCTGAAAGAGTTGGCTACACATACATATTCAACAGGTTACAGGAGGAGCTATGAATATTCATGGTAGTCCCGATGCATGCATACTGAACAAACATACATACAACATATGTTCACTCTGGAGTGGAGACTTAACACTTAAATGTATTACAGTTCGGACACACACATCAAAATGTCTTTTCAGGATACAAAAAAGAGCATGACTTCTGTAAACCAGCCAGAACCAGTCCATGGTCAGTGGTCTTATCAAGAGAAAGTTACTGAAATCAGCCTCTTGTCCAGTCAAAGTTGTGGTTTTATGGCTGATGGGACAGGAGCTCAGGGTCAATTAGCATCTGAGGGAGCTGCAAATTGTTTTAATATTGCTTATCTCAAGGTCAGTGCTTGTTTAGCTGCTACAGAAAAAGAAAACCCTTATAATTGTGAACCCCAAAAATCTGAGACAGGTCTCAGTTAATTTAGAAAGCTTATTTTGCCAAGATTGAGGATGCGTGCCCATGACACAGACTCAGAAGGTCCTCACCACATGTGCCCTAGGGGGTCAGAGTACAGTTTGGTTTTATACTAAGGGAGGTGACCACCCCTCATATTGTCTTATGCCCAATTTCCGCCTCCAAAGAAAGAAGAAGTAAAAACTAAAATGCAGAAATTAAATCCACAGGCAGACAGCTCTGCGCCGCACCCTGGGCCTGGTAGTTAAAGACTGACCCCTGACCCAATTGGTTATGTTATCTATAGATTACAGACATTGTATAGAAATGCACTGTGAAAATCCCTATCCTGTTTTGTTCTGATCTAACTACCAGTGCATGCAGCCCCCAGTCACCTATGCCCTGCTTGCTAAATTGATCACGACGCTCTCACGCGCACTCCCTTAGAGTTGTAAGCCCTTAAAAGGGGCAGGAATTGCTCACTCAGGGAGCTCGGCTCTTGAAACAGGAGTCTTGCCGATGCCCCTGGCCAAAACTCCTTTCTTCTTTAAGTCGGTGTCTGAGGAGTTTTGTCTGCATCTGGTCCTGCTACAATACCTTTTAGGAAGACATGAGACAACATCAATCAACACATGCAAGATGAACTTTGGTTCGGTCTGGAAAGGCAGGACAACTTGAAGCAGGGAGGAGGCTTCCTGGTCATAGGTAGAGAAGAAACAAATGATTGCATTCTTTTGAGTTTCTGATTAGCCTCTGATTAGCCTCTTCCATTTATACTAGCCAATAACTAATGGGTGACTCTGAATAGAATGGGAAGCAGGTTTACCCTAAGCAGTTCCCAGCTGGACTTTTCCCTTTAACTTAGTGATCTGGGGGTCCCAAGATATTTTCCTTTCACATAATATAGTTAGAACATAGGCCTATGTCCTGTTTATAATTGGGTATCTTATTGCCACAAAGAGTCTATTCTGTCAGCCTTATGATCTCTATTTTAACATTAATGCTGGTCAGTTGTGTCTAAACCATAAAAGAGAGGGGTATAACGAGATGTGGTTGACCTCCCATCTTGTCATGGCCAGGAACTCAGTTTAAGGTTTTTCTGGGGTCCCTTTGGCCAAGAGAGGTTTATTTCAGTCGGTGGGGGGCTTAGGATTTTATTTTTAGTTGACAAGGCTTTTCTTTGGAAAGAATACTGTATCTAGTGGGATTATATTCAATTCCACAGAACAAACCCTGAACTTAAGCAAGGGGGTTGCTTTCCTCAGGTAGTATGACATCTGGAGCTAGACACAGGGTAGGTGCGGCTCCACCTTTATTGTGGGTTGCCCCAGAGTCTAAGACTACTGCTCCGCCTCCTGCCTCAGGGTAACCTCACAGCAATCTCAAAGCAGGAAGGAAACAGGAGGCTGAGAAAAGGGGTGGTACCTGCAACAGGAAAGCAAAAACCTTCCCAGGACTTGCCAGCTGACGTCCTCCTATATAGCTCAATGGCCAGAATTGTGTCATGTGACCATTTCCTCCTACATCTCATTGGCCAGAACCATGTCATGTGATCACCCCTGCGATGACCTCTGCGAAGGTGGGCATCTTAGCTTGGCACATTGCCTCCCTGAACAAAATCTAGGTTCTCTTAGAAGTCAAGAAGGCGAGAATGGATTTGAGGAGGCAGTTAGCAGTGTCCCGTAAAGAAGTGACGGATCAGGGATGTTGGGAGAGGAGAAGCCGCCTCGGAAGTACTGGACTCTGGATTTCTAGGAAAAAATGCATCCACTGTTGATGCGTTTTGCTACAAGGAGGCAGGGAAAGATAGTCTTTGTTCCAGGAAGCTCTGGGCTTAGCTTAGTTCTATTACTGTCCCTTAATGGCAGGGATACATTCTGAGAAATGCGTCTTTAGGCAATTTCATTTTGTGAACATGGAGTGTACTTATACAAACTTAGATGGTATAGCCTACTACACACCTAAGTTGTACGGTATAGCCTATTGCTCCTTGTACAGCCTGTGACTATACTGAATACTGTAGACAACTGTACTGAATACTGCAGACAATGGTAAGAATTTGTGTCTCTCAACATAGAAAAGGCACAGTAAAAATACAATATAAAAGATAAAAATGCTATACCCGTATAGAGCATCTACTATGAACGGAGCTTGCAGGGCTGGAAGCTGCTGTGGGTGAGTGCATGAAAAGGCCTAGGATATTACTGTCCACTACCGCAGACTTTATAAACGCTACATTTAGGCTACACTAAATTTATTTTTTAAGTTCTTTCTTCAATAATAAGTGAATCTTGGCTTACTGTAACTTTTTTACTATGTAAACTTTACATTTTTTAAAACTTTTTGACTCTTTTGTAATAATAACACCTTAAAACACAAATACATTGCAGCTGTACAAAAAATTTTCTTCTATTCTTATTCTATGAGCTTATTTTTCCCATTTTGAAAATGTATTTATTTACCTTTTAAACTTTTTTTCTTAAAAACGAAGATGCAGGCCTACACAGGGTCAGGATCATCAAGATATCACTAGGTGATAGGAATTTCTCAGCTCCATTCTAACCTTGTGAGGCCACTGTTGTAGATGTGGTCCATTGTTAACCAGAACGTCACTGCAGCACATGACTTTATTACAGAAGAAGGAAAGAATGGACAGTGGGGAGCAACCAAGGTCTCTGTCTGCCACAGTTCCTCCACCAGCCCCTGAGACAGAGTTCCCCTCAGGAGGAGTCTAGTGTGCGGACCCAAGTACACATCATCTCCAGACAGAGGGACTTTAGGGTAATTGTTGACATGGGCTTAGGAAATGGTGGGAGAGTGGCAGGCACTTGAGGATGTTGAAAGTATTTGAAGATAAATCCAGCCTCCCAGATCTGCCTGGAGAGAGGCATTGACAGGGCAGCCTGGCTGCTCAAAGCTACCTTATCCCAGCCTTGTCACTAGCAAGATATCTTTCCTTCCTGGGGTCTCATTTTCCTCTTCTTTTTTTTTTTTCTTTTCTTTTTTTTTTTTTTTTTGAGACAGAATCTCACTCTTGCCACCCAGACTGGAGTGCAGTGGTATGATCTCGGCTCACTGCAACCTCCGCCTCCCGGGTTCAAGCGATTCTCTTGCCTCAGCCTCCTGAATAGCTGGGATTACAGGCACCTGCCACCATGCCTGGCTAATTTTTGTATTTTTAGTAGAGACTGGGTTTTACCACGTTGGCCAGGCTGGCCTTGAACTTCTGACCTCAGGCAATCCGCCCACATCAGCCTCCCAAAGTGCTGGGATTACAGGTGTGAGCCACCGCGCCCAGCTCTCATTTTCCTCTTCTATAAAGGAGAGTAATAACCCTACCTTGTAGGGTTGGTGTGAGGCTCGTTTGAAGTGATGTATGTCCAGCTCCTGTTCTATACTATCCACTCCATAGACGATGGTTATTTTTGTTATGAGTATGATTTGGCCCCCATGCCCTCTGCTCTAACTCAACTCCCATCTTCTCCCTGTCAGGTATACTGACCCACTTGCCATTCCCTTATTAGAACATGCACTCTCTGCCTGGCTTTCCAATTCTCACTCTGCACACGGTGGAATCTTGGTGGAAGCACCTCACATCCTGGTGAACCTGGTAGTCTAGTCCCCTGTGATTCAGTTGGCCTCTGCACTTCTCCAGGAAATTCTCTCTGCCACTCCACGCTGGGTGAAGCTGCTCCTCAGTTTCCCTAGCAACCCACAATTATATCAGGGTTCTTATTGCACCCTTAAGCAATTACTGAGTTCCTTCCAAGGCTAGTCCAGACCCTCAGTGTATAAACCACCCTTGACATAATTAATTCCATCTTAGAAAAACCCTCCATTTTATATTTCATAGGCACTTTGCTAACAAGGATAAAATGTTTTGCTTAATGAACAGGTTTTAAAAAAGAACACAAACAAGCACACTCATCCACTATCAGTTCTCACCAGAGGACCCTCTGACTGTAAAAGAGCCAAGCCTTCAGCTTGTCTGTCTTCACTAACACCATCTTGCAGTCACTCGTGATAAGAACTCAGAAGCTGCCGCTGAAAGCTCTGCCACATCAAAGACTCTTCCTTGCAAGACCACCAGGCCCAGACCAGGACTCCCTTTGTCTTCTTTGCTCCCTTTGGACTGGTTCATTAGCCCTTTCACCTGTCTCTTTTTTCTCTTGATGTTAAATATTACTTTGTTTGTTGTGGAATGTTTACAACATTCATATAGTGATTAAGTATACTAGTATGTATGGTTTGTAATATTTACTGACTTACGGAGTGGCTTGAACCTATGTGCTCTGACTACAGAGTGAACAGGAAGGACTAAGGAGAATTGCCTCCTTGGGAACTCCATCTAGCTTCTGGATTTTGTGATTGAAATAGCATTTAAAAAAAAAAAAAAAAAAAAAGACTGACATTGTGGAGAGATATAAACGTGTATGGACCTGGTCATCTCTAATCTCGAACTGCTATGACACTCAGAGAGGTTGAGAGGCCCAGAACACTCTCCTTGTTCAAGGCTCTGCATGAAGAGAAGGAAGAAATTATGCAATATTTTATTTATTTATTTTTTCAGATGAAGTCTCTCTCTGTTGCCCGGGCTGGAGTGCAATGGCGTGATCTTGGTTCACTGCAACCTCTGCCTCCTTTGTTCAAGCCATTCTCCTGCCTCAGCCTCACAGCAGCTGGGACTATAGGCATGTGCCATCATGCCTGGCTAATTTTTGTATTGTTAGTAGAGATGGGGTTTCACTATGTTGGCCAGGCTGGTCTCGAACTCTTGACCTCAAGTGATCCACCCGCCTCAGTCTCCCAAAGTGCTGGGATTACAGGCTTGAGCCACTGAGCCAGCCTAATTGTTCAATATTTTAAATGTTTAAATGCCAGCAAGTCATAGGTGCTCAACAAATATTTGTTGAATGACAACAAATTAGCACGGTTGACACAAAAAGGGCAATGCAATATATGTGCTATTTAATATTTGCAGATTTTTATTTAAAAATCTGAATTCACAGTACACTGCAGGTGGTTGCTTAGACACAAGTTTTAAGTTCTGTCACCCTGTGTATACTTTTTTTTTTTTTTTTTTGAGACGGAGTCTCGCTCTTGCTGCCCAGGCTGGAGTGCAATGGTGCGGTCTTAGCTCACCTCAACCTCCGCCTCCCGGGTTCAAGCGATTCTCATGCACCAGGCTCCCGAATGGCTGGGATTACAGGTGCGTGCCACCACGCCCGGCTGATTTGTGTATTTTTAGTAGAGATGGGGACCAATGTGGACCATGTTGGCCAGGCTGGTCTCGAACTCCTGACCTCAAGTGATCCGCCCACCTTGGCCTTCCAAAGTGCTAGGATTACAGGCATGAGCCATCACCTGGCCACCCTGTGTATCTGGAGACAGCTGCCAAGTCTAAATTTGCAGAGGTAAGGGAAGGAGAAGCCTTGACCCAGTGGCCCCCGCTCGCCCTGCCTGCTGGGGAGATGGGGAGCTCCTAGGACAGGGGCTGGGTCCTCAAGACGTGGCACGAGGAAGGGGGTCGCATTAAGCCCCCAGCGGCTCCCGCACTGCGCACCCCTGGGGCGTCCCCCTGCCAGCCTCAACCCAGCCACCTCCTAGCCGGCGGGCGGTGGCAGTCTCCGTGATATCTTTCCGTCCCGCCGGCAGGCGGCGCCCTCCGGCCCTTGTTTCGTCGGGCCCGGACGGGGCGTGCGCGCTCAAAGGTTGCCCGGCTCTGTCGCCCGCATTTCCTGGCCTGGAGCCGGCTGAGCCACAGCGGGGTCGCCGCGGGGTCCCGGGGCCATACTCCCCCGCCCCTCCCAGGAGCGCGCGGGGTGGGGCGGGACCAGGCCGGCACGCTGGGCCCTCGCCCCTCCCTCGGGCAGTCACCTGGGCACGGGCGCCGCAGGTGCCGGGCCCTCAACCTTGCGGAGCCGACAGCCATCGATCCTCGGGTGAGTGCGGGCGCGGGTGGAAGGCGCCCGGCGCTCTCGCCACCGGCGTCCCAGCCGCGGGGCGGCCAGCTGTCCCCGCGCCGCTCCCGGTCTCCCTGGCCGGGCGCTCAGCGCGTCTGGGAGGGGAAGGAATTTCCTTTGCAGGAACTCAGGGGTTGGGGGTTCTCTGCTACTTAAGAGATCCAGGAGTGGGGCGCGGACGCCCGAGCCTTCCACCTTCGGAATGGGAATTACAGAGGAGCCTTAGCAACTGAGGTCCGTCGTGGGTTTGAGGGCATGGGGTCCGGGGAATGGGCGTGTCCCGCACCCAGAGACTCGCCACCCTCTCTCCAGGGGAGATGACTCGCCACCCTGTTTCCAGGGGAGATGCTTTTTAAGCATGACAAACCCAGCAAGGTTACAGAAGTGGGTGTATGCGACTCTTCGCTCTTTCCTGGCGCCCAGAGATGAATAGTCACAAACACACACACACACACACACGCACGCACACGCGCGCGCGCATTCATTGGGGCCGACTTTGCGTCCCCTCCCCTGGCCTCGGGCGTTGGGGACTGCGCCCCCGCCCGCGCTGGCCAATGGGATTAAGCCCCAGGGCCTTGCCCGGCTGTTTGTTTTTCGAAGCCGTTGCGTCCCAGTGGGTTTTTGGATGACCATCCTGGCTGGCTCAAAATTTCCTCTAGATTACCTGCGTCCACCCGCAAGAACCCAGCGGCAGAAACTCCTCATCTGCGCAGGTGGCCTCGAGGTGGTGGCAGGGCTGCCCCCTGCAGTCCGGAGGCAAACGCACTTACCCGACCTCCGGAGGCAGGTTCGCCTGGGAGGAACCGCTCCGGCTTCGTCCTACACTTGCGCAAATGTCTCCGGTAAGGGGAAGTGTTGCTTAAATCCCGGAGATAACCCCCGTCGAGAAGCATCGCCAAGACATATGAACGAGTGTTTAGCTCTCAGTATTGTTATTGCTTCCAGTGAAATGGTTTCGTATGTACTTTGTGCATTTATATATAAATATAAACATATATATGTATACGTTTGACAAACTCTAAGACCGGCACTTAACTTGTGATATCTCCAGAACAGAGTTATTATAGTTATTTGGAAATTGTCAGTGGGAATCAGCCTGGCTGGTATGAGAATTACAGGGAGGAGGACCTGTGTGCAATTTCAAAACGATTTAAGAGACGTTCAGTGGCAATACAAGGTGTGGACGTTGGTTAGATCCTGATTTGATGAATGTTTTTTAAAATGGAGATGATGGCCGATTGCGGTGGCTCACACCTGTAATCCCAGCACTTTGGGAGGCCGAGGTGGGTGGATCATCTGAGGTCAGGAGTTCGAGACCAGCCTGGCCAACATAGTGAAACCCTTCTCTACTAAAAATACAAAAATTATCAGGGTGTGGTGGCACGCGCCTGTAATCCCAGCTACTCGGGAAGGCTGAGGTAGGAGAATCGCTTCAACGCCGAAGGCAGAGATTGCAGTAAGCCGAGATCGTGCCACTGCATTCCAGCCTGGGAGGCAGAGCGAGACTCTGTCTCTAAATAAATAAATAAATAAATAAGGAGACGATGAAGGAAATTTCTACTGATTATTTGATAATATCAAGGAAATTATAATAGTTCTGTTTAGTTACTTTTGGTAATGGTATCATGACTAAGGTTTTAAAAATCCCTGTAGAGACACAGACTGAAGTTGAAACACAGCTTTAGGATTTGCTTCAGAATTATTCAGTTTTAGATGCTAGCAGAGAAGTGAGGGGAACAAGATGAGAGGAGATTGTTCATGGATTGTTAATAGTTGAAGCTGGAGAGAACACATGGACACAGGGAGGGGAACATCACGCACGGCGGCGGGGGGCGGGCGGGGGCTGTCGGAGGATGGGGGCAAAGGAGAGGGAGAGCATTAGGACAAATACCTAATGCATGTAGGGCTTAAAACCTAGATGACGGGTTGATAGGTGCAGCAAACCCCCATGGCACATGTATACGTGTATACCTATTAACAAACCTGCACATTCAGCACATGTATCCCAGAACTTAAAGTAAAACAGAAATAAAAATAGTTGAAGCTGGATGATGGTTATGGAAGTCCTTACACTATTGTTTCAGTATTTGTGTGTGTTTGGCATTTTCCTTTAAACAGAACACCACCACCTGTGGAGCTTTTTTGCATAAAGTAGGTTTGGCACTGCAGCTGAGTTTAGATGCGAGGTCTTCCACAGTCCCTCGTTTTTTGTAAATTGGGTGTCAAGGCTGCTTCTCCAGACTCGGTCATCAAAAGTTTTTTTCTCCCTAAGGGAGGTGCTGATTTATTTTGCTCAGAAGGCAGAGGGTGTTTGCTGAGTGTGACAAAGCTGAGCGGATCAAGTTGATGCAGGTGGAGGCTAGGTCAGCTTTTTTTATACAAAGGGCATTAGCAAGCCTGGGGGTTGATTGCCTCCAGTCGGGCGGATTGTATAAAGTGTGTTAGCAGTTTTGCCTAATTGCCCAAATCCCTTCCAAGTTATGCTCATCAAAAAACAGAGTTCAGAGTAGTGAACACACATGTCTGTATACACTTAGGATTTATATACACTTCTGGAAGCACTGTATTCATCAATAAAAAGCGTACATGATAAAAACAAAGCACAAAATGAGTGGAGGGCTGCTTGTTGCTGTGTTGTGTTGCCTGTTTCATCGTTACCTTGTTTGCTTTAGGGATCATGACATGTAAATATTTAGCAAAGCACTGACTCCTAAAAGTTCTGCATGGCATTTAACACATTTTTTTCAAGAACCATGCTTGTAGAAGGGTAAGGAAGGAGTAATAGCTATATCTTCATCAGGCTTGCTCTAAATTTTTTTCCTCCAGATTTAGCCTATAATTCCTACTCATTCTGTCATGCTTGGTCAGTAATTTGGAAAAGTGGTGATTCTGAGAGGGAGCTATTGAAGTTAATAGAGGGAGGAAGAGGAGGTATATTCCCAAAAGGCAAATCCACATTTTTTAGTAGCTTCAGTATAACTGAATGTAATGCCTTTGGATTTAAGGATAAAACAAGTCAAAGAGATGAGATCTGGGACAGTTAAAAGTTGAAGTGTTCAATGACTCTCCTTAGCCTAGACCTTGCTCGTGTAGATTCACTAATCTAAAGGATGTAAAGATGTTTTAAGATTCAGTTGAGGAATGCTGAAGCATATCCTAGTTTCACTGCTGTGATGGGAAACTAATGAGACAACCAACAAAATTCCCTTTATAATAGGGGGAAATACCACAGTGAATTAATCATGGTACTTAAATGAAGTGAAATTGTTTGGTTTGTGGCTCTGTTTTCTTGGTATGAATGAAAGAAGTGTACAACTGTCACGTAACTTTATTTTATACCTCAGTTTCCTCTCTAGTTCCCTAAAAGAGCATGGAAAGAGAAAAGAAACTTGCCAGTCCCTTTAGTGACCAAACTAATGTTTACTCTCCTCTGTAGGAGGGTGGTAGATTTGGACTCTGGAGAGTTGATTGCTAATAGCTATTTTAAGGACTTACCACAAATGTGACACCATTTCGCCCTGATTCGCATTATTAAGGATATAAACGCATTAGAAAAGCAAACTGCTCCCCTGTTGGGCTAGAAATGATAGGAAAGGGTGTTGGCAATCTAGTCAACGGTATTCTTCTAGATTCATAAACACTTAGCTTTCATGTACAGCACCTCATCCCATCCTGTGAGGCGGAGCAGTGGTGATAGAGGGTAATTTTGGTTTTTAACAGATGGGAACATTGAAATATAAGGAAGTCAGCCTGGGCAACATAGTGAGACCTTTACTCCACAAAAAATAAAAATAAATAAATAAAAATTAGCCAGGTATGGTGGTACATGCCTGTAGTCCCAGTTACTCTGGAGGCTGAGGTGGGAGGATTGCGTGAGCCTGAGAGGTCGAGGCTGCAGTGAGCCATGATCACACCACTGTACTTCAGCCTGGGTGACAGAGCAAGATATTGCCTCGAAAAAGAAATCTAAAGAAGATTGCTTTAAATCACTTCTTTAGGGAGATAGGGAAGGAAATTTAACATTGATCAAGAGTTCATTGGCTAAAAAAAAGAGTTCATTGGCTGGGTGTGGTGGCTCACACCTGTAATCCCAGCTCTTTGGGAGGCTGAGGGGAGGAAGGTTTGCTTGAGGCCAAGAGTTCAAAACCAGCCTGGGCAACATAGTGAGACCCCCATCTCTACAAAAATAATAATAATAATAATGATAATAATAATAATAAAAAATTGGCCAGTGTGGTGGCTGAGGTGGGGAGGATGGCTTGAGCCCAGCAGTTCCAGGCTGTAGTAAGCTATGTTTGCACCATTGCACGCCAGCCTGGACAACAGGGCAAGACTCTGTCTCTTAAAAAAAAAAAAAAAAAAAAAAAAGAATTCATGGTAGTCTTCACACATGGTTTTGTTTTTTGTTTTGTTTTGAGACAGAGTTTTCGCTCTGTTGCCCAGGCTGGAGTGCAATTGTGCGATTTTGGTTCACCACAACCTCCGCCTCCTGGGTTCAAGCAATTCTCCTGCATCAGCCTCCCAGGTAGCTGGGATTACAGGTGCCAGCCACCATGCCTGGCCAGTTTTTGTATAGTTAGTAGAGACGAGGTTTCACCATGTTGGCCAGGCTAGTCTCGAAGTCTTGACCTCAGGTGATCCACCCACCTCAGTCTCCCAAAGTGCTGGGATTACAGGTATGAGCCACCATGCCCGGCCCACACGTTTTTAATTCTGACAAATGTCTCTAGGTTGGGTATTATCAGTCCATTTTGCAAATGGAAGTTGAGGCTAGAGGTTAATAGTTTTTGCCTGAGGTCTTGTAGCTAGTAAAAGTAGAGCTAAGATGCAAACTCAGCTCCTTCAGATTTGACAGTCTGCATTATTTCTGGCAGTTTCACACTACCTTTAGCAGGAAGCAGAGCAACATGCCCAAGAATTGGGTAGTCTAGGCAAACTGTCTTCTTACCACACCCTACTGTCCTGGTGACAGGCGGGGGGCATGGGTCACATCTGACCAACAGATGTTCTCTCGGGCCAGCATAGAGCTTAAAAAAAACACTGAGTCAGTGTTGAAAATTGGGAAATTTCAAACATTCTGCCCTAACGATTCCCAAAGGCAATACTAGAGCAGCCGCCTCTTTAAGGAAGTGTAGTACATACCAGTCCCCTCAGCCCCCAGCAATCCCTAAAGTAGTCCCCAGCCCTGAGATTGTACTTTTTTTTTTTATGGTAAGAAATCTTTCTATGTGTGTCTTTCTACCCCAAATGGAATAACAAAATATAGGTTGAGAGGCTCTTGTTGCAAGAAAAATGGGAAAGACACTTTGGGAGGCCGAGGTGTGGGAATCACCTGAGGTCGGGAGTTCGAGACCAGCCTAACCAACATGAAGAAACCCCATCTCTACAAAAAATACAAAATTAGCCTGGCGTGGTGGCATACGCCACTTGGGAGGCTGAGGCTGGAGAATCACTTGAACTCAGGGAGCGGAGGTTGCAGTGAGCCGAGATTGCGCCATTGCACTCCAGCCTGGGGAACAAGAGCGAAACTCCATCTCAAAAAAAGAAAATAAGAGAAAAATGGGAAAGATCATATTCCTTTGAGGAAATGAGAGTCTTGTGTTTAGTTCCAGTGCTTCTCTGTCAGACAAATACAAGTTGTGTTGTCATTTTTCTCTCATGCTGTCTATTTTTCTCACTTACAAGGAACTTGTTTGCTACCCCCTGCAGTTTGACAAGAATGGAGTAGGTGTGGGCAGGCCTCAGTAGGGAAAAGGAATGGCTCCAAACTCCCACACCAGTGGGTCTTTGTGAGTAGGCAGGTGGGTCTTGTACACCTTGGGGGTTCCCCAGGGTGTCCTACCGGGATGGGGCACAAAAAAGCCCTTAACCCTTCCCCTTTAAACAGCCTGACTCTGGGACCCATGTGGATCCTGAGGTTGTGTGTCAGCTCTCTGTAGCTGCTTTGAACTGGACCCCAGCCACTCTGAGGGGTTCCTAGGACTTGCAAATGGCCTCTCTCCCCCATCCTTCTCTGCCCACCACTCTCCTGCTGATGACAAGTCCACTTCTACACGCTGTTTAGGCACAGCACCCCCAGAAAGCTCTATAGGGATGAGGAGCTGAGGCGCCTGCATAGTGCAGCCTTCAAGGGGTTTCTGTGGCGGAAGTCCAAGGGTGGCTTAATTTCCTTGCCTTCAAACTTTCGGTTAAGGGTCATGGGGCAAACATTCTCGCCTCTGTGAATAGCTGGAGTTTCATGACTGTTGAAGTTTCTCTTTAAATCTTTGTTTCCTTCCCCTGAGTTCTGCATTTTCTTCCCCTGTGTGTGTGCTGTGGAGGAGAATGAAAAGAGGAAATGGCACAAAAGTGAACCTTGTTGGGTGGCTTTGAGGAAATCTGAGGTGCTGTTGTGGGCCTTTGTCACTCGAGTTGTCAGTCTAGGTGTGTGTGTAAACAGACATGGAATAAACAAAGGCTCCAAGTGGAACAACTTGTTTTGGCCAAAAGAAGTGAATTCAGACCGGGCGTGGTGGCTCATACCTGTAATCTCAGCACTTTGGGAGGCTGAGGTGGGTGGATCATGAGGTCAGGAAATGGAGACCATCCTGGCTAACACGGTGAAACCCTGTCTCTACTAAAAATACCAAAAAAAAAAAAAAATTAGCCAGGGGTGGTGGCGCTCACCTGTAGTCCCAGCTACTTGGGAGGCTGAAGCAGGAGAATCGCTTGAACGGGGAGGCGGAGGTTGCAGTGAGCCGAGATCATGCCACTGCACTCCAGCCTGGGTGACAGAGTAAGATTCTGTCTCAAAAAAAAAAAAAAAAAAAAGAGAGAGAGAGAAAGAAAAAAGTGAGTTCAGAGGCCCACACGTTTTATGAATGCCCAACCAGCTGCTTGAGGGGATCCTTTCTGGATAACTCTGGAATCAGGTTTGTGGGTGTGTGTTCCCTCAGGTGATGATGAACCCCCGTGTCAAGGAAGAGTGGGGTAATTGGTTATTAGCCAGAGCCAACAGGGAGAGGCCGAGCAGTTTGAGTATGGACTCAGCCAGATCCCTGGGTTTCATTTCTGTTCTTCCACCACCTGTGTGACCTCATTTTTTAAAACCTCTTTGTCCCTCAGTTTCCCCTGTGTAAGCTAGGAGTAATAACAGTACCTATGTCCTAGGGCTGCGAGGATTCACTGGCACGTCAAGTGCTTGTAGCAGTGCCTGGCATGGAGCAGGATGGACTGTGAGTTAGCTATTATTGTTGTTGTTGTTAGAGCCCTGCTTCCTTTACTTTCAGTTTTATTGGGGAGAATTTCCCCCACATAATGTTAGAAGAAAGACCACAGGGAAGAAATGCATGTGAGCTCTGACCTCTGTTCGTGGAGTGAGCCATGGGCTGCGCATCTGGGTTGCCACGTGGCCGTAGGGAAATGTTCTCCATGACAAATGCTAACAGGGTGTTTGGTGCAGCAGCAGCTTTGGAATTGATGAGAACTGGGACACAACTTGTGACTTTGAACCAAGGCTTTGGCTTTGTTGTTCGGGGATTAAAATCTTCTTTTTTAATCTGTGACTGACTGTGGAAAGGAGTTGGAATCCCCTAGCATTCGCGTGGATACAAACTCCACCCCCTTACAAGAGAGCGGACTAGGGTTAGCTGCGACACAGGAGTCCCAGCCTCAGCTGTGCCACCGCCTGACAGGGGTTTAAGGCTAGGTCTTCTGGGCAGCCAGTGCCTCTTCTGTCACCTGGGAACAAGCATATCTAATAGGAATGTTGTGAGGGGCTAACAACATTTTATGAAATCCTGACAGAGACACAGTGAAGTACAATGCCTAACTTGCACCTTAGTAGTAAAATCATAGAACAGATACATTGAGAGGCTTACTCTTTAACTTGGAAAAGTAATATAGATGCTGTTAACTACTGTTTATTTAATATTTTGTAGTTCTTATCTGGTTTGATCTTTAAACTAGCAATGCAGGTTTCTGTTTGTTTACATTTGTTTCTATTGCCTTTTGGCTGCCTGTCAGGAGAGGTACAGAAGTGAACCCAGGTTCAGGCCAGAAATGAGAACATGGAATGGCCTTCATTTTACTTTATCAGAGAGGTAACATGAGTTCTGATTCTTTATGCCCGTAAGTAATTCTGAGGAGGGAGCACTTTAGAGATTGATAGCTAAGGTGTTCCTGGGAAGCTGAAAGCATCCATGGTGTCCAGGGAAGCTGAATGGAGGGCCAGTGATTCCCCTCCAAGCAGCAGGGCAGAGGTCTCCCCTGTTGATAGCCCTTGCCCAGTCCCCTCCAGCAGGGACAGGTGGAAAGAAGAGAGGCAGTAGGCTTTAGATTCTCCCTCCTGCCCCAGGTGCAGACCCAAAGCTTCAGAGTCCATTCTACCTTCACCTAACCCTTCGTCCTTCTCCTGCGCTCCAGCCAGGTGTTCCAGTGAGAAGTCTATACCCACCACACCCTCACCGCATCCTCAGTGGATAGGCCCCAAGCCTGCACTCTCCTGCTCAACACCTGCAAGGTTTTCTCTTCTTCCCATGGCCTCTGGGGCTTTCCATTGCTGCCCTTGCCTCCTGATCCTGCCTGCCTTCAGCTTTACTGTATTCTGAAAGGTTTAAAGGGAGGAGTCCTTTATGACCCGCAATCCAAGGATCTGAAGGCATTGACATTTGGGTATATTTCCTTTCTATTTTGTTTTACTTTGGTTTTTTATAAATTTAAAAAATTTTAACATTTTATAAACAATTCATTTTATGTTAGAATTTTAACATAGTTGCCATACTGTAATTACAATTTATCATTATGATGATATCAAAAAGACACCTGCATGCATATGTTTATCATAGCACAATTCACAATTGCAAAGATATGGAATCAACCTAAGTGTCCATCAACCAATGAGTGGATAAAGAAAATGTGATACATATACACATATCACATATATACACACACATACCATGGAATACTAGTCGGCTATAAAAAGAACAAAATAATGTCTTTTGCAGCAACTTGGATGGAACTGAAGGCCGTTATTCTTTTTTTTTTTTTTTTTTGAGATGGAGTCTTGCTCAGTCACCCAGGCTGGAATGCAGTGGCCCAATGTCGGCTCACTGTAACCTCCACCTCCCAAGCGATTCTCCTGCCTCAGCCTCCCGAGTAGCTGGGATTGCAGGCACCCGCCATCATGTCCAGGTAATTTTTGTAGAGCAGGGTTTCACCATGTTGGCCAGGCTGGTCTCGAACTCCTGACCTCAGGTGATCCATCTGCCTTGGCCTCCCAAAGTACTGGGATTACAGGCGTGAGCTGCCATGCCCATGAAGGCCATTATTCTAAGTGAAGTAACTCAGGAATCGAAAACATAATGCCGTATGTTCTCACTTATAAGTAAGTGGAAGCTAAGCTATGGGTACACAGAGGCATACAGAGTGATATAATGGACTATGGAGACTCAGAAGGGGAGGATGGGAAGGGGATGAGGGATGAAAAACAACCTATTAGGTACAATGTACACTACCTGGGTGATGAGCACTCTAAAATCCTAGACTTTACCACTATACAGTTCATCTATGTAACAAACCCACTTGTACACCTAAAGCTATTAAAATTTTTTTTAAATAAAAAATGTCACTGTATTCGCCTATGTCTTTATAAATATTTTTAATGACTGCATGCTGTTTTAGTCTTTTTTAGCCATTCTCTTAAAATATTAGAGAACTAAGTCGTTGCTCGTTTTTTGATGTTGTACATCATTCCAATTTGAATGCACATAAACCTTGGAGCCCATTTCACATTATTTGAGATGGATTCCTATAAAAATAATTACTGAGTCAAAGATTTTCAACATGGAAAGTTTTCTTTCTTATCACAAAAGCAACAAATTTGTATTGTGGAAGATACAGGACAGTGTAAAAAGTAAACATGTACCTCTGTTCTCACCAACCAGTTGCTGTTTGTGTCATCGGGTTCTACCCCTCCAGGATACGTGTCCTCTTCAGGCTTGCTCCATGTGTGGCGTGGCCTGTGCGCTGGCAGCATGGCATCACCTGGGAGCTTGTTAGAAATGCAAAATCTCAGGCTCACCCCAGACATCTGTCTTTTAACAAGATCCATATTCAAGTTTCAGAAGTCTTAGTCCCCAAGGCCACCACCTTACCAGTCACGGTGGGCTGGCATTAATTACCTCTGATCTGTGAATATACATACATTTTTCCTATTTCCCTAATATTAGGATGTACCGCTATGTCTATTTCCTACATTTTTCCTATTTCCATACATTTTTCCTATTTCCCTGATATTGGGATGTACCAGTGGTTTGCATCCTCGTATCTCCCTTAACGTAAGACTATCTAAGGACAACAGCAGGCTCCCCTCAGTAACACCGGTTCAGAGATCAGCAGGATCCCATCTCATCCCCCTGTGAGAAGCCCTGCTACACACAGCTTTATCTTGCATCTGTCATTTAACATAATACCATCAGCATTTTCCTGTTACTTAGCTTTTCTCTCAATAATAACAAATTTTATCTTTCATGGCTGCAGGTGGTAGTCCATCTTATGACTGTCTCATAATTCATTTGACTCATTCCCTAATGTTAGACATTAAGTTGTTTTGGAGACAGGGGAGGGTGTACTGTGGGCTATTATAAGTATGCCGAATTTACGCAGTAATTATTTCCTTCAACCCAGATTATTTTCTTATGATGAATTACCAGAGTGCAGACACTGGGTCAAAAGGAGTGAACATTTTAAACCCTCCTTAAAATGCCCCAGGAGTATAGGAAGTGCCCTGACATTGTGCCCTCCCAGACACTGGGTAGTGTGGTCTGTAGACAGACTCCAGGGAGCAGGGTCATGTCTCATTCGCATCACGCCTCCAGGGCTGGTGTAGCGCCAACTCTGAGGGTCACTCTAAGGGGACCTCGGGGAATGGAAAGGAAGTGACAGAAGGATGGGCAAGCTGCCCGTGGTGGTGGTGCTCCTTTCCTCCTGGCCTGAGTCCTCTGTCACAGTAGATGTCACGGACCAGGCAGCAGCCTTCCTCAGGGTGTGTCCACAAAGTTTAGCCTTTCCTCCTGGCGCCCATCTTCCAGTGGCTTGGGAGCTGGAGCCAGCGGTGGAGGCCTGAAATGACTACTCGGTGAGTCTGGAACCTGCTGGACCTGATTGCTGCCAAGCTTGTTTTTGCTTCATGAGTCTGAGACTGTTAGGTTCTCTCATACTTTTTTCCTCTCACCAGCAGACGAAGAACCTGATATTAAGTAAACTTTATTCTGAAAGGTACACTCAAACAATTCCTTTTTTTTTTTTTTTTTTTGAGACTGAGTTTCACTCTTGTTGACCAGGCTGGAATGCAATGGTGTGTTCTCGGCTCGGTGCAAACTCCCACCTCTCAGGTTTAAGTGATTCTCCTGCCTCAGCCTCCCAAGTAGCTGGGATTACAGGTGCCTGCCACCACACCCACCTAATTTTCTTCGTCTTCTTTTTTGTTGTTGTTGTTGTTGAGATGGAGTTTCGCTCTTGTAGCCCAGGCTGGAGTGCAATGGTGCCATCTCAGCTCACCACAACCTCCACCTCCCAGGTTCAAGTGATTCTCCTGCCTTGGCCTCCTGAGTAACTGGGATTACAGGTGCCTGTCACCATGCTCAGCTAATTTTTTTTTTTTTTTTTTTTTTTTTTTTTGAGATGGAGTTTTGCTCTTGTTGCCCAGGCTGGAGTACAATGGCGCGATCTCGTCTCACCATAACCTTCACCTGCCAGGTTCAAGTGATTCTCCTGCCTCAGCCTCCCAAGTAGCTGGGATTACAGGCATGCACCACCATGCCCACCTAATTTTTTTGTATTTTTAGTAGAGATGGGGTTTCTCCATATTGGTCAGGCTGGTCTTGAACTCTGGACCTCAGGCAATCCACCTGCCTCAGCTTCCCAAAGTGCTGGGATTACAGGCGTGAGCCACAGTGCTCAGTTGACAATTAAATTTTTAAAAATTGAAACATCAGCATTGTATATGTGATTAAGTCATAATTTGAACTTTGATGCCTGGAATAAATTTTTCATCCTCCTTAAAAGATTTTGAAGTAAATAAGTGAATTAATATACAATGAGTTTGATTCTGTTGCATTATTTACATATGTTAAATGTATTTTTGTTTGTATCATGACATAATTAAAACATTTTAAAATGAGTATCAAACTCTTAGCCATTTATATTAACTATTTGACATGGGCAACAGAAACGCACACTGCTGTACCTCCTGAAAATTCATGTGAGTAATTGATGCTGAATTTGTCCAGTAGTATGTCTTTTGGGGGGCATTTTTAAGTATTTAAAAATTTTGGAGGTACATACAGTAAAATGCACAGATCTTAAGTGTTTAGTTTTGATAAATATGTGCACCTATGTAAACAACATTCCTGTCAAGACACAGAACATTTTCATGCTTCAGGCAGTTCTCTCATGCTACTTTGCAATCAGTCCAGAGGCACTTGCTGTTCTGATTTCCAGCATCATAAATGAGCTTTGTCTGTTCTTCAACTTCATATAAATGGATTGTGATATATAGTAGACAAACAAAAGTAGCTGCTTTTGTTCAACATAATGCTTTTGAGATTTATACATGCGTGACTCTGTAATTCTTTATTAGTAACTAATATTACATTCTTTGAATATACTGTAATGCAGCCATTCTCCTTTGATGATCACTTGGGTTGTTTCCAGTTTTGGGCTGTTGTGAATAAAGCTGCCATGGCTGAGCATGGCAGCTCGCACCTGTAATAGCAGCGCTTTGGGAAGTCAAGGTGGGAAGGTCAGTTGAGTCCAGGATTTCGAGACCAGCCTGGGCAACATAGCAAGATTCTGTACCTTAAAAAAAAAAAAAATTGTTATTAGCTGGGTATCATGGCAGGCACCTGTAATCCCAGCTGCTAGGGAGGCTGAGGCATGAGAATTACGTGAACCTGGGAGGCAGAGGTTGCAGTAAGCTGAGATCGCGCCACTGCACTTCAGCCTGGGCAAAACAGCGAGACCTTGTCTCAAAAAAAAAAAAAAAAAAAAAATTGTTTAAAAAAATAGCTGCTATGAATATTCTTGTATAAGTCTTTTTTAAAAAACAGCTTTATTGAGGTATAATTTATATGCCATAAAACCTACTCATTATGTACAATTCTATGGTTTTTAGTAATTTATAGGTTTGTGCAGCCATCACCATAACCCAGTTTTTGCTTTTTGTCACCCCCAAATTTCTCTCTGCCAGTATACAATCAGTTCCCACCTGTAGCCCCAGACAGCCATTGAACTTCTGTCTCTTGCCTTGTCTGGGAAATTCAAATTAGAGGAATCTTGGATTATATAGTTTTTTGTGTCAGACATCTCTCACTTAGCACATTTTTGAGGTTCATCCGTGTTGCAGCATGTATCAGTAGCTTGCTGCTTTGTATAAATATACTACATTTTATTTATCCACTCAGCAGTTGATGAACATTTGAATTGTTCCCAGGGCTTGGCTGTTATGAATAATGATGCTATGAACGAGGTAATGTTGCTATCTACAAGTGTTAATATGGACCTTATTTGTATTTCTCTTGAGTAGATTTGTATGGGTATAATTGTGGAGTCATGTGGTAAGTTTATGTTTAACTTTTTAAGAAACTGCCGAACTATTTTCCAAAAGCGGCTGTACAGTGTTAGAGTCCCACTAACAGTGTGCGAGGGTTCTCTACATTCTTGCCGACGTTTGTAATTGTTACTCGTTCTTATTATAGATATTTCAAAGGGTGCATAACGGTGTCTCATTGCAGTTTTAATTTGCATTTCCCTAATGACTAATGATGTTGAGTTCCTTTTCATGTGCTTATTAGTTACTTGTATGTCTTCTTTTTTATTGGATATTTGATCTATATTGATATTGTTATAGATATATATCATCTTCGATGACATGTCTAGTTACATCTTTTGCCCCCTTTTTACTTTTTTTTTTTTTTTTTTTTTTTTGAGACGGAGTCTGGCTCTATCGCCCAGGCTGGAGTGCAGTGGTGCGACCTCAGCTCACTGCAACCTCCGCCTCCCGGACTCACGCCATTCTCCTGCCTCAGCCTCCTGAGCAGCTGGGACTACGGGCGCCCGCCACCACGCCCGGCTAGTTTTTTTGCATTTTTAGTAGAGACGGGGTTTCACCGTGTTTGCCAGGATGGTCTCGATCTCCTGACCTCGTGATCCGCCCGCCTCGGCCTCCCAAAGTGCTGCCCCATTTTTAAATTGGGTTATTTCTCACCACCCTCTTACTGAGGTTCAAGAATTTTAAGATATATATCTAGATGCAAATTCTGTATCAAATATATGGTTTGGGGCTGGGCACAGTGGCTCACACCTGTAATCCTAGCACTTTGGGAGGCCGAGGCCAGCAGATCACCTGAGGTCAGGAGTTCAGAATCAGCCTGCCAACATGGCGAAACCCTGTCTCTACTAAAAATACAAAAATTAGGTGGGCCTGATGGCATGCACCTGTAATTCCAGCTACTCCAGAAGCTGAGGCAGAAGAATTGCTTGAACCTGGGAGGCAGAGGTTGCAGTGAGCCAGGATCGCACCACTGCACTCCAGCTTGGGAGACAGGGCGAAACTCTGTCTCAAAAAATAAAAAAATAAAAAACAAATATATAGTTTGAAAATATTTTCCCCAAACCCATGACATTTCCCTAATGGTGCCTTTTAAAGAAAAGTTTTAAAGTTTGATGAAGCCTAAGTTGTTGATTTCTTTTATGGTTTGTGTTTTTAATCTCATATCTAATAAATACTCTCGGAACCTTATACAAGTCTTGTGGACATGTTTTGTTTTGTTTTTGAGGTGGAGTCTCACTCTGTCACCCAGGCTGGAGTGTAATGGCACATTCTCGGCTCACTGCAACCTCCACCTCCCAGGCTCCAGTGGATCCCCTGCCTCAGCCTCCTAAGTAGCTGGGATTACAGGTGCACGCCACCGTGCCCGGCTAATTTTTGTATATTTGGGAGAGACGCAGTTTCACAATGTTGACCAGGCTGATCTCGAACTCCTGACCTCAAGTGATCCGCCCACGTTGGCCTCCCAAAGTGTTGGGATTACAGGCATGAACCTCTACGCCTGGCTAACATGTTTTAATTACTCCTAGCTAAATATCTAGTAGTAGAAGTACTGGATCATAGGATAAGCATATGTTGAAATGCCACACTATTTTCCAAGGGGATATACCATTTTACACCTCAAACAGCAGTGTATGAGAGTTCTCGTTACTCTACATCTTTTCCAATATTTGGTATTGTTGGTCTTTCTGATTTTAGTCATTCTGATGAAATTGTATGTCATTGTCATTTTAATTAGCTTTCTCCTGATAACTAATGATGTTGAATACCTTTTTGTGTGCTATTGACCATTTGTACATATTCTTTTTGGAACGTCTTTTCAAGTATTTTGCCCATTTTTGTTTGAGTAGTTTGACTTTTTGCTATTCATTTGTAGGCACTCTTTATATATGTAGTCTGGTAGTCTGGGCACAAGTCTTTTGTTAGAGATATGTGTTGTAAGCATTTTCTCCCCGTCTGTTATTGCCTTTTCATTTTCTTATGATGAACAGAAGAATCTAATTTTAATGAGTTCACTTTATCAATTTTTTTTCTTTTATATTTGGTGCTTTTTGTGTTTTGCTTGAGAATTCTTTGCTCCAAGGTTGCAAACATATTCTCCTTTGTTTTCCTTATAGAGTCTTACATTTTATAGTTAGGCCTGTGATCTCTCCTGAGTTAATTTGTGTTAATGGTGTGAAGTGGGGTTAAGGTCCTTTTTTTTTTTTTCATACGGTTATCCAGTTAGTCCAGCACAATGTTTTGAAAAGACTTTCCTTTCCTGCATTGAACTGCATTGGTACTTTCTTATAAATCAAGTGGACTGGTTTGAACTCTCTTCTGTCAACATGTTTGTTCTTAAGCTCATTGTCTTGAGTTCTGTAATTTATAAGTCTTGAAATCAGGTAGTGTAAGTCGTCCAACTTTGTTTTTGACTATTCTGACCCTTTGTGTTTTCATATACATTTTAGCATCAGCTTGTCAATATCTTTAAAAAAGAAAAAGGCCTGGATTTTGATCAGAACTGCATTGAATCAACTAATCTGAGGAGGAATGACATGTTAATAATATTAATCTTCTTATCCATGAACATGGCATATTTCTATTAAGGTCTTCAGTTTTCTTTGGCAGTGTTTTGTAGCTTTTAGCATTGACATTTTGTAAAAATTTATAAATTTATAAAAATTTATTCTTATTTTATGTTTTTGAGTCTATTGGAAATGATATATTTTCCTTCATTTTTCAGTTTTGTTGCTATATATAGCAATGTGGTTTTAAATATTGACCTGTGGTCTTACTAAATTCATTTATTAATTCCAATAGATTTTTTTGTAAGTACCTTAGGATTATCAATATACATAAATGTCATCTACAAATAGTTTTATCTTATCCTTTCTAATCTGTATGCCTTTCTTTTATTTTCTTGCCTTACTGAATGGGCTAGGATATCCTAAAATGTTGAGTAGAAGTGGTAAGGGCAGATATCCTTACCTTGTTTCCAATTTTAGGGGTAAAATGGTCAGTCTTTCACACTTAAGTATAATCATAGCTATAGATTTTTCACAGATGTTCCTTATCAGGTTGAGGAAACCATCAGTTTCCTACTTTGCTGAGAGGTTTTTATCATGAATGGTTGTTGAATTTTGTCCAAAGATTTTTCTGCATCTCTCAAGATGGCCATATGCTTGTTTTCTGTATTTGGGAATGTGAATGAATTTATTTGTCATCTGTTGGCACTTTCTCCTCACCTCAAATTAGGGAAAAGACCACAGTTACCCTTTTTTTTTTTTTTTTAATTACTCAGCTTTAACACTTGAATATCTTGGCATTGTTCATGGAATATAGGTTCAGGAACATGATTTAGACAGTTTGAATCAGGCAATTTCCATAGAATATTTTATAAACTAAAAAGCAATGTGTGTGTGTGTGTGTGTGTATGTGTGTAGAATTATTTGGTTTGAGAGCCCTGCCTGCCTAACAAACTTAACTTAAACTCTCATCATTAGTCTCATGCCAAAAAAAAAAAAAAAAAGTCTCATTTACTTGAGGCGGTTGAGGGAGCAAGCTACGTGAGTGTAAGAAAGAAGACCATCCCAGACACAATGGTCTTCTGAGACACAAGTTCAAAGGCCCTGAGGTCCCAGAGGTATCCAGAAAACTGTCTCTTCAAAATTGCTTTTGCCTGACATTGAAGCAGACAGCAGAGGCTAAGAAAACATCATCACCTTCTGGCAGAATAGAAGGACTGAGCTGCTCAGGTCAAATCATTGTAGTAAAATATACCTAAAATTTACCATCTTTACCATTTTGAAGTGTACAGGTCAATGGCATTAAGTTCATTCACATTGTTGTGCAACTGATACTACTATCTATGCATCTTCAGAACTTTTTCATCCTGTGCTGAAAACCTGCACCCATTAAACAGTAACTCCTCATTCTCCCCTTCTCCTAGCTGCTGGCTACTATTTACTTTTTGTCTATGAATTTGATTACTCTAGGTACCTCATATATATGGAATCATATGATATTTATCATTTTCTGTCTACTTATTCACTTAGTATAATGTCTTAGGGGTTCATACCTTTAGCATGTATCAGAATTTTTTTTTTTTTTGAGATGAAGTCTTGCTCTGTCACCCAGGGTGGAATGCAGTGGTCTGATCTCGGCTCACTGCAACCTCTGCCTCCCAAATTCAAGGGATTCTCCTGCCTCAGCCTCCCTAGTAGCTGGGATTACCGGCATCTGCCACCATGCCCAGCTATTTTTTGTATTTTTAGTAGAGACAGGGTTTTGCCATGTTGGCCAGGCTGGTCTCGAACTCCTGACCTCAGGTGATCTGCCCACCTTGGCCTCCCAAAGTGTTGGGATTACAGGTGTGAGCCACCATGCCTGGCCAGGATTTCATTTCCTTTTAAGAGTGAATAATATTCTACTGTATGGCTATAAAGTCAATCTTAGGAAATGTGTATGTTATATTTCTGAATCCTGAGAGAATGGAAACAAAACAGGTAGAATGGTAGTGGGGCAAGCTGGCATAGGTCTGGGATACTGTTATCAAAGACTTATAGGAGTACTGGACCCTGGCTGATTGGGCAGGCTACCCCTGACAGTGTGATGGTGAAAAAAGGGTCTCCCTTAGGTGGTTGGTCTGGTTCAGTTTCTCAGCAATGATGAATAACCATGGTTTCAGAAAGCATGAACAACTAAGCGTGAAGAATGTCATAACCTCTCTGGTGGTTGAGTCATACAAGGAGCCACATTCAGAAGCCAGGAATGGAGAGTGGGGTCTCAGGGACTATTGAGCACAGATTTCTGATGTCTACTTTCCAGATCATTGTATGCTTAAGCCCTTTATTTTGCTTAAGAAAGCAAGCTAAAGGACATGATAATGATTGAGAACCAGGAGGCAATCTCTAGTTCAGATGTTCTTTTAAAAACTCTTTTTAGGCCGGGCACAGTGGCTCACACCTATAATCCCAGCACTTTGGGAGCCCGAGGCAGGTGGATCATGAGGTCAGGAGATCGAGACGATCCTGGCTAACACGGTGAAACCCCGTCTCTCCTAAAAAATACAAAAAAATTAGCCTGGCGTGGTGGTGTGCGCCTGTAGTCCCAGCTACTAGGGAGGCTGAGGCAGGAGAATAGCGTGAACCCGGGAGGCAGAGCTTGCAGTGAGCCGAGATCGCACCACTGCACTCCAGCCTGGGTGACAGAGCAAGACTCCATCTCAAAATAAAAAAAAAACAAAAGAAACTTCTATTTTTAAACCTCTTCTGTAAGCATGTTTGCTAAGCAGTCAGCCCATAAGTATCTGAATAACTTCTGTTCTTATAATCCTTTATCACTCTTATTAATCCCATTCCCATATTTGTTGATTTTTTTAGATATATTTCTATTTATTGATATTGTTCTTAAAACTCAGTACCTGGATGAGTAGTACAAGGTATGCAACTCCTTTCTCCTTAATTCTGAACCTTATACTTGTATTAATTATCTGTTTCCATCAAAATGATGACGAGGTGAATATATGTGTAGAATTTGCAGTCAATAAAATACAGTCACATTGTCAGGGAAGGTTATGTGAAAATATACATCACCAGAATACTAATTTATAAGCAAACATAGGGCATTGAGTAAAAATTCATGGTAGCTTTATAGAAAAATGAATCGTGTCAGTGTAACCTGATTTGTTTTCAAGAACATTTTAAGGATCTGGAGGAAGCAAGGGACATAGTCTTCACTTTCTCATGCTATTGATTTCATTATGAATGACATAATCAACAGCAACCCGGGGAAACAGGTTAGCTCACATGATACCACAGTTAGATGGTGAGAAGGTGACACAGAGACATTATCAAGGATATGGTTCCAGTGCAGGATAAGTCATTTAACCTTTTAGAGGTCAGTCTGGGAACCGTTCTGTTTAATCAGTTTTAATCCATAACTGGTGGCATATTAGTGTATATGTTTGTGAGAAATATTAGAAACAGAAGTCAAAATAACCTATATTAATGGGGTACAGTATTTATAAAATACTGGATAAAATCAAATGAAGGTGAATTAATTTTGTAAGTAAGAGGTTCAAATTGGAGAATGATTGGCATCGTGCCTATTTTTGGCAGAAAAAGCCCATGGGCCATGGTGAATCACAAGGTGGTTGAACCATCACAGTAACTATAATGTGGGTATATGCAGAATACCACATTTCATACATCAGTGCTCTAGTTAATACTTGTATGAGACTGAAAGCAGGCAAATGATACAGTGAAGTCATTTCATAACTGGCAATACCAAGACTTCTGAGAACTATGGTTAGCTTGAGTGCATACTATGTGTGTGTGGCATTAAGTACATTCACTATGTAAAGAGGGCCTTACAAAATGTATACAGGAGCTGCAGGAGAGCAAAACAATTATTTAAGTTGAGAAATCTGGTCAAGATGGCACAGGGGTTCAGGCTCCAAACACCTAGCAAAGGTAGTTATAATATAAAAAGGGTAACCAAATGAGTATAACTGGGCTATGGTCATTCTGACTACCTAGAATGTAAGTTGAAATACAAAGAGGTAAGCAGGCTCAAGCTGCAGGCCTCTCCAGCAGAGGCAACCAGGAACTCAGGTTTTTTAGAATAAGGGGATGTAGCTTTGTGCAGTGGCCATTTCATAGCCAGTGAAGTTTATCTGAGACACTTCCTAATGGAAAACTTTTCTCAGTACCCTGCCATGGTGAAATATGGTTGGCACTGGCAATTTTTGAGACTCTGTGGAGGCTGAACTTAAAACTAAAAACATTTTAAAAAAGAGAAGATGGGGATGTAAAAGTATCCACATGAGCTGAGACCAAGGAGTTGGAGCCAGGCTCCAGGGAATGTAAATTGGGAGAATGACCAAGTTTCTCCCATACCTCTAAGAAACACTGGCTACACTGAAATCAGAGATCGCAGTGCCCTCCCTTCCAAACCTAAGAAAGAAGGCTGGAAAAGATGGTTTACCTGAAAGGAATGGGCTTCTGGAAGTTTCAGAGATAAAGACGCAGCTTCAGAACCAGAAGCTGAGCCATGCTGCTTTCTTGGCCCAGGGCCTGGATCCACAGTATCGCTGATACCACAACTGAGCAGGAACACCAAGTGGCATTTTGAGACCTAGTTTGGAAGAAGTCCTGAGAGGCCAGGTGAAGGGATTGAAAGCTGTCTGGGAAGGGAGAGAGTGGGAAAGATACAGCAATCGAAAACTCTTACTCAAAGTAAGCTTGCAAAGCAAAACTTTAAAATACATGAAGACATAGACGTAGAGTTGAAAATTTGTTCAAGCAAGACACGAATTTACTAAAAGTGAAATTAGCAGTTGGAATTCCTGGAAATGACAATAAAATAAGTATGTTTAGAATTCTTAAGATGAATGAAGTCTTGCAGTAGATAAAAATTATGAAGTAGAAGCAAGGGGGAGGGATAGGAAAAAGAACCAGTTAGAACAGTTTTGTATTAAGTAAAATGGGCTAAAATGCTTTAAAAAGATCAAAAATGCTTTTCCAGCCCCGGCCCCGGACCCTGCAGCTGCCGAGATGTTGATGCCTAAGAAGAACCGGATTGCCATTTACGAACTCCTTTTTAAGGAGGGAGTCATGGTGGCCAAGAAGGATGTCCACATGCCTAAGCACCCAGAGCTGGCAGACAAGAATGTGCCCAACCTTCATGTCATGAAGGCCATGCAGTCTCTCAAGTCCCGAGGCTACGTGAAGGAACAGTTTGCCTGGAGACATTTCTACTGGTACCTTACCAATGAGGGTATCCAGTATCTCCGTGATTACCTTCATCTGCCCCCGGAGATTGTGCCTGCCACCCTACGCCGTAGCCGTCCAGAGACTGGCAGGCCTCGGCCTAAAGTTCTGGAGGGTGAGCGACCTGCGAGACTCACAAGAGGGGAAGCTGACAGAGATACCTACAGACGGAGTGCTGTGCCACCTGGTGCCGACAAGAAAGCCGAGGCTGGGGCTGGGTCAGCAACCGAATTCCAGTTTAGAGGCGGATTTGGTCGTGGACGTGGTCAGCCACCTCAGTAAAATTGAAGAGTATTATTTTGCATTGAATAAATTTACAGCCAAAAAACCTTAAAAAAAAAAAAAAAAAAAAGATCAAAAATGCGATGGGTCAAATCCAGTATGAGCTTACTTCTCTTGTGTAGCAGGCCTGGGTGGGTATTTCAGGCCACTAGGTGGCTGTACCCTCAGGGACCCAGCTGACGGCACCCACATGGGTTTCAGAGTTGCTCTGCTTTCCCACAGGAAGCGGGTGGTGGGGAATAAGCTAGGCCAGAAATGGTCTCCCTTGTGTCTGCGCACGCCCCACCTGCCATACCTAATTGCTGGGGAGCCTGGGAAATAGAAGTCAGCCACGTGCCTGGGAAAAAGAAGGGAAGATAAAATGGAGAATAAGTTTCTGCCATACCTTGAAGAAACAGTGATGAGAAACAACAGATTTCTCATCAGCAATAGAACTGAAAACACAAGAGAGTATTATCTTCAACTTAGAATTCAATACCAGTTAAACCATCATTCAAAAATGGTGATCAGCAGTCCCTATGAAAGAAAAATTGGCAATATCTAAAAAAATTATATAAGCATTCACCCTTTGACCTAATGGCCCCACTTCTAGTAATTATTCCAGAGGAAACACCTTCACAAAATAACAAGAATATGTACAGAAGGTTGTTCATCGCTACATTATTTGCAGATAGAACAAATTTGGAAACAACGTATATGTCCACTCATAGAATTCTGGCTGAATAAACTGTAATATATCTACATAATACAGCCATAAAAACAATTTTTGAAAAATTAAAAAGGAAGATAGCTATTAACAAAGATGAAGTGCTTTCTAGGATATTTTAAGGGGCAATAAAGAGTCACAAAAAGCATATCTAATGTGCTACCTTGTATTTAAGATGTAAAGGGAAATAACCACACATGTACACACACACACACACACACACACACACTTATTTTTGCAGAAAGATGCACAGGAACCATAAACCAGAAATAAATGATAGGAGGTGGGTGGATATTGGTGGAGGAAATAAGTATGGAAATGAGACTTTTCTGAGCGTACCTTTTTAATATAGTTTTGATTTTGAACCATGTAAATATTTTATATATTCAATTATGTAAAATTAAAATAAAATAAAAATAATGAAAACAAAGGAAATCCTGTCATTGAATGTACAAAGAGAAACTAATAAAACACTATATAAAATTGATTATATAGATACAAAGAAAAGAATTCAGGTAACTTTTTAGCAGAGTACTCAGACTATACAAGCTTAGTGGAATATAGTCAAGGGACAAAAAATATGGAAAAATGTTAGGCTTTATTTACATGGTTAATTGTTGGCAATGCTATCAGTGTAGTAACTCTGAAACTACTTAATATGTATTGTAGGTTGAATCAATATACTAATGTCATTGGGACCAGGTTCTTTTTTGTTGTTAATTTCTTCATTGAAATTCTACATTCAATCACAGGAGTTGGAGTCGGCTTCCTGCTGGGACCCTTCCTGATCCTTTAAGTTAATCTCTAATTTGCTATTAATGTTGCTTCCTGCCCTTTTATTTTCTTCATCTTTTAAGTTCAGGGGTACATGTGCAGGATGTGGAGGTTTGTTACACAGGGAAACAAGTGCCATGGTGGTTTGCTGTATAGATCATCCCATCGTCTAGGTATTAAGCCCAGCATCCATCAGCTGTTCTTCCTGATGCTTTTCCTCCCTCCACTCTCCACTCTAGCAGGCCCAAGTGTGTGGTGGTTCTCACCATTTGTCCATGTGGGAACCAGATTCTTGCTGTGGGAGATGATCTTTCAAGTATGTATTTCACTATTTCACAAACACTGAAATAAGGTGAGGAAGAATCCTGTGATGGTAGCTTTGCTTTGGAGGTATCAGTGTGCCACCCAGATTCTAGTTTCAAAATACCATATTTTACTAAAAAAACAGGGCTCCATGAAAAAAATGACCCCCAGAAGTACAACGTGCCAAAGCAGTCACGTGCTCAGCAGCTGGGAAGGTAAATGATATATATGGGAGCCAGCCTAAAGGAACCCTGCCTGACAAGATGATTTGGAAAATTTCAAGCATTCAAAAGAAGAATGATGTCAGTGAATTATAACACATTTAATAAAAATAAATCAGGCCGGGCGCGGTGGCTCAAGCCTGTAATCCCAGCACTTTGGGAGGCCGAGACAAGCGGATCACGAGGTCAGGAGATCGAGACCATCCTGGCTAACCCTGTGAAACCCCGTCTCTACTAAAAAATACAAAAAACTAGCCGGGCAAGGTGGCGGGCGCCTGTAGTCCCAGCTACTTGGGAGGCTGAGGCAGGAGAATGGCGTAAACCTGGGAGGCGGAGCTTGCAGTGAGCTGAGATCCAGCCACTGCACTCCAGCCTGGGTGACAGAGCGAGACTCCGTCTCAGAAAAAAAAAAAAAAAAAAAAAATCAATGAATCCATAATGTATTTCTAGAAACAACTGCCACCTCATGAAAGCCAAATGAATCTTAGAATTAGAAAATTACTATTTTACAACTCCCAGTGTGGTGATTAATTCAGGCAAGGATGATAAATGGATGCTAAAACTATCAGGTGAAACTTTGTTATGGAACAGATTAGTCTAACAGTCTCAAAGTATTAATTACAAAGGGAAGAGGTCCTCCACAATAGGAAAATGGACAAGGCGAGGTGGCTCATGCCTGTTAATCCCACCACTTTGGGAGGATAATTGCTTGAGGCTAGGAGTTCAAGACCAGCCTGGGCAACAGCAAGACCCCATCTCTACAAAACAGTATTTAAAAAAAAATTAACTGGGGCATGGTTGTACACACCTCTATAGACCTAGCTACTCAGGAGGCTGAGGTGGGAAGATCACTTGAGCCCAGGAGTTCCAGGTTACAGTGAGCTATGACTGTACTACTGCACTCCAGCTTCAGCAACACAGTGAGACCCTGTCTCAAAATACTAATAAGAAAAAGAAAAATATGGCAAACACCTCCTTAATCAAGTGACCTAACTTCACATGACCAGTAATGAGATATGACATAATGGGATGTATCATTTAGATAGTTTTCTTGCCAGAAATGTTTAATATTGAGAAAACAATTAGATAAATCGAGATTATGTGATATTTTACAAGATAACTGACCTGGACTCTTCAAAAATGTCAGTATTGCTGGGCATGGTGGCTCACATTTGTAATCCCAGCACTTTGGGAGGCCCGGGGGTGGGGGAGTGGATTGCTTGAGGTCAGGAGTTCGAGACCAGCCTGACAACATAGTGAAACCCCAACTCTACTAATAATACAAAAATTACCCAGGCATGGTGACAGGCACCTGTAATCCCAGCTATCCGGAGGCTGAGGTAGGAGAATCACTTGAACCTGGGAGGCGGAGGTTGCAGTGAGTCTAGATGGCGCCACTGCACTCCAGCCTGGGTGACAGAGCGAGACTCTGTCTCAAAAAAAAAAAAAAAAAAAGTCAGTATCATGAAAGATAAGCAACAACAACAACACATTATCCAAAATTAAAAGAGACTAACAAGACATGACAAATATGTGATCCTTGATTGGATTTTGTATAAAAAAAAAAAAACTCTTAACAACATTGGGACAGTTTTAATATGGACAATGTATTAGATACTATACCATTTAATTTAATTTCATTAAATTAATATTTATGGGACAGCTTTTAATTAATGGGACAGTTTTAATATGGACTATGTACTAAATACTATATAATTTAATTTCATAGATAAAATGATATCATAGTTATAAAAATGGCTATCCAATTATAAGATAAATCATCATAGGAAAAGTTTGAAAATATAGAGATAAAATAAAGTCTTGTAAGACCACACTAAGGGCCGGGCGCGGTGGCTCAAGCCTGTAATCCCAGCACTTTGGGAGGCCGAGACGGGCAGATCACGAGGTCAGGAGATCGAGACCATCCTGGCTAACACGGTGAAACCCTGTCTCTACTAAAAATACAAAAACTAGCCGGGCGAAGTGGCGGGCGCCTGTAGTCCCAGCTACTCGGGAGGCTGAGGCAGGAGAATGGCGTAAACCCGGGAGGCGGGGCTTGCAGTGAGCTGAGATCCGGCCACTGCACTCCAGCCCCGGCGACAGAGTGAGACTCTGCCTCGAAAAAAAGAAAAAAAAAAAAAAGACCACACTAAGATAACCATCATTAACACTTTGGTATATTTCCATCTAATCTACATATATTTAAACAAAATTGAATTGTACTCTACATGGTTTTTATGTTCCTTCTACTTGTTCCATATTATAATTATTGGCAAGTCTCCATTAAATAGTCCTCAAAGATATTCTTTTAAATGGTTATATACTATCTCTGTCCATTTTCATATTTTTAAATTTCAAGGCCATGCGCGGTGGCTCCTGCCTGGAATCCCAGCACTTTGGGAGGTGGAGGTGGGAGCATCGCTTGAGGCGGGGAGTTTGAGACCAGTCTGGGCAACATACGGAGACATCGTCTCTATGATTTTAGAATAAATAAATAAAAAGAAATTCCAATTTTTTTATTTTATGAGGTTTAGTTTACGATATTTTATTCAATCAACCTGCCATCCATTTTAAGACATCAGTATTTTATGTGTCACTAAAAAGAAAATGATCCTGAGGTGGGTGTGTCGGGCCCTGCTGGGCCTAGCGGCAGGAGGGGGACGTCGGCTCCCACCACAGCCTTCCAAACAGCTCTGCGCCGTGAGCGCCCCCTCCCCCACATCCCTGGGGTCCCCCTCTCCAGGCAGGAAGATGTTCAAGCCCCGTGCGGCGGAGGCAGCAGCGGGGTGACAGTGACGGCCCCGGGCCTGCAGATAGTGGAGCACAGGGGTCCAGGGAGGTGCTGCACCGACGTTAGGGAGAATGTATGTCGTGGCAATCAAACATCTTTTCCTACGCGAGCCTAACAAATACTCTGGAATGCGTCCCAGCCTTCAGGAGAACTCCGTTACATGTCACGAAGTCAAATGCCAGGGGAAGCCATTAGCTGGAATCCACAGGAAACAAACGCAACATGGAACACGAAGCCCAAGCACAGAAGATCAAAGACGCCAGGAGAGGACCCCTCGCACCTTTTCCAAACCAAAAATGTGAAGCAGCAGAACTTCCAAAACCTCCGGCCTCGTCTTGTGATTCCACCAATGCAGCTGTTGCCAAGCAAGCCTTGAAATAGCCCATCAAGGGCAAACAGGCCCCTGAAAAAAAAGCTCAAGGAAAAATTGCAAACTCACGGATTTCTACCTTGTCTCAAGGAGCTCCAGAAAGAGCAAAGCGGAGCTGCAGTTTGAAGAAAGGGAAAGAATAGATGAATTGATTGAAAGCAGGAAGGAAAGAAGGAGTGAAGACTGACCTCATCGATGACAAAGGCTGAGTGTGAACACCAGAGGCAGCTCTCCCGTGGCGCCTTTGTGGTAGAAAAGCACGGGAGCCTCACGGAGATCACCGACACCACAGGACCCCTCCACGGTGGATCCCCGTGGATCTCTGCAGTGAACTGAGATCACGCCACTGCACTCCATCCTGGGAGGCAGAGCGAGACTCCAGTTCAAATTAAGTAGATGACTGACTGAATGAATGAACGAACGAATGAATGAATGTTACAGGTTTCCAAGGTGGGCTGAAACAGATGGCTTTATATTACCAAAACTTTTACATTCTAGTTGTTTTTGTGCTTTTTTTTTTACAAGTTGAATGTTTTGTGCTTCCCATGCACGCAGTCAAAAACTCAGCATAGGCCGGGCGCGGTGGCTCACGCCTGTAATCCCAGCACTTTGGGAGGCCGAGGCGAGTGGATCACGAGGTCAGGAGATCGAGACCATCCTGGCTAACACGGTGAAACCCCGTCTCTACTAAAAAATACAAAAAACTAGCCGGGCGAGGTGGCGGGCGCTTGTAGTCCCAGCTACTCGGGAGGCTGAGGCAGGAGAATAGCGTAAACCCCGGAGGTGGAGCTTGCACTGAGCTGAGATCCGGCCACTGCACTCCAGCCTGGGTGACAGAGCGAGACTCCCTCTCAAAAAAAAATAAAATAAATAAATAAATAAATAAATAATAAATAAAGTTACGAAAATTTTCAAACATACATACAAATAGTTAGAATAACCATTAACCAGTGGTCGATCCTGCCTCATCTACACTTTCATCCACTCAGCCCCCAGCACACCCACTGCATTATGTTGAAGCAAATGCCAGACAACCTATTTCATCTGTAAATATTTTAGTATTTATTTAAAACAATAGTGACGTTTAAATATAACCACACATATTAATTTGTTAGGGCTGCCATAACAAACCACCACAGACTGGGTGACTGAAACGACAGCTCTGGGGGCTAGAGTGTGAGATCGAGGTTCCCAGGGGCAGTTTCTCCTGGGGCCTTTTGCAGCCTGTAGATGGCTGTCTTCTCCCCGTGCCCTCCCACAGCCTTTTCTCCGTGCACCAGCGTCGCTAGTATCTTGGGTGTGCGTCCAAATTACCTCTTCAAAGGTTCTATCTCCAAATATAGTCACATTCGGAGGTAGTGGGAATTAAGGGTTTCAACATATGAATTTGGGGGGGTAGAACTCAGCCCATCACACCATAATTTCCCATTGTCTTATATATATAATTCTTTGTTGCCTTGAATTCAGACAAATTTTACATTTGCACTTAGTTGATATATCCTAAGTCTCTTAATTTTTTGGATTGTTGTTGAAACAATTTATTGAAGTAACAAATTATAATCCTATAGAGCATACCATCATGTGGATTTTCTTTACTGCATCCTGTGGGGTCATTAAACAAGTTCTTTTGTCATCTTTCTTGAACATCAGTAGTTGAATCTACAGGTTTGATCGGGTTCTAATTTTTTGGCAAGCCCACTTTGTAGATAGCAGGGTACTCTTCAGTTTCCAACTTTGGGTATTAGTATTGTTGATGATGTTTGGCTGCCTCCATTTAGTACATCAGAGGTGGCAAACTGGGCAGTTTCCAAATTTTATCATTCCTTATTCACTCATATTAGCTATAGTACTTCCAAAAAATGTAAACATCCTCTCACTGACTATTCTGTCACCAGGTGGTACAGTTAGCACAGGAACGGCAGGAGACAGGCTTCTTGGCCAGTACTTACCAGTTTGAAAACTAGACACTAGGTTCTCTAGTGTTCCTCAGTATCACAATGAGGTTTTCTTACTCATTTTAGAATTCAGTAAAATTTAATTTACTGTTATGTTAGTGGAGTTATGAGAAGGAGCATTTGTTTAAAGAAGGCACTGTTCGTTGGAAGTTATAATTTATGTAGCCAATTTCCCGCTGTTGGAGATTTACATTAATTCCAGGTTTTTACTTTTATATCTAATTCTGTGAGATGAATATTCTTTTTTTTTTTTTTTTTTTTTTTTTTTTTTTTTTTTTGAGGCGGAGTCTCGCTCTGTCGCCCGGACTGGAGTGCAGTGGCCCGATCTCAGCTCACTGCAAGCTCTGCCTCCCGGGTTTGCGCCATTCTCCCGCCTCAGCCTCCCGAGTAGCTGGGACTACAGGCGCCCGCCACCTCGCCCGGCTAGTTTTTGTATTTTTAGTAGAGACGGGGTTTCACTGTGTTAGCCAGGATGGTCTCGATCTCCTGACCTCGTGATCCGCCCGTCTCGGCCTCCCAAAGTGCTGGGATTACAGGCTTGAGCCACCGCGCCCGGCCGAGATGAATATTCTTTAAAAATAAGTTAAAACACTCATTTTTAGTGTATAGTTTGAATTTTGAAAAATGTATATACTTGGACTCCAATCCAAATATAGAACATTTTATCTCTACAGAACGTTGCCTGGTTCACCTTTGCCCCTGGCTTCAGATTTCTACCGATGGTCTCTCTGGCCATAGGGATTCATTTTTCTGTTTTGAATCCCATATAATTGGAACCACACACTCTATACCCTTTTTTGCTAGGCTTTTTTTGTTTGGCAGCGATATGGTTTAGATATGTGTTCCCTCCAAGTCTCATGTTAAAATGTGCTCTCCCATGTTGGAGATGGGGCCTGTTAAGACTTTTCTGGCTCATGGGGGCAGATCCCTCATGAACGGCTTGGTGCCATCCCCTTGGTGGTAAGCGAACTCTCCCTCTGAGTTCACGCAACAGCTGGTCATTTAAAAGCATGTGGGGCCTCCCCCTTCTCTCTGGCTCCTACTCTCGCCATGTGAGATGCCTGTTCCCCTTTTGCCTTCCGCTATGGTTGTAAACTTCCTGAGGCCTCACCAGAAGCCAAGCAGATGCCAGCACCATGCTTCCTGTGTAGCCTGCAGAACTGTGAGCCAATTCAACCTCTTTATAGGTCAGGCACAGTGACTCACGCCTGTAATCCCAGCACTTTGGGAGGCTGAGGTGGGTGGATCACTTGAGGTCAGGAGTTCAAGACCAGCCTGGCCAACATGGCAAAACCCTGTCTCTACTAAAAATACAAAAACAATTAGCTGGGTATGGTGGTGCGTGCCTGTGGTCCCAGCTACTTGGGAGGCTGAGGTAGGAGAATCGCACAAACCCAGAAGGCAGAGGTTGCAGTGAGCTGAGATTGCGCCACTGCCCTCCAGCCTGGGCAACAGAGCAAGACTCTGTCTCACAAACAAAAATACCTCTTTATAAATTAATTACCCAGCCTCAGGTATTTCCTTATAGCAAGAGAAGAAAGGCCTAACATAGCATGTTTTTGAGGCTTTTCCCTGTGTGGAGCATATATTAATTTTTATTGCTGAGAAGTATTCCGTTGTCTAGATACACTATAATTTGTTTATCCATTTTTCTGTGGATGAATATTTGGGATATTTCCACTCTGGGGCCATTGGTGAATAAAGCTCCTACATATATTTGTATACAAGCTACAAGCCCCCCCCCCTTTTTTTTTTTTGAGGTGGGGTCTTACTCTGTCAGGCTGGAGTGCAGTGGCATGATCATGGCTTATTGCAACCTCCGCCTCCCGGGTTCAAGCGATTCTCCTTCCTCATCCTCCCAAGTAGCTGGGACTACAGGTGTCTGCCACCATGCCCAGCTAATTTTTGTATTTTTAGTAGATATGAGGTTTCACCACGTTGGCCAGGCTGGTCTTGAACTCCTGACCTCAAGTGATTCACCTGCCTCGGCCTTCCAATGTGCTGGGATTCCAGGCATGAGCCAGCGTGCCCAGCCTCTACTGACAATTGAATTTCAGACTTCTGGCCTCCTGAATGTGAGAGATTAAATTTCTGTTGTTTTAAGTTGTGTTAGTCTGTTTTGTGTCATTATAAAGGAATACCTGAGACTGGGTAATTTATAAAGAAAAGAGGTTTATTTGGCTCCTGGTTCTGTAGACTGTACAGGAAGCAGGGCACCAGCATTTGTTTCTGTTGAGGCCTCAGGAAGCTTCCAGTCATGGTGGAAGGCAAAGGGGGAGCAAGTGTGTTACATGGTGAGACAGGGAGCAACAAGAAGAGAGGGAAAGTCCCAGACTCTTTTTAACCAGTCAGCTCTCTCGTGAACAAATAAGAGTGAGGACTTACTCATTACTGTGGGGAGGACACCAAGCCATTCATGAGGGATCCACCCCCATGAACCAAATACCTCCCACTAGGCCCCACCTTCAGCCTTGGAGATCATATTTCAACATGAGATTTGAAGGGGACAGACATCCAAATAATATCATGAGCCATTCAGTTTAAATTTACCACCAGTCATCTGGGCACGGTAGCTCATGCTTGTAATCCCAGCAATTTAGGAGGCCAAGGCAGGAGGAATGCTTGAAGCCAGGAGTTTGAGACCAACCTGGACAACAAAACGAGACCCTATCTCTACAAATAAAAATTTTTTAAAACTTAGCCCAGCATGGTGGCACAAGCCTGTGGTCCCAGCTACTTGGGAGGTGGAGGCAGGAGCATTACTTGAGCCTAGGAGTTCAGGTTTACAGTGAGCTTTGATTGCACCACAGTACTCCAGCCTGGGCAACAGGATTGCAAACAATTTCTTCTAGAAATTTTAGTTTGGCCGGGCGCGGTGGCTCAAGCCTGTAATCCCAGCACTTTGGGAGGCCGAGACGGGCGGATCACGAGGTCAGGAGATCGAGACCATCCTGGCTAACATGGTGAAACCCCGTCTCTACTAAAAAATACAAAAAACTAGCCGGGCGAGGTGGCAGGCGCCTATAGTCCCAGCTACTCAGGAGGCTGAGGCAGGAGAATGGCGTGAACCCGGGAGGCGGAGCTTACAGTGAGCTGAGATCCGGCCACTGCACTCCAGCCTGGGCAACAGAGCGAGACTCCGTCTCAAAAAAAAAAAAAAAAGAAATTTTAGTTTTACTTATACATTTAGTCATATGAATCCTTTTTTAGTTTATTGTTGTGTATGGTGTAAGGTAAGAGTGAAAGTTCATTTTCCCCCATATGGATATCCGCTTTCAGCACCATGAGATTGATCTTGGTTTTTCATAGAGACTTCTTATCTGGTTGGGGACGTGTCCTTCTGTTGTTTGTTTTTATCATATTAGATTTTGTTAAATGCTGTATCTGCATCTCTTCAGGTGATCTTATAGTCTTTCTCCTTTATTCTGTTAATGTGGTGAGTTACATTGATTGACTTTCTAATGTTAAAATAAGTTTCTATTGACCATGATGTATTGATGGATTCAAGTTGCTGATAATTTGTTAACAATTTCAGCTTCCATGTTCATGAGGGATGCTGGTCTATACTGGTTTTCTTGAAATGTCTTTGGTATCAAGGCATTTCTACTCCTTGTGAATTGAGCTGGGAGGTACTCTTTAAGTTTGGTATTTTTTCCCTAAATGCTTGATAGAATCTGTCAATGAAGACATCTGAGCCTCTGAGCCTGTATTTTCTTTGTGGGTAGGTTTTAAATACATAATCAGTTTTTTTATTTTCTATTATTATTATTTTGTCGGAGATGGAATCTCACTCTGTCACTTAGGCTGGAGTGCAGTGGCACAATCTCAGCTCACTGCAAGCTCCGCCTCCTGGGTGCAAGCAATTCTCCTGCCTCAGTCTCCGGAGCAGCAGGGTTTACAGGCCGAGCCACCATGCCCAGCTAATTTTTGTATTTTTAGTAGAGACAGGGATTTCACCATATTGGCCAGGCTGTTCTTAAACTCCTGACCTCAGGTGATCTGCTGGCCTCAGCCTCCCGAAATGCTGGGATTACAGGCATGAGCCACCGCACCCGGCCAGTTTCTTTAATAGAGATATTTAGGGATATTTTGGATGGAGGTTCAGTAGTATCTTTCCAGAAATTTGTTTGTTTCATCATACAGATTTATTGGAATAAAGATGTTCAAAATAGTTCCTTATTCTTTTAATGTTTTTAGGTATTCCCTTTCCTTATTTTGGCAATTTCTTTCTTAATTTGGCTAGAGATTTATTAATTTTATTGGTTCTTTTTTTCCCCTAAAGAACCAGTTTTGTATCATTGATTTTCTTTCTGTTGTTTTGGGGTTGTTGTCGTTGTTTTGATTGATTTGCTTATTTATTTATTTATCTGAGACAGGGTCTTCCCCTGTCCCCCAGGCTGGAGTGCAGTGGCAGAGTCTCAGCCCACAACCTCCACCTCCTGGGCTCAAGCAATCCTCCCACTTCAGCCTTGCAAGTAGCTAGGACCACAGGTGGCCACCACCACACCCAACTAAGTTTTATATTTTTTGATAGAGACGAGGTTTTGCCATGTTGCCCAGGCTGGTCTCAAACTCCTGGGATCAAGTGATCCTCCTGCCTCGGCCTCTCAAAGTGCTGGGATTACAGGCATGAGCCACCATGCTCAGCCTTATTTTTTTTCTGTTTTCATTTCATTGATTTCTGCTCTTTTTTTTTTTTTTTTTTTTTTTTTTTGAGACGGAGTCTCGCCCTGTTGCCCAGGCTGGAGTGCAGTGGCGCAATCTCGGCTCACTGCAAGCTCCATCTCCCGGGTTCCCGCCATTCTCCTGCCTCAGCCTCCCGAGTAGCTGGGACTACAGGCGCCCGCCACCACGCCCGGCTAGTTTTTTGTATTTTTAGTAGAGACGGGGTTTCACCGTGTTAGCCAGGATGGTCTCGATCTCCTGACCTCGTGATCCGCCCGTCTCGGCCTCCCAAAGTGCTGGGATTACAGGCTTGAGCCACCGCGCCCGGCCGATTTCTGCTCTTTTTTTATATCTTCCCTTTAACCTACTTTGGGTTTAGTTCACTTTTTTAAGTAAACTTAAAATTTAAGTTTAGGTTATTGAATTGAGCCCTTCTTTTTGAAAACAGGCAAATATAAGAAAATCAGAAGAGGGCCGGGCACAGTGGCTCACACCCGTAATCCCAGCACTTTGGGAGGCCAAGGTGGGCAGATCACTTTAAGTCAGGAGTTCGAGACCAGCCTGGCCAACATGATGGAAACCCCATCTCTACTAATAACAAAAATCAGCCAGGCATGGTGGTGTATGCCCGAAATCCCTGCTACTTGGCAGGCTGAAGCAGGAGAATCACTTGAGCCTAAGAGGCAGAGGTTATAGTGAGGTGGGATTGTGCTATTGCACTCCGGCCTGGCCAACAAGAGCGAAACTCCAACTCAAACAAAACAAAACAAAAAGAATATCAGAAGAAAAAAACTCAAAAGTATAATGACTTTTACAAATATATTACAAATTAAAATTGAATTTTGAGTTTTACTGATACTCTTACATTTGTATTGTGTCTTTTTAAAGGTATTTTTTCTACTGTAGCTTTTTTTTCTAATATAAATAATACATCCTGTTAAAAAAATTTCAAAGGATATAGAGAATAATAAGGAATGGCATTAGTCAGGATAGGCCAAATCCCATTGACTTAATGCAATAAAGGTGTATTTCTTGCTCATACTATACACCCATTGTGAATCGCCAGGGGCTTTGCTTCACACGATCACTCAAGGACCCAGGTTGACAGAGGCTCCACCATCTTGTAATGTACCATCTGGAATGCATTGCCTCCCCCGCTCCCCAGCCCACGACAGGGAAGACAACACTGAAGGGCAACTCATCTGCAATGAAATGTTTTGGCGTGGTAGCTCATTAACTGTAGGGATCAAAGAACAAAAATCCTCCATGGGCAGAAGCAGAGACAAAGCAGGCCTGTGGGTGAGCACTAATTCTACAATGAAGGAGAAAAATAAAAATCACCTGTCCCCTACCCTGAGATAACCCCTGCTTGCTGTCTTCTGCCTGGCCTCACTGGCGTTCCTTATCGCCAACCTTATGTTTGGGTTGGTGGGAATTACTCCTGCTTCTGGCAGATCACTGATAATTCTTGGTTGTGTTCTACCTTTGTGCCTCTTTTATCAGATTTTATCAGTGTATACATAAGACAGGAAAGGACAAATCAAGGATCTCTCACTAGTTGTCTTAATAAGGAAATTTCATATTTCTTTTTAAAACTTTGCTTTAGAATATCTCTGGAAATATATACAAATAACTGGTTATAGTGGTTGTATCTAGGGAGGGGAACTGGCTAGACAATGCTGGGCAGAGTAGGGGTGTTGGAGGATTGGGTGGGACAGGTAACTTTCACTGTAATACACATCTGTCACCCAATTTTTGTATCATGTAAATTATATCACCTATTTTTAAAAATAAGTAAAATAAAAACATTTCCATATTTTCTTACTTATTGAATATAACTGTACTATGCAAATGAATGAATGCAAAACATTATCAGAGTTGAGTGACATTTTATTTTTTTCCACTGAATTTGGATACATGTCAAGCAAAGACCACATTTCAAATACAAACTCTTCAAAGTTTATATTACCTTTTGGAGGGACAAAATTTCATTATCCAAATGGATAGTCAAGTCACAATCCTATGGATATCAGTAATCAATACAGTTGCTGTTATTTGAATGTTGCTTTTTTATTTTTTATTTTCTTAAATTAGTATTTTTTTTTTTTTTGAGACAACTCTGTCTCACTCTGTTGCTCAGGCTAGAGTGTAGTGATGCAGTCTCAGCTCACTGCAACCTCCCCATCCCGCGTCCCCCTGAAAGAGGGAACAATAATGTTAATTACCCACAGATTGTGTTTGCTCCAGGCTTTCGGCATTATGTCTATACTGAATAAAAGCAAGCAGCTCCAGCTGTTTGAGGCTGCTTTCTTTTTTGGCCATTAGTGCCGGGCAGCCCACTAGCTGCTGTTACACTGCATATCTGTGTCTGAGTACTCCTTTCATCCGTTGCTTGGCCAGGGTCTGTGGGACAGACCCAGCAGCTGGTGCCCTTTGTGAGGAACACTGCAATGGATTGCGACGGAACCCTCGAAAACGAAAGTGAAGAGACTGTGCAGTAAGCAAGTAATTGGAATTGGAGCCCTCTTGGGATTTCCAAGTTCGAGGGAATTTTCAAGTTAGGGTTTCATCATGGGACAACACTTATTTGCTCAACAGAAACAGCATATAAAAGTATTGAAACGACTGCTTAAAGCTAGTGGAGCCTCAGTTTCAGAGGCCCAATTAAGGGACCTAATGCAAACTTGTTTTCCATAACCCATAGTTCCCAGAAGGCACGTTAGACCTAGAGCTCCGGGAGCAAGTGGGAAGAAATCTTAAATGACAATCATGCATAAGGGCAATGGGGTCCCAGTAACATCTTTAACATCTTAGTTAGGGCTGCTTTGACCCCACTCTACGCAGAAGAGCCTAAAAAGGGAAGGGAGGAAGAACCGTTATATACCCTACTGCCGCCTTCTCCTCACTCAGTCCCACCGTTACTGGGTAAAGGTGCCATGGAGGAGACAGAGATTTTCCCTGAGCCCCCTTCCCCAATAAATTGGAAAAAGGACAAGGGATACACTAGTTATGGGACCCTGTCTTAAGCAGCATTAGAAGGGGAGATCTTGGTCTGCCTGGTAATGCAAGATCAACAAGGCAATCGGGTACATGAACCCATTACTTTCAACACTTATAAAGAGATAAGAAAATAGAAAATGGAGCCACTAGCCCATTTATGAAAGGATTAACTGAGGCCATAGCAGACAACTTCTGTATGACCCCATGAGACTGGTCAGTGCTAGCTAAAACAACTTGAGAGGCCAGTCAATACCTTCTCTAGAGGGCAGAATTTGATGAGTTATGTGCCGCAAACCCCTTTATGCAAAGCCAGACAGAACACGAGCTGTAACTGCTGCACTTGTCAAACCTGTTGCTGCACACATCTGTACTCTTCAACACAATCTGATGCAAAAAAACAAAAGGGAGAGATGTAGATTGGTCAGAGTGGTGGGAGAAACTGTAGGGAAAGGAGCAGACCTTCTGGAAGGTTGGAAGGCTCTGCATAGCTTTGGGGGAGAATAAGCTGAAGCCAGCTGTTTTCTGACCTTGAGGCAGAGGGCAAGGAGTTAGGTACAAGGACGTGTAGGGGGATTTATCTTAAATAGGCTTGTTCACTTGTGTTGTCCAGAAACCGACCTTTGCTCATCCACACACATGACTGCTCTCTGGAAGGGGGAATAATAATGTGAATTACCTACAGATTATGTTTGCTCCAGGCTTTTGGCATTATGTCTGTACTGAATAAAAGCAAGCAGCTCCAGCTGTTTGAGGCTGCTCTCTTCTTCGGCCACTAGTGCTGGGCAGCCCCCTAGCTGCTGTAACACTGCATATCTGTGTCTGAGTACTCCTTTCATCTGTTGCTTGGCCAGGGTCTGCGCGACAGACCCAGCGTAGATGAGAATTCAGCTGTCTGCTATTAAACCAGACACTAAAGCAAGTTGTGAAATGTGAAATAATGCCACTGTGCTCACTAAATTATTGTTTGGTAAAATATAGTATTTTTTAACCATATTATTTAAATAACATTTAAAAAATGTTATTGATGTTAACATGCAACAAGGGTCAAAGGGTCCTGCAACCAAACACTTTGAGGCAGCTGCTTTATCTTGTGGCTGAAAACTATAAAGTAAGATTCCTTTAAGTAAATGTGGTATATGCATCAATCTCTTCATTTTTGATGTGCTTTCAATCCAAGTATCCCCTTTCTTCCTTTTGCAAGAAAGAAACTAAGAATGTTAAGTATAGTTACTGGCTTCAGTCCCACAAAAAGCTACAATTTTTCTAAGCAGTGATCTGGAACCAGTTTAACTGGACTCTTGCTATTAAGATAGCTCTTAATGTTTCGTTTTCTTTTCTATCTTTCACACAGAGCTTACTCACATAGCATTTTGGTATATCAAAATGAAATGCAAGGAACCAAAAATAACATAATTGAAGGCAGTAAAAGCGAAATTAAATAGGAAGATCATCAGTCAAGTAAGACCCACTGGAGAGTAAGTATGCAAGTTGTTAAGAATTAATTGGGTTACAAAGGGAAAAACAGAGATTGGGTCAGTGATACGAAATCATGGTTTGCTTCCCTGAGGCCCTGCTAATACCTCCAAACTGGGCCAGATCGCAAAGCAAGATACCTTGAAAAGGACTTTCGCATTAACTTTTCGCATTGCATATGAGTTGATTCACAAGTAGTTTAAAGAATCATGCAGGAAAAGGACCAGATCTTGTAAATCTCTGAGTCCCTATATTTACTGTGAACATTTTTCTAGGGAAAATTAGGTAGCTTATCAAAGGATTTCTGACTTTTCCAGGGAGTTGTTTTAAAAACAAAATATTGGAATTTTGAACACTTATATTGGTTTATGGGGTAACTAGGGTAGAGTATATAAAATTGGTCTCATCTAAGAAAGCTCTGATTGGTTTCCATGATCGTGGTATTCAGGAACTATTGTAAATTGGCCAAAATCTTGTTTTCCAGTTTCTTCCTTTCGCTTTTTATTGCTTCAAGTTGCCTGTCTTCCCTGCTCTTATTTTTCTTCTAGCTTTATGATTCTCTTACATATTCCATGTGGAACTTGTCTTCTTTATTCCAGTCATCTTCTGAAGAGGTTCTTGGTTCCTGCCTTGGTGGCTGTAACTGATTCTCTTCCTCCTCGGTGGACCTTCCTTATCCCCTAGGAGACACAAGGGTCCTCCTCCAGGTTCTCCTCCTCCCTGCTTTTGTCATCTTCCAGGTGCCTCCACAGGTCAGAGTCAGTGATGAAACAGGAACTTGGAAAACATCCCTTGGATGTTGCCTACCTAGCTTTTCTTTTCTTTTCTTTTCTTTTTGCGACAGTCTCAATCTGGCACCCAGGCTGGAATGTAGTAGCATGATCTTGGCTCACCACAGCCTCGACTTCCTGGGCTTAGGTGATCCTCCCGCCTCTGCCTCCCAAGTAGCTGGAACTATAGGTCCCACCATCATACCCAACTAATTTTTGTTATTTTTTGTAGAGACTAGGTTTCACCATGTTGCCCAGGCTGGTCTTGAACCTCTGAGCTCAAGTGATCTACCCACTTTGGCCTCCCAAAAGTGCTAGGATTACAGGCATGAGCCACAGCCCCCAGCCTGACTTGGCTTTCCTTACTTTAGAATAGGAGTTATAAAAGTTAAAATTATGTGAGACAGATGATTCTATTCTTTTATTCTAAAGTTACATTTCTGAAAAATGGGTCTTTATAAATATGAATCCACACGATTTCCTCACCCTCAACTAAGCCTTTTTTGTTTCTGTTTTTGGCACAAGGGGGACTTCCTACGGTCTTACTCATCTTGGCTTCTTTATCCAAGCAACACCACTTACAAGACCAATGGCATTTGTCAAGACGGCAGCTACGTTTCTCTGCCCTTGTATATTAAATCTGGAATGCAACTTTTTTGGATAGGATCAAATTAAACTGTACTATGTTTAAATACAGGGGAAAAAAACGAGTGTGGGAAGTACTTGTTTGATTGGGTCTTTTATAGTTATGAAAATAGATTTTGTTTTATAATTGCCTTTACACATACACACATTTCTATAAGTAGATTAATTATTTGTATACCTTAATAAGTTATCTTATGACTGATTTATGGCCATGAGAGTAATGGTTCAATCTGTCGACAAAACTGTCATCAAAACTCTCTCACAGTGATTTTATTATTTTTATTTTAGGTTCAGGGGTACAGGTGCAGGTTTGTTTTACAGTTAAACTCACATCATGGTGGTTTTTTGCACAGATTATTTTGTCACCCAGGTACTAAGTCTAGTACCTAATAGTTATTTTTTTCTGCTCCTCTCCCTCCTCCCATTCTCCACCCTGAAGTAGACCCCAGTGTCGGTTGTTCCCTTCTTTGTGTCCATCAGTTCTCATCATTTAGCTCCCACTTGTAAGTGAAAACATGTGGTATTTGGTTTTCTGTTCCTGCGTTAGTTTGCTAAGGATGATGGCCTCCAGCACCATCCATGTTCCTGTGAAAGACATGATCTCCTTTCTTATGCTGCATAGTATTCCATGGTATATATGTACTACATTTTCTTTATCCAATCTGTCACTGATGGGCATTTGGATTGATTCCATGTTTTCACTATTGTCACACTGCTTTCTTTACCTTCGGACAAAATTATTTAATCATCAGTGACCTATTTTTAGGCAAATTTAACTTTTCCAGTTTGCAGACTCAGTACTCCATTTTTTTCCTTAAAGTTTGGGAAACAAAGTATAACACTACTGTATTGATAACTTGATATGTACCTTTTTAGCCTTTTTCTATGCATGTATAATTTCTTACATGACATGTTGCTACATAATTTTGTAACCTGCATTTCACTTAACTAAACATACTGTGGAAATTTATCATGACGTTTTTTTTAACATGTACCAAATTCACAAGGCTTAAAATTTAACAAATGAAGGCAGAGTGAAAACTATGAAAACCAAGTCTTCCTCCTATCCTGAGAAACATTTTTAATGGCTGCATATCATAAGATGACCATATCCCTGGGTGAGCCTCCCTAATCCAAAATCTGAAATCTGAAATGCTCTAAAATCCAAAACTTTCTGAGCACTGACCTGATGCTCAAATGAAAGTGTGGGTTTCTGGATTAGTGACGCATTCAAAATTCAAAACACTTTTGGTCCTAAGCATTTCTGATAAGGGATATTCAACCTGTTTTGTTTCTTTCTTTTTTTTCTTTGAGACAGGGTCTTGCTCTGTCACCCAGGCTTGGAGTGCAGTGGCACAATCGCGGCTCACTGCAGCCGTGACCTCCCAGGCTCAAGCGATCCTCTCACCTCAGCTTCTCCAGTGGCTGGAACCACAGGTGTGCATCACCATGCCCAGGTTATATATATGTATTTTGGTAGAGGGAGCTCCGTGTGTTGCTCAGGTTGGTCTCCAACTCCTGGGCTCAAGCCATCTTCCTGTCTTGGCCTCCCAAAATGCTGGGATTTCAGGCAAGAGCCACCACACCCAGCCAACCTGTGTGGTTTTGAACCCATCTCCAGTTGTTGACATTTGTGATTGAATAGTATTATAGAAGTAAGTTTGGGTCAACTCTGATTTTTTTTTTTTTTTTTTTTTTTTTTTTTTTTTTTTTTTTTTTTTTTTTTTGAGACGGAGTCTCGCTCTGTCGCCCAGGCTGGAGTGCAGTGGCGCGATCTCGGCTCACTGCAAGCTCCGCCTCCTGGGTTCCCGCCATTCTCCCGCCTCAGCCTCCGAGTAGCTGGGACTACAGGCGCCCGCCACCGCGCCCGGCTAGTTTTTTTTTTTTGTATTTTTAGTAGAGACGGGGTTTCACCGTGTTAGCCAGGAGGGTCTCGATCTCCTGACCTCGTGATCCGCCCGCCTCGGCCTCCCAAAGTGCTGGGATTACAGGCTTGAGCCACCGCGCCCGGCCTGATTTTTTTTTTTTAAGGATGTGTTTCTTGGATCTCCTTCCTTTCCTTCCAATCCTTTCCTGATTTCTTCTTCTGACTTCTTTCATCATCTCTTTTTCCTGCTTCCAAATGCATGTATTACTGAAGCCTCAACTCCTGTTCCTTTGCCTTTACCTACTGCTTCCTGATGTTCTCATTTATCTATACTCAGTCCCTATTCCTTCCCTGTATTATCTTGTCTCTCCACATGCCATAACTGAAAGATCATATCCAGAAGATAAACACTTCTCTCTTTCCTTTACCTATGTTTCCATTATTTTTAACTGAAACCATCTGTTTTCAGAGATTCAGGAAAAGATTCAATCTGAAGGATCCTGCAACTAAAAAGCTTTGAAAACTGTGTTAAGGGGCCCCATAAGCATAGCTTCTAAACTTCACTGACAAAAGGGACTGGGGTCATGCAGTATGGAGTCAGAGTGGGGTGGGATTAAAAGCTCTATGTAGTTGTTTTGCATATTGCTATCAAGCTTCTATTTTAGGCATGAGTTTTGGCCCTGGTAGATAAAACCATTTCTCTAAGTAAGTTGTTAAAACCTGTACTTACATATAGAAGTTAGTAATTTATATTTAACATTTTCGTTTAAAAATCTCTGCATTCTGGACCATCTGGGTCTCAAAAAAATGACCAAAGTATATACGTTAATTTTTATGTTCTGTATTATATGACATATAATTCTTATTCATATATTTATTTGGGGAAATGACTGCATTAGGCTTTTAAGAATAGTGGTGCTTGCTTTGTAAAGTTTCAAAATAGGTAACATTAAGGTTTTCTTTTCACTTTTTTTTGCAGGGACGGAAAATAAAGGAAGCAGTGTTTTATCATGTGTATTTCAGCAGGTCTTCTTGAAATTTAAGTAAAAATATGACTGCCCTCTCTTCAGAGAACTGCTCTTTTCAGTACCAGTTACGTCAAACCAGCCAGCCCCTAGATGTTAACTGTCTGCTGTTCTTGATCATACTTGGGAAAATATTATTAAATATCCTTACACTAGGAATGAGAAGAAAAAACACCTGTCAAAATTTTATGGAATATTTTTGCATTTCACTAGCATTCATTGATCTTTTACTTTTGGTAAACATTTCCATTATATTGTATTTCAGGGATTTTGTAATTTTAAGCATTAGGTTTACTAAATACCACATCTGCCTATTTACTCAAATTATTTCCTTTACTTATGGCTTTGTGCATTATCCAGTTTTCCTGATAGCTTGTATAGATTATTGCCTCCATTTCTCTAAAACAACCAAGCTTTCATTTAAGTGTCAAAAATTATTTTATTTCTTTACAGTAATTTTAATTTGGATTTCAGTCCTTGCTTATGTTTTGGGAGACCCAGCCATCTACCAAAGCCTGAAGGCACAGAATGCTTATTCTCATCACTGTCCTTTCTATGTCAGCATTCAGAGTTACTGGCTGTCATTTTTCATGGTGATGATTTTATTTGTAGCTTTCATAACCTCTTGGGAAGAAGTTACTACTTTGGTACAGGCTGTCAGGATAACTTCCTATATGAATGAAACTATCTTGTATTTTCCTTTTTCATCCCACTCCAGTTATACTGTGAGATCGAAAAAAATATTCTTATCCAAGCTCATTGTCTGTTTTCTCAGTACCTGGTTACCATTTGTACTACTTCAGGTAATCATTCTTTTACTTAAAGTTCAGGTTCCAGCATATATTGAGATGAATGTTCCCTGGTTGTACTTTGTCAATAGTTTTCTCATTGCTACAGTGTATTGGTTTAATTGTCACAAGCTTAATTTAAGAGACATTGGATTACCTTTGGATCCATTTGTCAACTGGAAGTGCTGCTTCATTCCACTTACAATTCCTAATCTTGAGCAAATTGAAAAGCCTATATCAATAATGATTTGTTAATATTAAAAGTTACAACTATAGTAAGATCATTTTTTATAAACAGAAAGAACTCAGGATATATTAAAAAATAAACTGAACTAAAGCTTTTGCCCCTTAACTTTGATACTGTTCACAATGTGTCTTTTGGGGCTATGATACTATTTATTAAATAGTGTTTTATTTTAAAAACAAAATAATTCCAAGAAGTTTTTATAGTTGTTCAGGGACAGTATATTACAAATATTATTTTGTTATTAACACAGAAAGTGAAATGAGTTAACATTTGGCCATACTGATGTTTGTGTTACCCAAAAAAACTACTGGATGCAAACTGTTATGTAAATCTTTCACTGACAACTTTAAGATATCAACCAAAACATTTTTATTAAATGTTCAAATGAAAGCAAGAAAATAAAAATTGTTCTTAAAATGATTCGGTATAAAGTTCAGTGTAAGAGGAAGATCAGCTTATTTTAAATGTAGCTAATTTTAAAAAGTATATCTCTGTTCTTAATGCAAATATTCCTGGAAGAAGAGAGTTTTGGTTGCTCACCTTATGGAACTGGAAGTAATGACTAGGTCCCTTTCCATGATTCAGCAGATTTGTTTTCATATTATAACTTGTATGTCACATACTTGCATGTCACATCATAATGACATTAGCAATGTATCACATGTAAAAGTAGAGTTTTTCATCCTCAGCACTCTTGACATTTGGGGTTGGTTAATTTTCTGTTGGGGGACAGTTTAGCAGCATCCCTGCTCTCTGCCCGCTGACTGGTAGCACCTCCATGTCCAATAGAAACAATAAAAAATGTCTCCAGACATTGCCAAACCTCCCCCAGTGGATGGGCAGAGTAGCTTCGTTGGAGTAAAACAATATGAGTGGCAGAATAATCTTATGTTACTTTAGGAATTAAGCTACGTAGGTATTTTTGTCACCCATTTATAAATACTATATTGCATAAATCTAAACCTAGCTTTTCCTGAATTGGTGGCTTTTGATTTTTTTTTTATATTTATAGTAAGATATATTTTTTAACATCATGACCCATAGACATGTATGTTTTATGTTTACATGTCATAGCAATACTTACCCTTACATATCATGCAAATATGTTTTTTAGTGTCATTTTTTAAATGCTGGTTTTGATCCACTAAATTGAGTTCATGATCCACAAATGGATTACTTTCCATTATTTGAAAAAATGTCCTAAAACAAGTGCTATGGAACACTAATAATGGCAAAGAGATTTAAGAAATGTGTCCTGTGTGCCAGGTACCATCTTAAGTGTTTTACATGCAGCAACTGATTTAATCCTCACAGCAACTCTAACAGGAACTATTATCCCCTTCTTACAGATGAGGAAATTTAAACAATGAAAGTAAGAAACTCACTATGATACAACTAGACACTGGGGAAGCTGGGATGCAAACCCAGAATTCTGGTCCAGAGTTCTTGCTCTTACCACTATATTACACTGCCTTTCATTGGTGCCACTGACTGTTCTCAAAAAGAATGGTTTGTTTCAGAGTCAAATGTGAAGAATGTTGTTTCTTAATTATTTTTCACTTGAAAATGTACAATGCCCATGAACATCTTGAGGCTTTACAGTGCTATAATGAAGAAGAAACCCATTTACTTGAGCACAGAAGTCTCTTTAATTAGCTAATTAATTAACCATCTATAAAGACAAGCTGGGAAATGCTCCTGGACAGTCAGTCAGGAATTCTTTGAGTAGCAGGTTAATACAAACTCAACCTGAGCCATTCTAAGAACAAGCTGGATACTGGAAAGACAACTCGGTAAACTACTAGGAGAATCTCTCTTGAGCTGTTGGTTTCCACTTTGTGTCCAACAAAGTGGGTATTCTGGCTGCCAGCAGCTCAGGGCTTTCATAATTCCAACTTAAAACATCTCCTAACTTCAAATATACAGTCCCAGGGAATGACTGTTCAACCTGACTTCAATCATATGTCCACCTCTCTATGATCAGGTCTGTTAACGGAAGACATGGTAGGGAACAGAAATAACCCCTATAATAGATGCTACAGTGTTAAAAAAATAAATAAAAATAAAAATCACATTATTCTATAAAAACCAAATGCATATAGAGAACCAACTATATCGAAAGTTTAGGACAAATAATCCTATGTTCAAGAGAACATCAGGGTATGTTTAAACAGTTTAAAACATTAAAATCCGGCCCTCTTTCCTACTCTGTGTTGCTTTTCCCTCTAAATATATTGCCTTCTAGTTGGTCAAATATGGGACTGAAATATGTTTAAATATATTGAAATTAATCAGTAAAGACTTACACTCTTTGCAGATTTTAAATCAGGAGATTTTAAAACCATTTCAAACCTCACTAAGCTTTTTAACACAGGATTCCCCATGTCTCACAAGCTTAAAGAAAAAAAATTATTCAATAGACCAGCCAAATGGAAGAGGCTTTTATTTGTAAAGAAATGAACTTACAACTGGTCTACAATATATTATTATAATATAAACAATATAAATAAATGATCCTGTAGGCCCACTAATCTTCCATCCAGACCCACACGAAGCAATGTTACAACAATATTCTATATGAAAATGTGCAGGTAACAAAGGTGCAATTACAAGCAAGTTAAGCAGCAGAGTATAAGGTGCTTTAATTTAATAGTTAATGTTGCCATCAACAAACATTTAAATGCTCAATTTACTTCACTGAATACAGACACAACAAATATGAAAATCTAAATTCATACACATGCTACTTAATATGAAAGTGCTTTCTCTTTTTTAAAAAAATACACCAAATGGACACTTTTTACATAGATCAAATGTGCTCTTACAATGCAAAATTAACCTTCATTTTCAGGTTATACATTTTAAAACTGTAGCTATCAACACCAATCTAGGAACTCTAATGCTAAGAGTGCTAAAAACTATTTCATTTCTTGTAAGGAGGACTCTAATACAATATCCAATGTAAAGAATACATCTATATATAATCTTAACATTTGTTTTCTGTAAAGATAAAAAATGTTTTCTTTCCCCTTGGTGATCTTTGTTCATCCTGGGTGGATCATCTTTTGAGTTTTTAATAATACGAAAGTCCTATTTTAGAACAATGGGAGGAACCAAAAGGAGGAATTACAAAATTGGTTAACATGTGCTTAAACTTCCAAAAAACACCAGTTTATCACAACAACTGGTCTTTGCTAAAATTAACAACAAAATGTTAATAAGGAAGAAGACAAAAAGTACTAATTTAATAAAAGGCTTGAAATGCCTGCCACCATTGTCAGTATCCATCTATCCAACCTTCATTTACTACAAGCATACTACTACTTTGAGGATAATTTTTGGAACTTATTTTGACTTTTTCTCCTATAGGAAAAACAAAGACCAAGTTTTTGAAGGAGAGGACTGGGAATCTAGTTTAAATGTATGCATCCAAAATTATATCATCTTTGCACATTCAGTTGACTTTTTGAAATTTAAGAATACATATACAAAAGGATTTATGTAATACATATTTTAACAGCATAAAATATTTGAAAAATTAGTTATACTTTAAAAATTAAAACACTTAGTATTTTTTAAACTAGTACCATGGAATAATTTTTTGAAACCCAGATTATCTGGCTACTTAGATGATAGTCTTCCCGTTTTCAATTAGTCTGAAAGATTCTAATCCAACATTTTATTTGGATATTTCCTGCTTTAAAAAGCTGCAACAGGCTAGGCGCAGTGGCTCATGCCTATAATCCCAGCACTTTGGGAGGTTGAGACGGGCGGATCACTTGAGGTCAGGAGTTTGAGTCCAGCCTGGCTAACATGGTGAAACCCCGTCTCTACTAAAAATACAAAAAACTAGCCAAGCGTAGTGGCGCATGCCTGTAATCCCAGCTACTTGGGAGGCCAAAGTGGGAGAATCGCTTGAACCTGGGAGGTGGAGGTTGCATTGAGCCGAGATCGCACCACTGCACTCCAGCCTGGGTGACAGAGCGAGACTCTGTCTCAAAACAAACAAACAAAAAGCCACAAGAATGATAAACTATTTTTAATAGATATTTTCATTCTATATCTTTATGGAGAATGTTAGTATCAACTGATGTTGATATGTAAAGCTGTGTCAACAGGAAGTACAATGTGATTCACAGCATCCCAGAGTGACCAGGAAGGGACCTTAACCCAATAAATCTCCCATTCAATGTTTACCCCCCAAATACTTACCAATTCAAGCATGGAACTGTTTCATGTTTACCTGTTCTGCATTTTAAAGGATGCCCTTTGTATTATCTGCTTTCTAGAATATTTCTGCTTCTTACGTATCTTTAAAAGGTGGATATTTGTAATAGCTTAAAATACAGTAACATTTATTTTGTGTCATCTTTCTTAATTTAAAAACAAAATATAAATGAACGAGTCTGTTCCAGTGATCTCCTTTGAGATTTTTCAGTTTTAGAAAGTTGCTACACTGTCAGGCGTGGTGGCTCATGCCTGTAATCCCAGCACTTAGGGAGGCCAAGGTGGGTGGATCACTTGAGGTCAGGAGTTCGAGACCAGCCTGGCCAACATGGTGAAACCCCATCTCTACTAAAAATACAAAAATAAGCCGGGTGTCGTGCCAGGCACCTGTAATCCCAGCTACTTGGAAGGCAGAGGCAAGATAATCGCTTGAACCCGGGCGAGGTTGCAGTGAGCTGAGATCACACCACTGCACTCCAGCCTGGGCGACAGAGCGACCCCGTCTCAAAAAAAAAAAAAAGTTGCTACACTGTCAATACTAGGTAAAAAGCTCTTATATCAACACCAGCTTTTTTTTGTTCTGCCACATGCCTTGTATAGCAACAACTCTGGAACAGATTCAAGTGTTAAAATAATGCCGTGAAATATGGGCTGTCTCAACCTGTAAGTTCTTAATGTTAAGTCTCCTAAATTTTGTAACTTAATCAGGTGTAGGGCCAACTGATGTTTAGTATGTGAAATGTGTTATAAAAATTATGATATGATTCACTCAGACCCCTTAGATGTCATCTAGCCTAACCCTTTACCCAATGCATAAAAATACTCCCTCCCAGTTCCAAGTTTATTAAGATTCCCTCTCAGTCAGCTTATTAAGTAGCAATGATTATGTTCATATTTATTTAAGCCACAATGAATTTTGGGGGGAAGATTTTACTTATTACTAGTTCCTCATGTCATGATCACCACACACTGCACATATAAGTGTTCAAATGTTTTGCTAAATATAAGTACATGAATGACAATATTCATATGTGTTCATATATTCAGTGGTTAACCAATAAGGAGCATTTAGGAAAATGTCCTCATTTGCTTGTTACGTATGAATTTTCTGTTTTAATCCTTAGGAGAACAAAGACTGTAGGTGACCCAAGAAATGGATGCTAAACCGAACCCTTAAAAAGGGAAAGAGAATGAAGTAGGAGCAACCCCATTACATGGCCTAGAATCATAGTTTTAGAGCTGGGAGGTACCTCAAAGATGAATTAAACCAAAATCAACTTCTGAGTAGTACAGGAACCATATTGCATATCTGGAAGCTGTTAAAAAAGCTGAGTAATTGCCCAACATGTCACACACAGCTAACCCACTGACATAAAACCCCAGTCTCCAGACCAGTGTGTTAATCCTAACTCATCATCATCTTAATTCATCTATTATTTACTACTGAAATAGATTATTTACTGATTATTTAATGCTACCCAAAACAAAAAAATACTTTTAAGGGAAGCATTCTAAATAAAGATTTAAATATTAGACACTTCTGGTTTACTTGAAGCAAGACTAAAAAATTCTTTCTAAAATAGGTTGATGTTTAACTTCACTGATGACTAAACACCCCACCACTCTCACGAACACCAACTTTTTCACCATCGTCATTTAAAGCTCCACAAAGCTTGGATTTAACACTGATAACATTCCATGAAATGTAACTTTTAGGTCAATAAATGATGGTGACTATCAATCCTTAAGATGATTCCTGGAGTAAATTTAAACAGGTGCTCTAAAAGAACTTACTACCTTACTCTTATATTTAATTAAAACCTTGCTATGTAGTATAACAGTGTTTTAAAATTATATTGGTTTTCTCCAAATTGAAATTCATTACTCTGCTTCTTTTAAACAACACATTTTGTTTTCTTTCTATGGATTCATACTGAACACCACCAGTATCACTGAGAGGACCAGTACTTGTAAAAAGCAGTAGAAAAAAAATATTTTTCAAAAGTAGAAAGCTAGCTAGAACCTCATTATGTTGTACCTCTTCTTTAACATTTCAGATTAAAATTGTCATCTTTAAATAAAATTAAATGTCAACAAACTATAAAAGGGAAAAAATAAAACATCTGGAAAACATTTCCCAAACGTTCCCATAAACATGACACTTGGAAGGGGTGTGTGCATGTGTCTGAGTAGAAAAGCTGGTCCTCAGAGCTGAAAAGGAGGGCAGAGATTCCCCCTTAATGTATGTTTTCTAAATTGAAAGTTTAAAAAAAGCCATATTCTCTGGAATGTGATGGTAATGATTATATTTGTATTAATGCTTTACAACTTTTTTTTTTTTTTAAAGCATTCTCATAGTACAATTTGAAAATGGATTAGGTTCTAAAAACTAATATGTAAAACTTGGAAAATTCTTAAAAATTTAGGAAATTATTTTTCCAAAGAAGGTAATCTAATTTTAAACGTTTTTTATTTGAAGAAAGCTTATAAAACTACTGTGAACAAAACTATACAAGGATACATTTTATGAACGTCTAACAAAAGAGGACCTATCTTCCCAAAGAATTTTTTGTTTTGTTTTGCTTTTTGAGATGGTGTCTTGCTCTGTCACCCAGGCTGGAATGTGGGGGTACGATCTCAGCTCACTGCAACCTCTGCCACCTAGGTTCAAGCAATTCTCCTGTCTCAGCCTCCCAAGTAGCCGGGATTACAGGTGCACGCCACCACACCCAGCTAATTTTTGTGTTTTTAGTAGAGATGGGGTTTCACCATATTGGTCAGGCTGGTCTTGAACTCCTGATCTCAGGTGATCTACCCGCCTCAGTCTCCCAACGTGCTGGGATTACAGGTGTGAGCCACCATGCCCAGCCCCAAATAATTTTTCTTTAAGATATACAGCTTAACAAGTTGAAATTTTAGTAAGATTGCATATTTACTTTTCCTAATACTGTATTTGTGCTTATCTAAACTGGATCACAATCTTTGAGATTAAATTAAATGCTCTAAGCAGATTTATAAAATACCAATATTGATGAATGTGGGTAAACAGTTCATTTCATGATCCACACTGCTGTGAACCAAAGAAGCAGAGGTAGGCTTGTGTTTACCGAAATCCAGACTAGGAAAGAGAAACCTATAGCTTTTCTTTTCCCAATTCTTAGACTGAGATACAACCTAACAAATAAAATACTATCTTAAAATGCCTCTTTATAACAATCTACAGAGGTGATTCAACTGTGGTACCTGAAAATGGAAACTCTCTGTAATTCTGGCAACTCAATTAAAACAACCTTTGAATGTTTGACAAATACTCTCCAACTATAATAAAAGGTTGTCAAATTTTCGGAAATCAAAAATCACTAACTTATATATCATTGGAACTATTAATATCCATGCTCCTAAGCATGGAGACAGTGGGTATAGAGAGTGACAGAATGAGTCTGATTACAGGTAAATCTTGACATATAAAAACTATAGCCTATTTATCACTGGCATCTAACAATTAAAATGTATTATTTTGAACTATGGATGAAGGCCATATCTATCCTACATAACTTCTATCCTCTTGGGTCTGGAATGCTTTGTTCCTCCTACTTGTCTCCTCCTCTACTTCCCTATCCTTCCCCCTAGAAAACCTTCCTTAGGGCCCAGCTAGTTACATATGTGGTACACAAGAAACAGATTGAGCGATCATTTTGCATAGATGGGCCAGTTTCCACTGCCCAAAGGTTGCTCTGGAACATGACTGTCAGGTATCAGAAAGTCCTGCCCCAGCTGCCTCCCTTCCTCAAGTTAGCCCCAATACAAAATCCTCGCTAAAGATTTTGAGACAAAGATCTAAGAAGTAAGTTTTCATGCAGTTTTCTTTGAGCTAGAGGCCTTAAGAGAGGTAGTGAGATGAGGCCCTTTCATGCCATTAGCTAATGCTCAATGCCAGTAGGCTGCATGTGTTCCTGCAATTCATCAAGGTGAGAATCTTTAAACCACAAACTAGGCTGTTCTGGTTGAAAATATATCTTTAAAACATTTTAACAGTGTGTCCAGTCAGTTTCATCTACTGGATATGGCTGTCAGGTCAGCATCACTCACATACATCTATAATAGTGTATTCTTTCAAAAATCGTTTATACACATTTAATATAGGCATATAGCCTAAGACTATATTGCCTCCCTACCATACTTGTGCCATTGTGGAACCAAAAGCCTGAAGATGTACATAATGTACTTTAAGACATTTAACTGAACAAGTCAGTGGGAGACAGGGCACTATAACACATTTCAATTCAATCTAAGACTTGTATTTGTGAATAGATGTCTCGTTATAATTTTATACTTGATATATGAAGATAAGCTATGTCAAAAATTATTCAAAGGCATGATCACAATAATACTTGTTTCATAGTTCTAAGTATTTTGATACATCAGGAAACAAAAATCAACTGGGATCCCTAATGAAAGGAAATTATTTCTTCTAAGTAAAACATGAATATTCACTTCAAAAGTGCAGAAATGTGCTCAGTGTTGAAGCAGGCTAAGCTAACAAGGATGATGGCCTCCTCCTCTGACTCTTCCCATGCTCAAGCTTTTGCATTACCATTTCTTTCTTCCCATTCCACCTTGTCTACTCCTGCGTGACTGCTCTTAAACCACACCTTTTAAAAAAGTTCTGTTTAGAGCATTCAACAGCAAAGTAACAGTACCATCAGGGCAATAATATGCTACTTAAAAAATGACAGGATTTGGAACACTCTATCTCATACTATATATTCAAAGCTGCATAGCTGTGTCTTACACATGCCTACACAAGGCTTGATGAATATTAATGTCATATAAAAAATAATTTTCACAAATCAGCTCTCTTAGTTGTTTAACTTCCCTAGGAACACAAGGCTTAAAGCAAAATTTCAAACTTAACGGTTTTTTATCCCAATGGGACAAAGAGTGCAACACTTTAAGGAAGTCAGAAAATGCAAACTTAGGTAGCAAAAGTAGGAAGAACCTTCATGTTCCCTGTTTGTCATTACCTCTCCCCAGTCAAAATCCTAAAACTCTTAGTAGTAGTATGAAAGGATATGAAAACAATTATACTCTCCCCACCTATATCATACTGAAACTGTGCTTTAAAACTTAGGAGAGAGGTGGATGCTCAGTGTTGTCTATATATCCATTATACATAGTTGAAGCTTTGAAATTAAGAAACAGCTTTGGAAGAAACAGCTGTACCAATGTGATAGCAAACAAGCCATTTTTAAATAAAAACTCACTTGAAAAAAGCAAGTGCATCTTCTGGGTATGTTTTGAGTGGGGACAACAGAGATCTGGACTAGATTTAAGATTATAAGGTATTCTCCAATAGAAAACCCTCCTGTAAGCCCCTCCTGAATACTTTTAAGACAGCAGTAGGCACAGGGGCTTTCAATAAGTACAGAATGGCTGCTAGTAGGAAAGCAAATAAATAAAAGGAGAGCCTACAACACAGTTCAAAATTGATACCTTAAAGGCCATAGGAATATAGTTATGGGAGGTAATCATTATTGCTGGAGGAGTCTATCCCCAAATAATAAATTTTGTATTAACTGTGGATAATCTATGAGAAGTTTTAATTCCAGGCAAGATTTTCCATTGCACCTCCCTCCCTCATACTGTGAGCCGTCTCTTACTAATGCTTAGCCTGTATTTTGTTCTGAAATTCCAAAAAGAGGGGAAAAGTCAAGCATATGACAATTCTGTCATGATGATTAACTGCTAATAAATGAAAACCGATTATAGAGTACCTAGCTTTCCTTGAAACTTTAATCCAATGATTAAAAATGTGATATAAAGAAATATGTAACATAGACTACAAGCTATCGTAGGTCTGGAACATGAGCCTTATATTACATTACATATTCTAATCCTACATGTAACTATCAGTAAACATCTTTTTTCAAAACATTACTACACAAAGAATTCCACAAAGCATACATTCAAACAAGAGGCATCTAAAGATTAAAAAAATTACCCGCTGTATTTTTGTATAAAAATAATCAACATTCTCTAATGTACACAAAGCCAAAAGATAAATATAATATCTGTGATGTCTTCAGTGACATCTTTAGTCTTCTACTAGCTCAACACAATCTTTTTGAAAAGAGCAGTGAAAATGACTGAAACTCACGGACTCTTTATTTTCCCCTCCTTACTCGACTTCTGCCAAATATCTGTGTATGTTCCTTCAATTACTAAAATATCTCAATCGTGGTAATATAAGAAAAGAGTAAAACAAAACATTCATCATCTCAAATAAAATTTTTGATGTCCAGGACTATAAAGCTTTCAGGGCTTCCACAAACAATTTTGTTTTAGTGTCATAATTCTATAGAACACTGTTCAGTAAAAGGTTTTGCTTTAAATTTTTTTCCTCAAACATGTACATACAAAATTATATCTGGTGATTTAAAAGAAATCACTTGGTAAGTGCTTTGCAGGAAGCATGCAAACGTTTGGTAAAGGAAGTAGGAATGTACATTCTAGCTAGTCCCAGCATGTTCAACATTAGAAAAAAATCCAAAGAGCAACCACATATCTGCTACAAACTATTTTCTTGCCAGAAAAGGCTATGCACTAGTTCATAGGTATAATCATATTATGCCTTCATCATTGCAGAGGAGCACAGAGGTATGAAAGATAATCAGAATGAATTAGTACTTTCTGAGAGTTAAATTATTTCCATGTTAGTCCTTATTTTATAGGACAATTTGTAGATCTTTTTTTCTTTTTCTAATATGATTAAACTAGAAAAAATTATTCAGCAGAATATGAATGTTATGTGAATAATACTTTCATCATTTATATTTAGCATGCTCCATCTTTTAAAAGTATTCCTTTGGGTGAAAACAGTATTTATCACTCCTTCTATATCAGAGTTTCTCAACCTTGGCAGTACCGACATTTTTGAACTGATAATTCTTGATAGTGGAGGGGTGCTGTCCTGTGCATTGTAAGATATTTAGAAACATCTCTGGCTTCTACCTACTAGATACCAGTAGCAACCCTCCCCTAAACCCACCCCCAAGCTGTGACAACCAAAATGTCTCAGCATTGCCAAATGTCCCCTGGCAATCAAAACTGACCTCCACTGAGAACCACTGCTCTAAATAAATGTACAAAAACTGAGAGGAAAACTTTCTCAATCAAACCAAATTCTTGGTCAAGTTTGGAATAGAAACTAAGTCTTCTCACTTCCAGATCAGTATTGTTCATACCAGAACACAATTCCTTTTTTATAGGTAAAGCATATGTCTAAAAGACATATTTTTTAAAATGTACACTGATTTCATATGATTCTGTCACTGGACTACTAAATTATTCCGTAACATACCTCTCATGACAACCTTTAGAAAACTAATAGGGTAGAAAAAAATGTATAAGAAAATCGAATCAAAAGAGGATAAATGTAAATCATTAAATTACTTTTAAAAGGATTCTTTATATTAATGATAAACATCACCTTTAAAAAAATTATCTAGTATAACACATTTCTTTGAAAAATATCATGGCCCTCTATAACAAGTCTTTCAATGTTTCATGTAACCTGTAAAATTAATTTTACCAATGTTTGTTAATTATGAAAATGTATGATGAATTATTATACCTGTAGAAGAAATGTCAGTATTTGATGTGGAGATCCCAATGTGCTTGGCTATCCACTACAGTAAGTGTCATATTCTAGACCAAGTTAGGCCTTTACCTTACAAGTTTGTGTGAGAAGAGTAAAACTGCTGTTTTATCAAGGCTTCATGTTCCTGTTAAGATTCCTTCAGAGAGTTGATGCGTGCACAGATCTTCAGGGCTGGGCCTAGCTTGATATTCATTGCACTCATGAGATGGTCTTCTTTTAGCAAGAGAAGGGCCTGTCCATCAATCTCCTGTGCTCTGAATTCATCTGCAATATCCTGGCAGCCTGGAATTTGACCAGAGGATGGAAGTTAGAATTAAATATACAACAATTAGACATTACTCCTAACAGTCACAGTTATGCTCTCACTGGGTCTGAGAATCTGAAATACAGGCTGAGAAACAAATGAAATTTATTTATGGTAGTCTTGAGTTCACTCTTGAAGAATAGAGTATTTGCATTCTGAAAATAAGAATTAATTCAAAATCCAGGTAAAGCAATTTGTTTGGAATTCTTGCTCTAAAATAATGTTATAGAAATAATTCATAAGAGGTAAAAATGTACAAAGTCTAGATATAATACTGCCTTCACAAAAAGGACTATGGT